>NC_088802.1:55341540-55966095 GCF_011386835.1 Chrysemys picta bellii | reverse complement strand
TGCTGCTTGTTCTGGTCCATGGCACGGAGTGCCCGGGGTGTGTGGAGGGTGGTTGTAGCTGGCAGGAGTTAGCTTCAGTTGTTGGTCTGATCCTGTTTCTGAAGACCAGGCCGAGGCAAGGAAAGCAGACGATGGGAACGTGGGTTGTGCTTCGCTTGCGGCATGTGAGTCACGCAGTGACCCTGGTAAAGCAAAGAACTTGGTAACCTCCCTGAAACCTGCTGCTCAGCAGTTCCTTGAGTTCAGTTTGCACCATGTCCTCAGGCTCCGTCCGGGCCTTCTGCTCACCAGCGCCTGTCTCGCCCTTCGGCGGTGCTGTGCAGTAACCAAGGGTTGGGTTCCGCCTGGGGACCGACGCACAGGCTCTGGGGAATCGCATTCGTCTCTCTCCGAGAGCGTGATGTTTCTCTCATTCCCCTTCTCACCGATCCATTAGCTGCTCACGTTTCTTCCCCATCAGGATCCAGCAATCAGCAGCTCGGGGCCCCCCGGCAGCTACAAACCCTACGACGATGGGCTGAAGCGAGGGGTGTTCATCCGAAATGCGACAGGGCAGCCTCTGGTTGGGAAAGTGAGTCCTGGGCCTGGAGCGGGAGATGAGTCAATGTCGGCGTTGAAACCAGGGGATCTCCGGGGGGTGGATGAAGATGTTAAAGCCCAGAGCCCATGTCCCACTGGTGTCAAACCTCCCAGTCTGTGTTCTGGGTTGAGTGGAGCCCTGGCCACCTCCCAGTGTCCCCAGCCAAAGCAGAGACCTTCTTCCCCAGGGAGGAGGAGTCTCTCTCAGAACTCATGGAACGTGTCCCCTGCCATCCCTGGAGGCCCTTGACCCTGCCCCACAGCCCGTTCCACTCTCCTTAGCATGTGCATGGGGCACTGAGGGCAGCAGTCAGTGAGCAGAGAGGGAGAGGGCTGGAGACTGTCTAGATGACCAGAGTCATGCTGACAAGTGTGGCTCCAGTGGTGTCCGAGTCCAGGAACGTGGGGTGAGATAGGGTTGGAGGGTGAGTAACTGAGCCCCCTCAATTGCTTCTTCCTTTGCCTCCCAGGTATGGCCTGGCCCGACCGTCTTCCCAGACTTCACTAACCCAGAGACTCAGCGGTGGTGGCACGACATGGTGCAGGAGTTTCATGACCAGGTGCCCTTCGACGGCATGTGGATTGTGAGTGGCTTCCCTCTCTCGGCCCTGCTGGGACCCAGGGCACCTGGAGCAGGTTGGGGATTTGGAGCCAGAGCCCTGGGGGAGGGTGGGGGTGTGTGGTGCTGGATCCACAATACTTCTGATTCCCTGCACGTCTGCCAGCATCCTGGTCCAGAGACGAGAGTCCCTTCTCTTGCCAGGACATGAACGAGCCATCCAACTTCGTGGCGGGCTCCTTGGACGGCTGCCCAAACAACAAACTGGAAAACCCACCCTATGTGCCAGGTAAGGAACTGCGGGCAAAGAGCCTTCTGCTGGCAAATGCGGGGGCAAGAGAGCCTGGAGTCCCTGCACCCCAGCAGCAGCTGACCTTGCCATCGAACTAACGTCCTGGAGGAGTCCGAGTACGCAGCCCACCGCTCTCCGGCGCTGCACCAAGCCTGTGTGTGAAGGAGACGCGGGCGTCCCTTGCAGAAGAGCAGGGAAGGAGCTGGAGGCTGCACGGTGACGCAAACCTGGTTCGGGTCTCGGGGAGGCTGAGCTGGGAGACTCGCAGAGTCCAGGCTGGTTCCTGTTCTCTCGGCTCAGGCAGCTGGAGGCTGAGCCCAGAGACCTGGGGCAGTCATTGCAAAAGCGCCGCTGTAGCCCTAGGAGTGCTGACGGTCAATTCCCCTTTCCCTGCTGGCGACGTGCCCATCTGCAGGAGAACGGGGCGCCAGAGAAGCCTTCAGCTGCCCTCAGAAGTTGCCAGGAGCCCCCTGGGCCTGAGGCCGCACGGTGCTGGCACCCCTGAAGCGGCGTGGGGGCTGAGGACTCGTGCTCAGCCCGCCAGGGTGTGTTCCCTGCAGGCGCAGGGCTGCTCCGGCCAGGCTGCCTGGAGCCCTGTGACTCATCCGTTCCCTCTCTCCTTGCAGGTGTCCTGGGGGGCAGCCTGCGGGCAGGGACCATCTGTGCCTCCAGCCAGCAGTACCTGTCCTCGCACTACAACCTCCACAGTCTGTACGGGCTGACGGAGGCCGTCGCTTCCCACGAGTACGTCTGGCACTGACCGCAGGCTCCTGAAGCGGGGACAATGCGGCGGGCGGGCGGGCGGCAGGTTGGCTCCTAGGAATCTGCTCCGTGCTGGGGGCCAGCCCGTGGGAGACCTCGGGGCGGGGGGCTCCCGGGGCTGCTGCTGCAGGGCTGACTGCAGGTGCGACTGGTTCGAGCGGCGGCCTTTCACTGACTGGAAGCTGTGGCAGCCAGCCGTGATGTGCCCCCAGCTGGCCCAGGAGAGACGCTTCACTGCAGCTTTGTGCAAGTGGCCAGATGCATTATGGGTGCTTCCCCATCCCACGGCAGCATTAGCTGCCGGCCACTCCTGGCCTGTGGCCCATTGCTCTGGCCTTGTGTGGCAGGAGGCCGGATGGGTGGAGGTATGGCAGGAGCTGTTCCCAGCCCTCTGGCCTCCTGGTCCATTTATTGGGAGAGTTTCCCCCAGTGTCTGAAGTCCTCGTTTTAACTGTGCAGGTTTTCTGCTGATCTGCTTCCCCCGCAGCCTGCCCTGCCTTGAGATCTGCCCAAGCCCCTCTGCTCCCCTGGCATGACAGGCCCAGAAATGTCCTGTGCACTCTGAGTTGCCAACACTAGGGGGACATGTTAACTGCTTCAAGCCTCTCGGGTGCTGTGCAACTCGATCTCCTGAGTCCCAGAGCCGGTGGCCCGTGGAGAAGAGCGTTGGCTGTCTCTGAGCTGACGTGCGTCCGCTGGAGCCAGCGGGCTCAGGCTGTGCCCTCCTACAGGGCTGGGGAGCTGTCAGCTGAGTTCCTGAGATGGACAGAAGGGAGCGCCAAGGGCCCAGCTTGCAAAGGGTTCCCCTGGCCAGCATCCCCTGCCCTGGGTAAGGCTGGCTCCAATGTGTTAGGCTGAGAGCTGTTGGCAAGCAGCTGCGCCATTTGCCTGCACCCCGGGGTTCCACGGGGCTTGGGCAGGTTTATAAGAGGTGAGTCCATTGCACGCCCTACACAGGGCGTCTGCCTTGGTGGGTCTCAAGTTTGCCCCATTGGCAGGGGCTTGTGCTGTAGGTGGCCGAATCCCTGTCCCCCGCCGGCTGAGCCGCGCTGGGTGCTGGGAGGGGACAGATGCTTGTGCTGAGCTGGGAGACTCCTGCTGCTGGCCTGACTCATCTGTTTCCTTTCCCCAAGTGCGCTGGTGAGGGTGCGAGGGAAGCGTCCTTTCGTGATCTCGCGGTCAACCTTTGCGGGTCACGGCCGCTTCGCTGGCCACTGGACTGGGGACGTCCGGAGCAGCTGGGAGCAGCTGTATTACTCTATCCCAGGTATCGCCGTCACTGTTCAGGTGTCTTGTGCCACAGCCCTGCCCTGATCCCTCTAGGCCCCTTCCCTTCCCCGCCGTGTCCGCTAACCCCCTGACAGCGTCCGGGAGCCCCTGCTCCTCCTGCCCTGTGCAGGGAGCTCGGCAGTCATTTAATAACTTGATGTTGCCTAGCACCAATCTCTAGGTGCCTTCCTGCTGCATTTCAGGTGCAGTCATCTATGCCCAGTAAACCTCCGCAGGGCGCACCACTCCAAAGCATAACCCCCCCACACCACCCCCTGCCATCGGCCTGCCTGCCCCAGGAAGGCTGGGGGAAATGGAGGGGACTTGTGACATGCCCTGGGGCTCGGCAGATGGGACTGTGTCAGGCCAAGAGAATAAGTGAGGCCAAGCCGAGGTCTCTGGCTGAGAGCACCCTTCGAGCAGCTCCCTTCCGTTTAGGCAGGGATGGGCATGTGGTGAAATCACCTGCCACAGCAGAGCTCAGTTGCAGAGGTAAGTCCCAGGGGAAGCCTGTCTCCTAGACTACAGGGTCTTGGCTGCCTGGGTTCATCAATCTGCACTGGTCACTGGGATTTCCGAGCACTGATGTGCGCCCGAGAACCTCCCCTCTCTGGGATCTGCTGCTGTCCTTACTCCTTCCCCTCGCACTCCCGGTCAGGGGTGTTGTCCCTGCTCCATTCACTCTGCTCCCATTGAACTGGGCAGCCTGCCCCAGGGACGCGTGGCGGAGCGGCTGGGACATGCCCTGTGGATTTGGTGCTAACGTAGCAAGGGTCGAGCTCACCGAGGGCTCTCACAAGCAGGATGTGTTCCCAGAGCCAGGGAGGAGATGGGGTTAAAGGGGCCCTGGCCATCCCAGCTCCTCCCAGGCCATGATGTGATGTGCCCCTTTGGAGAGCGTGGTGGATCCCCTCTATCTTGTTCAGGGAAGGAGGATGTGGAAGGAGCTGTGTATCCCAGAGCTGGGTCAGCGAGAGGATGTGTATGATGGATACCCTCTGGGCATGGTGGACTGGGGCTGTATGCAGAGAACCCGGCTGCAGGGGAATTTGCCTGATGAAAGGTTTTTCCTCTGAGGCTGCAGGGAGGAGAGGAACTACTCAGTATTGCCAGTTCCTCTCCTAACTCTGGGCCCCCCAATAATCCTCATCTCTCCCTCTGCCCCATGATGTGTCTCGTGCCAGAGGCAGCCAGCCCGGAGACCCAGAATGTTGTCTCCTGTGACACAACCTTCTGCTAGAGCCGTGAGCTTGGGGCCCTGTCTGCAGCTTCTCCATCTCCTTCTCTGTCTTCCCCTCACCCCTTCCTGGGACGGTGGGTCTCTCCCCAGCAGCCCCACCATCAGACCAGCAAGATGGGCAGTTCCCACTGTTGATCTTCCTTGGGTTAATAGACTGGCAGCTGGGAGAGCTGCATGGTGGCTGAGAGCAGCCAATTCCCATAGCTGATGTGCCACAACCACATGTGTCATCTCTGGTTCTGTCCCCCTGTGGGAAGGGGGAGTGATGGGCATTTGCACCAGTCCCCTCCAGCCTGCCCGGGATCACGGCGTTCTTCTCCATGCTTCAGAGGCTTTGTCCCCCCTTTCCCAGAGGTGCTGCTTTTCAACCTGTACGGGGTGCCGCTGGTCGGGGCGGACATCTGCGGCTTTCTGGGTGACACCTCTGAGGAGCTGTGCGTACGCTGGACCCAGCTGGGCGCCTTCTATCCCTTCATGCGGAACCACAACGACCACGGCAGCAAGGTGAGGGCAGGCAGGAGCCCGGGGCCTGTGCGGGGAGCGCCGGAGGGAATCTCATGGCCAAGCTCAACTCCTCTGGCAAAACCCGGTTCTTTCTTCTCAGCCAGTGGTGATTCCGGGGAGCTGGAGGAGTGTGTGTGTGTGTGTGTGTGGGTGGGGGCGGGGGTGTGTGTGTGTGTGACCAGGGAGGGGGACAGAACCGAGTCGTGGCAAGGTGTGTGATGTGTGTGGCCGAAAGGAGACCTGGAAAGATGGGGTGCAGGGCTGTGCCCTGTGTGGCTGCCCTGTGTGGCTGCTCTGTTGGATAAGGCGCCCGGAAGGGCTCCTCCACAGAGTGTTTCCATGCTAGTCTCACATTAAATGTTGGGAAGCCAATGGGGACTGATGCTGATCTCAGGACTGGGACTCAGGAGATCTGGGTTCCGCTGCCGGCCTGGTCACTGACGTGCTGTGACCTTTGAGGCCCTGCCCCTCTCCTGGGCCTCGATTCCGCACTCGGACCACTGGGCAACACGGGCCTCTGCCCCTTGTTACCTGCACAAAATTCTCTGTTACTCGCGCTCTCTAGTGGCACCCCCCCTACCCTGTTCCTGGGGCTCAGGGTGTAACCTTATGCTCTAGGGCACCCCCCCTACCCTGTTCCTGGGGCTCAGGGGGTAACCTTACGCTCTGTGGGTTTGCAGGATCTTTTACCAGTGAAAGAGCCTTACACAGTATTCTTCTACTAAACCTCTCTTTATTAACCATTACCAAACCAGACTGCACACGCTACATGCACAATGCTCACCACTCCCAATAAGGCAGATGAGCTTTGGCCTGCTGGCCAGTCAGGATCAAGTCGTCCGGGGACTCCTGCTTCTGCATGGTGCTAGCAGGATGCTGAGGTTTGGCAGCTCTGATCCTGGGCTGTGTCCTGATCTTGGAAGTTCCCAAGAACTTCCTTTTGGACCCCAGTTTATATAGTGAAACTTGAGTCTTGCTTAGCTGTACCTTAACCAATCATTTTACTACAATTTTACTAACCAATCCTAACAAAATTCTCTAACCAATCCTACCCCAGCACCTTAATTAATTTACACCTAGCAAAATTAATTATGTAACCGACAGAAACAATCAAAGAAGCAGACCGACCATACAGAAAAACCATAGATAGAGGGGACAAAACAATAAAGAAATGAGGATTTCACAACCACAACTATTGATAAGTGATTTAGATGCTGTCAAACTGAGTTTTCTTTAACCACCTTAAGCTCTGTTTCTGTATCTGGTGATAGTAGGTGCTATTGGGACAGGATTTCCTTCCTAACAGCCTGATCTGACAGTGTTTTAATGTAATTTAGGTGGAATGTGAGGGTGTGACTTCCTGCTTCTCCGCTCATGGCTGCGGCTCTCCTAACATGGCTGCAGACAAAGGCCTTGGGCTTTACAATATGGCTACAGGACAAGGCCTGATCCTTACAGTGGGATCTGCCTGCACCCTCCTAGTTTCTCAGCTGGACTCCTCCTCTCTCGTAGCCCCAGGAGCCGTACGCCTTCAGCCCTGCAGCCCAGGAGGCCATGAGGAAGGCCCTCGTCCTGCGATACTCGCTGCTGCCGTATCTCTACACCCTCTTCCACAAGGCCCACTCTGCGGGGGAGACGGTAGCACGACCCCTCTTCCTGGAGTGAGCAGCCTACTGGGCCCACAGCAGGGAGGATGGGTTTGTCTGGGTGTCTGATCGGGGGCCAGGGGTATGGCACGGGGATTGGCACATGCCACTATTCAGTCCAGTGCATGGGTTGGCGTAGCACAGCTGCCACTGTTCCAGTCGTCGTCGTCCCCCAGCAGGAGATGCCTGGGCGGGGGGGGGGATGGGCTTTGAAGTTGCAGTGTACTCGGTGTTAGAATACATGCTTCACCCGGATCCATTCTGCAGGTTTCCCACAGACCCGAACACCCTGAGTGTTGACCGCCAGTTCATGTGGGGAGCAGGGCTCCTCATCACGCCAGTGCTAGAGGCAGGGAAGACCAATGTCAGCGGCTACTTCCCCATAGAGACTTGGTATAACCTGATGGCAGTAAGTACGCGGTAGAGCCAGTGCTCTTTGGAATAACGTGGGTTCTTGGCCTTCCACCAGCAAACAGCTGGGTGTGTCGCCGTCGCTGTAAGCTAACTCCGGTCTGGTCTCGTCTCCCTCCGTTCCTAACTGCGCAGCTCCCCCAGCACATCCCAGAAGGTGTCTGTTAGTGCAGTTCCTGCTGGGCCTGGCTTTCCCTGCATGCTGCTGGCTTCCCGGGAACCTCCATCCCCACATGAATGCCAAGTACCTCCCTGTTCATAGCGTTCGCAAGGCCTCTGATGTTTGGCTTGATTGGGCTTAGCTGATGAGCTGTGCCATGGGGTGTAATGACTTCCTCTCTCTATCTGTTGCTCTTCAGGGCTCCGTCATCCACAGCAAGGGCCAATGGGTCCTTTTACCAGCTCCACTGGACACCATTAACGTCCATGTGCGGGCAGGACACATCCTACCTCTGCAAGTGAGTCTCTTCTGAACCATTGCCATGTGGCACAAGTAACCATTTCCCCCTCCAGCGTAATCCCGGTTCCCCAATCCCTTCGCTGAGGCACCAGTCACAGGTGGTGTGACTTCCATCACCTGTTTGCACCTTGTGTCTGAGGTTTTCTGGTGACGGTGCACGCAGCTTCGAGCGTCAGTCAGCTTATGAACTGCAGGGCTGGGGATGTTTGCAGAAGATGAGGGATCAGAATGGTGTCAGAGAAAGGGCCTGACAGGTGGAGGGATTCTTATGAGAAGGTTAAGAGTTAAATCTGAGGAGTCCTGCTATATATCCCAGCATGCAAGAAATGGAAGGGAGAAAAGGGAGGAATTATTTAGTATCATAAAAGGCAGTGAGGCAAAAATATCCAAGGCTTTCTTGCTAAAATGAGCCTTAATGAAATAGTTAAGCTTTTGCATGGCAGTCATCCTTAGGTTTCAGAGTCAACACCTTGTTGAGATGAATGAGGCAGCTAACAACTCTCAGCTGTGGTTTCAATCTGTCTTCACTCAGGCTTTCTGTTTCACATTTCCAAAACTCTTTGCAACCACGAAGGCTAGAAACATCTAACTTTGAATTGAAAGCTTAGGGTCTGGCACTGATTCCATGGTGGCAGAGTGCACGAGGCCTGAGTGTAACTGGGGCTAAGAGAAGCGATGGAAGATGGAGGACAAAAGACCGGGCATCTGCAAGAGGTTCCAGACTGGGGACAGAGTGTCCCCCGGGCTTTCCTTTGAATTGACGGGACAGTGGGCTCTGGCCCGGGAATGCTGTTCGGGGCCATTTGCTGTCACACTGCTTGTTAGTACCAGCGTGGGGAAAATGGAAGTTATTCAGGGCACCTGGCACACTCAGCGATATGACGTGACTACCCAGTGCCAGCTTCTAAAATGTCCCCCGAGGAAAGGGCATGTCAGCTGCTTAGCCTGGCGCCAGCTCCGGGTAGAGACGCTGCTTCGTGTCAGCCACGTGACACGCTGCAGGTTGCAGGATAAGCTGTGCAAACACAGATTTGAGTTCCCTGCACAAGCGTGAGTTGCTAAATGGGCCAGGAATGCGATTCGATCGGTTCTTGCTGCGTGGGCTGTGCCTGCTGCCCTGGGCAGGGTGTGTCAGCCCGCAGGTTCGCCCTCGGGCAGTCAGCCGCGCTGAGGGATTCGGCTTCTTAGTGACACCCATCCTGACCAGTGTGTCATGGTTTCAGGACTGGGCGCCCATCCTGCTGGTGAGCAGCACCCCCCTCATTGGCCGTTCCCTCCAGGGCGTTTCTGCTTTCTGAGGTTGCAGCTCTGAACTCCGGAGGGGCAATGCCGGGGGTTCGTAGGAGGGGATGCAGTTCGGGTCATGCCCCAAGGACCTCCTGCCTACCAAATTGCTAAGTACATTGGCCCTGACCTTCAGGACCTGCCCTGCTTCCTTAGGCTGGGAGTCCCGAAGTGCCTGTTATAAACGGGGGCTGTTGCTACACTAGCCCCGTCTGGAGAGTTGGGTGCGTTGGGGTCAGGCAGTGAGGGACCCCCCACCTAGGGGTGACTGGCAGGAGATGGACCATTTATATCCGGGACCCGGCCGGCAGCTGCTTGAGGCCATCCCTGGGAACCCCTCTAACTGCTGGCTGCATCTCCCTAGGAGCCTGGCCTCACGACCACCGAGAGCCGGAAGAAGGGCATGGCCCTGGTAGTGGCCCTGACCGTGGCTGGGGTTGCCAGAGGCGACCTGTTCTGGGATGACGGTGAGAGCCTGCTGACGTTTGAGAAGGGCGACTACACTCAAATCCTCTTCCTGGCCACGAACGTGAGTCTGGCGGGGAGGGATGCGAAGAGTGACGTCTGCCCTGTGCTGGGGGATGCGGATGGTGCCCTGCTGCTAGCGAGAACCAGGGAGCTTTCCAGGGCCTCCTGGGGGGTACCGCAGAGGTGCGGCCTGCTGAGACTGAAGCCCAACCATGAAGTGCTAAATCCTGAGCCTTGGCTTGCCTGCTGGGAGCTGTGCTTTCTGCACGAGGTGCTGCAGTCGAGTCTCCTGGGCAAACGAGATGATAGTTCAGGAGAGTTGGCGCCTCCCAGCTGTACCTGGAAAGGGGGGGGGGGGGCTGTTCCCAGCAGGGGCCGTCCCTTCCGAAGCACTCGGCACAGCCAAGCAGAAGGTGGTTTCTCTCGAGTTTTCCCAGAGAGCGAGTGCACTTGCTGGTCCCCTCTCCCCGACCCGGGTGCTGAGTCTCCCTGGCTGTCCTGGCAAGGCAGCTGTTGAATGGCACAGCAGGGACGTGGGCACGGCCTGTCTCCTCACTCTGATGAAGGACTCTGCCACTCCCTAATGGCTGCAGAGCCCAGAACAGTCGGTGCCCGGCGGTGCTGGCTGTGCCCTGCAGACTAGAAAAATCAAAGGAAGCCGCTGAGGCTGGACTCGGGTCTGGGATTTTCCCACAGCCGGAGGCAGGCTCTGTGGATGTGGCTACTTCAGACCCTGGCTTCCATTTCTGGCCAGCACCACAGGTTAGTGAGACGCCTGGAAAGTACCTGGTGATAGAGCCTCCTTCTGCTTGGCTTGTCCCTGTGCCCTGGGATGTCCCCGTCCTGGAGAATGAGGCCCCCTACAGCAAGCCGTATAAATAGGGTATCTTGTGTACGAGGTGTCTGGCCCTGGGGCAGGGCCACAAACTGTGTGATGGGGGGAACGGAGCAATGTTACCCCAGTGCGAGATCTCGTATGGCGTAGCTGCTGAGACCATCCCTCCCTCTCGGGCTGGGTGTGGGCCTCCCTCCCTCCCCCAGGAGGGTCTGTGCCCAGAAGAAGGCGGAGCCTGCTGAGTGACATAGCACAGATCAGGGCATGCTCCTCCTGCCTGACTCTCCAGGGAAATTGGCCTGGGTTTGATGTCACGCTGACACCTGGGCAGGAGACCCACCAGCTCCACCTCAGAACTTTGCTGTAGCGTCAGATGGGGAGGGAGTCCCGGTACAAGCCAGCCTGGCTGTGGGGGGAATGTCAGCTGGCTTGGAGACCGTACCTGGGGGGACAAACTCTCCCTTCTGTTGCAGGGTGCGCTGCTGAGTGAGCTGGTGCGGGTGAACAGCCAGGTGGACGGGTTGTTGCTGCAGGAGGTGACCGTGCTGGGTGTCCCCGGCCCGCCCCAGAGGGTTCTAGCTAACGGCATCCCTGTCTCCGATTTCTCCTACAACGCAGACACCAAGGTAAAGACACCTGCGCTTCCTGCCTCGTTGCTCTTGTGCTTATTCTGAGGGCTGCAAAATAGACGTCTCGTTCCTGTCCTTGGAAAGGGGAGGCTGCCTGCTCTGGCTGGGGGACCGGGAGAGCACTCTCAGAGCAGCACCTGCTCTGGCAGCTGGCGCTGGAGCTGCTGCTGGGGGGAGAGGGACAAGGAGCGAGGTCAGCCTGGATTCTGAGGGTGCAGTGGGGGAGAGTTCTTTAAAAGTGGCCTGAACAAAGCTCAGGGGAATAGAACAATCTAGGGCCCCTCCAGCTCTGAATCCCGGGAGTCTCGGTGGGAGGGGAGGGGTCTGGAAAGGGTGGAGGAGACGTGGAGATCCCAGGGAGCATGTGGCAGAATCGGTCTTGATGCTGTGTCATTACTGGGGGTCACCCTTGCTGCTGCTGTTTGCTGTGGAAGTGATGGGATGTGGGGATCCTTGTGGGGGGGTTGTCGGAGTGTGGGGGAGACAAGGCCCTACACCCCCGGCTTCCTGCGATCCACCATGACTCTCAGCCAGCCAGCAAAGCAGAAGGTTTATTAGACGACAGGAACACAGTCCAAGACAGGTCTTGCCGGTACAGACAAGAGGACCCCCTCAGTTAGGTCCATCTTGGGGGGGGGGGGGGGCGCGGGAAAGAGAGGCCAGAGCCCCGTTGGGAGGCCAGAGCCCATCTGGGCTCCCCTCCATTTTCCCAGCCAGCTCCAAACTGAAACTCCCTCCAGCCGTCTTACTCAGCCTCGCTCTGGCTCCTCCCCCAGCCTTTGTCCAGTTTCCCGGGCAGAGGTGTCACCTGGCCTCCAACCCCCCTCATGGTTCTCATGTTATGTGCTCAGGTATCTTCCCTCAAGGAAAGTCTCCCATCCCCAATGGAGACAGTCCCAGCAAAACTCCCCTGCAACCTTCCCAGGTCAATACTCCTCACTCAGCATTCAAAGAACACATTAAGAACAGTCCCAGTTCGTCACAGGGGGCCTCGAGAGCTGAGGGGGATGAGAGCAAGGGTTCTCTGGGAATCACTTTGAAGATCTCGGCAGCGAATGAGATGCCTTCTCTAGGGGCTGGAAGTGTGCCACAGGGCGCGTTCTCTAGAACTCTATAGGACGATTACACCCCCTGCGCCCATAGATAGTGCATCTCCAGGATTCTCCCCCAAGGCAGTGTTCGGGGTGTGCCCTCCTGGGGGCAGAGGGTATTCACATTGCCCTGGTGCAGTTGTTGCGGATGGAGAGCAGGTCCCCAAACAAGCTGTTACCAGCCACCCCGCCCCCGGAGGCTGTGATGTTGTGTTGTCGCTGACAGGGAGCTCCCCTTTGTCTCCTCAGATCCTGGTTATCCCGCTCTCTCTGCCAATGGGGGAGCAGTTCATGGTCACCTGGTCCTGAGCCACGATGGGACGCCTGCCTGTTTCTGCTCCTCTGCACCCTGGTGAAAGAAACAAGTAGTCAGTAGATGCAATGCAATTGCTCCATGCTGCCTCCCCCGTAGGAGCCGACTGTCCTGTGACCGCGGGGGGCAGGGCTGAGGTCCGGGGGAGCTGGCCGCATTTCTAGCTGACCTCGGCTGTTCTGGGGCTGAAAGTTCGTGGCTCTTGGGTGCTTAGATGAAGGCTGTGGATCTGCAGAACCGGCCGAGAGCTCCTTGCCACAGCTGCCCCCAGAAGCGCTGCACAGGTGTATTGGCTGCTTCTGCACTGGGGGCCTGATCCAGCTACTGCTTAAGCCAATGGCCGAACTCCCATTCACGTCAATGGAGCAGGGCTGGGGCCTAGAGGAGGAGGGGAACCAAACTTCAAATCACTTCCCAAGTGGGCGGCAGAGGCGCTAAGGGAAGGAAGCGGAGTGCTCAGCGTCCACGAAGACAATCGGCTGCAGTTTCTAAAGCCATTCACCTTCCTGAGGCTCGAACACGGTGTGGGAGCCAGGCAGCGGTTCCAGCTGCATTTGGCAGTGACTGTCTCCCCTGTGAGGATAGCAGAGCTGGGACCCTTGTTAATACAGGACTTGCACTGTGCCAAAGGGGTGTGCAGCTTGGAGCTTGCTGCGGGCAGGCGGAGGGTCTGTCTCCTGGTCTGAAAGCAAAGGAGACACCTTGGTTTAAGGCTTGAGAGCTGCAGGGCCTGCCCCAGAATGCGTTTGTGAGGATGCTTGCTGGGGTGCAGTGGTTCTCAAGCTATTTACCATTGTGGGCTGCAGCCAATATACTACCTGTATGGCCCTGGGGATGTCACGTGGGCCACAGCTGTGTGCTGAGGGGGTGCAGGTTGAGAACCACTGCTGGGGTGAATGGGGGGGTGCCTTCCCCTGCTGTGTCTGTGCGTTGGGTGTTGGATGTGGGGCGTAGTCCGCCTGGCCTAGAGAAGCGCAGACGGACGGGCTGTGGATGGTCTCGTCACTGTGCAGTGGAGTTCCTGCTCTTCTTGGGGGATTTATTGCTAATAAAGGGCCACCGTGAACGTTCTTTTGACCTTGGCTCGTGCGGACTTTGTGTGTGGAGTCAGATGGTTCATTGGTGCCAGGAGGTGACTTGGTCCCCAGGCTCCCTGGGGCAGATGCTTGGCTTCTCCCCAGGACGGTCCTCTCCTAGCTGGCCCCACATATAGCATTTTTTTCAACGTACCCAAGGTGCCTATTGTGAATCGCTGTCCCATGCTCACAGCAGGAGGGAGCCCTGTCTGCCCACCAGGAGAACCGCTCCCCAGCCTCCGGCTGCTGGCAGCACAGGCGCTCCGCGAGCTCGCTCTTTCCCCCTGCAGACTACCACGTTACACACCCCACGTTGTTACACCCGCGGGCCTCGTCCCCTGTCTTCCGGGACACCCGCAGTGTGCACTGGTCCGCTGTCTCCATGGAAGCAGTGCAGCTCAGCTTTGTGTTTTCGCCTCAGTTCAGCACCCTCCTTAGCACAAGGCACTTAGGCGGGGCTACGGTCAACCCAACTAGACGTGCATTTCCCAAAGCTTGGGCTAAAGATTTAAATAAAAGCAAGTGGGAGGGTTTGGCAACAGAAGGTTACAGGTAAAAGATAAACATAAATGCCGTCTGTAGCCCATGCTTGTTAACAGGTTCCTTTCCTGCCTGGTAAGGTGTTTCTCACCGAATGGGCCGTTTCTGCAGCGCGTGTCCAGTCCAGAGAGCTGACACACACAGGGACGTTAGGATCAAAAGCCCAGAGGGTGCTTCGCTCTGACGGTGAAGAAGTGGAATTCATCACGTAAATCCCCCCAGCTCGCTGCATTCCTGACCCACATCCACCCAGAGTCTGCACTGAACTTCGTGTTGCAGCTGGCAGCACCGGGCATCTGATATTTCAAAGCCAAATGTGGATCAGGCTCTAAGCTCCTAATGTTTGGTTAAATATCCCCTTAAGCTCTCCCCAGTGCTGTGGGAGCCGTACTGTGGTTCCTGTTCATTTGTCAGAGCAGACGTTGTGCTCAGCACGGTGAAGAGGGAGAGAAAAACCAGTTCCTACCCCAAGGGCCTTAGTCTACAAGACAAACACCCTGGGTCGCAGAGGATGGAAGTTGCCGGGACGTGGGTTCTTCGCTGGGAGGGTGAAGGCACAGTGCTGGGGGTGCGGGTGTAATAACGGAGATGAATTTGCGTCAGGAGTCGTAGCTAGGTAATGCACATGCGGTCACTGAACTCACAGCAGCCACCAGTCTGTTCCCCAAATCCTTCCTGTGCAGCCACTCAACTTCCTGCCATTTGCCCTTGTGCAGAAGCACTAAAGAATGTAAAAAAAACACTGACCACCTTTCTCTGGGGCTCCTTGGCTCCCTGCCCGAGCTTTTCACCGATTAAATTTTTTTAAATTAAATTAATGGAGAGATCCTATCTCCTAGAACTGGGAGGGACCTAAAGGTCATCGAGTCCAGCCCCCTGCCTTCACTAGCAGGACCAAGTACTGATTTTGCCCCAGCTCCCTAAGTGGCCCCCTCAAGGATTGAACTCTCAGCCCTGGGTTTAGCAGGCCAATGCTCAAACCACTGAGCTATCCTGCTTCCTGTGGAGTATATTTCCCCCCTGTAGAGTTCTATTGTTTCACTCAAAATTCCTAGAGATGGGGTCATCTCCTCTCTCCACCCGGTTATGAGAGTACTAACGCCCCTATTACCTTCATCCCTCCCATAGGGCGAGGCCAAGATGGCGCCAGCCAAGCTGTGGGAAATGCTGTACTGAGCTGGAGAAAGTGGGGGAGGGAGGCTGGAATGAAGCCCAGTGAATCTTTTATTGGCCCAGAGTAAAATCCGCTGCAAACAGACCTTGTTCCCCAAAAGCAATTCCACTGGACCCTGCCTGGCAGCCCATGCTCACCAGATACCAGCCTGTCCTCAGGCGCCGGGACAGGCAGGACTATTCTGGTCTGCTTTGAGGGGAAGATCCCGCTAAGAAACCGCTTGCTCTGGATCCCTCTGGCAGGTTTCAATGAGCAACTCTAGGTGCCTGTGTTGTTGGCTCGCTGGCACGGATTCCACCCTGGCATGGTGCCATCTCTTAGTTTGTCTGTTGCAACCCTGGATTTCCAGTGAGTAACTTGATCTGCCCGTCTACGCCATGGGGGCAGAGCGACTCCCGGGAGTTCCAGATGACGCCAAGTGGGATTTCCCCACCTGTCCGGCATTCCGGGGTTGGGGCAAGTCTGGCTGGAATGGGCTGTCCTCGCCCCGGTAGGCTGCTTTGGTTAACCCTATTCTCTCTGGCTCGGGAGCGAGGGAAACGATTATTGCAGAAGGGAGTCGGTGACTTGAAAATCAAGTTTCTGTCTATAAATTCTCTGCCTATTAATGGCTAGAGGGGGGTCGTGCTGAGCTGCCTTTGCCAGGTTGGCGCCTGTTGAGCGATGTACAGCCGTGCAGCAAGGGGCAGGCCTTGTTTTCTGTGTGATTCCCCCTCTCACGCGTTCGCTGCCTGTGCAGTGGGCAGCGCTTGGTGCAGTCAGTTTCCCTGTGGCGTCGATGGTCGGATGCACTTCCTGGCTCATGGCGGCGTGACGCCACGGGAGCTCCCGGGCAGGCTCTGACTTGGGCAGCGGCAGAGCTGAGCTGTGTGCACAGACAAGCACCAGCCAGCGGGTCGGGTGGTGGTGCTCTTCGGCATTGCACACGGCAGCGGGGAGGGGAAGGGGCCAGTAACAGCTGACGCCCTAGAATTCTACAGCAAGGGAGCTCCCCCCCACCCCAAAATAGGAATTTTTTGCAAGTAGTAAAAAAAATAATAAAAAAATCACGGGGCGAGTCCCATCCCCGAAGCTGTGCGTGATGAGACTCTTCCGGACGTGTCCCAGGAATGCCCGAGGGGGAGCGGTGTCGTCGCCTGGGCCAAGTTCAGAGCTTGCTGCATAAGTGGGGGGGTGAGGGGGGGAAGCCTTTCCCACAGGAAGGAGTCTGAGCTGGTGAACGGGCCCATAAATACGTGTGACGCGCACTGTAGCGGAATGGGAGACGTGGGGGCCTCAACTGAAACGCCATTGCGCTGTGCCCCTGAATGTAGCCCTGGGAGTCCCGTACGTGGCTGCTGCCCCAGTGCCCGTGGGGCTGGGGCTAGATGAACTGCGGTGTCATGTCAGGACAATCGTGGAACCTGGCTGAACGTCCTGTTTTAAAGTCCCAGGCCTTGCTGCAGCTCCAGCATCGTCTGCCGGCTGGAATCCCTGGGGAGACAACCTGCCATCTCTAACCGGTGCAGCAACGCCTGCGCTCCGACCTGAACCCTGCGAGTGCTGCATCTCCCAAGCTAGCAGCCACAGGCAGACAGCTGGGCTCCGTGCGCAGCGGGTTCTATTCTTCCCCACCCCTCCTCGCTTTGTGGTGTGGAGCTGGTCAGCAGGTGAGGATGGGGACAGGGACTGAGAGCGCTTCCCCGGCTCTGTTAAATACACCTCCTGCCTGAGCTGCTGGCTCTAGGCATACGAATGGCTCCAGTTTTCCCACCAAGGTGCATCATCCCCACCTGACGCCTGTCGTCCCCGAATCTCACTTGCCGCGGTGCTGCCTATTCCCGTAGCGATGGGAGGTCCAGCACAGGTTCCTTCTCGGCTCTTGATTGACCAAAGTAGTCAAGGCCTCTGCTCATTTCACCCCCGCCCCTCACTGATAAATAACAGCAGTCTCGGGGGCGGGGGGGAGCCCCCCATTAGCTCTCTGCCGTGCTGGACAGGGACTGTCTATCCCGCTGTTAGTTCAGCTTGCCTGGAAGGAAACAGGCCCTGCTTGCTGGCTGCCTCATCTCCCTTGGAGGACCCAGCCCTCTTGACAAACCTGCTTTGCAGCCGATTGTTCCTCCAGTATCACTTGCTGCCACGGCCCCAGAGCCTAAGCACACGCGGCCCAGCGCAGACACCCAGCTGGGGACAGGTAGGGCTGCCAGCACCTTGGCTTCCGCGTCTGCTCTCTTGGCGCTCAGGTGGGAAGGCGGCTGGTTAACGGGGCCAGTTTGCTCTGCGAGAGGAGGCTGGGGGCAAAGGTCACAGGGCTTGCAGCGGCTGGAGGGGCAGAGCTGGTCCAGGAGCCGAGGGACGCTCCCTCACTGGGCCCAGAGCATCCCACCTGGGAGAAGAGACCCTTCCCCTTCTGCCCCACAGCACTTTACGCCGGCAGTGGCCTGGGCAATGGCCATCGCTCTCCCGTTGTAGGGGCGGGGGGTGCAATGAAGGCCCAAGGTCAGTCAGTGATTCGGGGCAGAGCTGAATACAGCCCCACTGTCCCGGCTCCCAGTCCTGGTGCTGCAGAGTTCTTGCGCGTTCCAGTGTTCAGGGAACTAACCTCCTCACCTAGCAGCTCCGGCTCGGTGTCTCACTGTGCCGAGATCGCGAGGGGAGAATCCCTCGGCACCAGCCCTGTAGCACCCAGCCTGAGCCACGAGCCCTTTGACTCTCAGCCCTCCCCCCAGCTCCGGTTCTAACTCGAGCATCTCCAAGCCCATCCCGCCTTGGAGAGCTTGAGCTTGAAGCCTTTAAACCCTGATTTGAGGATGTCAGTAACTCGGCCAGAGGCTGGGGTCTATTACAGGAGGGGTGGGTGGGGTTCTGGGGCCTGCGCTGTGCTGGGGGTCAGCCTAGATGATCACAAAGGTCCCTTCTGACCTTAAAGTCTGAGAGTCTGAGCCTGCTGGTTTCCTGGTTGCCTTGAGGAGACGCCGAGTCTTTCCTGCCGTGCAGAGCTTCAGCGTTTGACTCCTGCAAAGTGTCGTTGGGAAACATGGGTCATTGACTAAACATGTTTAAAGGGGTCTGGCTTGGGCGGGGCGGGGGCTGATTGATGTTTGTAAAGTGCTCGGTAATCCTGTGGGCAACCCCCGTCCACCTGAGCGTGGGGTCAGGCACACGGGTACCGGCATGTCCGTGCGTCAGGAGACACTCAGCTACAGATCATTGGACGTGCTCCTCGCCCCGTGACACCCCCAGCCTGAAGACTGCTGGCTGCTGAGCAAAACAAAGGATTACGCCAGGGCCTCTTGGCGCTCCTCCGAACAGCTGCTGGGCCCTGGAACCCAGCCTCCTAGGCAGCCGCTGCCGGGAGCTAGCAGAGACTCCCACAGTTATTCCTGGAATGAGGAACCAGGAGGAGGCCAAGTTTGGAGCCCTGCTGCTGCCCGACGGGTGTCTCCCAAGGCCAAGTGTGAGTTTAAAGAGCAAAAGGCCTGGGTGAAAGCAGGGGAGGCCGCCTCCTTACTGCTGTGCTGGCGCTGAGCCTGTGTGGGCATTGCTAGCTTGGAAGGTGCCCTGTGCAGGCTAGGGGCAAGGCTGGGTTTGTGGCCCTGCGAGCTAGCGGAAGGTCGGGGCTGGCCTGCCCTGGCTTTGCTGGAGGACTGTTGGGAGCCGCAGGAGATGAGCATTGTGAGCTCCTGCCGTTATGGAGAGGCGGGGGAGGGGGTCTCTTTTCAGCCTCGTGCTCCTGGAGTGCTGAGGGTGAGTGGGCGTCACCAGCGCGTGCAGTGACTGTTCTGGTATCGGTGCGAAGGCATGGCCACATGCACGACAGCCAATAACACCTTTACCTCCACGTGCTTCACACAGGGGCCTGCCTACAAAAACTCCTCACTCAGATGCCCGGCCGAGCGGAGCTGCCCTCACCAGAAGAGAAATGGCCTATTGGCTAGAGCCATGGCGGGAGGCAGGACGTGAGGTCTAACTTCTCCTGGCCCTTGCTGCACCCCCATGGCTCCACCTGCACCTTCACGGTCCGGGCACAGCCCCTCGCTTGGCCTGCTCTCCCAGGCCTGCTGCTTTCCCTGCACGGCTCCTGCGTGGGGCCGCGGAGGCTCTGGCTGGGTCTCTTCCCCCCGCCCCCCTTTGGCTCAGCTCTCCCAGCCAGGGAGCAGGGAGCCAGCTCTGCGCAGGGCAGTTCCCAGGGTTCAGAGGGGGGTGAGCAGGTCTGCTTCCTCCATCCTATCCATCGTCACGCGACGCAGCCCCCGAGGCCTTTGAGTGGGGCCCAGGCTGGCCCAGGGCAAGTGCCACTACCCCAGCAGGCAGGGCTGGGCTGTGCTCATCCCCCGCGGCTCCTGGTCTGCCCTGCTACAGGTACCAGCCAAGGCTCGTGCGCGTAAAGGGTTTTTGTCCCTGCTCCTGAGGAGAGGCGTTTCCCTCCTGTTGCGGAGTATGGGGGAGTCAGGGCCCTGCACCCCTCTTCCCGAGATTCACTGCGACTCTCAACCAGCCAGTAAAGCAGAAGGTTTATTTAAGGACAGGAACACAGTCTCAAGCAGAACGTGTAGGTACGACCAGACCCCCTCAATTAGGTCCCTCTGGGAGGTTCAGGGAGCTTAGACCCCAGCTTGGGGTTCCCTGCGTTGCACCACCCAGCCCAAACCGAAACTAAACTCCCCGCCCCTCCCGCTGCTCCTCTCCTTTGTTCAGTCTCCCGGGCAGAAGGTGTTAATTCTCCCCACCCCCGTTCCTGGCTCAGGTTACAGCTCAGGTAGCTTCCTTCAAGGGAAGTCCCACATCCCCACTGCAATCCCCCTGCAACATTCCCAGGTCAAATCTGCCCTGCTCCCAGCTCCGTCACATCTCTCCCCCCTTCGAGACTGAACTGAGCGGGGTCACTCTGACCAGTGACCTGGGGAAGTTCAGGGCTCCCTCTCCGGGACAATGCGTCCGCTATTAGGTTGTCACGTCCCTTCACATGGACCACGTCCATGTCATAATCCTGCAGGAGCAGGCTCCATCTCAGGAGCTTGGCGTTGGCTCCTTTCATCTGGTGCAGCCAGGTCAGGGGAGAGTGGTCGGTGTGCACGGTGAAGTGACGCCCAAAGAGATATGGCTCTAGTTTCTTGAGGGCCCACACCATGGCCAGGCATTCCTTCTCGATGGCCGCGTAGTTCTGCTCCCGGGGTAGCAACTTCTTGCTCAGGTACACGATGGGGTGTCTCTCCCCCTTTTCATCCTCCTGCATTAACACCGCCCCCAGTCCTGTGTCTGAGGCGTCGGTGAACACCATAAAGGGCTTGTCAAAGTCTGGGTTTGCCAGAACTGGGCCACTGACCAGAGCCTCCTTCAGCGCCCGGAGAGCCTCCTGGCACTCCTCGGTCCAGACCACTTTGTCTGGCTTCCCCTTCTTGCACAGCTCAGTGATGGGGGCGGCTATGGCGCTAAAGTGGGGCACGAACCTCCGATAGTACCCTGCCATCCCAATAAAGGCTTGGACCTGCTTTTTGGTTTGAGGAGCGGGCCAGTCTCTGATCACCTCCACTTTGGCTGGTTCCGGCTTTAGGCAGCCGCTTCCCACCCGGTGGCCTAGGTAGGATACCTCAGCCATCCCCACCTTGCACTTCTCCGGTTTTACGGTCAGCCCAGCCTTCTGGAGTCGGTCCAGCACTTGTCTAACCTGGGATATGTGGTCCTCCCAGGTCTGGCTAAAGACACAGATGTCATCGATATACGCCACGGCAAAACTCTCCATCCCCCTCAGTAGCTGATCCACCAGGCGCTGGAAGGTGGCCGGCGCTCCCTTGAGGCCGAAGGGCAGGGTCAGGAACTCATAGAGCCCCAGAGGGGTGACAAAGGCCGATTTCAGCCTGGCATCTGCATCCAGCGGCACTTGCCAATAGCCCTTTGTAAGATCCATGGTGGTAAGGTACCGAGCACCTCCCAGCTTGTCTAGGAGCTCGTCCGGTCTGGGCATGGGGTAGGCATCGGCTACAGTGATGGCATTGAGCTTCCGATAGTCCACACAGAACCGGATCGACCCGTCCTTTTTGGGGACCAGCACCACCGGCGAGGCCCAAGGGCTGGAAGACGGCTGGATCACCCCCAAAGCCAGCATGTCATTGACCTCTCTTTCCAGGTCCTGAGCAGTTTTCCCTGTGGCTCGGAAGGGGGAGCATTTTATAGGCGGGTGCGATCCTGTCTGCACCCGGTGGACAGTCAGATTAGTGCGTCCAGGCTGGTTGGAAAACAGCTGTTGGTACAGATGCAGCACCCCTCCGATCTCAGCTCGCTGGGCAGGGGTTAGCCGATCAGAGAGGGGAATTGCTTCCAGGGGGAAGCCAACTCTTGTCCCAGGGAATAGATCTACTAAAGGGTCATCTCCCTGCCCCTCCCACTGTCCACACACGGCCAACACCATATTCCCCCTGTCATAATATGGCTTCATCATATTCACATGGTACACCCGGTGGTGGTGTGCCCGGTTCGACAGCTCCACCACATAGTTTACCTCGTTTAGTTGCTTGACTACCTTGAAGGGCCCTTCCCAGGCGGCCTGGAGTTTGTTTTTCCTCACGGGGATGAGGACCATCACCTGATCCCCAGTGGCGAAGGCGCGGGCCCGTGCTGTGCGGTCATACCAGACCTTCTGCTTCCTCTGGGCTCTGGCCAGATTCTCCCTGGCCAGGCCCATGAGCTCGGCAAGTCGTTCCCGGAAGGTCAGGACATACTCCACCACCGACTCTCCGTCAGGAGTGGCCTTCCCCTCCCATTCGTCTCTCATCAGGTCCAGGGGCCCCCTTACCCGCCTTCCATATAGCAGTTCGAAAGGCGAAAACCCGGTAGACTCCTGGGGTACCTCCCTGTACGCAAACAGCAGGTGAGGTAAGTACTTGTCCCAGTCCTGCGGGTGCTGATTCATAAATGTTTTCAGCATCATTTTTAGCGTCCCATTGAACCTCTCCACCAGCCCGTTGGATTGGGGGTGATATGCTGAGGCCCAGTTGTGCCGGACCCCACATCTCTCCCACAAGCACCGGAGTAGGGCCGACATGAAGTTGGACCCTTGGTCCGTCAAGACTTCCTTGGGGAACCCCACTCGGCTGAAAATGGTCAGCAGCGCATCCGCCACAGTGTCTGCTTCAATGGACGATAAGGGCACTGCCTCGGGGTAGCGGGTGGCGAAATCTACCACCACCAGGATGTATTTCTTCCCAGACCGGGTCGTCTTGCTGAGAGGTCCCACTATGTCCATGGCCACCTTCTGGAAAGGCTCCTCTATGATGGGCAAAGGTCTCAATGCTGCCTTCCCCTTGTCCCGGGCCTTCCCCACCCTCTGGCAGGGGTCACAGGATCGGCAGTACTGCCGGACGTTGGTGAAGACCCCGGGCCAGTAAAAGTTCTGTAGCAGCCTCTGCCTGGTGCGCCGGATCCCCTGGTGCCCTGCGAGAGGGATGTCATGGGCCAGGTACAGTAGCTTGTGGCGAAACTTCTGGGGAACCACCAGCTGCCTCCTGATCCCCCACGACTCCACTTCCCCCGGGGGAGCCCACTCTCGGTACAGGAACCCCTTCTCCCACAGGAACCTCTCCTTGCATCCTCTCCTCATGGTCTGTACCACACTGAGGTCAGCCAGGCCCCTTAGCTTCCGCAGGGAGGGGTCCTTCTGCAACTCGGCCTGGAACTCGGCGGCTGGGGAAGGGATGGGGACCTGCTCCCTCTCGTCGGCTGGGTCGGAAGCCCCAGCCACCCCGCGGCCTGTCCTTGGGTGTTCCCTCCCCACCCGGGAAGGGTTCGGTGCCTCCGGTGGGACATCCTTCCCAAGGTCAGGGCGTAGTGCCCCTCGCCGGCTCTGGCTACGGGTCACGACTAAGGCGGTCTGGGGGCTGCTTGGCCAGTCCTCTAGGTCCCCCCCCATCAGCACCTCAGTGGGCAAATGGTGGTGCACTCCCACGTCCTTGGGGCCCTCCTTGGCCCCCCATTTCAGGTGTACCCTCGCTACGGGAACCTTGAATGGGGTCCCGCCCACCCCGGTCAGGGTCAGGAAGGTGTTGGGCACCACCCGATCTGGGGCCACCACCTCGGGCCGGGCCAGTGTCACCTCTGCGCCCGTGTCCCAGTATCCATAAACTTTCTTCCCATCCACCTCCAGGGGAACAAGGCACTCGCTCCGCAGGGGCAGCCCCGCGCCAACCCTGTAAACGGAGAACTTTGAATCCGGAGCATCTGGCCCCCCAGAGAAGCTGGCCGGGGGCCCTTCTCTCTCTTGAGCAGTTGATAAGCTGCCAGCCCCTCTTGCGTGAGAAGCCTGCCCCTCGTCCGTCTGGGCCTCTACCAAGTTAACCCGGTGCGGGTTCGGTCTGCTCAGTCTGTCTTTGAGCTTGGGGCACTGGGCCCGAACGTGGCCTCTTCGGCCGCAGTAATAGCAGCTCAGGTCCCGTGGGTCCCCTCGAGCCGGTCGGTTGTCCCTGATGCTGGGCATTCCCCGTGGGAGGGGATTCCCCATATTCCCCCTTTGAGAGGTCCCAGGGTGACTCTCTCTCTGCATCGCGGCGGGCCTGTTCCTTTGGGGCTCCTCCCTGCCACCCCCTGACCGGCTCTTTACAAACTCATCAGCCAGCTGCCCGGCGTGTCGCGGGTTCTCTGGCTTTCTGTCCACCAACCACAGCCTCAGGTCGGATGGGCACCGCTCATACAGTTGCTCCAGTACCAGCAGTTTAATCAGGTCCTCCTTCGTCTGGGCCCCACCAGCCCACTTGCTGGCGTATCTTTCCATGCAGACGGCTAGTTGCAGGTATGAGATCTCAGGGGTTTTATCCTGACTCCGGAACCTTTCCCGGTACATCTCAGGAGTCAGCCCAAACTCTCGTAGCAGGGCCTTTTTGAATAGTTCGTAGTCCCCTTTCTCTGTCTCTCCCAGTTGGCGGTACAATGCCACGGATTTGGGGTCCAGTAAGGGGGTAAGGACCCGGAGTCTGTCTGCGGGATCAACCCGGTGCAGCTCGCAGGCCGTCTCAAAGGCCTCCAGGAAGTCATCCATGTCCTCCCCCTCCTTGTATGGGGCCATGATGCACTTATCAAAGCTCCGTGCAGTCCTGGGTCCCCCCTCACTCACCGCAGTCGGGGGTTCGCTGCCCTTCAATCTCGCCAGTTCCAGGTCATGCTGACGCTGTCTCTCATTCTCCTGTCTCTGTCTCTCATTCTCCTGTCTCTGTCTCTCATTCTCCTCCCGTTCACGCTGATGCTGTCTCTCTTTCTCCTCCCGTTCACGCTGATGCTGTCTCTCTTTCTCCTCCCGTTCACGCTGATGCTGTCTCTCTTTCTCCTCCCGTTCATGCTGACGCTGTCGTTCACGATCCTCCAGCTCTCTCAGTTTTAGCTCTTTCTCCCATTCCAGCCAATTCCGCTCCCCGGATGCCGAACGTCGCCGGGAGGATCCCCTGCTGGCCGGCGAGCTTCGCCGGGAGGGTCCCCTGCTGGCCGGGGGGGCCACGGCGCCTTCGGTATTTGCTGGGCTCCTCCCCACCCCTCCCCTAGGCATAGGAAGGAGGGGTCTCGGGAAGCCCTCAGCAGCCGGCTGACCACTCCCAGCTGGGACAGACACTGGTGCCTGCGCTGCATTTGCCAGGCTGCTTCCCTGAGACACAGGGATCAGTTCATTCGCGCGATCTTCCGCCTCCAGCTGGGCAATGAGCTGTTCTTTGGTGAGCCTCCCAAAGCGCAGCCGCCTCTGCTTGCACAGCTCCACCAGGTCGCTCTTAAGCCGCTTGGCATACATCTTCCTGCTGGCCACTCACCGGCCTGTGTGCTCACAGCTCCCCACAGTTCCCAGGGGGACCCCTAGTGTGCCAGCCCTTCTCGAGGTCACTGCCTCTCTGCCAGGGTCGAGCTGCAGACTCCTCCGCCCCTGGGACCACTCGCTGCGATCCCCCCGGGGGACCCTGTTACTGCAAAAGTCCTTCTCGCTGGTCACACACTCCCAGGGGTAATAACCGTCTCTCTCCCACTCTTCAGCAGGCCTGGTCCCCGTCAATCCCCCTTCGTTTTACTGCTCCCCAGTCACTTACTGCAGGAAGCGCCGTCCACGGGGTGCAGTAGATCCCGCCGCTGCCACCAGTTGTTGCGGAGTATGGGGGAGTCAGGGCCCTGCACCCCTCTTCCCGAGATTCACTGCGACTCTCAACCAGCCAGTAAAGCAGAAGGTTTATTTAAGGACAGGAACACAGTCTCAAGCAGAACGTGTAGGTACGACCAGACCCCCTCAATTAGGTCCCTCTGGGAGGTTCAGGGAGCTTAGACCCCAGCTTGGGGTTCCCTGCGTTGCACCACCCAGCCCAAACCGAAACTAAACTCCCCGCCCCTCCCGCTGCTCCTCTCCTTTGTTCAGTCTCCCGGGCAGAAGGTGTTAATTCTCCCCACCCCCGTTCCTGGCTCAGGTTACAGCTCAGGTAGCTTCCTTCAAGGGAAGTCCCACATCCCCACTGCAATCCCCCTGCAACATTCCCAGGTCAAATCTGCCCTGCTCCCAGCTCCGTCACACCTCCCCACTGGATTTTGTGCCCCTCTGAGCCCAGGGGAAAATGCCCTGTGCGAGGGACCCGTGCACCGGAGCAGCAGCCCCTCTAGCACGGCAGAGCCGTGTTCCTGCTGCACGCGACCCCAGCCCTCCTGCTCCACGCGACCCCAGCCCGGCACTGATAGCTGCAGGAGGGGAAGAGGGAAACCACACTGGTGTGTTCATTCCATCTCCTGTGTCCCAGGTGTGGGCAGGGACCCTTTCCCCGAGGGAGCCAGGGGGTGAGACCAGGGCTATGGGGCCGTGGGGGGTGAGGACAGGAATGCAGGGTTCTGATGACGGGCTTAGGGCCCCTTTTCCTGAAGCTCTGGGGTATGCTGCTTTTCTCCTTTTAAATAGCCTCGCTTTCTTCCTGCTTCACTGTTTTTTCCCTGCTGAAAATATCGGGGCAAGAACTGTTGGAAATACATAAACCAGGGGCCAGAACCTTGGGCAGATGAGGATTGCTGGGTATTTTATGGTTATCTGGTGCCTCCCATCTTGACAGGACTAAGAATGGAGGTGCCTTGGGGCTGGGGCCAGGACTGTGCCCTCCTTCCCGGTTTGTATATATAGGGATGAGCATGCAGTTGGCTCTAATAATAGCAAGGAGGCTATCCAGTGCTGTGCAACCTGTGTGTGTCAGAATCACTTCACCTGCCGCTGGAAGGCAGCTGCCTCTGGGGTGGAACATGGTAGCTGCTACGCCCTGCAGAGCAGTAGTGCATCACTTCCTGTCAGTTGGAATGATTAGTAATGATTAATATTAACACGGGAACCCACCAGACACTAATTTAACCACAAACGCCTTTAAGTCCAAAGGCCAAATGGTATTTTAGACAATTGCTCTAACCCTGCCCACGAGCCTAAAAGGAAGCAGTCCCGACACCCAGATCCAGTAACCGTGTGTTCACAAGCGTGTGATCAGTACGCTGACAAACGGGCTAGACCCAGGGAAAACCGTCCCATCCTGGCGTGCTCCAGCACAAAACCCCTCAGATTCCGAACACTTTTTATACCCTTCAACTAACAAATGATGCCACAGCTGATTACCACGTTAGCCAACAACCAGCTCCAGTTCCAATTTCAGTCCAGATTTACACCCTTCTTCTCCCAAGACCTTTGCTCCTTGTCTCTACCCCTCCTTCTTGCCGACCAACAGCTTTCCATTGCACCTGGTTCACACGGGCTTCACGGGTCTGATAAGGCTGGTGGGGGGGTGGGAAGGGCCGTGCTGGCTCATTTTAAGACAGATTCTTTTTGTCTTGTTTAAACGATCTGTGGTCACCCCTGCCAGTCAGAGGCCTTCCTTTTAGAACCTTCCCCTTCTCTCTTTAGTTAGTCTTTGAACCAGACGTCCTCCCTCCGTCATTCCTTCTGGCCTTATAACTCGCTATTGTCAAGGCTTCCTGTCATGTGCAAGGCAGGACCTTCCTTCACAACACAGAGATTTACGCTAACCCTAATTCTCCAATTCCATAGTTATTCTACATTGTCCCAAACCACCATGAAGAATCTTGTCTTCCCAGCGACCACTGATAGGTAACCCGTAATGTGCCCTCCAGGGCTGGGCCTGGTCTTTCACCAGCATCTCTCTTCTCGTCTCCTCTTCCTCCTGCTTTTCTCTCACCTCCATCCCTCCTCTGCCCCCGGTAGGCCCCTGCGATGGCAGTCCCTTGCCAGGCAGACACGGAGCTCCGGGACCTGGACGAGGAGCAGCTCTGGGAGATTCTGGAGAGCCATCGCTACCGGATCGTGCGCAGCACCTGCCCGAACCGGCTCACCCCCTACCTGCGCCAGGCCAAGGTCCTGGACCAGCTGGACGAGGAGGAGGTTCTGCATGGCCCCCAGTTCACCAACAGCGCCATGAGAGTGGGTGAGTGTCCGGGACAAGGGCTCTTCCCTGAGGGCCCAGGTCACAGCCGCGGCCTGAGGGCCCCATCTTGGAGCTGCTGCTTATGGACAAGGGCTGGCTGGGATCCCCTCCAGAGCTGCTAAACGCTGTCCCTTACCCTGCTGCTCAGACTGGCCGTTGCTGCATGCGCCACCTCTTCCCATGGGGAGCAAGAGGCTGGGGCCAGCCCTGGGACCTGGCAGTGCACTTAGCACAGCACTGGGCTTGCTGAGAGGCCTCCTGGGTGCACAACGGCGCCTGCTGCCCTCACATATTGTCGCAGCTCCGGTGCGGCGCCCCAGGGCGTTACTCTCGCCCCGGCAGGCAGCGCAGGGGACAAGGCTCTCTGCTTGGTCCATGTTTACACGCGTTCACCGTTTCTGGGGAGCTCACAGCTCGACTGCTCTGCTGTATCTTGCTATGGAGACGAGACCGGCTGATGCCTGCGGGCAGACCTGGGATGAGAATCCCCCCTCCCAGCTCCACCCATGTGCACCTGGCCTCAGTCTATTATCTATTACGCTGTGTCAGGTGACTAATGAACGTGGGCCGCGCAGAGCGGGTTTGATACAGACCTGGGGAGAGCTGCAGAGCCAGGCAGGGCCATCAGCCCAGCCAGACACCAGCTGGAGCCGAAAACGGGGCCTTTGCAGGGATGTGTCCCCACATCTGGCTCCAGGGGCACTCTGGGTCCTGCTAGGCCTGTGGTCAGCGAGCCTGTGGTTTTCTAACCCATCTCTAGGCCACATGTTGGATCTTCTGAAAACCCGGGGGAAGAACGGAGCCCTGGCCTTCCTGGAAAGCCTGAAACTTCACAACCCCGACACCTACACCCTGATAACTGGCCTGGAGCCCTCCATTGACCTCAACAACTTCAGTGGTAAGTCTCCCCCCATTGCCAGAGCTGTCTCTGAGCCAGGCCAGCTGTGAGGGGAACCCCCAGCCGCAAGCCCTCACTGCAGGGCAGCACGGGAGGACAGCGTGAGATTGGTGCCGAACTGGCTAGGAGCTACTGTTCTCTGCGCTGGTCCGGGGACTGGCGCTGGGTCGTTCCACCAGCGCATTGCAGTCGTAATTACGACATTGCCTGGACTCAGGCCACAATATCGCCCTGTGGAGGGCATGAGGTGGACTACGGGGCAGGGGCCGTAACCTGTGTCCATATAATGCCCTGGTTACTATTGCAATGCTACTGGCAGAGCAAACTGGCCCCAGCCCCCGGACCAGGGCAGAGCCGAGGGGTGAGCTATGGGCGTCTCTGGGACAGGCACCGTCAGTTCATTACACGCACGGACAGCACCCAGCACGACGGGGCACCAAGCCTTGACTGAGGCCCGTAGGCTCCACCATAGCAAAAATAATCAACAACAACGTTCCACGGTCATCGTAAATCACCTCGCTCATCCGCTAGGGAAGGGACGTCCCTCCGGTCTCCCTGCCCTGGGGAGCACCGGGGAGGGGACGGGCAGAACCCTGGGAGGGCATTGGGCTGCCTCTAGGAAGTGGGAGCTCCTGTGAAATGTATACGGCGACTAGTGAGCCGGGGCCCCGTCCCTGCTGCTGATCCGGGGTGCGCAGGGGGCTGGGGCTCAGAGCCTGCTCGTGGCACGCAGGAGCTATAGAGCATGGGCCGGGGAGGTCTCTCAGCTGATCCGTGCTGGCCGGAGCTGATCTCCTCTCACCGCAGGTCTGATCGAGACCTCCAAGCTGACCGAGTGCCTGGCGAAGGCCGTGAACAGCTTGCAGGAGGAGCTGACCCAGGAGAAGCACCAGAAGGCGTCTCTGCTGCACCACTGCCGCCAGCTGAAGGACCGCGTGTCCCAGCTGGAGGCCCAGAACAAGTGTCTGCGGGACATCGAGGCCGAGCACAACCGCATGAAGAGGGAGGTCAGCTCCCACTTCCACGAGATGCTGAAGCTGAAGGATGAGATGTACAACCTGTCCATGCACTACACCAACGCCCTGCAGGAGAAGGACCTGGCCATCACGCGGAGCCAGGGCCTGCAAGAGGAGGTAAGCGCAGCCCCAAGCCGCTCGGAGGCGGCCTCGGGGACCTCATCACAGCAGCAGTGCCCAGGGCAGCACGTGCCTGCCATGGACGTCCCACCGGAGATGCCTGGCCCCGCTGGCTGGGTTCGCTTTTCACCCAACAGCCCTTGCTGATATCCGGCCCTCAATGCCCCTCCTCCCCCAGGGCTGGCACGTCAACTGCCCCCAACAGTCCTGCAGCTCGATAGCTGGCTTCCCCAAAGGGGGTGGGACCGGCGGGCCGGGGCGCTGGGGCAGGGAACCCCCTGGGGCCCATAGGGCTCTTCCTCATTAACTCCAGGTTGTGAGTTTCTGTCGGTCTCAGTATCCAGACCCACTCGTCCCCTTCGTACCAGAGCCCCTGGCAAGCCATTCACGACAGCACAGTGTATGCTTCCTCGTCCCCCAGGGACCTAGCAGCCAGGGCTGGAGGGATCCTAGATCTCCACCCCCAGTCTCCCCTTCCCTACGCCTGTCGAGTGCTGCCTGAGAGAGGGCGGATGGCTGGGCCAGCACCCCGGGCCATGCGCACCCTGCTCCCCTCTGTGGTGCAGGAGGGAGGCCTGGGGGCAGTGGACGCACCATACGAGGGTGACACTGACTTGCCTACCCAGGCCCCCGGAGGGGTGTGAACCGGGATTCCCTTTTCCCTTTGTCCAGCTGCAGTATGGGGGCTCAGTCACTCTGCTCTGGCTCCCAGGGGTCCGGGTGGCTCGTGGACGTGTTGGACTGTTCACATGAGTTACTCCTTCAAGCCGTGGGAAATTAATACAAAATTAAACGAAGCAAAAAGGCAGGTGGGGAGTGGGCTTTCACTCCCCCACTAAGGTTGCCAACCCTCCAGGGTTGTCCTGGAGCCTCCAGGAATTAAAGATTAATTTTTAATTAAAGAGTATGTCAGGTGATGAAACCTCCAGGAATACATCCAACCAAAACTGGCAAAGCTCCCCCAGACCAGTTCCAAGGGCCCTTCAAACAGTCTGGAGAGGTGGGATCCCCCCAGGAATACATCCAACCAAAACTGGCAAACCTCCCCCAGACCGGTTCCAAGGGGCTTCAAACAGTCTGGAGAGGTGGGATCCCCCCACTATGTTTTGCTCATCGAATCTGAAATCACCTTAGTAACAGAAGTGCTGACAAACCCCCACGGAGCCTGGTTGAAATTTCTGGCTCAGAGTTGCTTTTCCTCCCTGCATCAGCACTTTATAAACATGTCCCATGTGCAAGAGAGAAGACAGCCGTCTAGAACAAAGGGTGGGTACGTGCTCTAAAATGAAGGGGGTAGGGCTGTGTTCTAGAGTGAATGATCTCGTCTCTGTTACAGAGCTAATGTAGAATCCTGGGTTCTAGAGCAAGCCGTGTGCCACATTCTAGAACACGGTCCCACATTCCAAAGTCATGGTCAGGGGGGTTCTGTTCTAGAGCAAAACAGACCAATCTCATCCTTTCAGCAGTTAATGAGGTCTTCTCAGCTCGGTGTGAACACTCAAGCCGGGGTTCTAGAACATGGCCCACAGTTGTGTTCCCAAAAATGCAACATTCTGTGCACACAACAAGGCAGCCTTTCCCACTCTAGACGCCGGGTTCTAGAGTAAACGCCGGGCGTAGTGTAGCTGGCACGACGCAGCCGAGTGCAATGCTAGGGACCTGTGCTCTCTTTGTCCTCTGGCAGCTGTATCTGATGAAGCAGGAGCTGCAGCGAGCCAGGGTGGAGACCTACTACGAGAAGGAGAGGTCCCTGCGCATGCCCAGCGACCCGCAGCCACAGCTGGATGAGCTGCTGCAGCTGAGGGAGGAAAACGAGAAGCTCCGGTCACTGGTGGAGCTGGAGACTTTCAGCCTGGTAAAGCCTCCCCCTTAGTTCCCAGCTCCCTCGTGGGCAGTCCGGGAGCCATGGTGGGAACAGGGTTTCCTGGGGAGTCAGATCCCCTAGGTCTAGCCGGGATGCACAGAGCTGCCTGGGCAGCAGCCTCGTTCCGGACCTTGGGGGAGCCCCGCTAACCTGCTGGTGTTGCTTGGCCAGGTGCAGAAGGATATCCTGGAGCAGAACCTGGATGAGGCTCTGGAGGGCAAACAGGAGCTCCTCAATCGAATCCACTCGCTGAGGGAGCAGGCAGTGATCGCTGAGAATCAGCGCAAGCAGGTCAGAGCTGCCAGGCCTGAGGAACTGGGAACAGGTGCTGGAGGAATCACCCCTAAAATGGGGAGTGGATCAAAGGCAAACCCGAGGTTTATGGAGCAGGGCATCTTCTCCCAACCTCCTTCCCCACCCCATGGGGTGTCGTCTGCTGGCTGGCCCCACTAACCACATGGGTAAAAGCCCTGCCTTGCCACACAGCATGGAAATCTGGCCAAGGGGGCCACCAAACTGGCCTATGCAGGGGACTGCAGGTAACCTTGGGAGACCAGATCCAGGATCCGTCTCCCTCAGGGCGGGACAACTGTTCTTGGGGGCTTTCACCTGTCCCCTTTGCTGGCTCCCTCCTGACCCTGCTGCCCACCTGACTCCCTGTGTCTCCCTTCAGTACTGGGAGGAGAAGGAGCACACCCTGATTGAGTGCCACAAAATGAAGGTGGATTGTGAGATCTACAAGGAGAAAATCAGTGCCTTGCAGGGGCAAGTGGCCGAGCTGCAGAAGGAGCGAGATCAGGTACCCAGGGGTCCCTGCCCGCCTGGCTGGGTGGGGGTGGAGGTCTTCCTCTGTATGGGAGTGGCAGATTGCATGTATATCCCCTGCTCAGGGGGTGTCTCCTCTGGGCCTGCCCCCCAGAGAATGGGATTCTGTTACAGCCCCACTACACAGCTGGGCTCCTTAGCTCAAGCAGTCGCGGCTGGTGCTATCAGCTCTGCAGGTCCCTGGTTCAGACCCTGGTGCTGAACAAGGTGGCCGCAAGCGCACAGACTGATTTTGGGGCGTTCTTTGGCTGGTGTCATGCAGGGGGTCAGACCACACGGTCCCAGTGGTCTCTGCTGGCCTTGGGATTGATCAAGCCACAGTGAATGGAGATTCTTCAGCTCGCTGGGCTTGTGGCTGTGTTTGGAGCCCAGTGGCCACAAGGCCTCTCCCTCGTGCTGCGGGGCTGGGCTTCAGCTGGCTAGCCCGGGTGCCTGTTGTTTGTAGCCATGGCCTCCTTCCCCTTTCCCCATTTCTCTGTGAAGTCATACAGCCCTAAGCCGGTCTCTCGCGCTCTCTGCCCTGACCACACTGTCAGTGTCTGTCCCTCTGCACCCGGCTGTGCCTCGCCCAGGGATCCCCAGCACTTTGCTCCAAACCTCCTGTCCCTGACGTGTTTGTCCCCCCAGGCATACTGCGCGAGGGACTCGGCCCAGCTGGAGATCTCCCAGAACCTGCTGGAGAAGGATTCCCTCCGCAGGAAAGTGTTTGAGCTGACGGAGCAGATCTGTGAGCTGAGGAAGCAGGCCAGTCAGCAGCAGGCGGAGCTGGACAGCAGGGTGCACGGGGTGAGAGGCTGGGGCACTCTTTGTGCTGTGAAATCCAGCTGGTCCTGTGCCCAGCCCAGAGGCCAGATCACGGCTTTTTGGCCACCAGCCAAGACCCCCCCAAGCGATGGGAATCTGAGAGCAAAGGGCACAAGCTGGGATCCCTGTGTCAGCCCGTCTGGTAACACCTGTCCCGCACCCCCTTCCCGCGTGGGAGTGCGGCCCTCATGGGCGGTGGGTGAACAACGGGCTTGGGGACGCTAGCCCCTGGCCGGGCCCACCCCTTCCGCCTGAGGCCCCGCCCCCTCCCACCCCACTTCTGCCCCCAAGCACAGACCCCCCTCCTCCCCTCCGCCATGGGTCACCCGAGTGCCTCCAGCCCCGGAGCACTGGGCCGGCGGGCAGGTGGTGCGTAGCCCTGTCCCAGAGCACCCGGCGGATGGCACGCAGCCTCCCCCTCAGCCTGGGAGCGCTCAGTGGCGCGGCCCCGGCACAGGGGGTCCCCCCAGCGCTGGGCAGCCCCGTCCCAGCTGCCCTATCCCCAGCCCCCGCAGGCTGGGCCGGGGCCAGCTAGCAGCAGGAGGGGGCCTTGGGACGGAGTGTGGGCAGGGCCACGTGGGGCTGTTTGGGGAGGCACAGCCTTCCCTAGGCTATTATACCATCGCCCATGGCCGCTCTTTCTGACCCCATTCTCTGTGCTGTTTGCTTGCTCGGCAGGTGAAGGGGGAAGGTCTTGCTAGCCTGGAGCCGGGGGAGCAGTGGCCAAAGAGGAAACAGCGGCTGGTGCGCATGCATGCCATCTGCCCCGGAGACGAGAGCCAGGGCAGGGTCAGCGTGTCCGAGGTGCGGGACCTTTCCTGCCGCCCCCAGCCCCTTGTCTTCCCACGCAGCCCTGGGGAGGCTCCTTTCCCCCTGGCAGTTCCCCTCGTGGCATGATGACAGCCAGAGGGCAGGGCCCACCAAGCCCTACTGCTGAGGGGAGGGCAGGGCCTGCCTTGTTCTGGCCACAGCTCCGTGGGCATGAGCCTGGCACGTGGGGGCCCGGGCGTGGGAATGAACAGAGAGGTTAGCAATGGCCATTCACGCTAATGGTCCCTCCCTTGCAGCTGTGCTCAGATTTCGGCGTGAAGACGAGCCACGAGCTGCCAGAGAGCTTCCGGTCGTGCAGCCCTGTCCCGCCCTGTAAGCTCTCCCTGCAGAAGAGAGCCACGCAGGAGTGCCTAGAGAGCTCCCTCTCCACGAGGTACGGATGCACTGGGGCTTCCCCATCTCTTCCAGCCTCTGCAGGGTGGCACATGCTGCAGCCCTGGTTTGCCCTGTTCCTAGCAGCACGTCGCTTGCTGGGTGGGGCAGAGGGTTGCTCATGCGACAGGGCCTTCTGCTTGGCATTGCCCCCATGTGCCAGGCTATATGTTCCGTTAGCCACTAGCCAGGGCTGTTTGAAACCCTCCTGCTTGGGCCGCGTGGCTCCCCGTCTCTCCAGCTGTGCAGCGGGATGCTGTGGGAGGGGCACGCTCTTCTCTTCTGCACAAGCTGACCTGCCTCGTCCCCTCTCTCCTGTCCCCTGCAGCAGCTCCCAGGAGTTCCTGGAGGTGGATTTCAGTCTCATTGCAGGGGAGAAGGCGGAGTCGTCCGACTTGGAGTATGAGATGGTGGAGAAGGACGGTGGGTGTTTCCTTTCCCTACTGGCAACGAGCAGCTGAGAGCAGACTCTGTTGTCTGCTTGCATCACCCAAGGGCATGACCCAAGCGCCTTGTTTCCATGGGGAGCTGAGGGTCTTGTGACTTCGCCCTGTCTGTCAGCTCCAGCCCTTCCCCCCACTGATGCACTAATAGGGCCACCATGACCCGAAGTCTGGGATCCTCTGCTGCAGAGCAGGCCCTCCCAGCCCAGTGCCATCCCCACAAGGGGCCCAGGAGGTGGCTCCGGGGGCCGTATCTGTGCCCGGTGCAGCAGGCTGGGTGACAGCTGATCTCTGGGCTCACCAGCCAAATGGGTGTGGTGCTAGCAATGGACCCTGCCTCCTGCCCAGGCTGCCAGGGGTGCCGGGGGGAGACTACTGAGGGGAGGGGGCCTGTTTCGGGGTTTTCTTCATCCTCCTTTGCTTGTCCCTTTGCCTCCACTGGTTCAAACTGTCCTTCATTTCAGAGGGCAATGCCCAGCTGCTCGACTTAGACCCGTCGGCCTCTGAGAGGTACGTCACGCTGCCCACGGATTTCTGCCCCCCATTAGGGAGGGCTCTGCCCTACGGGAGCCTGGAGTAAAGCAGGGTGAGGGCCTGATCCCTGGGATCTTGGTGAGAACTGCTAGGCGGCCAGCTCCTGGGCAGAGCTCCTGTTTGTGTTCTCGCAGTCACGCGCTGCGTGCTGAGCTCTCAGCCAGCTCCGGGATAGAAATCCAGGGGTGCTGCTCAGCAGAGGGGCTGCTGCTGCCTTTGATCTAGTTCAAGGAGGACTAGATGGCAGGGCTCCGACAAGCTGTAAGTGCACCTCAGCCGGGTGCACACGAGAGTCAGACCAAGCGCGCAGGCTAATGCGGGTAAATTCACGCCCAAGCTTGCTGCGGGCTTATTGTTCCTGAGCGAGGACTGTCTAAGGCAGGAATCCCATAGTCACTTGGCTGCAGCCCAAGGGCCACCCCCACCTCTCCTCCACACGTGTGCACCGTGCTACACGCCACTGACAGAGGAGCGGCTGGGGCTGACCCCTGGCAAACCTCGGCACCTATTAAGCTTTGCCTCTGGCTAGCGCTGGTTCCTTGGCACACTTGCCCTGTTTAGCACAGATGGGGGGTAGTTGAGCTTCTGGGGTCACCTCTTGAGATAGCAGCTGGGCCCTTAGTGTGAACTCCCTGAAGGGAAGTGGGGTGGTGCAGGGTGGAGGAGGGGTTTCTTGGAACTGGCTGTTTCCACTGCCTCACATGAAGTGTCTCCCTTCCCTCCCCAGCACGCCCATTCGCCGGCGGCCCGCACGGCGCATCCTGAGCCGCATCACCACCATTGCCTTCCACGGCACTGCCCTGCTGGAGCAGATCAGCATCATCGGGGGCAACCAGACGGGCATCTTCATTCACAGGGTCACTCCCGGCTCAGTTGCCGACGAGATGTCTCTGTCCCCAGGCAATCAGATCATGGTGGTAAGGGACTTGATGTCTCCTCTCTGCCTGTCTGTGCCCGCCTGCCCCGTATCTCTCCCTCTCCGCCAGTCTCTCGTTAGTCCCTCACACTCATCGGCAGTCACATCGCCCTGAACTAAGGCCCAGAACGAATGCCCGAGCCTGGCATTCCCCGGGCGCTGAGTCGTTGTAAGCGCTGCTCTTCAGGTGAGCGGCCAAGCCAAGGTCCTGACTGATGGGATCTCGCTAGACCACGGCGGGTGCCTGGTGTCCTGGCTGAATTCCAGCTCGGGCGGCTACATTCATAGAATCATAGACGTAGGGCTGGAAGAGCCCTCAAGAGGCCAGGCAGTTTGTCCCCCTGCCCTGAGGCAGGGCCAGGGTCACCTCACCCATCCCGGCAGGGGTCTGTCTAACCTGTTCTTACAAACCTCCAATGACAGGAGTCCACAGCCTGTGCCCGTGCTGAGCTGTCCTTAGAACCGGAGAGTCTTTCCCAATCGCTAACCGAACTCTCCCTTGCTGCAGAGTAAGCGTGTTCCTCGGTGGACAAGGAGAGCGATTGATCCCTTTCTCGTCCACACAGCCCTTAACACACCTGCAGACTGGTACCAGGTCCCCCCCCTTTGCCCCCCCACCCTCGGCTTCTTTTCTCAGGACTAAACAAGCCCAGCGTTTTCACCTTTCCTCAGAGGTCAGGTTTTCAAAACCTTGGGTCATTTTTGTTGCTCTCCTCTGGGCTCTCTCCAGTCTGTCCACGTTTCTTAAAGCGAGAGGTCCAGAGCTGGACCCAGCGCTCCGGCCGAGGTCTCCCCATTCGTCCTCTCTCGTGTGCCCTGCGGTTCCCATGCAGCAAGGAGATCGCTTTCCACTCCTGCCCCAAGGAGCTGGGTCGTGCTGCTGGGCAGCCACCAAGTTCCCCTCCTGGGGTTGGGGGAAGCGAGTGGGATATGCCAGAAGCTCGCAAGGGCCCGTTCACTGCGCCGGAGGGGCGGGTGCCCAGACCCAGCTAACAGACTGATTGACCCAGGATATCTGCTGCCTGCCTTGCAGCTGGGCTCTTTGTGCCTAATGGCACCGGCTGCATGCAAGTGTCCTGCTAGCCCAGTCTGGCCTTCCAATAGCCAGGTCTCTGCTCCCCCGCTCATGACCCTGAGTCCCCGGCCGGGCAGCCCCACCCCTCCGGGGTACTGGGGAGCAGATGGGGAGAGTTCATTCTCCCCGAATGTGCGTCTCTCCCAGACGTCGGGTGGGACGGGGCTGCGGGCCCCCAGGTGAGCGTTCTCTTTGCTAAGCCCACCCCGTCTCTCTGCACCTGGTGCCCCCTGCAGGTGGATTATGAAGTCACAGACCCAGCATTCAAGGCCATCCTGGAAGATGCAACCCTGGAGGAGGCGCTTTGGGTCCTGAAGAGGGTGAATGGCTTCTGCTGCCTGTCAGTCAGAATGAACATGGAGGGTAAGTCCCTCTCGTGCCCTCCTCAGCCTGCATCCATCCACCGCCGCTGGCTCCTCCAGCCACGCGCAATGGGGAAGGGCTGCAGCCTTCTGCCAAGGCAAGGGGCGCCCAGAGGCAATTGCTGCTCATTAGCACATCCCCCTCCCATCGCCCTGCTTCAGTTCCCTGCACGGTTCCCGCCCCCGTAATCCCTTCCAGTCTGCCCCAGTCCCTCCTGCTGTAGCCGCACGTCCTCCCGGCCCCAATGCATCCCCTCCCCGTTGCACACACCCCTGCCCATGCCCTGCTGCACGCTCCCCTCCCCGCTGCACACTTCCCTCCCCATTGCACACTCCCCTGCCCATGCCCTGCTGCACACTCCCCTCCGCATTGCACACTCCCCTCCCCGTTGCACACACCCCTGCCCATGCCCTGCTGCACGCTCCCCTCCCCGCTGCACACTCCCCTCCCCATTGCACACTCCCTTGCTCATGCCCTGCTGCACGCTCCCCTCCCCATTGCACACTCCCCTGCCCATGCCCTACTGCACACTCCCCTCCGCATTGCACACTCCCCTCCCCATTGCACACTCCCCTGCCCATGCCCTGCTGCACGCTCCCCTCCCCATTGCACACTCCCCTGCCCATGCCCTGCTGCACACTCGCCTCCCCCACGCCCTGCTGCCCTCCTCTCTTGCTCTCCAGGTTACAAGAGGCTGGTGAGTGACCTAGAGAACAAGGTGGTGACCTCGGGTGACTCGTTCTACATCCGGGCCAACCTGGCCCTGGAAGGGAAGGCAGCGGGGGAGCTGCCGGTGCAGTGCAATGACGTCCTCCACGTCACGGACACCATGTTCTTTGGCGAGAGCCAGTGGAGTGCCTGCCGGGTGAATCCCTACAGCATGAAGGACATGGACGCAGGCATCGTCCCCAACTACTACCAGTGAGTGGCCTGTGCAGCGTGCCGGGGGGAGCCTGCTCCTAGGTGTCAGAGCTCTGCCTGCACAGTCCCCTTCATGCAACACAGCCCTGCCAGGGAGTGGCATGATCGATGATCCCATGCAGCAAAGAGCATTTCCCTGGCCTGGCGCAGCTGCTGATAGATGTGCCCATGTGGTACCAGCCTAGCACAGCTCCTCTTGGGCATTGCAGAGTGTGGCACAGCCCCAGAGAATGTACCTCCCCCAGCCCCACAGCCTCCACCCACCAAGAGCAGGGGTGTACTGGGCTCATCAGGCAGACGTGTCCCAGCACTGGTGGGGAGGGGGGGCTGCAGCCCATCGAAACCTCCAAGATGCCTGCAGCCTCATTCCCCAGATCAATATTCCTGCTGCTTTTGCAGCTGCCTCAGGGTATTTAATGCCCCTCTCTGGCCTGGCACAGACATGCCCGTGGTCTGCCAGCTCCTTTCCAGCCCAGCCAGCTGTCTGCTTGTGACCTGGACTCTTTGATGCTTTTCTTTGGCTCCAAGTCCGCGGCTCTTTTATGTGGCTGCCGCAGCCCAGCGTGCATGGGAAGGGTTCACTGGCTGAGATACCTGCCCCCTTGCCTGGGGCTAGCTAATCCCCTCTCTAACCAACCACGCTCTGCTTCCCCCGCTCTCTAGGGCTCAGCAACGGCTCATCGGCCTTATCCAGGACATGGCCCAGCAGACCACGTCTGCTCGGAAGGTAACAGAACTTGGGGCGCAGGGGACCCGGCCTGGAGGCCTGGGTGCGCAGAATCCCTGGGGAGAGATTCACTTGCTGTGCCCTGATCTCTGAGCAGGGCCCCGCAGAGGTGCTGCAGCCGTGGGAGAGGGGAATGGGACAGTCTGTCAGCACTGAACGCCGTGCCGCGGGCTTGGGGCAGCCCAGGGGTGGAGGTTAATGCCGCACGGTGGGCTGGGTGGTATCCAGGGGCCGTCGCTTGGCCTACGGTGAGCAATCATTGCAGCAAGTCAGACAGCTGCTGAACGCTGGTGTCCGGGCTGGCGTCTCACCAGTGGGGGGCGGGGGGGGGGCTGCTCTGCATCCCTGGGGGCTAACTCAAGGTCTCTCCTCTCCGATCTGCAGTCTTCAGGGGGGCAGCCAAAGCTGGTGCGGATCATCAGCACAGACAAGAGCAAGATCAACCCTCTGTGGTCGTCCATCGAGTGTAACGTCTACGATCCCAACAAGGCGGACGGTGCGTTGTTAGCTAGAGCTGTCGGAGAGCCCAGAGCCTGACTCCTGGGGCTGGCCAGGTGAATCCCAGCGCTAGCCCCCCTAGAAATCCAGCCTTGGCTGTCTGACGAACAAGGGCACAGGCTAGATTGTTCTTGCTGTCGCACTCAGCTGCCCGCTGCGTTCCCTTTGCTGATGCCAGGCCCTGTGCCAGCTGCCACGAATCCGCCTCCCCAGCGTAGCCCCAGCCCTGCAGCTGCCTGGCAGTAATGGGGGTTCCCCTGCCCTGGGTTCACCTGACCGTCCTGCTGTCCCTTTGTATCTGCCCAGCCTGCCCCCGGATCTGCCTGCAGGCAGGGAGCTGCTTCACGCTGATGCCATACACGCTGGTGAGACCCCACAAGCTGGCCCAGCTGCGCCCGGTTCTCTTTGTGCCCACGCTGCTGGGGAAGATCTTGAGCGACAAACTGTGCCTCACCAAGGGCTTTGAGAAATGCCCGTCAGGTACGTCCCTGCGGCATCCTCTCACCCTTGGACATCCTGCCATGGCCGTGCCGGGTGCAGGCTCCCATCCCTTGTGCTCATGCAGGGGCGTGGATCCAGGGCTGGCAGCATTCAGGGTTTGCTCTCTGCTACCCCGCTCCCTCCATGCCCCGCCGCTGAAGCCGGCTGATCTCCCCCATCTGGGTGGAGCATCTCAGGGCTGTGAGTTCACATTCCCGGTGACCTCATGCTGTCACGGGAGCCAGCGCTGCTTTGCTGGGCGAGTCTCCCCCTCTCCTCCCACTCTCAGAGGCCCATGCTGCCTGAGGTGACATGGGGGGGGACCCCCATGAGGCCACTCCCAGCGAATCAGACTTGGTTACTTCACTTGGCACCTTCCCTACTTTCCCTCCGCCCAGGACTCCTGTGTGAGGCTGAATGCACGGCCCAGAACAGAAGCTTGGTCCAGGAACAGCGGGAGCCGGACAGCCGCTGCTGTGTCACACGCAAGACGCTTCAGCTGCTGCTGGAGAAGGTAACAGGTGTGGGGCCGGGGGCAGGCTGGGTCTGAGATGGGTGCTCTGGGCTCCGACTATCAGAGCCTTCCCTGACCGGGAAGCCAGCAGCTGGCAGCGTGGGGCCGGGAGGAGAGTGAAGGGTTTCTGGTCTCAAACATGCAGCAGGTCAGTTGATGTTTGTTACCTGCATCCCCTTGAAGGCCGCCCGGGGAGAGCTGCAGGGCCCGCGGGTAGGAGGGGTACCTGCCATGGCTGGGTTAGGAGCAGATGGGACAGAGGCACCTACAGACACTGCACCGAGACCTGCCAAACCTCCCCGCTACCCCACCGGGCATCTGCGTCCATCTGTCCGTTAATCCCAGTGCCTGCGGCTCCCCCGCTGGGCAGCAGAGAGGTGAATCTAGCCAGAGCACAGCAATGGACTCTGTAATGCTTCCCTGGCTGCAGACTCTCTGGCTCTTGCCAGCGCCTGTCTGCTCACCAGTAGCGCCAGCCCTGGCCAGCGCCTGTCCCTTCCCAGTGAGCCCGCTTGGTGCCAGCCCCTCGCGTTCTCTCCCTGGCTCTCTCTAGGACGTGCACAGCCTGCTGGACGTGGGGCTGGAGCGCGTGCAAGCCCTGCACGCCGCGGGGATCTATCCCATCCTCCTCCTCATCTCCATCAGCGAGAAGAACGCCAAGAAGCTCAAGTACGTACCAGCATTCTGGGCGGAGACGGGCTGCTGGGGCCCCTCAGGGCAAACGTCTCCTGCTTGCCAGAGGCTGCTGGAGCTCTGGGGAATGAGGGCCTGGGCCTGCCCTCCCCTGGGTGCCTCGTGCCACGGCTGCAGCAGCTGAATGCCTGCGTGTACCCAGTGGAGGGGATGTGAATGAGCCACAGGGTGCCCCCGTGGTTGGCTGCACCAGTGATTGATGTAAAGACAGTCCAATAGCACCCAGCCGCCTGGCCGGGGTGAGCCCTTCCCCATTGCATTGCTGAGGGAATGTTTGTGCCCACCCCAGGGGCCTCAAACAATAACCCTGTGGCCTCTACAGCCCCGTTTCTTGGGGGGGACTCAAGACACTTCCCCAGGGCAGGTATTGTCCAACCTGAGCACGGAAGGTAAAATGCTCATGCTCAGGTGGTTCGTCAGTGCCGGAGTTGGGACTGGAACCCAGGAGTCCGGCCTCCCAGCTGCCCACTACTGTGATGTGTATTGCACAGTCACTAAACCACACTTCCCGGCAGGAGGCAGGCCTAGAACCCAGGCACCCTGACTCCATCCCCTTCTCTAGCCACTGGACAAACAGTGAAATCCTGGCTCTAAAGTCACCGAGAGTTTTTCAATCACTGCCTCTTCCGCCGCTAGCCGGCTTTGTGCTGGTCACGCGGCTCAGGGCGTCCCCTCACGGAGTCTCCCGCGGGCTCTGTTTCAGGAAGGCACTGCAGCGTCTCGGAGCGACAGAGGAGCAGCTTCTGGACTGTGTGCGGAGAGAGGAGGCCCAGCTGGAGAAAGTGCCCTGCCTGTACGGCACCCTCGCCCCCAACACCTGGAGCGACCTGGATGCGCTTGTCAGCGCCGTGCGAGCAGCCGTCGCCAATGAGCAGAAGAAGATTGTGTGGATAGAACAAGATCGTCACTGATCTCCCTGGACACAGGGTGGGGCAGGGGGAACCGTCACCTTGGCAACTCTGCAAATGTCACCTATTTAAACCAAGAGTTTGGTTTGGGGTGTGGGGAGGGAGAGGTTTGAAAGACCCTCTTACCTAAAGGGTTAATGGACTTCGCAGCGCTGGGTGAGCCCCCTACCTGCCCAGCTGGCCTCTGCCCTGTTGGCAGAGAAACACAGTAACTCTAGTTCAGGGAGAGAGGCTGGTTTTAATGCCACCCCTCTCATGGTGTGAAAGGGCAGCTGGCTGGGGTGAGCCGGGGCTGCCTTTGAACAGTGTCCCTGGTGCCAGGGCGGGGCCCAGGGTGGACAGGGCACCTCTGCCTGGTGCCTGGGCCACCTCCACCTGTTCTCCCAGCCCGGCACTAGCTGCTCGGAAGTGCAGTCGCCAGCCCGCCTGCGCAGGGAGGGAACAGCCACTCCTGTAGGCCTTGCTGTGTCCCCCGCCACGCAGGCTCCTCCCTGGCGAGCTGCCCCCACGGGTCTGCCTCGTTGTACTGGGTATCCCAGCTCCCTCGGGATCTCTGAGCACCCTGCTCCCACAGCCCTAGGGAGAGCAGGGAGCCAGGACTGAACAGGATGTGCTCGTTCCAGGGACTGCCAATTCTGTAGTTTGCTAAATTAAACCGTGTTGTTACTGACAGTCGCTGCGTGTTCAGAGCCCTCCTGGCCCTCCCTGAGGTGGTGACACCAAATCCAATGTACCGGCCCTAAGGAGAGGGGGCTCTCAGCTCCTCCATGGCCAGCAGGAGACTCCCTGGCAAATGGGGCAAAAGCCCCGATGTGGGGAGCTCCCAGCAGCACCAGTCCCAACCTCCGGCTGCAGGAGGTGCTGTTGGAGCCACCACAGGAAGAGCTGCGGTGAGAAGTGGCTTCAGCAGGAGATCGGCACAGAGGTTAGCTTGTGAGTAAGCCGAGGACATTCTCTTCCCAGCGACTTTATTGAGATCATGCATTTGACAGCTTTCAGGTTGGCTGCAGTCCAGCGCTGCCTGTTGCCGGGTGCGATGACACCCCACTGAGGAGGAAAATGTCCCATTTGAGCTTCAGGGGCAGATGCTGTTTTGACACACAAAGCACACGCCAGTTGTGTGAATGGGGGAGTGGGACCAGCCCATCTCTGGTTGCTGCCCCACCTTGTGCTAGACGGAGGGTGGCTGGAGCTCTGGCGTGGCTGCGGGGTCGCCCTGTGGACCCTGGAGCCCGGGGGCTGCATGTTTAGGCACTTGATGTCTCATTTGGCAGACGAGCTAGCTGTTCCCTTGGGGGTTCTGGGGCTGTGTCAGGATTTGGGGAGGAGCCGAGGGCCAAGCAGGACCCGGGGCTGGGCTGGTGGAAGGAATGCAGACAGGACTCCCGCAAGGTGAGCCAGTGACTCACAGTTCATTGTAAAGGGGCTGGCACTGGGGGCTCAGTTTTTCCTCTAAGATGCCGTCTGGGGCACACACCCAAGGGTCATTAGTGTCCCACTGCCACTTCAACAGGTGGGCTTTGAGCAGCTCCAAGACCTCGGCGTACTGGGGGTCGGAGGCCAGATTCCGGCTCTCGGTGGGATCGCTGCTCCGGTCGAACAGCTCCCAGCGGTCCCTGTAATAGTACTGGTGCAGGGTCTTGTTCCAGTGGGTCGGCTGCCGGGCTCTGGTCCGGCTGAGCAGGTCCTGGAAGGTTGGCGAGACGTAGAAGTCCTGGTCGATCGGGAAAGGCATCCTGAAGTTGAGGTTGTGGATCAGGCGGAACTGCTGGTGCTGAATCGCCCGCATGGGGTAGTACATGGTGACCTCGTGGTGGCTCTGGCTGCTGAAGGCCGTGACCCAGGGCTGCTCCGACACCAGGGCTGGCAGGAGCGACTTCCCGGTGAGCTGGACTGTCTTGGTGCCGAAGATGCTGTAGCTAGGATAGGGGATGGCGAACCAGTCCAAGATGGTGGGCGTGAGATCTGGAGAGGGGAAAAGGGGGCGACGTCTGCAACTGGCAAGAGGAGTGGGCCAGAACAGCCCCTGAAGAGACACTTGGACCCGAGAGGAGGGGGCAGAACCCAGCGGGAGGGTGGAGGCCGTCCCAGGAATTGCAGCTGGGCCCTGCGGGAGTGACGGGTGCTCCCTGACATTCCTGTGGGGCCGCCAGGGAGAGTCAGTCACCGGCACGAGCCGCTGGAGGACAGGGCTCCCGGGCCTCTCTCCTCATGGCCCCTTTCCTCTCTTTCCACACTCAGCCTCATGCCTTTGCTGGGCTCCCCTTGTGTGGGGAACAGCCTCCCGCTTCCTGCCCCGGTGCCCTTTTCTCCTTCACCACCCACTTCCTCCAGGCCTCCCTCCCGCACTGATCCACCCACCTTGCTGCAGCTCTGAGCCATTGTCCCCTGTTGGCTTGTGAGCCCTCTGGAGCTGGGGCCGGCCCTGTACATCCAGGGGGTTACCCACCTATCCCACAATCCCCTCTCCCCGGGGGCTGGGCACCTTCATGCTCTCAGACTCCATCCTCCTCCTTCCAGCCCCAGACTCGTTCCCGTGGCATTGGGGATTACACGGCTCACTCTCTTTCGGAAAGACAAGCAAATCCATCCAGCGGGGAGAGAGTCGCCTTTCGGGCTGCGGAGCCAGGGCTTCACCCCAGCCATGCTCGTGGTGTCAGGGCATGGGCGGGGGAGACGACACATGATTTGGCATCGCTCTACACAGCACTACGGGGGCCCCCACCCAACTCCCCTAATGACCCCAGCCCCTGCCTAGCCCACAGAGAGGAAGTGACCGCTCTTACCCAGCAGGCTGGCATAAGCCTGGCTGACCTGCCCCCAGCGCTCGGGGTGTTCGGGGGAGGAGACCAGCAGGGGCTCAGCAGTGCCCGACCAGTACAGGTTGGTCCTGCCGCTGGGGAAGGGGATGCCGTTGTCAGAGGTGTAAATCACCAGCGTGGTGTTGTGCAAGCCGGCGCTGCGCAGCTCCTCCAGGACCAGCCCGATCCCTGCGTGCAGAGAGAAGAGCAGAGCTGTGTGGCTGCCGGGGGGCACCTGCACTTTCACCCAGCAGGACGGCTGCCTCCATCCCAGCCCCAGCTCCCCACCCCAGCTGAAGGTGGGTTTTCTCCTCTCACCCAGCAAGACCCTGCGCTGGGGGCTCGGGCCCCCACGTCCTGCTGCCCGACCACATCGGGTACTTGCCTTGGTCCATGCGCCCGATTGTTGTGTATTGGGCGGCCAGGTCAGCGCGAGCGGCTGGAGTGTCTGGAACGAAGTACGGGAGCTGCGGGGGGAGGAAACGCAGCAGCTGCTAAGCGCTGGAGGCTCCAAGAGCCGTGGGGAGGGGACGCAGGAGGCGGCAGAGCTAAACTGAGGACAGAGCCCCTGCCAGTGACCGTGGCTCCATCTCCGTGCTCAGGGCTGCTCCCCTCCTAACCCCACTCATCCCCCGTAACTGCTTGGGGTGAGGGGGGGGGGGGGAGAAGGGCCAGGGTCACCCCGAGTCACCCCACAGCTTTGCCTGCAGGAGCCTTCTTCCCCGCTGTGCCGCCGTGCTCTGGAGCGTGGGTAGCTGCTTCCCAACGGCCCTGTCCTACCTGCACATGCTCTGGGCTGTACGTCTGGGGCTTCCAGTCGGGGATCCAGCCCATGCCGCTCTCGCCATTGCCGAACTTCTCACAGAAGGCCCCGTACTGGGGCTGGGAGTGGCCGCAGCGATGGGGATCATGGAAGGCGACGTACAAGAAGAACGGCCTGGAAATCCCGAGAAGAGAGTTTGTGACTGCAGCGCTCGGGAGAGGCTGACGGCACGGGCCGAGCAGGAAAGGACTGCTCAAGCATGGCCTGAGGCATCCCACGGACCCCAGTCCTAACCCTAGCCCTGGGCCAGTGATAACACTAGCTCACGGCCTCCAACTGGCTCCAACCAAAGCCTGGGGCTACCTGCACAGAGAAACGTCAGCTCATTTCACCTGTGATGAATTGGGACTTGAAGACAAAGCTGGTTCCCATAGAGCCCCCGAGGGTCCCCGAGAGGAGCTGGTAACCTGATGGAAGGTGCTGACCGCTGCATCTCCCTGTAACTCAGGCACAGGGGTACCCTGTGCATCAGGACCAGGGTGCTAGGAGGCAAGGTTGCTCAGGCCCAGAGAGAATCCTGCGGCGGGGCGTGCAGGGCCTCACCTCTCGTCCTGGCTCTGCAGGAATTTCCGGACGAGCCGTTTGATCCGGGTGATGTTTCTGCCCACCTGCAGCACAGAACTGTTCTCCTCAGTGTACGCAAAATCAAAGGGATACACCGTCTCCGGCCCAACGTGCTTCTTCCCAATTATCCCTGCAGGAGAAAGAGCCCGGCCCGTCAGGAGCAAGCATGTGACAGGCAGTTAGAGCAGAGGATGCTGCTTCGGTCTTTCCATGCTCCCCCGGGGCGGGGTTAGGAGTTGCCCTGCTCTGATGCTTGGGGCAGCAGGGAAACACTGGCTTGCGCAACCACATTAGGCCTATAGAGGCCACTGGGTCTCTAGATACAGAAGTGAAAGTGACTAGTCCAGGCAGAAATGCAGAGTCAAGCTGGGGTGTGGGAGCAGGATCGATAAAAGTTGATGAATAAAAAAAAAGATTTTTTTAAATTAAAATTGGATTTTTAAAATTTAAATTAAATCCAGGTTTAATTTAAAAACCAGACCTATTTAAAATTAAATTTGATACTGACCACCTATGTTAAGGCCTAAACTTATTGTCTATTAAAATAATTTAAATTAAGTTTTAAAAAAAGTAGTATTTAGCAATACATGTTTGCATCCTCCTGGTTAGCAAAACGAAGCACCAAGTAGTATAAAGGCGGCATATTTAGCTGCAAAGTGACAGGTTTGAATGGTTACCAGCCAATGAGAATCGACCTTTCTTTAGGCAAATGAGAGAAGGACAAATGCAAAGCAAGGTTAAACTTGTGATTTAAATCATGTCTAAATTGGTGATGTCAATTGCTTTGATTTAAAGTGTGTGTGTGTGTGTGTGTGTGAGAGACTTAATGAAACTTGTCTAGTGGGGTGTGCGTGTGTGTGCGTGTGAGAGACTTAATGAAACTTGTCTAGTGGGGTGTGCGTGTGTGTGTGTGTGTGTGAGAGAGACTTAATGAAACTTGTCTAGTGGGGTGGTATCTTAGGCACACGTTTCGCTGCCCATCTCTCACACGCGGGGATGGGGTTCAGTGAGACGGGTGTGGGAAAGGGAATGGCTTTGCACACTCTTCCACTCTCCTCTCTTCCCACCCCCTGGCTGTTTACCTGTCCGGATCTGTGCCTGGCTGAGCAGCAGGGAAAGACTCTGCACCTTGTCAAAGGAGTTGAAATGGTGCACGTCCTGGTGCAGCCCATACATCCCATTTTGGTGCTGCAAAACAGAGACCAACAACGAGACAAATTGGCCAGGAATGCACGTCCCTGCACCGGCCGCCCTGCAGAGCCAAACCACGGCCGTCTTCAGGTGCCACGGGCTGAGCGTGTGCTACCACCGAGGCACCAGACATTGGGGCTGGGCAATAGGCCATCAAGGGAAAGGGGGGGAAGACTCATCGCTTGAGCCATGGACAAAGCCCCAGAGCAGGGAGTGTAGGGAACGAGCCTTGATGGGCCTAGGGAAGGACTAGCAAGCGCCTGAGGCAGCAGAACCACCCCCTCCCTGCCCAGCGCGTGGCTCGGGAAGGCCCTACCTGGGGTAAGCCGGTCAGGATGCTGGCCCTGCTGGGGGAGCAGCTGCTGACGGAGGTGAAGGCATTCCGGAAGACGAGGCTGCGCCCGGCCAAGGCGTCCAGGTTGGGGGTGTTGATGGCGGAGTTGTTGTACGCGCCGCTCTCAAAGCCGCCATCGTCCGCTGTGCAGCAGGGAGAAGCAGGGCAGGCTGTGAGCTCAGGGCCCATGTGGCACTAGAAGAGGGGGGGTATTTATCCCCCCACAGCTGGTCCACAGGAGAGGTTAATGAGTCTGCTACAGGTGCCATCGGGGAGGCTGTCCTCTAGCTCACGGGGCCAATGCTCATGCATCTGTTCTGCGAGCCTGAGTTCAAACCCTGCCATGGGCCCTGCAGTGTCGGTTACACCCACCCCAGGGCCGCAGCAGTGCACGAGTTGTAGTGAACCAGGCCGCAGCAGCGCACGAGTTGTAGTGAACCAGGCCGCAGCAGCGCACGAGTTGTAGTGAACCAGGCCGCAGAGCCCCTCACTGTACACGGCTCCCACCTGCTCAGGCAGTTCCTGTCCCAGGGGCTGCCGTGGGGACCGGGCAGTTAGTCAGAGCAGTGACTCCGGAATCCCCTTCTTGCAGCTGCTCCCATGGGTGTGAGTCACCGCTAATGATTTCGTGGCCACTAGGAGCTTGTCTAGGGGGCTGGTGCCCGTCCCAGGGTCTGGCTGTCTGGTCCCTGTTGCCTGGGTCCAGGTGCCAGAGGAGTCTGGTCTAGGGGCTGGTTGCTGTTCCCGGGGTCTGGGTACCAGGAGAGTCTAGCTTTGGGTGCCAGCCAGATCCCGTGCCCAGTCCAGAAGCCATCCCTGGTGCCAGGGTGCCCAGGCCGGGGGCGGGCCCCACTTCCCAGGTGCCCGGCCCGGTCCGGGGGCGGGCCTCGCTCCCCAGGTGCCCGGTTTGGCCCGGTCCGGGGGCGAGCCTCGCTCCCCAGGTGCCCGGTCCGGGAGCTGACCCCGCTCCCCAGGTGCCCGGTCCGGTCCGGGGGCGGACCCCGCTCCCCAGGTGCCCGGTCCGGTCCGCACTCACCCACGAGCAGCAGCACGTTGCGGGCCCGGCCGGCCCAGCCCAGCGGCAGGGCGAGCAGCAGCAGCAGCGCCGAGCGCAGGCCCATGGCGACCTGCAGCCCGGGCCCCTCCCGCAGGGCCGGCCGGGGATACCGCCCCCTCGTCGGCTCCGCCCCGGGCACGTCACATGAGCCGGGCCGGGGTCCGGGCGCCCGGCGGCGGCTGGCGCGGGTGAGTGCGGGGCCGGGGGTCCCTTGGCCGGGCAGCGGGGGGGACAAGCAGGGCCGGGGCAGCCAGAGCTCTCCAGGGCCCCCGGGCGCCTCCTCTCCTGCTCCCCGGCCCCGCGGGGCGCCCCACACCGCTCCGCCCGCTACCACTGGCAGTGTCCCCAGAGGAGCCCCTGTCCCTGGGCTCCCGGCTATAGGGGCTGGAACTAGGGGTGCTGCTGCCCCCCCACTCCCCGGGCTTTAAGTGGTTTCCATCCTAGACAGGGTTTTACTGTGTGGTTCAATGGCTCTCAGCCCTCCCCGCCCTACAAATTGTTCCAGGGCTGGGGGCAGGAGCCTCGCCCTGCTCTGGGTCTGAGGACACGGGGCCAGCCCAGGAGCCATCCCTGGCTATTGATGGACCTGCCCTCCATGAACTCCTCTAATTCTTTTTTTAACCCTGTTATACTTTTGGCCTTCGCAACATCCCCCGGCAAAGAGTTCCGTGTGTGTGGTGTGTGGTGTGGAGCAGCGCAGCCCTTCCTCTTGTTTTAAACCTGCTGCCCATTTATTTCATCAGGTGACCCCTGGTTCTTGTGTTATGTGAGGGGGTAAATAACACTTCCCTAGTCACTTTCTCCATCCTAACGTTCATGATTTTATAGATCTCTATTGTATCCCCCCTTAGTCGCCTCTTTTCTCAGCTGTACGGTCCTAGTCTTTTTGATCACTCCTCCTACGGACGTTGTTCCAGACCCCTGATCGTTTTTGTTGCCCTTCTCTGTACCTTTTCCAGTTCTAATGTATCTTTGTTGATATTCCTGTGTGACATGAGGTTTGTTGTGCCCCTCATCGTGGGTCTTTGTCACCTTGGCCCTGCAGAGGTAGAGAGGGGTATGCCACCTGTCCCTGCCGCGGATCCAGCTAGCCCTGGCTGGTCTTCCTCTGTTCTCAGCCCTTGGCTTTGTAAAATAGAGAAACTCGCCCCTGCTGGGCGACGTACTGCCCAGATCCAGGTGCTGGGCATTTCTGGGAACGGGGGACGACTCCTTTCTTTGCAGCGCCGTGTAAAAACTCTCTATTTCCGTCTCTTTGCCAAAGAGAGAGAGAGAGAAACCAGTTGAGCAGCACTCTGCCCTGGCCCAGGCCAGCCCCTTGGGACCCACTCCCTGCCCTGGAGGGCTGCTAGCCAGTGACCCTCTGGGATCCTGTTCCAGGAGAGAGAGCCAGAATCCATTCTAGGGCGCAGAAAAACTCCACCCAGCAAGTTCTCTGCACTTGCCCCCAGGGCCAAGGCTCTGCCGTAGGAGACCTCACCAGGTGAATGGAGGAGGTGGAGGCATCCCTCAGTCTGGGCCTTGATAGGAGACCAGAAGGAGAGGAGGCCATCGGTTGGTGCTATCAATGGACAGACAGTGCCCCGTGCATCCCTCCCCGGCATAGGCCGAGTCTCTGACCCTCCTTCCCATGCAGGTATGTTGGAGAACCAGAGAACTCTACTGAACAGAGCTGCTGAGGAGACTGTCTTCTCCCGGTCACCATGTCCCCTGAGACCGCTGCAGGGGATTCTAGCGGTGCCCTGACAGACCCAGCGGAGCCTGGAGCGTGTTACACACTGGCCTGAATCCCCAAGAAAGCTGCTATGGCAGAGCGGGACCGAGAGGCCCCCGCACGATGCTGTTCCTACCACACAGTGCAGAGGTGGTTCCCTGTCCTCAGGTGGCTGCCCCAGTATTCTCTAGGGTGGCTGCAGCTCGATCTCCTTGCTGGCGTGACCGTGGGCCTGACGGTCGTGCCGCAAGCGCTGGCCTATGCCGAGGTGGCCGGCCTGCCAGTTCAGGTGGGTTGCTTGATTCTAGACCCAGAGGGTTGTGCCAGGGGTGGGTGGAGGCAGCTGTTGTGAGTTCCTTTGCAGAATCCTCTCGAGGCAACCAATAAGTATGGTTTCCCTTCCCCTCCTCTGTTCATACAGGGACCCCAATGCCTCAGTGCTGGGGACATTGAGAAGTACGTCCCTTGGGCTGTCCCTGGCATAGGCGTGTGCTGATCTGATCAATGCAGGCTCCTCACCTGGCCTTACCTACACCCAAGCTTAGAGCTCACTCTTTCCATGTGCGAGTAAATCCATAGTGTCCCCTTTATAGCACCTGCCCCCAACGCCACTACAGACTGGATGTTCCCCAGCTGCAGTAGCTAAATGTACCGTGGTACTGGAGGCGTTTCCCAGTCACAGCACAGAGCATATTGTAAATACTGCCACGCAGGAAATCTCAAGTTTTTAATGGTAGCCACTGCAAAAATGCAGAGTTCTGAGCAGTGGGGGTGATTACAGTGTGGGGGGGTGCTTGCATATCCTGGCAGAATGCTGCTGATTGTAACAGCTGGGGACTGGGTGGGTGTTAGCGAGGCAGTAACACATGGCAAGGTGAGTGGTTGTGGCAGGGCACTAAGGTGACTGGATAGCAAGTGTGAAAAATCGGGACGGGGGTGGGGGGTAATAGGAGCCTATATAAGAAAAAGTCCCAAATATCAGGACCGTCCCTATAAAATGGGGAGATCTGGTCACCCTACAGGGCACATTGGGGGACTGAAGGCAGGCAGCCTCCTGGGACCGTCCATGTTCCTCTTTCAGAAAGTGTGTGGGACAGCTATCAGGGTGACGAACGTCCTACAGATGTTTCTTCCGAAGATTACCCAGTACGTTCCTCTGGGATACTTCCATGGCCAGACCCTTTGTTAACCAATCCCAGCCCTCCTTTCAGAATGCCCAGTTCCCGGCATGATGCGAGCATGTTCCCAGGTTGCTGTGATTCTGGTGCTGAAGGCTCTGTTTGTTCCTGTGCAGTACGGTCTCTATTCCTCCTTCATGGGCTGCTTTGTCTACTGCCTGCTGGGGACCTCAAAAGATGTGACGCTGGGTCCAACGGCCATTATGTCGCTGCTGGTCTCTTCCTATGCGTTCCATGACCCTGCCTATGCCATCCTGCTGACCTTCCTGTCAGGCTGTATCCAGCTAGCCATGGGTCTCCTGCACCTCGGTGAGATGCTGCGGCCAGGTTGGGCCTTGTTTTTGTATGACGCTTCTCAGTCTAGCAACTTGTCCCCGCAAGAAATGTCTCTGCTGTTGTCCAGCTCCGACTTGTACAGCCTTGCACTCTGCATGTGTGTGCATGCTGCAGTGTGTACCTAGGAGAGCAGCTTCCTTATAGCAATTTCCATCCCTTGCAGGTTTCCTACTGGACTTCGTTTCCTGCCCCGTCATTAAAGGGTTTACCTCGGCCGCTTCGGTCACCATTAGCTTCAACCAGGTCAAGGTAGGACCTTCTCCTGCATGTGACCTTTTCCATTTCTGTAGTTTAACTTGCGCAGTGGCCTAATGCAGCCTTGCAAAGTTGTCATAAAAATTCACTGGCCCAGGTGCACCGTCTGCTTAGCTCAGCACAGTGATATCAGTGGAAACATGAAGGATACTTGGCTGGCCCCTCAGACAAACAAAGAGTTGTGCCAGATGAGTGCACTAGAAGGATTTTGCAAGGTTGGTGGGATGGGGTGAGTGCCCTGCGCTGCCATGCTGGTGACCCATAGTGGGTTCCTCGCTCCCTCCCTCCCAGAGCTGAGAGCATGCTCAGTGCTGGTGATGTTCTGCCCATTGGCTGGGCTTCCTGGGGGACCTGGTAGTTACGCTGTGTGGACAAAGCTAAACCAAGCTGTATGCTTCCCTTGTAAATACACTGTCCTCCTCTCTGCTGACGACGGGGGTTATGGGGATGCTGCGGCCGGGGACAATCTGTACCATCTGACTGTTGTGCTGGGTGATTTTTCTCTGCGGGGAGGTGTGGGGCCTGGGATTGGCTGTGAGGTTTGACTGGTCCATGGCTTGGCCAATCCTCTTCATTCCTTGTGGTGATTTTAGGTATTGCCACATTTCCTTTGTGGTTGACCGTAATCAGAGAGGGACGTGGGTCAGCATATGCTTTGCAAGGCGCTAGACAACAGAAAACATCAGCTAATCTCTTATGGTTTCATCAAGTGCTCTTTCTGGGAGGAACCTCTGAGCTCTTTTAGCCACAATCACCGTCAGTCTCTGGTGACAAGTGAGAATTCGAGAGGTGGCAGCTGGACAGTCGTGGGTCACGGAAAACACCCCAGTTTGAATACCAGATTTGGGAGAGCCTGTCTGCTTGCATGGGAAGCAGGACTCTGTCTCCATGGGGCTGGGGCTGGAGCTGCCTCAGCACCAGGCATCTGGGAGAATGGGAACTGTTTTCCCCACTGAGCCTCCAAAGTTTCCTAGGGGTGGGGGAAGGATCTGGAGAAAATTCCTTGGCCAGAGGTTTGCACACAGCTACGTGGTCTGGTCCCTGATGAAAGCTCCCAGGTAGCAGCCACAAAAAACACTGCATGGGCCAGCGCCATGGGGAAGGGGAGGGGCCAATGCCACGCTGTTTGGTCTGGCATTGGGGTACCTGTCAGGTGCATCTGGGACTTGGGGCTGTGCTGGGCTTTCACAGGGCCTTTGTTTGTTTGCGCAGAACATCCTGGGGCTGCACAACATCCCACGACAGTTTTTCCTGCAGGTGTATCACACCTTCCAAAGAATCGGGGAGACCAGGTGAGCAGCCATCTCTGTGCTCTTCCTAGATCATTCCTTCCACCAACGTCCTGGCGTGGCTGGTGTGGAGGTGGGGGGAAGGCAGGGCTGGGAAAGGCACGGGGACTATAAGGGGCAGCGGCCTGCTGCGTCATCCGTCAGATCACACCAGGCACAAGCAGACCCTGCCCAACCCCAGTGCCCTGTGCCAACACAAAGCTGTACTCCATGCCCTCCGTCATGTTGGATTGCTTTGGGATGTGGGGAATTACCTCACCACTGTCTACGCCCCATCCTGCAGTCGCCCAGCACCTTGACACATTCACTCGCTCTGCGGTCCCCATCTTGCTGGTCAGGAGCCACTGTGCCTCTCCTTTGTGGGTTAACCCTCCAGCCAAGCCCACCTTCCAGGGTCTCACCAGGGTCTCTCCCTATCCATTATGCTGACTGCACCCCTCCCACAGTGCTTTGTACGGGAACCCCGGCCACCCCTCTGCACCAGCTTCCAACCCGGGGGCCCTCGACCCAGCAGCTCAGGTCTGTTCTCTCAGCCCTCACTGCCCCTTCCCTGGGCAGCTTCCTCCCCCCCAGTATCAGGGATCAAGGCTGCAGGCTTCCTCACTGCAGCCCCCTCCTCTGTGGCCAGCTCCCTGGCTTTAGAGCAGCCCCATTTGTTTCTGCCCGTGTGAGCTACATGCCCTTTGCAGCAGTGCGGTGAGGGGCTGAAACGGGGGGGAGGGAATGGTTGCCCCTGGCCAGTTCCGGTTGGAAGTGGATGCTGCTCCACTGATTCGTGTTGGGTTTCTGACCTGGGTCCTTCTCCCTGTTCCCTGAGAACTGATCTGATAGGGGCAGAGACGAGTTTCCTCGCTCACAGCTGTGGGCTGGGCTGGGCCCTCCCCACCACAGAAAGCCTTTGCAGTAGTGTTGCAGTGTGTTGCGACATGTCCCAGATTTGGTCTGTTTGCAGGGCCGGGGATGCTCTCTTGGGGCTGGTCTGCCTGGCCGTGCTTGTGGGGCTCAGGGCGATGAAAGGCCACTTCCCCAGGATCCATCGGGTGGAGCTGTTGTCCATCAGGATCAGTCGTCTTATCGTCTGGGCCACAGCAACAGGTTGGTTGACAGCCCTGCCCAGCTCTGACTGATGTCTGCTTCCTCCCGGCAGCACCCGGAGTTAGCCCAGGGTCCGAGGGTGATGAGGAGAAATGAGGACCCTGCAAAGAGGAAGAAACAGCACGTTGTGGGTCTGCAGCAAATCCCTGCTGGGAGAGGGCTCTGGCCCAGGCTGGCTCTTGGGGGATGTGATGGGCCGTGGGGCCGTTCACCACCAGGCCCGAATCGGGCCCGTGTTGGCAGGGCCCACAAGTTGTTCCAATAGGACGGCTGCTTGGGGGCCCTTGTGTGCAGGGCCGGCTCCAGCATTTCTGCCGCCCCAAGCAAAAAAAAAAAAAAAAATCCGCGATTGCAATCGCGACCGGCAGCAGCAATTGGGGAAAAAAAAAAAAGAAAAGCCGCGATCGGCGGCGGCAGTTCGGCGGCAGCTCCTTCGCTCCTAGAGGGAGTGAGGGACCTGCCACCCCTGAATTGCCGCACATGCCGCCCCTCTCCCTTGGCCGCCCCAAGCACCTGCTTGTTAAGCTGGTGCCTGGAGCCGGCCCTGCTTGTGTGAGATGGGTCTGTCCCCTGGAGGGGCAGCAGTCCAAACCACTGTCCTGACTGGCAGTGCCTCGCCCCTTGTGGGCAGCCCCCACAGGAAGGGCCAGGACTGAGTGGGCTGTGGAGACAGAACGCCCCGTGCAGGGTGGGTCTCTCCAGGGCAGGGCTGGGGTCCGCTGGTGGGAGGTTCGTTCTGCTGCTGCCCATGCTCTTGTGGACAGCAGGCGTCCACCTTGGCTGGAAAGAGCCCCCAGTGCGTGTCTCTCCACTGTGCCCATCCCCACTGGGCTCGGAGTGATGCTTTCACCGCGGTAATTTCCTCTCTGATGTAGCTCGCAATGCACTCGTGGTCCTGTTTGCTGGCCTGGTCGCCTACTCCTTCCAGGTGATGGGCTCCCAGCCGTTCACCCTCACTGGGGAGACGCCCCGGGGGCTCCCTCCCTTCCAGCTGCCACCTTTCTCCAAGGCCGAAGCCAACAGCACTGTGCCCTTCAGCGAGATGGTGCAGGTGAGTGGTGCTGGGGTGGTGGGAGCAGGTGGGAGCTTCCCAGGGTGGCGCTCTAATTCTGTACCGTACCTTTAAATGGCTGAGCAAGCTCGAGAGAGGAGGGATTCCGATGGGAATTGGAGGTTCTCCCCTTTGCTCCTTTCCCTGCAGTTGGGGAGCAGACAGGGCTGGATGCATGGAGCCTTGGGGTGACCTGCCCTCCAGCATGTATGTGCACAGGGCTGGTGGAGTGAGGGGTCCTGTCTACCCTCGCCCGGCTGAGCTGCATCGTGGGGGATTTCCTCTTGAGACTTGTCTTCCTGCTGCCCTCAGAGGTGGGGGGACAGTGCAGAGGGCACCATCTCCTGCGTCTGCAGCGCTCTCTGCCAGGAGATTCATGCTGGCCTCTCCCATCCCCTCCCCAGGACCTGGGAGCTGGACTGGCTGTGGTGCCGCTCATGGGCTTGCTGGAGACGGTCGCTATTGCCAAGGCCTTCGGTATGGTGTCGGGTCTGCCGGGCTGCGTTCCGGGCTGCCAGAGCCTTCGCTCCTCACATGGGGAAGGGTCTGGAGTCAGCTGCCACCGGGCGGGGGTGGGGAAGGACCCTGGGGTGGGACCTTCCACATGTCAAAGAAAAGCGCAGGGGGTGCAGGAAGGAAGTGCCTGGGGACTGTCCCCTGGAGTGTGGGGTCAGTGGATGGGGTGGGGGGATCACATGGAACATTCCCCCACAATTGAGCATTCCCCCTGTAGTTTACTGCCCTGGTGAGGCAGCGAATGGGGGATGGGGTAGGGAGGTTCCCCTCGCCGCCCAGGCTTTGCATGGCCAAGGCAGCTCAGTGTTGGTAAGGCCTGTTACTGCTCTCCAGGTACAGGGAGCGTGACCGGCAGGGCGAAGGTGGTGAAATGAGCCACTTCCCAGGGGTCCCGTGGGGCCTGTGACTCAGGTCATTCCCCCGCAAAGGCTGACACGCCCCTCCATGCGCCCTGCTGCCCCCGCGCCCACTGGGTGCTGGCACAGGGTTTGCGGGAAGCTCTGGGATAAAGGGGTGAGGAGTTCTGCCCAGTCACCTCTTTCTTCTTTCAGCCTCGCAGAACAATTACAGAATTGACCCCAATCAGGAGCTGCTGGCGATGGGTAAGAGCTCAGCCAGGGGGTGGGGGATTGCCAGGACATGGTGTGTGTGGTGGGGGGAGCCTCTCCTCAGCCTGGCTGGGGCGCGGTTGGGTGTCCAGCCTGGGGACTGAATCTGCTGTGGACCCTCGTCTGCTCGTTGGAAGGGGCCTTGGTGGTGGCTGCCCCTCACTGAGCAGATGGGACAGAGGGCCCACTCTGCCCCCCCACCCCAGGCAGCATCTTGACTCCCCTCCTGACTGCACCATGCACAACATCCCTTCTCTCCCCCCACAACAGGCCTCACCAACCTCCTGGGCTCCTTCGTCTCCTCCTACCCTGTCACCGGCAGCTTTGGGCGGTGAGTAGCACCACTGAGGCTGGCCGGCCTTGTCAGGACATGGGGGATCCTTGATAATGGGCTGGGTGAGCCCAGTCAGGGCCTGGGTTCGGATCCCAGTCAGTAGAGAGGGGCCCTTTTCTCTCCTGCCCCTGTCAGCGGCAGTGCCTGGACCCTCAGGGTTTGCTTTTGTTCCTACCCGGGTGATGTATAAAGTCAGGGGGGGGAATGAGGGGCTAGTCTCCAGACAGACAGCAGCTCAGAGTGGGGCTTGTCCCCAGTCCCCTCTCTTATGACACCGAGTCCATCCAGCAGCTCCCCCATCACTCTGGGGAGCCAGCACTGATCCCTCCGCCCCACTCTGCTCTCCTCATTCAGGGGAGCTGGAAGGAGCTGGCCTTCGTGCCTTCTGCCCGGAGCCTTCGCACGGCCTGTAACGGTGCATTTGGTTTGTGTTCCAGGACAGCGGTGAATGCACAGACGGGCGTGTGCACCCCGGCAGGGGGGCTGATAACAGGTAGGTGCCCCGCTCTCACCCAGGGACTCCATTGGTGCTTCCCCTGCCATTCCAAGGGCCACCTCTGGACCCGTCCCGCCCCAGGGTTTTACATCCTGTTCTCCTCACCCGTGTGAGGCTGGGCTGAGTGTGTGTACGGGGAGAGAGGCTGGGGTGACTCTGCCCAGCCGTGGCTCGGGGTCAGCTGGCCGTGTTTCACCGTCTGCCTTGTGTCTCCCCAGGGACCCTGGTCCTGCTCTCCCTGGCCTACCTGACCTCGCTCTTCTATTACATTCCCAAAGCGGCTCTGGCTGCTGTGATCATTTGCGCCGTGGCCCCGATGTTTGACGCCAGGATCTTCAGAACACTGTGGCGGGTTAAAAGTATGGGCACGAGCAACCTGCTTTGCATGCCTGCCCGGGGCTCCGAATTCCTGCTCTTTGCACGGTTTCAGTATAGGGGGACGTTCGAAGGGATCCAGCGCCACCTGTAGGCCGCTATTGGCGATACTCTGACAAGGGTGGGATTTGGTATAACCTCCACCTGGTTAAAATATCCGTGAGGTAATATCTGTCATTGGACCAACTTCTGAGGGGGAGAGACAACAGAGCTCTTCCGAGCTACACATAGCTACACAGAGCTCCAAGCTACACAGCATCCGAGTTACACAAAGCTCTTCTTCTCAGCCTAGGCGCTTCCTCTGCCGGACCCGTGCCAGTTACGCAGGATCTGAGAGTGCCATTTGATTGTAAAGAGTGACAGAGAGTCCTGTGGCACCTTATAGACTAACAGACGTATTGGAGCGTGAGCGTCTGACGACCCACGAAAGCTCATGCTCCAATACGTCTGTCAGTCTATAAAGTGCCACAGACTTTGTTGCTTTTTACAGATCCAGACTAACACAGCTCCCCCTCTGATACTTGACACCATTTGATTGCGTGTGCGCCACACCTGAATGTAACATCGTTCCCGCCCTCCCCTGAACGCTCCGTGCCCTGGTGTACAGAAAGGCGACATCTGGGGGTGCCCTGGACCAAGAGGGGACAGTTGACATGACAATATTCAGTGCCGAGGCAGCATTTCACGTTTCCAGGCGGCTGTAACACATCCATGTGTCCCAGCCTGGGGAGTCTGGCTGGGTGTTCTCCCGCTCACTGACCCGGCTCCAGACTCTGCCCTTCTTGAGATGAGACCTTTGAGCCTCCCCTCCCCTCCCCTCCCCTCCCCTCCCGCCATCTCTGGCAGCCCTCATGTGGTGCTCGCCCAGGTGTTGGGATTGAAGCACACAGGCAGCCCCTAGATGTTCGGATGTGGTGTTAGCACCAAACCCTGGCTTCCTGCCCCCCAATCTGAACCCTCTCCTGCCACCAGCAGCCTCCGGCCTGTGATGGGCCATGCGCAAAGGCATCTCTGCTCCCCCTCTACGGATGCGAACGGGCTTCTTTTCCCTCGTCCATTCCCCTTCCCCCAGCTCCACGGACTGCTGGCTGACTCCAGGGGCTTTGCGGAACAGCTGCTGAGTGGGAGGGTGAACGGATGGGACGAGGCAATGACTGGGGTCTCGCTCCCAGGGCTGGACCTTGTGCCGCTGTGTGTGACGTTCCTGCTCTGCTTCTGGGAGGTTCAGTACGGCATCGTGGCCGGCATTCTGGTCTCTGGCGTTCTCCTGCTCTACACCATTGCCAGGCCCAGGATCAAGGTGTGGCTCAGACCTCCTTGTGTGGGGTGGAGTTCCCGGAGATGTGGGAGGATGGCACTATTGCCATAGGCATCTACCTGGAGCAATAGCCGGGGGCATTGTGTTGCTTCCCCTTCTCCTGCTCCTGCCCCATCCCCTCGTAACACCCCCATGGCCCTCATCTGCCCCAGCTATGGTGCAGAGAGCCGTTCCAAGGGACGCAGGGAAATGGTTAACGCAGGCAGCTCAGAATGGTGTGGGCAGCTTTTCTTAGCATTAATGGTGTTTGAGCCCCTCCATTTCCAGTGTGCGTGCACACACATGCACGCGCACACACCCCAACCTGTCTGTGGTGTTGGGGGGGAGTCATGGGTGTGTGGTGAGAGACGGGGTGAAGGCTCCATCACACGCCCCTTCGGTATGAGGGACAATGGCTGGTTGTGTTACCTACCCACCCGCCTCCACTGTGAGGGGGACACTGGCTCTGGGCTGAGAATTGGAGCATGTGACGTTACCCAGCGCAGCCACCTCTCATCCTTCCCCTTTGGTTCTCCTGCAGCTGTCAGAGCACGGGGTGCTTCTCATGCAGCCTGCGAGCGGTCTGCATTTCCCCGCTGTTGAGTCCCTCCGAGATGCCATGCACAGATGGGCTCTGGCAGGTACGGTGCAGTCTAGCCTGTTACAAGCCAAACACACCCTTGTTTCAATGCTGTAGCTTGTGGACAGCGCTGGCCTCCCTGCTGCAGCCTCTGAATATAAACGGGGCCAGAACGGCTGCTCCGCAGTGGGGCCTTTGTCAGCCTCGGCGCTCCTGGATAAATACAACTCCAAATTCAGATCAACTCCTCAGGCAAATGCCCGTGAAGCTGACCCTAAACCTCCTGTGATCAGCCTGAGAGCCCTCTCCCTGCGGCTTGTAGGGAAGCGCTCTTGGGGAAAGCCTTAGTTGGAATTGGACTGGGATTCACCCTGCCTGGGCAGGACCCGTTGATGCAGCTATCGAGGCTTTATCCTTCACTCTCTCTCAGGCTTGTCGGGCCTTCAGCACGCTCGCAGCGTAAAGGGCTGGCTGGGCGGAGCAGGACTGGCAGAGGCTTGGCCAAACTGCCAGGCCCAGAAAGATCGATTCCTGCTTTAAGTTTCCTGCCCAGGTGGCTGGTGAATGTTGTGCTGGAAATGCCAGTGAGATGACCACAGGGTGTTCTCGTCCTCAGTGTCTCCACCACGCTGCGTCATCCTGGACTGCACCCACGTCAGCAGCCTGGATTATACCGTGGTGATGGGGTTGGCAGACCTGCTGCAGGAGTTCCAGAAAAGGGGCGTCACCCTGACCTTCTCTGGCTTGCAGGTGTGTCTGGAAAGTGGGGGGGGCCGTCTGGCTGTCAGGTCAGACCAGGGACATGGGCACTTGTCATGCAGCTGCTTCCAAAACCAATGGGCTGGTCACCAGATTAGCTCAGCCGAATTTCCTTCCCCGGAGGGAGCTCTAGAACTTGGGGCTGCACTTGGAATTTGCCAAGAACCTGACGCTTGCACCTAACTTGCCACTAACACAGCTGATGCCAGTACCCAGCATGCATTGCGGCCTGGCCGCTCAGGTCAAGATGGAGCATGGCATCTTGAGACCTGCCGTCCTCATGGGCTGCACCTGCCCACTCAAGAGTGGGGGGGCTGCTCCTACAGTGGCTGCAGGATCCGGGGTTCACTCAGATGGATCAAGCGGTGGGGAGGGGCTGCAGCTGTCATCTGTGCTGTTCCTACGTAGGGACTGAGCTCTTGGGGTCAACTCAGCCCAGCCTCCCTTCCTCAGCCTCCCAGGACACACGCCTGGAAGTCTTTGCTGTCTCTGTGAGCAATGGAAGCTGGAATGTCCCCACCACACTCATCCTGTCCTCTTGTCCCCTCTCCTCTCAGGGCCACGTTCTCCAAGTCTTGCTGTCTGCAGATCTGGAGGGATTCCAACATTTCCCCAGCGTGGAGGAGGCGGGTAAGTGAGGCCTGGGCCCTGCGCTCTGTAGGGCTGGGGAAGGCTAATCTGCCTCTGGCATGGGACCAGCAACGTGCCGCCGTAACCTCCAGAGAAATGCCCCAAGTGTTCAGACTAGGAGCTGCTGCTGACTGGGGCTCTGGGGAGACTGTTGAATTGAATCCCTCCGGTGGTTATCAGAGGAAGCGCTTCTGGGGTTAGATAGATCTGGAGACCCCCAGAAGTGGGGCGGGGGGGAGGGAAGGGGGAAAGGGGCCTGGCTGCCCTAAGAGAGATTCCTTCTATTTCTTCAGAGCTGGAATTCAGCCTCTGGAAAGTTAAATGCCCCTGAGTCTGTCAGGGCATCTCAGTGGAGCCTGGGCCTGTGCTTTAAAAGTCCCTGTTTTGCCTTCCTCTCTCCTTCCCCACCCCTGCGTCTCCTGCAGAGAAGGGCCATGGCGCAGAGCTGGATGGCAGGTGCCGCGTCCTGCTTCACGGCGCCAGCGGGAACATGCTGCCAGCGTCTGGGCTCATCCAGTGAGGATCGGCAGCCTCTGCCCGTTTGCCCGCCCAGGTGGCGGAGGGTCTCCTTGCCTGGGACTGGCACTTCCTGGATGCTCTGGACACGTGCCACCCCCTCACCCCTGCCCTGGGTAGTTCCGAGTGCACTTTAGGGTAATACAGCCGTGGTGATGCTATCTGGGGAGGGGACGAACACCTGGTCTCACCCCTTTGGGCTTGTTTCTCCATTGCTGTGTCCCAGGGAGCACTGAGCCATCTGTCATTGTAGGAGCTGGTTGCTAGCTGGTGGTGGGAAGCTTACTGTTTCCGGGGATAGCACTGCCCCCCCAGGGGAAGGGGACATTGCCTTCCAGGGCCCCTTGTACCCTCCTTGGTTTATGTTTCCACTGAATCGCCCTGGCTTTTGGGGAAGGTGGTGGTGGCAGCGGGATGGGGTGGAGGGTGTCTGAATATCAGGGGACAATCGGAGCAGGGACGGGCAGTGGAGAATCCAGCCAAGCCCTCGACGGTCTATGCAGGCTGCCTGGAGAGTACAGGCATTACAGATGCTGGGCCAGATTGAGACCTGTCGAGTCTGGCTCGGCTCTCTGGCCAGAGCTGATCTCGGGGGCTTAGTGAGGACTCTAGCACTTTAGTGACATTATGGACAAGGGAATGATAGTCCAGAAAGGGAATTATGGGCTGACATGGTCTGCAAAGGGGTGGAGGGAACGCAGCAGCGTCTGGGTGGGAGAACTGGGCTTTGGAGGAGGTGCTTAGGGGGGCACCAGGACTCAGATTCCTCAGTTTAAAGGTAGTTTTTAGCTGTCACCAGCAATAGGAAACAAACTGCCCCCTCCCCACCCTCATGCACTGCACCCTCTGCAGTGCTCATCACCCCTCCTGGCTGATATCACACTCCCACACCACCCTGGTTCCAGACACAACTCCGCACATTCCCGAGTCCACAGGCATTTCACACCGGATCGCCCCAAGGTCTGTCCAGATGAGCATCCCGGCTCCAGCAGTGGCCAGTACCAGATGCTTCAGAGGAAGGTGTGAGAAATCCTGCAGTAGGAAGATGTGGGATAATCTGCCTCCCTTTGAAAATCTCCTGACTCTCGCTGGAGGTTGGCTGGTGGAGGTTCTCTTCCCAAACTCTGCTTTTAGTATTTATTATTACAACCCTGCATCTTGTTGTTCATATCAATGTCCAATGCCCCTTTGACTTACAGCCTTTCCCTATTAATGGAGTTTCAAGGATACAGTAGCTGTCCTCTGTGACCAAGGACAAGTCTCTCAGCTCTAGGAATTGGGGTGATACCTGTTCATGCCACTGGGAGAGGGAGAGTTTTGAGAATTTCATTTGTAACCTAGACCTCTTGGTTTAGGATTTTTCTATAAAGCTGCTGCGTTCAGTCCAGCGGCGTTGGGGCTGAGCTGGGATGCTGGTATGCTGCACTAGCGCGGCTTTGAAGCTGCTATCTAATGCTTCAGAATCTGATTTCCTTTGAAAAGAAGCAAGTCTCTAGCTAGCTGCTATGGTTGGGGGAAAACCTCACGTTAATTTCACATTTGTAACTGAATCTGCAAAGAGCCTGGAATACTAGCTCGGAGAGGTGAACTGCTCTGCTCAGCCAGGAGGATAATTTAAATGTCCCCATTGTTAACTATTCCAGTCCCTGTGTAAGGAAGGAGGTGGAGGGGCACCACTCTGCACAATGCTCTGGGGGTGAATTGTGGTGCATTGGGGAGAGTCGATCACTTCTTATTGTTCTTCCCCAGTCCAGAACGAGCCAAGCCCAAGGAGCCTCTGGGCACATACAAGCCGGAGGAGCCCAGTTGACGTTTTAAATGTTCCCACAATCTGCTGTGCATGCTGTCTCATTCTGGCCTCGCACGTGGGTGCAGCTTTCCCTCCCTTTTCCAGCCTGCAGCCAGCCCAAGTGCTGCTGACTCGGGTCTGAAGGACAGTGGAGCTATGGGGGAGAGGAGGGATGGGATGGCTTTAGTTTTGCAGAGCTGAAGTTGCTTCCTCCTGCCCTGGGTCCTGATTGGGTGCAGCTGCCCCCGTGAAATACATATTATGCAATGAAAACAGTTACACCCTGGCCGGGTGCACAATCCTCCTTCCCTCTCAGCTGAACTCCCTCTGTCCCCCCCATGCCCCTCTCCTCCCCATTTCAAAAGAAAAGTCGTTAAGCCAGGGATAAGTCTAGCGCTTTACTCCAGTATCCATCAAGGAGGTCTGTACCAGCTATGGTTGCCCCAGGGCAGATCTGTTCCTGTGCCAGACTTGGCTACAGTCTCTGGGGCACCGACCTCTCTGCCTCTGGCTACCGTAGAGTGTGGCTGGAGAGGGGGCAGCTGGACTATTTTGCTGCTGTGCAGTTCAAAACTTTTATTATACACTGACCCGTCTCTGGACACTCACCTGATTCCCCCCCTACCTGGCACCCGGTGCTGTCATTGGCACTTGTGCAAAGCAGGTGTGCGATGCCGCCGAATCACAATTCTCCACTCAAACCAGCAGTTGCATGTGCTGTGCCATGGATCAGTTGTAAATTACAAAACTCAGCAGTGGGGAGTCAGGCGCACTGCTTACAGAGGATGAAACCTTTCGGAACTAGCATCTGCTCTGCTCGTCCTTTACGGAGGGTGTGTTTCCAAGGGGAGCGCTCTGTACCAGGAACAGTAAAACTGTGCGATTACCAGTGACCCAGTCTGTGGCTCTTCCATTCCTTTGAGAAATGGTTTCTCTTTTCGATTGGCAGGAATGACTAAACCCCAGGCACGGCTTGTGACTCAGGATGGAGGGTACACAGTTACGAGTCTACACCCCGGGACGTGCCTAGACGTGGCACGTCTCCCCTGTGATCACTAGTTCCGCGAAGGGGGCCATGTGCAATCGGTGCCGAAAGCTAAGAACTCGCTGGTTGTCGTAGTTATCGGGGGACGTATGGATGGAAAATATTGTAGGAGTGATGGAACATGGGGGGATGTGCTCCAAAGCTGCTGGAGGTGAAACTGCTCACCTAGGCGGAGGTGGTTCTGGGAGCGAACTCAGTGCAGAGGGAGAACAACTGACATCTCTCAGCCCAGCCAAGCTTTTACAGTCTAGACAAGGGGCAGGCTCAGGCCCTTTACAGAGCACAAAAGGGGAGAACATTGGGACAAACGGAAGGTGACAAAATGCCCCAGGTTAGGAAAAGAGACAAAAGGTCTGGAACTGTATAACAGAAGCAACAGAGGGTCCTGTGGCACCTTTCAGATGCAAGAAGAAGTGAGGTTCTTACCCACGAAAGCTTATGCTCTCTATACTTCTGTTAGTCTCAAAGGTGCCACAGGACCCTCTGTTGCTTTTTACAGACTCAGACTAACACGGCTACCCCTCTGATACCAGAATACAGAAGGCCACAGATGACATCCATTATGGAGGGGACACTCTGCCAGGGTGGGTGTCTTAAGAAACGTGGACGCCAGCTCTCTCGCCTGGCCAAGCGCTGTCTGGACTGCCCATTGGGTGAGAATTACTTCATTAGACAGGAAAGGAACTCAGTCATAAGTAGCGGCTCTAGAGTGCAGTTTAGATGTTTCTTTTATCTGTAACCAGGAGTTTTCCATCCTTCGACTCGCTTCTATTTGACTCTCTGTCTTAAGCTTTGTCAGAGAAATGTGTATATCAGCGAAGTGCCTGGTGCTAAGGAGAGTGTTGAGCGGAGGCAAAGCGAGTGAACTGCGGGACGCTGCTTCCATGGAGGCAGCAAATCTGTGTGCACTGTGTCCAGAAGTCGAGGGCCTGGGCACTCGAGTGTAAGGAAGTGGGGTGTACAGACAGGTCGGAGGGACCTGAACCCCAGGACTGGAGCTTAACTGGGGGGACTATTTCCAGAGATCTAGCCACAGGTTAATTCTACTCTGGCCCCTGACTCGCTTAGGGAGCCTAAGGGAGGATGAGGACTGATAAGTTAGGTATAGAGAGATCGCTTTGTGGAAAGTGTCCCCCCTCCTGTCTTTTATCATTTTCCTGTCTGAGCTCATTCGAGAGCATTGTGAGTGTCTGGTTTCACCCCCGCCCTTGTTATTGGGGTCTTTAGTGCACTGGATGAGAGACACCACATACGCTCGGAGGACCTTGCCCAGACCTGGAGAAGAGCTCTGTGTGGCTCCAACGCTTCTCTCTCTCACCGACAGGAGTTGGTCCAATAAAAGATATGACCTCCCCCACCTTGTCCCTCTCATTTCCTGGGACCGACACACCTATAAAACCCTGCACACAGCACTGCCTGAGCAGGCAGCAGAGAAATGAAACTGAAAGCAGAGAGAGTTGTAAGTCTCAGGGGCGCCTCCTGGTGAGAACTTCTTTCATTTCTCCCTCCCGCGGGGAAGGATTTTGCCGAAGCTTTCCCTGTTCCCCAAGGGCTGCGGGGGGTGAATGGGACTGGCTGTATCTGCCTGCAGTGGGGGTTGGTTTTATGGATATTTCTAGGGTAGAGGAATTTTGGGGGTGTCTGGCTGTTAGATGCACCCAACTGTACCAGCTATAAATGAACACACCTCCAGCAGGGAAAGGGGGTCTCAGAACCATTCCTCACACTGTGCCCCCTGGTTATACATTGTTTTCTGCCACTCCCAGAGATGGCACACTAGATGGGCCTGCGAGCAAGCATAGGCTAGCATGAGCAGCATTCCAGACAGAGAGAAGGGAGGTGATCAAAGAAAGAAATCAGCTCTCTCCTCCCCCAGGCAAATGCAGATAGACCCTGGGGAAGGTCAGGGCCATGCAGTCGGAATGGGTAGGATGCCAGAAGGCAGGGCCTGGCCTGGGAGATATGGAGACGCCTCTCTGAGTACATCTACATCACAAACGATGCTTTAGGTGTGACCGAAGCTATTCAAAACCTTTAGTCTCCTCATGCACCCGAAGATCTCAAAGCTTTTCAGTCTTTAATGCACTTATCACACCACCCTTCAGTTTACAGATGGGAAACGGAGACACAGGGAGGTCCAAGGTCACACACACAACCTGTGGCAGAGCAGGGAAGACACTGGATTTATGGCTTAGCTTTATTACAATAATCTGCAGCCCATTATCCTCCCCGCCCCCACTGTTCTATGACTGCAGAGATGTTAACGGGTCATTTCTGCTAACCATTTAGGCTGAACAACCGGTTGCAGCAGCTGTGACACTCGAGGCCTGGTCTACGCTAGGGACTTACAGGGGTAGAGTGATATCTCTCAGGGGTAAATCCACACCCCTGAAGCCAATTCTATATGATAAACATACAGCCGTATCGCTCTGTCGCGCAGGGATGTGAAAAGTCCACACCTCTGGGCGATGCCATTGTACTGACCTAACCCCAGTGTGGACAGCGCTCTGTCGACAGGACGGCTTCTTCTGCGGACCTAGCTATCCCCTCTTACAAAGGTTGATTAACGAGCGTCTTCACTGAAACCCTACAGCAGCGCAGCTGCACCGGTGCCTTTGTGCTGCTGCACAGTTGAAGTTTAGACCTGCCCTGAGAGATGTATCTGGAGTGCGCGAACCCCCCCTGGGGAGGTGGGTTATCTATGTCAGGTGTCAGAGGAGCAGCCGTGTTAGTCTGTATCCGCAAAAAGAACAGGAGTACTTGTGACACCTTAGAGACTAACACATTTATTAGAGCATAAGCTTTCGTGGACTACAGCCCACTTCTTCGGATGCATAGAGTGGAACATATATTGAGGAGATATATACCCACATACAAAGAGCATGAACAGGTGGGAGTTGTCTTACCAACTCTGAGAGGCCAATTAAGTAAGAGAAAATTTTTTTGAAGTGATAATCAAGATAGCCAAGTACAGACAGTTTGATAAGAAGTGTGAGAATATTTACAAGGGGAGATAGATTCAATGTTTGTAATGGCTCAGCCATTCCCAGTCTCTATTCAAGCCTAAATTCCTGGTATCTAGTTTGCATATCTATGTCAGTGGCTCTCAACCTTTCCAGACTATGGTACCCCTTTCCGAAGTCTGATTTGTCTTGCGTATCCCCAGGTTTAACCTCACTTAAAAACTACTTGCTTACAAAATCAGACACAAAAATACAAAATGTCACAACACACTATTAGTGAAAAACTATTGACTTTCTCATTTTTACCATTCAGCTATAAAATAAATCAATTGAAATATAAATGTTCTTACATTTCAGTGTGTAGTATATAGAGCAGTATAAACAAATCATTGTATAAAATTGCAGTTTGTATCGACTTTGCTAGTGCTTTTCATGTAGCTAGGCAGATATCTAGATAAGCCGATGCACCCCCTGGGAGATCTGTGCATACCCCCAGGGGTACACGAACCCCTGGTGGAGAACCACTGCTCTATGCTGACGGGAGATGCCCTCTTGTAGGCATCCAGTGTCTTCACTGAAATGATTTAAGTGTAGACAGGTTTCAGAGTAGCAGCCGTGTTAGTCTGTATCCGCAAAAAGAACAGGAGTACTTGTGGCACCTTAGAGACTAACAAATTTCTTAGAGCATAAGCTTTCGTGGGCTACAGCCCACTTCTTCGGATGCATCCTCTATATATGTTTCACTCTATATGCATCCGAAGAAGTGGGCTGTAGCCCACGAAAGCTTATGCTCTAAGAAATTTGTTAGTCTCTAAGGTGCCACAAGTACTCCTGTTCTTTTTAAGTGTAGACATACTCCCCACTCCCTTTTCCAGGCCTGGAGCAGAGCGCTGTGTGGACAGAAATTGGCCCGATAAAAGCTATTACCTCACCCCCTTTGTCTCATACACAAGTGTTAGCAGGCTCAGGGCCTTGGACAATACATAAATACACAGCGTCTGCTGTGGGACTGACCCCCTCACTCCCAATCGTGTGTCTAGGCCCTGGGCACAGCATCGCCTTTCTGTCCGGGACTGTTGCAGGGTTATACCAATAGTAGCCCCGACCCGTCTCTCCTCCTGGGGCGAGACACTCCGCGAGACAGGCAGGGGAGCTCCTCGTGTCCAGCCCGCTCTGACCTGCCCTGTTAGTGCAGCTGCTTCTGGGAAGGAGCCGCTGCGGTGCGAAGGGACCTTTTCCCACCCCGCTGTAGCAGCAGCGCCCTGGGGAGGCAGCTCCGCCCGTCCCTTTGCGCTGCCCAGGGGCGCGTGTTGCTGTCCCTGGCAGCCCGGGGTGCCCAGCCCGAGCGGGGAGCGGGTCCGAGCCCGGCGGGCGGGGCGGGGCGGGGGCCCACCGGCCGCCAGGGGCTGCCCCGGGGTGACGTTTGGAAAGCGAAACTCGCCGGCTCTCCAGCGACGCCCACTTGCAGAAACAGAAACTTTGCCGGGTCCCTGGGCAGCGGCAGCCGGCGCGGAGCTCAGGTGAGCGGCCCCAGCTCGGGGCTCGGCCCCCCGGGGAGCTCGGCCGGGCTCAGCACTGGGGGTGCAGCACTGGGGGTGCAGGAGCCCGGGGGGTGCAGCCCGACGCCCCGGTTCCAGCCCGGGAGCTGGCGGCGCTCGTGGGGGGCTATGACTGTCTGGGGGGCTTTGCAGAGGCACGGACCCGCCCCCACTCCGCTGCCTCGCCAGGGGCCCGGCTGGGGTGAGCCCCCCGCCCCCCTGCACGACCAGGACAGGCCCGGCTATGGGGGGCGCTGCGTGCACCCCGGGGCTCCCCTGCCCAGCGGGCGGGGCTGGGTGATGCGCCGGGCGGGGGCGTGGCCTGGCTGCGGGGAGCGGCAGGGTCCGGCCGCTGCTTTCCCGCGGGCAGGGGCAGGCTCCGCGGTTGCCCCTTTGTCCCCCGGGCCGGGCGGCTGGGGGCAGCTGCGATCAATCACAAGCCGCTGCACCCTGGGACTTGTAGTCCGGAAACGGCTCCTTCCGCTTCGCGCTTGCCTGGGGGATTAATTTGCATACAGCGAGCGTTCCCTGCCTTGCCATTGGCCGAGCGGCGGAGCTCATTAGCATGGGCTCTCGGGGATAGGGAGGAAGCTCTCTTGATGTGCCTGGCGGGCGCGGGAGGGGCCGTGAGCCGATCTGCATGCTGGCCCCGCCCCCTGCCGTCCCTCCCCACCCCCTCAGGCACGACAGGCTGCAGGTAAGGGGCTCGTGAGGGGTGGGGGGGGGCGCATCCCATGGGGGGGCTGAGGGGAGTGGGGGGGGCTTCCTCCTCTATGCAGGGCTGGCTGGGGGCCCTCTCCTGGGGGGCCCACCCCCACTCCCCTGCCCCAGAGGGGTGCTGGCAGCAGCAGGGTGACCCTGCTGCCCCGGGCTGGGGGAGTCTCAGCTGGGGGGGCCCTTTGTAACTCAGCCTGGCCTGGGCAGGTGTTGTGGTCCCTTGGCCCAAGTGTCATGGGCCTGGCCTTCCCCTGTGAGCATCCCTCCTCGTTCCAGCGTGTACCTGCCCTGTCGTCCCACCCTCCCACCTCGGGGCCTCCCCGGTGCAGCCTGCCGCCTACGTGCCTCCTGCCAAGTTCCTTTGTCCACAGTTTAGGCCATGCTTGTGGTGATCATTCTTCTGCTTTATTATTTGCAGCGCAGTAATATGCCCGAAGCCCCAGTCCCCTGGTGCTGGGTGCTGTACACACACATGACAACAAGCTAGTCCCCACTCCAAAGAATTTAGGGCTGGATTTTCAGTCTAAGAATTCAGCTCTCCTTTAGCCACTAAAATAGACGGAGATGCTGGGTGCCGAGCATCTTTGAAAATCTGGCTCTTACTAAGGCAAGAGGCAACCGATGAATACAGTAAGCAACTATGCAGTTCGGATACTTCCTTATCCCCTTTTTAGTCAGAGCCTTCTTTAACTGTGATCCTCCAGAAAGAGGGTATACCAGATTCAAATCTCAGTACTGGTGGGGCCTACAGCTCCGCGAAAAAGTGACTCCATCAGTGTGGTTTCTAATGATTTTTTTTCTTCTTCTTTAAATAAAAAAAAAAAGTATAAAAATTAGCTTCAGCCCAGAGTTTCCTGTCAGTTTTTGTGGTTTTATAACTGCATTTCCTAGCTTTTAGAACATTTTTCTCTCCCATGTTACTGTTTTGCAAAAATAATGTAAACAGGCAAAACTGACTCTACGGCAAATGTCACCAAAGGCAAATAAGCAAAGTGAAGGGGGGAAAGCAGTTGGGGGGGGAGGAAGCTGTGTGTGTTTTGCAGTTTGTTTGTTTTGTGCACAATTGTCTTGTTACCACATGCACACAAAGGAAAGGAAATAGTGGGTTACATTTTACAAATCTGTATTTTTGTTAAGTCTGTAGGCACACATTCTGTGAATGATTTAGGCTCTTAAAACAGTTTTCATTAATTTATTTTGCTTGAAATATTTGCACTTGCTTTTTTAAATAAATGAGCTTAACAACTGAAGTCTCTGTTGCTTGTGAGGTGTGGGAAGCAGGGAGATGGTTTCATTTTATGCCCAAGTAATGGTTTGTGAGGCCTTGAAACATTGCTTATCTGACCTCTGTTGCTTTCACATTTCCTCAGTGTCCTGAGGGTGAAATTTAGCAAGGGCCCAGGGTCACTAATAATGAATCAATGTTTTGCTGTCTCTCTTAACCATTTGTGTGTGTCTCTCTTCCTGCTTTGAAACAGGCGGCATAAAACTTTTCCCTGAGGCAGCAGTGTGCGGGTATGAAGTGCCCTAAATGCAACTACATTTCTCAAGATGCTTCTCCCAACTTCTGCAGCAGCTGTGGGTTCAGGCTGCTCCCCCACATCAGCACACAGAGTAAGGAAAAAGGTAGGAGGATGGGGGTAACTTGGGTTTACTGCTTGGCTGACTGTAGGATATTGCAAAGAGGCAAAGTTATTTGACATCTACACATGATGACATGCAAATAGTACTTAAGCAGCAGAGGTGCTCTAAACTGGATGTAGCCTGGGTCCCCGAATCAGACATTGCCTGTGGGATCCTGTACCCCATATGGTTGATATACCAGATCTGCCAGATCTGAGCAGAGTTGGCAGATAGATCGGAGAAGGTGGGGTCCACTGGAACATGCTCAGGCCTTGCCACTTTGAGCCCAAGCCACCAAACAGGGAGGGGTGAGAACATCCTAGTCGTAGTAGCTAGGAGGCAGGGCTGAAAGAAGTCACTGGGCTTCCACTGGTGGGGTGGCTCACATGAGGGGGGATCCCTACTAGAAGAACCTGACCCTGGTCCTGGCCCCAAAGCAAGAGAAGTACAGAGTGAGGTGGTGGTGGTGGTGGGCGGCATGGCCCTGAGGTGACCTCCCCCCCATTGCTGCACAAACCAGATTGGCTGGGGGTTGAGTGCCACTCCAGAACAAGGACACAGACATAACTATGGACCACCTGGGAGGGTTTGAGCCAATGAGCAGGTGGAGGAGAGAGGGGGGTGGGGCTGGACATGCCCAGGAACTGGGAAGACTTGTAGAGAGAACAAAGAAAGAGCAGCGGGAAAAGTTGCAGTGCTGAGCTGGGGCAGAGAGACACCGGGATGAATGGAGGCAGGCAGAGCTGAACTAGGAGCTGCTTGGAGGAGAGACAAAAGGAGACTGTTAAGGACACACAGGCAGGAGTTTCCAGGCCAGCTGATACCAAGCAGCAAGCAGCAGAGGGCACAGACAGGTTGGACTGACCCAAGGGTGGTGCAGTTGCATCGGCACAAGGCAGAGAGTTTGTGCATGTCTGGCTAGGTGTGGGGGTAGGGGCGGGCTGCGTATTGTATCAGGGTAAGGGAGTTTGTGTAACCCCTGCTAGAGATCCTGACCTGGGTCTGCTCCTGGCTTTGCTGGGTTGGATAAAAGTGTTGTGCTTTTGTAAAACATGGTACTTGTTCCAAGGGTTACCTCTGGTCTCCTGGAGAGAGGGTTGGAGTCTGTGCAGAGGTGTGTGGCTGGGACCTGTTCCCCAACGCTGGGAATCCCCCACCTGACAATGGGCAGGGTGAGAATCCGGTTGCCTGCCTTGTCTCTGCCTTATAGATGTCATTATTATTGTTACTTTTTACTGCAGTAGCACCCTTAGATGCGTGTTGTGTTGGGCACTGTGCGAACAAAGGATTTTTTTTTGTAATTGGGTTTTTGCTGTTTCCTGCTTTAAGATGGATAGAGGAGGCCTGAAACATTCGTGCCAGAAGCTGGGAATGAGCGACAGGGGATGGATCACTTGATGATTATCTGCTCTGTTTATTCCCTCCGGGGCACCTGGCATTGGCCACTGTCGGAAGACAGGATTCTGGGCTAGATGATCCATTGGTCTGACCCAGTCTGGCCGTTCTTATGTTCTTTTGTTTTTATTTCTGAAATTTCCTGATTGCTTTTTACTTTAGAAATATCTGGAGTGTCAAGGCTGCTCTTCAGTGGTTTGGCAGGAGTACGCAAAGAGCTCTAATGCCTTGGCCTGCACAACTCGTAAAGCGGCGAGGGCCATATTACTCCAAAGAAAACAGCTGAGGGCTGAAACCCCCCGGTCCCTCCGAAACACCCCCTCCCAGCACCGCCTAGGTCCCCCCCGAAACATATCCCCTGCCCCAGCGCCGCCCAGCCCTGCGGAAACAACCCCCCTCCAGCCACCGACTTGCCGCTCACCTCCTCACCCCCCACCCCAAGTATAAAGCCTCGCCGCCATTGTCCGCCCACCCTCTCGGCTTGTCATACCCCCATGAAATAAGGGGAGGGGAAAAGGGGGACAGTTTGAAGGGATTTTCTGGGGCTATGAACTAAGGGAAGGGGGAAGGGGGGCAGTGTGAAGGGATTGGATGTGACTGTCCAACACATAAACACAGGGGCCGCAGGGAGCCTGGGGGTGTGTGTGTGGGGGAAGGTCCCTGGACCAGGGAAGGGGGCAGCAGTTGGGGCAGGACAGGTGCAAACAACCAACCCCGCCCCCCCCCCCCCCACACACACACACATACGTCTCCTGGCTGCCCACAGACAGTTCATCCCCCCCCCCCCCCCCTCCACACACCCCCGATCACTACAGAGGCTGCCCTGGGACCAACCAGCGCAGTAACCACCCCGCCCCCAACCGAAGGGGGGTTTTGGGGGGGGTGTGTCTCGGCCCAGTTCTTCCTTCCCCCCGGAGCTGCAGTTCGAGCCCAGGCTGGGTGCCCCTCCCCTCGCTCGGCACTTACCAGCTCTGCCTCGTGCCCAGCGCTTCCCGCCTCAGCGGGCCCCTGAAGAGACGCACCCGTTGTACACCAGGCAGAGGGAGCGGGAGATGGAGACGTGCGGTTCTGGCCATTAGGGTGGTTGGTGCATGGCCCAGGCACATGGGGCTGTGAGGCGGGGCCCCCCTGGGCAGGGGGCGAACACAGCAGCCCCACCCCGCCGCTTGCCCGCGGGCCGCACAGTGAGCCCACGTGGGCAGCATGTTGTGCAGGCCTACCTTGCACTGAATGGGCGGCAGATGCTGAATCTTTAAGCAGCTTCCTTTGCCAAATGAAGTGAAATAGGTGCTAATAAAACACACACTATTTTGAGCAGTCTGATTGAAAATCCCTTCTCTCTCAACTGCTCAGCTTTCAGTCTGTAGCAAATGTATCTCACCTCTGCACTATCATCATAGTGTAAAATAGTAATGGGGTTTAATTCAGGCCTGAGCCAAATGGCTTATCAATGTTTTCATTCAAATCTTTCTGCTTTAAGGTTGTTTAGATGTCATGGCAATTTGAGGAGACAAAACCAATTCAGTGTATGTTTTAGGAATTGTACTGAGAAGACAAACAGGGAAATGTAAAGCGAACTTCCCTACAACACTAAACAATGCAATAATTAAATTGAAGTTACAGTGGAGATCAGCTGAATTAATCAAGGAATTAGCGTAAATTAAAATCAATAATTCAATAAGAAAGTAGATTGAGACCGCTGCTTGCTCATGTACCTGGACTTTTTGAGGTTGCAATTTGATCTGCTAATACCCCTCAGTCTCTTGCCTGAGATCTTGCAAGTGAATCAGGGTATTGCAGCTTCGCACTGCAACTGCATTGCGCAATCCTGGTAGAGTGTGATCAAGCTTAACCTTTGGTTCACTTTTGGGGCCTTCCCTCCAACGGACGTTTCTCCACTACATGTGTCTGAGGCCACAGTCCTTTTTTTCCTCCTCTGAGCAGGTGAGAGCAGGGAAACAACAGGAGATGACTCCATCAGAACTGTTACAATTCCTTATCTGGATTAATAGTTAGGGACTGACAAATGGGTCTCTGGACCTTAAGGCCTAGCCACTTCCTTGGACCTGACTTATAGCCCGTTGCCTTTTGACCTACACAATTGTCAGTGCCCCTTACTCATTCAAACCTCACATTTCAGCAATGACACTTAGGGCAAGTCTGCACTATAAAATTAAGTCGACCTAAGTTACGTTGACTTACAGCCCCACAGTAATTAAATTGCTTTTGCATGTCCACACTACGCTCCTTGTGTCAGTAGTGTGCGTCCTCACCAGGAGCGCTTGCACCGATTTAACTGTTAGTGTGGAGCATTGTTGGACGTCTTCTGAAAGGCAGCAACCGTGGATGTCAGCAACACAGTGTCTACGCTGACACTGCGTCAACCTAACTACGTCAGCCTAGGCGCTGTGCCTCTTGTGGAGCTGGTGGTATTAAGTCGGTATAGTGGGCCAGTTACATTGGTGAGAACTGCATTTTAGTGTGGATACTTACAGAGTTACATCAATGTAAACTGCTTTCCATCAACCTGACTGTAGCACAGGTCAGGCCGTAGGGCCGCACAACCCACAGTAGGGAATTACCGAACTATCACCTATGGTTTGACAAGGTCGTCTTGCTCTAACAAAGCCCAAAGACAAAACTGCTTCAAAGCTGCTTTTGAGATCCTGTTAATATAAAAACAGCGAGGAGTCCGGTGACAGCTTAACAGATCTATTAGTCTTTAAGGTTCCACTGGACTCCTCGTTGTTTTTGTGGATACAGACTAAGATGGCTACCCCTTTGATACTTGTTAGTATAAAGTTGTTAAAAAATACGTTAGATTTAAGTTCATACTTACAGTACTATAGAGCTAGGTGCCCTACAGAACAAGTCTTTCAACCTAGACAGAGTCACAGGACTTGAGTTTGTCATGTAAAACGCAAGTGGAATTATTTCTCAGATCCTTTCGGGCCCCTTTCATGCATCATAAAGAAGCGAACAAGGACACAACTGTGATTTCTATCCCACCTCCTTTGCGGGCCACCTTCTATATTACATTTGTTATTTAAACCCCCATTTTACTTGTAGATTTTTTTGCATTGTATTTGTTTCCTTGTTTTTTTGGGGGAGGGGGAGGAGATTTTATGCTTAGACTTGTGATTTATTTACGTGCCTCCTGCTCTCTGTGGGGATAGATAAGCTGTTGGGCTTTGTTGGCTTTGCCTTTCATACCACGTGCTCATACCAAGGCCCTGTTCACTTCACACTCGACAATTCTGCCCTGAGGATTATGCAGGAGGAAACTGATAACATCTGTGATACAATGGTGAATACACCACTCAAGATGATGCTGCATAAAGCCATGGCACGTATGAGAAGCCAAAAGTGTGTGTGGGGGGGGATTCCTGGAGGAAAAAGGAAGGAGTTGGGAGCAATTGAAGATGATTGGAATGATGTGCTAACAAAGGCAGGTAAAAAAATATGAAAAATACACAAGTTAATGATACCCTGAGCACAAAAGCACTATGAAACACAGCTGCTATAAGCAAGTATCTGGCAGTATAGGTGACTATTGATTTACTACTTGTCCACTACCAGAATCAGTTCCTCCCCTGGAATGTGCAGCGCTCATGCTGTGGCAGCATCTGCGTGGTGGGATGGCAGGTTTGGGCAGAAGTGTGGGCAAAGGATAGCTCTGAAGAATTTTCTTGTGCCATGTATCTGACCCGATCATCCACACGCAGATTGGTTTGTTTGCAAATCATGGCATGTGTCACTGGATGTTTTTCTTACTTTCTTATGGACCTTTTTCCCTTCCTGTGCCTCCTGTGACAGATTTGGAGCTACCCTGTGAAAATCTATGGATACTGTATGCTGGCCTGGTTATTGGGATGTCTGCTGTATGAATGTATTCCTTTAACTCAGTAGGGGGCTCTCTGATATGTAGTCAGGAAGGAGAAGAATGGCTGGAGAAAGATAGCCACCTCTCAGCCAACACTTACGAGTCATTAAGGAACAATGCTTTAAGGTGCAGCCAGCCCTGTAACTCTGATGCTTTTGACAGAGGAGGAGGGCATATTTCTGCACTGAACAGAGGAAGGGATGCTTTGAGATTTCATATACTTTCAGGACCAGCCCTCTCTAATCTCCTTTTTTGCAGTATAAATTCAACGGCTTGTGCAGTTTTGGTCACGTGATGCAAGTGGTCTCAGAGTGGGGCTTCCAATTTAGTCATTTTCACTGGCCCTTCTCTCTTAACCTTGTCCAGGGAGGGATAGCTCAGTGGTTTGAGCGTTGGCCTGCTAAACCCAGGGTTGTGAGTTCAATCCTTGAGGGGGCCACTTGGGGATCAGGGGCAAAATCAGTACTTGGTCCTGCTAGTGAAGGCAGGGGGCTGGACTCGATGACCTTTCAAGGTCCCTTCCAGTTCTAGGAGATGGAAGATGGAGATTATTATAACCTTGGTTTAGGGGTGAGAATTGCTCCTTTCCTCCCTTCTGAGGTTATTTCCAGTGTTCTCTTCAGAAAGGGGTGTGGAAGCAGTGTTCATGTCTCAGTCAATGCATTTAATCAGCATTTGTGATTTCCCTTCTTCCTTCCCCCACTCCAGCTGAGAATTACATTTTGTCGTCTCCTTGTTTCCTCACTGTAAAATTAATAGAGAACTTTTTCTCAGTTGTAGGAAGTGGAGATGTAAAGCCAGCTCCAGTCCCTGAGGGGGAAATGGAAAGTGGGAGAGAACTGAAGGTAGAGGGCGCCTTCTCAGTGCCAGCTGCTGATGGACAACCACTGACCAAAGAAACACAGGGAAAGCCAGGAGAGCTGCTGTCACAGAGCTTGGGGACTCAAAGCGGTGTCTCGAAGAAGAAAGTGAGTATGTCGGAATGCGCTGGTTCAGACTGTGTACTGTGCGGAGACCTTGAGGAATCTTCCCATTTCCCTGCAGTATTGGAGTGGGTAAGGACACCGTGTGCCAAGAAGCATGATTCAAGCAAATAACTCCTCTGCTTTCTCTCTCGTTTGCAGAATGAGGCACCTATTACTAATGCTTTTTGCTCTTGGTCTGGAACCACTAATTGGATTTTTTTTAAAGGAAATCGGATACATATTTTAATATAATAAATTTGGTAGCAAATGGTGTCTCCGTGTATGTCGCTGAGATACTGAATTATACAGCTTCCCCTAACAATATGTTTCCAGCAAGAATAGAATCAATAAATGATACAGGAAAGCTTCAGGATTAAAAATCTGTCTGTCCCAAGTCAATATCTGCTTGGTAGGGGATTTGTCAGCCAATGCTGCTACGTTAGGCTGGGTCTGCACTAGAAACCTTTGGCAGTATAATAATGTTGCTTAGGGATATGACCTTTCTGACGTGTGTGTACCAGCAAAAGCCCTAGGGTAGACATGGTTATGCTGGCCAAAAATGCTTTTGACGGTATAGCTTACTTTCTTCGGGGAATTGGTGTAAGAAGCTATACCAGCAATAGCCCTCTTTTGCTGCTATAAATTGCGTCTGGACTAGGACGGTATGCTGGTACTGCATAGCAAAACCTCTCTCGTGTGGACAAGTCCTTTAATGTCCGATTCTCATATTGCTGAAAACTTTAAATGCTTGGGAAAACAGATTCTCAGAGTTACTTGGATTTCAGATCCTCTTTTATTACAATTTATAGCAGAGGACTTAAAAATATTGTTCCAAGCTGCCTCTTTCTTTAATGGTGACTTCGTAACACCGACAGCTTTATTAAGTTCCAGAATATTCTAATTGAGATCCCCAAGACATTTAAAAAAAACCCAACGTGCCTCTGCTGTTTCCAGTTTTGTGAGTTAACAAAATCTCTCATGAACATAGAAACTTTACAGCTACTATCATAATCAGAATTTTTCTAGATTCTAATTAATATTTTAATTAGTTCTTTGAATGGGATTCATGTAGTAAACATTGGCCCAAAATTATTATACAACAAACAATACTTACACAACAGTAGACAATAAACCATTGTGTGAAATGTCATACACCAGAATACATGTGGAGGGATGGACAGGGAACTTATTTTGTAATATAATTTTGGCAGAAATACCTACAGTTATGCATTTTTGCCACTGGCATAGTACGTTCCCTGATTTTATTGTGGTGTGGTCAGTGTGTGTTTGGGTTTTTGGGTTTTGTTGTTGTTTTTAAATCTGTAACTTCCAGCACTGTGATTTTTGTATGTAGATAAGTGAATATGATGATAATAGCTAAACAAATTTCACTGAGACTTGTGAACTGCCCACTTAAAACCTGGGCTTTCTGTGATGGTCAGAGAGCAATACGCTTGCAGGGTGAAATTAATCCAATGTGGAGTGTAAGCCCATAGGGCTAGCCTGCTGGTTTGCTTTATTATATCCTGCCTATTAGCTACTGGTTTGCTCATTTATTTGATTGTATTTTGTTTGGTTTACTCTGTTATGTTTGGCTGTAATGCAAGGAGCCTAGAGGTCTGTATCTTGTATGATTAGTTTCAGCAAGTTAGCATAAGTATGGTGAAGTAGGCCTGGTCTACAGTGTGTGTGTGTGTGTGTGTGTATCTAAGTTACGCAACTTCAGCTACATGAATAACGTAGCTGAAGTCGATGTACTTAGATCCACTTACTGCGATGTCTTCACTGCAGTAAGTCAATGGCTGATGCTCTCCCGTCAACTCTAGACTAGACGCGATAAATCGACCCCTGCTGGATCGATCGCTGCCCGTAATGTAGACAAGCCCTTAGACGTGTCTACTGAAAAGTAGGAGTTGGAACTCAGTGGTAAACAGTGACCACAGGGAACACTGCAGGAACATGGAGGTAACAACCATAAACCAGTTCAGGCAAGAAGTGACAGGTCTGAGAATGAGCTAATTGGATAATATGTATAGATATGTTAGGCTATAGAATAAGTGCACCCCAATATTATGTGGGTGAGAAAGTTAGATTTGGGCCTGGAAGGTTGGGCATTAGCATGAATATTCATAATAGTGCTTAGGCCCTATAAAGGGCAAACCACCATGTGGAATTATTATTCTGTTACTTCTTCCTTTTCTTTTGAGTTCTAGCCTTTTCCTTTATCTTTGAGTCTTTCAGCTGTCGATTGTTAACTTAGCTACTCAGCATTTGACCCTTCAGCTCTATTATTCACCATCAGTCTTGGGCACTGAGGAACCTGAACCGTCGGACCCATTTGGCAAAAGAACGGCCATACTGGGTCAGATCAAAGGTCCATCTAGCCCAGTATCCCATCTTCAGACAGTGGCCAGCCAGGTGCCCCAGAGGGAATGAACAGAACAGGTGATCATCAAGTGATCCATCCCCTGTCTCCCATTCCCAGCTTCTGACAAACAGAGGCTATGGACACCATCTCTGTTAACACCCCTGTAGTCATAGGATAAAAAGGGGTGTCAGTGGGATACAGATTGTTTTACCATAATAAGCCATAAATCCGTGGGAGCGACATGTCTACAACAACACTGTATACACGTATTTCCATTATCACTTTGGTTCCTGTAGGGACTGTGGTGCCAGATTCCTTGCACAGTCTCTCCTTCTCCAGTGTCGCATGTTGGTGAGCGAAGTGGTAGTTGGAGAGGGTATGCTTTCTCCCCGCCCCCAAGTCTCACACACTCGCCGGATAATGTTCATAAGGAGCAGCAGGAGGAAAATCGGACTTGTTTCAAGTAGAGAAATAATTTTATTAAAAAATTGCCCATGCCATAAACTAAAAATGCAAGCTACAAATAAACACTGCAGTATAAAGTACTACTCAGCCTACCCTGACAGACAAATATTGATTAGCAATTATACCTCACTTCCTGATCTCTCTGAAAGTGAAGCCATTTTTCAACAGACAGCAAAAGCTGCAAGCGGTGTAGTCTGGAGTGAGTTGGATGATGCTAATCCCCTTTCCAGAAAGAGGAGAAAGGAGAAACCAATCCAATTTGAGGATAGCAGCCCATCTCCTACAAGCCCACAGCAGGTAGTTCTCATGAGTAGTTCCTCTACCCGGAGCAGCCTAAGCAAGCGCATTGGCCTGAAGCCCCAATTACTAGCACAGGTGTCTGTTCTGGGTCCACAGTTGGATGCCAGCCTGAAGTGATTAAACTTAATAACTGCTGTCAGCAGTTTCCTGAATGGGCCCTGCCTGACGCATTGGGCAGAGCCAGTGTCTCTGTAATTCCTGTGTATACGTAGTTCTGAATCTGGAACCAGTCTCTGTTCACAATCTCTGTGCTGGCAAATGAGGCGGATGGATTTGTCGTTTCTCTCCTTTCATCACATAGCTCTGTCTTTCCCTCCTCCAGCTTAACAGGGTGCTTTGTAGTAGCTGTCCATGTCTGTCCACATTCACCATTGCTCTCCCGCTATTGTTTGTGCTTGTTTACCTGCGACCCAGCTGTATGCTCATTGGAGTGACAATCAGAAGCATGAGGTGGGAAGACCTTTGTTTTTTTCCCCCACCTGCCTGAGTTTAAAACCAGCAAATACGGTGAATCCGGCCTGGGTTTGATAATTTTGACTGGCAGGTGAGTGGGGAAGCAAGCCAATTAGTTTTGGAAGAGGTCATAAGAGGATTCTCAGCCAGGAAGAGCCTGGCTTCAGGGAAATCCACAGATAGCATTCTCTCACTTTCAGCTAGTGTGTCCCTTCCATTGCTCCAATACTCCAAGCACGTTCGTCTCACCAGAACCGTTATTGTGTGTTGTGAAACTGACCCTTTTATGTCGTGTTCTCAGTCGGGGGCATTGAACAGAATGTGTAAAATTCTTTAGTTTGATACTTGTGAGAGTGACGCTGCTACTTTGCTGTAGCAGTATTTAAAACTCTTCTAAGAATTTTTGTATCCGATTTGGTTTCTTTATCAGTAAGAAGGGGAGAAAAAAAAAAAAAAGCCTTTCCTGCTTACACACAGCCCCCTACTTACATTGCCAGGACCCTCGATTTCACCTTCCCCAAGGAGTGAAATACTCCATAAATACAACCAGCTGTAATCATGGAGCAAGTGAGAAGCTGGCAGGAAGGCTTAGACAGTGCCCCTTTCAGAGCATCATAATATTACACATTTTATACAGAACTTTTCATTCTGAAGGTTTCCCCCAAAGACCTTTACCAACCATAGATACAGGACTCCCTTCCTCATTCATGAACTGCAGCAGCCTCTGAGCTGGAATATATATAAAGCAGCGGTTCTATACCTGCAAGAGTGTAGGACATGAAGTAAGGAAGAGTCAGGTAGCAGTGCTTAGGTCAAATGCAGTTACCTAAGTTTAGAATTTGGTTAGGACTCTCTTAATTTTAAGTAGCTCACACAAAGCATTTTCCTCCTCTCTGAGCTAAGGTAGGATTTTATTCCCCCCACCCCCACCCCACCGTCTCCATTTGTCTTTAAATTCAGAAAGTGGTGGCATAAGCAAGGATGTTTTGGGGGCTGGGGTTGGAGTATGACCGAGATGGACTAGTTATTCTGTCTCCACCTACAAGGGACACAGGGATTGAGGACATCCCCGCTATGTTAAGGGAAGCAGTGAATACAGGATTTCCCCACTCTGAGTAAGTGAGGATGTGTGTGTGTTTTTACTTCCCTACACAGAAAAAGAGAAAGAGGAATAAGAGTAAGAAGAATCCTTCCGGCTCTGGGATGCAGGACTCTTTGACCTCTGTAAGTTCAGCACCTTGTAGTCTGGACTCTTCTTTGAGCTCAGAATTGGCTGGTGCAAAAAATCCAACACAAGAAAGCCAAATCCAAGAGAATGAAGTGGCCAAAGCAGAGGCTGAGTCCTCTCCCTGTAACAACGAAAGTCAGATTAAAAGTGACTGTTTGTTATGCCCCTTGGGAAATGAAGGTCAAAGTCCAGAGACGATTGTGGAAGACAATCCCAGCAGCAGTGACACCAGGCACCAGTCAGTGCAGAATGGCACCAATGATGAGCTTGCTCAGCCTGCAGGCTCCAGAGCCACAGAGGAGAAGATGGAAGATGAAAGTTCGCCAAGTGATGGACAAATGGCCAGAGAAAATAAGGGCTCTGACAAGAAGGAAAGTGAGAGGGGCCCTGCTGAAGTTGACCAGCCTTCAGGAAATAGAGTAGATACCCAGACGTCAGGGGGAGACAGGGATGCACTGGCTTCCAAAGAAGAGGGAGAGAGTGTGTCCTTAGGGCTTTGCTCCAATATGGAAGCACCTGCGAGTAAGGATTCAAATTCTGATGCAGACCATCAAAGTCAGAAGAAGAAAGTCTCCTTTTCTGAAGCTGAAACAACACAGAGCAGAAAAGTCGAACAAGAGAGCAAGCAGCAAGCAAGTGCTCCAGTTTCAAAGGTAAACTGTCAAATAATCATGTGATTATGTTGGAATAAGTTTCCTTCTTTTGAACTTTGAAATGGTTACTGCAGTAAAATGAAGCCTGTTCATTGCTGCCACCCCAGTCGAACAACCTGAGGAGGTAGGGAGGAAGTAGGGGGCGCTTTGCAGTATCTTGCCAGTCTATTTGCACAGGTGTATCTTACATCTGTGAACTTCTCTGTTCACCTTTGGTTAGTTCCAGAGGTGGAAGAGTTGCCCTTAGTGCAAGAATAACTATACTACAGTAGTTCAAGTGCCTCTTCATTGCTGGGTGATTTACTAAACCATCTTGGGGTTAAGTCTTCTCTTCCCCTCTCCAAAGCCCCCCATTGGGTTCAGCTTTATCTCTGAGCAGAACTTTATTCAGTGAAATGAGTGTAATTTTCGGCATTGCTCGTCAGTTTTCTCTCCGTTGTTAACGAAGCGTGTACAGTTGTTAAATGGCTCAGAATCCCTGACAGTTTTTCCCCATAGAACCTGAAAAACGCATTGTATTGAACTTTATCTCATGGTCCAGTCCCCCCCACCCCCCTCCATTCCCAAATCTCACAGCAGTGCTCAGAACAGTCCACACGCTACAGAAATGCATATACATTGCCTATGTTGCTTCATTATGCCGGCTTGACACCTCCTCTGAATGTGGGGTTCAGTCCCAGAATGGACTGGTTGAATTGCAGATATTTTCTCTTCCTTTATACCCCTTCCTCCAGGAACCTACGACATGGTGACTTTTGCCAGCCAACATTGGCATTAGATTCCATGTAAAACCTGATCAGAGCACTCTTGCAGCTCTGGCTGTTAGATTGGTCAGAAGATTCACCCTCGTTTCCTCTGGCCCTGGGGAGTGATGAACTGACCAGTCTTTGGAAGTGAACCTAGCCCTGGTGCAGAACACTAAATGCAGACCCAACTGAATCAGTTTTGAATTGTTTGACTTGCAACATCGTACTTTAGATATCGCATGCTACCTTGAACAAATCCGGTTGGTTTCTATTAAAGTCGTGTCTTTGAGGTTCGCTGCTTTTGATTCATTCTGTGTGTTTGTGTCACAGAACATGGAAGCGGAAACCAAAGCAACCCCAAGAAAGGGGACATCTGAAGAAATGGAAAAGAAGACAAATCAAACAAAGGCAATTGAAGCTCCTAAAAAAGATTATGCATCAGTTGTATCAGGCAATAAGAAGGACAAGAAGCAGCAGAAAAATCAGGAAGCCACTGCAAATAGAATTAAGCCAAGGTAGAGTATGCACTCTATTTTTTTTTTTAAAGTGCTGTTGAAAGTAATGAGGACCAGCCAGTTGCTGCTATTGGGTAATTGTAGATGGGTACTCTTCCTTTTCAGCATAGACTAAGCTTAAAATAAAAGCTTCCTAGTGTTTGAATTATTCACAACTTTGCAAGCCAAGTGGCTGATTTTGTGTGTGTGTGTGTGTGTGTGGGGGGGGAGAGGGGATGGAGGGGGGTGGTTCTGCTTTTTCACTTCAATAGAGTTACGCCGAGGGGAGGGGTTCTCCTATTGCTGTAGGTGATCCTCCTCCATGAGAGGCGGTAGCTAGGTCGACAGAAGAATTCTTTTGTCAAACTAGCATGGTCTACATGGGGACTTAGGTCAGCTTAACTACCTTGCTCAGAGTGATGTAGCTGGGTCAGTCTAATTTTCTGTTGTAGACAAGCCCTTAGATTCCGTGAGGTGGGAAGATAGGAGAAGGTTGTTCCAGATGGAAGGAGGCAGTTGCTAGAGTTAGCAGGAAAGTGATTAGAGAGAGATGGGATCTGTGAGATAGGCAGGACGTGGGTCCATGAAGAGAGTTGAAAATAAACAGGGCAGTTTTTCAAGTGGATTTTTCAATGAAACCAATAGGTGAAGTTGCTTGAGGAGTGATGTTCTGTGATCAGATTTCTTGGTACGTGAAAAGGAGTGGATAGTAGCATTATTCTTCACATGCAAGAATCTGGAGAGCTGGGACTTGAGGTGTCCAGGCAGAAGGGATTGTAATTGTCGGTGAGAGTGGATGAAGGCACTAGTGACTGTTTCCTTACCGGCAGTCAAAGCTGTGGCAAACAGAGACATTGTTGTGGTTTGGTGGTGGGCAGAGAGCAGGAGATGAGGGAAAGAGAAATATATCAGGGTCAAGAACAATGCAGAGCAATGTAGGGATATAGGAGGTATGAAAGTTTTTTGAGAGTGCTGCTTCATCAGAAGTGGTCTTGCTGTATTTCATGGGAGCAATATTTTGCATCCAAAATGTGGGTATGTAATCGCTGGTGTGTAATCTGAGGTTACATCCCAGACTGTTTGCCATCAGACAGTGACTAGTTAGGTTACAGGAGTGTGTTCTCTGTCACTACCTGGCTATAGAAAATTTCTTATTCCTAATTTTTATCTTTGTATGTAATGCTCACTTTGCTAGGAGAATTCTATGTATTGGCCTTCATATCTGGCCAGATAGGGAGGAGCACTGAATAATATCAGCACTGAAACTGATATTAATGTCACTCATGGAGTTGGCTACAAATAAGCAAGCAAGCAAACGGCTGTTGGCTCTCATGCATTCATTTTGTTAAATTACACAAAATATTTAAATAGTATTTTAACTTTATTTTCTCTGTCATTACAGTCAGGTGAATCTTGGAGAGGGTGTCACAGTGTATTTCCATGCAATATTGTCTAAAGACTTTAAGCTAGATCTTGATAATCATAAAGTGTTCATCAAGGCCTGTGGCATTTCAGGATATGTGGATTGGAAGGATAACATCTGTGAGTTGACCTGCACAAAGTAAGTACTTTTCTGTAGTTCCAAAACTGCTTAATTTTAATTCAGGCCTCTTATTTTAACTACCTGCCTCACAATAACAAGAAAGCAACAGACACAGGTATGGTATTTTGTCTCTGCCCTGGCTGTTGTAATTTTTCTTCTGCCGTCCTGTTTGGACTAAGGAAAAAGGTACTTTTAAAAATCAAATTAGCTAATGTGACACCCCTTCACACTTAGTGTAGAGACAGTTTAACGTCTCCACAATCATGTTAGTTGGTGTTAAACTATCTACGCTTGATGGGGATGTTTCAAGTCACATTAGCTGAATCACATTTGCTAACTTGATTTACAAAAAACATATTTTTTCTTAGTCTAGACAGGGCCTGTGATCTGTTATCTGAAATAAGGCTAGACTACATTAAATGCAGGATAATATCAGGGCCTCATCTCTTAAAATGTGGACCTAGGGCCTTGGCTACACTACATTATTGTGAAAATGCACCCCCCCCCCCGAGCGCAGCGAGTGCAGCGCTGTAAAGCGCCAGTGTAATCAGCACTGCACGCTCGCTCGCAGTGCTGCAAGCTATTCCCCTCAGAGAGGTGGAGTACTTGCAGTGCTGCGAGAGAGCTCTCGCAGCGCTGGTGGTGCGACTACACTTGCGATTCACAGCGCTGCCACGGCAGCGCTGCGAATCCCCAAGTGTAGCCAAGGCCTAGGCTAATATTTCATTTAGTACTTCGGAAAGTATGTTTTTTTCCGCGCCTTTGAACCTGCTGTGTGGTTGTTTTTATTTTCATGGAAGTGGGGCCTTTGAGCATGGTAAGACCAAAACCATGTATATATTGTTATTATGGAGGCACCTGGTAGTGATTCTGTAGTTAAGGTTACCTTTTAAAATGGGCGATAAAATACTGGGTTTTCCCTAAAAGTAGGTGGCCATTCAGTTAATTAGGTCCTTTGAATTTTCTAGGTAGTTTTTGTTTGGTTTCCCATAGAGTTGCCAGCCTTCTATCACCATCTTTAACCATCCTCCTGCACACAACCCTTTATCAAACTACCCTCTCACAACACAACCACTTAGTCCCTCCCACCACATCTATGACTACTAGTGATAGAGAAAAATAATGTAGGGGTGAGGGCCGAAAGTGGCAGAGTTAAGGTTGTGGTATATGGTAGTTGTGGTAATGATAAGATGTGGGCTTAAGGGCTGGTCTACACTAAGGGGGGGAGCGATCTAAGATATAGCGTAGCTGAAGTCGACATATCTTAGATTGATGTAAAATTACTTACTTCACATCCTCGCGGCGCAGGATCGACAGCCGCCACTCCCCCGTCGACTCTGCTTCTGCCACTCGCAGAGCTGGAGTTCCGGAGTCGACGGCAGAGCGATGGGGGATCCCCGATAGGCCACGTCTACACTACCCACCGGATGGGCGGGTAGTAATCGATCTATGTGTTGAAGAGCTCATGATATATACTGTTAAGTGCTTTATCTTTTCAGTTTTTTGTACATGTGTAAGGTAGGGGTATATGTGTGAGTGTGAGAAAAAGAGAGAGAACCCAAACTACTTCACAGCAATGTGTATTGTTTGTTTGTATGACCGTAGCTCCTAGGAGCCCTAGTTGGGGACCGGGACCCCCGTGTGCTAGGTATTGTGCACACACAGAACAAAAACAAAGTCCCTGCCCCAGAGAGCTTGTATGTATGTGTGGGAGCCACAGTTGAGGAGGGAGAGAAACCAGCACCATAGAATGTAAAAGAAATATGCTGATTATGGCTCAATCAAGAAGTATTTGCTAGGCAAGTGAATATGTTTATATACCTAAAATAAATAATAGCCCATTGGATGGTTGAGTGGTACACATAAAACTGCACTGTGCTCTGATGATACTGAGGGCCCCATTTGGGAAAAGGGAGCAAATCTGAGCTGTCTAGTTGTCAAAATGTCTGTTGCTGCGTAGTGTGCATGTGCTCATTGGCTGAATTCATAGTTGTGCCCTCCTCAGCTGCTTAGTTGGGTATTGGGGCAAAATATCAAATGTATAATGAAGAGTCTTTCCCCTCTTTTTAAAAATTGGCAGTTGGGGAGGAAGCAAGTACTAGAGCAACCAATGTCTGACTTGCCTATTGTCCGCGCTTGCTGCTGCTGTTAAGCTGTTTTGTATTGAACAGGGACCTGGGAAATCATGGACTCCTCGTTGAGGGTTGTGTGACTATTTCCAAGGACAACATGAATAAACCATTTCCCTACAAGTATTTTATTTCACGTGGCAAGAAGGGAGACTATGAATTCATTTACAAACCTTGCCCAGAAGGAGTGGTTGTGAATCGCTATTTATTCATACATTCTCATTATCTCAGCTCGGGAGGTAAGGTGATTTCCACAGTGTGTGTGGCTGTTTAGCCTTCATCATAATTATGCATGTTTAGATATCTCTTATTTGCCAGACAATGCTGATGTTAATCAGTCTCATCAGTGACACCCAGACAAAAAACCCATGGGAGAAAGCTTGGGGTATTGCGTAGAAATATGAAAGGACAGACTTGGATGAAATAATCTAAATCCATTATCTTTAATGGCCTCTGATTCACACATTTAACTGCACGTGTATATCTGTACGTATGTCATATTTATTGAAACGTAATTGCTGGTCTCTGTTGTGGCCTCTGAAGTGCCAACATTCCGGAAGAGCTTAGAATCTAAATGGAGACGTCAAAGAAAGGGTGGGAAGGGAAACACACACACAGAGGGGAAGTGACCTGTGGCCAAGCTGGGAACAGAACTCAGGTCTCCTTTATCCCACTCCAGTGTCCTGTGCACTACCTGTCCCATGCTGGTCTGCTCCCAGGTATGTGAGGCAGCAGGGAAACTGAAACACCTGCTTCTTGTCTGATAAGTTAAATGTGTACACTTTTTTTTTTAATTCGTAGATTGGCACCAGTATGATGATATAGTATGTAAACCCACTGATGGTTTCGTGAGCCGCTTTATAAATTGGGTTGGATGGGATGATTGGAAGAAAAATGTTGAGAGGGGGAAGCAGATAGCAGCAAAAATTATGCTAGAGACCATCTTCAGCGTCCTCACCACATGGACCCACATCAACATGAAGAACTTTCTTGACCAGTTACATCAGTTTTACATGGTGACTAGGAAGGCAATGGTGTATGAGAGACAGCCGATGGAATGGACAGCGCTAGAGTTTGGAGAAAAGCAGGTATTCTAATTACATTTGACAGTGTATTGAGGAAGAGGTTGAAATTCAGTTATTAAATATGCAATTTTAACTTTGCTGTTGAGATCCTTAGTCTGTTTTGCCTCCCCTGATGGAAATAATGCATACGGAATTTTCTGTTGTGTGATGGGGTGAATTATTTCCGTATGTGACACTTACTATTTCCGGTTGCATGAAGTCCTACTCCCTGAACTTTTGGCCTTAGTTGCAGTATGAGGTTTAGTGCACCAATACTTGCTCACCAAAGGGAGCCAGAGCATGGGGTGTGGTACTTGCTGGGATGGCTTTAACAATGTTAATATTTAAATTATGATCACTGTGCACCTGAATTAACACCCCACTGAGATAAACCATACGGCTATCTCAGAGCTGTTGTTCCAGGCTGTTTGTAGCCTTGGACATCTCTGTGTCGATTACTCTTGGCTCATGTTTATGAGGCCATCTTTGCAACCGTAACAGCTAGATACTTTTTTTTTTTAATTAAATTTTGAGATCCTGGAACACAAAATATTGGCTTCAGAGAGGTGCCAGTATGGCATATAGACTGGCTGTTTGCTGAGTAAAAATATTGGTAAACTTTTTTTTTTTTTAAGTCTTTGCTACCATCTCTCTTTGGCACAGTAGGTTTTCTCTGTGCTTATTTCTAGCCCAAGTCTGAACCACTCTGGGTTATGAGGATTGTCAAGGCTGATTCCCCCCTCTGGCACTTTGAATGCAGAAGGTGGGGGCCTGCAAGGACTCTAAAAATTAATACTTGCCACTCCAGGCTTGTATTAAACTCCCAAGGTTACAGCTTTTCTCTGACCTTGGATGGGTAGATGCTGCCACCACCCAAATGCAACCCCTTGTGGAACCCAGGAAGGCGCACTTGGGAATTCCTTCCTGTGGGGTACCCTCAAGCCCTTTAACCACCATATCCCCCCCCCCCCCCCCCGGAAAGAGCTGAGAAAGGAAAACAAAGAAATCAACTGTTGCCACCAGCTAACTAAAAAACATGTGCACAAACCTCTTAAGACACACAAATCCAAATCCTGTTAATAAAAAAGATTTTATTAAAAACAAAAAGAAAGAAAATACATTTGGAACTTAGGCTTTTGCTAGATTTAAATAAAAAACCCACAAAAATTAGACATTAGGAATAACCTTCTTGAGGTCCAGCTTAAAGGTTACAAGCAAACAAAAGCATTTAGGGTTAGCACAGAGGAGTCCACAAGCCTTACAGAAAATAAAGGAAATAAACCTAATCACGTCTTTCTAGACATTTCCTAATCTACTTACATATTTGGGTAGTTCTAGGTATGATCTAATGATTTCCATACCTGGCAAAAAGCTTTTTACAGCATAGTAACAGCCCTGACTCTGTTCTGTCCCCTCTCTACCGAGAACAACAACAGACAAAGAAGTTTAGTTTTTCCCCCCCCCCCCCCATTTAAAAAAATTCTAGCCTTCCCATTGGCTCTTTTGGTCAGGTGCCTGCTCCCTTTCCTTTACTTGGGGACTTCTTTAACCCTTCGGAGGTAAAGCAAGTAGAGAACAGCTACCAAGAGGGATTTTATAGCTAACTGGCTGGATGGCTGTCCATAAAAGGGAGCTACCCCCTCCCCCTTTCATTTATCACAAGGTTATTGTATCTCAAACTCTCACATCTGACTGAGCTAGATTTGACTGGATTTCTTCTGGACTCCATAATCTGCCACCAGGAGTCTTCATAGAATACTTCGCCATCTCTTTAAGGTTTAGAGCTCTCCCTCCACAGATCTTCCAGACACGGAAGGTGGTGGTGGTGGGGAATCCAGGCTCTAACCAATATTTAATTTTCTTTTTCTGGTGAGTTAGGAAAGTGGTGGTTTTAAAATGACTCCTTACTTTTTTTCTTCCACCATTCACCTGTCTTTGGGATCCCTTCCCCATCTGAAGCCTAATCCAAAAGCCACTTGAGTAAATGGAAAGAATCATTTATTTTAATGGACTTTGGGTCAAGTCTATATTCCCTTTTTATTCTTTCCCCCTAATGAAAGGGCTAGACATGGGTGATTTTTTTAGAGCTTAGCAAGGCTCTTCCATTTTTTGTCGGAGAGAGGGTTGGCAGATAACAATTCCTCTAGCAATTCCTCTGAACGTGCTGCCTAGACTGCATTTTTAAAAATTAAAATGTGCACTAATCCTAAAGGCAGACCAAGGCTTGAAGGGGTTTTCCATGCCCAGTGAAGCAATATTTCAAGTCAGACTTGAGGGCTTGGTATTAAATGAGGATATTGATATAACAGGCATCACAGAAACTTGGTGGAATGATGACAATCAATGGGACACGGTAATACCAGGATACAAAATATATAGGAATAATAGAGTAGGTTGGGCGGGTGGGGGTGTTGCACTATATGTGAAAGAGAGCATAGAGTCAAAGATAGTAAAAATCTTAAATGAATCAAACTGTTCCATAGATTCTCTATGGATAGAAATTCCATGGTTGAATAATAAGAGTAAAGCAACAGGAATATAGTAGCGACCACTTGACCAGGATGGAGACAATGACTGTGAAATATTCAGGGAGATTAGAGGGGCTACAAAAACAGAAAACCCAATAATAATGGGTTTATTATAATATCTCCATGTTGACTGGGACTATGTCCCCTCTGGACAAGATACAGAGATAAAATTTCTAGACGCCATTAATGACTGATTCTTAGAGCAACTAGTTATGGAACCCTCAAGGGGAGAGGCAATTCTTGATTTAGTCCTAAGTGGTACACAGGGTTTGGTCCAAGATCTGACTATAACTGAACCACTTGCAATAGCGAGCACAATGTAATTAAATTTAACATCCTTGGGGGGGGGGGGGAGAGACACACGAAAGAAACCCACCACAGTAGCATTTAACTTCAGAAAGGGGAGCGACACAAAAAGGAGGAAGTTAGTTAAGTGGAAATTAAAAGGAACAGTTACAAGAGTGAAATGCCTGCAAACTGCATGGAATTTTTTTTAAAAATACCATAATAGAAGCTCAAACTATATGCATACCCCAAACGAAAAAAACAGTAAGAGGACCAAAAAAATGCCACCATGGCTAAGCAACAAAGTGCAAGAGGAGCTTAGAGACAAAAAGGCATCCTTTAAAAATTAGAAGTCAAATCTTACTGAGGAAAATAGAAAGGAGCATAAACTCTGGCAAGTCAAGTGTAAAAATATAATTAAGCAGGCCAAAAAAGAATTTGAAGAGCACTAGCAAAAGATACTAAGGCCTGATCTATATTACACAGTTAGGTTGACATAAGGCAGCTTATATCGACCTGATTATGTCCATGTACACACTACAGCCTTGTCTTGCCGATGTAAGTGCCCTATTGCACCGACTAACTCCACCTCCATGAGAGGTGTAGGGCTTATGTTGGTGTAGTTAGAGTGACGCGGTGTCTGTGTTGACAAGACAGCCAACAGCTGATCTGTCTATTTCACAGCTCCATGCTAGAGCCCAGCTGCCCCCTGCTCCCCACTCCCAGCCGAGCTGCTGCCCAGAGGCTCCCCACTCAGGGAGCTGAGAAGCGCAGGCAGCTGCCCCCCTGGGAGCAGGGAGGTGAGAGCTGGGGAGGTGGGGTGTGTGTGTGTGCTGGGCTCCCAGTGGGCAGCTTCGCCGAGGGCTCTCAGCACCCCACACTGCCCCTCTTCAGTCGGTGAGGATGTGCACCACCGACCCAAAGAGGGTAGTGTGGACATCAGCCACCACTGTAATTACTGCAGTGGATGTAAATCGACGTAACATAGGTTGACTTAGGGCTGTAGTGTAGACATGGCCTAATACTAACAGCAAAGTGTGTTTTAAGTACATCAGAAGCAGGTGATCCAGTGGTCATAGTGTATTTGGACCTTCAGGAAGTCTTTGACAAGGTCCCACACCAAAGGCACTTAAGCAAAATAAACAGTCATGGGATAAGAAGGAAGGTGCTCTCACAGATAGTAACTGGTTAAAAAATACTAAATACAGGGTAGGAATAAGACCATAAGAGCGGCCACACTGGGTCAGACTAAAGGTCCATCTAGCCCAGTGTCCTGTCTGCCGACAGTGGCCAATGCCAGGTGCCCCAGAGGGAATGAACAGAACAGGGAATCATCAAGTGATCCATCCCCATTCCCAGCTTCTGGCAAACAGAGGCTAAGGACACTATCTCTGCCCATCCTGGCTAATAGGTCCATCAATGGTTATCTTCTGTGATTTTATCTAGTTCTTTTTTGAACCCTGTTTATAGTCTTGGCCTTCACAACATCCGCTGGCTAGGAGTTCCACAGGTTGACTGTGCGTTGTCTGAAAAAAATACTTCCTTTTGTTTGTTTTAAACCTGCTGCTGTATAACTGGGTTCAAAAAAGAATTTGATAAGTTCCTGGAGCATAGGTCCATTAATGACTATTAGCTAAAAAGATCAGGGATGTAGCCCTATGTCTGGGTGCTCCTAAACCTCTGACTGCCAGAAATGTGGACTGGAAAACAGGGGATGGATCACTCAATAATTGCCCTGTTCTGTTCACTCCTTCTGAAGCATCTGGCACAGACTACTGTTGAAAGACAGGATACGGGGCTAGAGGGGCCATTGGTCTGACCCAGTGTGGCCATTCTTCTATTCTGAGACATAGAAACTTTGAGTGGTGCCGTTAGGAGCAACAGACTCCGGAAGGTTCAGTTCTGAAGGTGTGGAAGATGGCTTTATCTAACCAGTGTCACTTCATCATCCATCTACAATGGTCAGGCATGATGAAAATCCAAACACTCCTTTCTAGCATCATAAGCAGCAATAAATAGTCCTTTGCCCTGCAATAAGCCAATCGGCATTGATACCATTGGATCGTTCTGATAGCTATATGAGAAATAGTGGGAAAGAGATAGAAATGACCCCTTTAAAAAAAAAAGTTGATCAATGTAGTTGGATTATGTGCCTTTTCCCCCCCTTCCTCTTTGTTTTAGGTGGGGGAGTTATTGGTGAACTACTTGAGAAAAGTAGCTCGGCCATTTCTTGATCACAACAGTGCTAACCCTCCACCCAAGGACATGTCAGTGAAGAGCCGGTTGGGGCTGGGGCTGATCAGTGTTATATTAGGTGAATGCTATGCACTTCCAACATACAAAGAGGACCTGAGTCGGGTATGCAGCCTGCTGTGTTTGGAGCAGAAGCCACAAGAAGTCCTACTCCATGAAATGAATCATAACAAGGAAGTGTTTTCAGTGGTTTCACGGTAGGTATTATGACAAAGTTCCTCCTCTACCTTGGTGGGTCCTGCACTTATTGGCAGATTTGCTCTCTTCACAGATTCACCCTGTGGGTCAGGAAACAGTCCACAGACCTTCCCCTCTGGTAGACGCTATAGTCCAGGTCAATTCCTCCTGTGTTTGATCAGGAGTTGGGAGGTATGGGGGGGAACCCAGGCCCGGCCTCTACTCCAGGTTCCAGCCCAGGGCCCTGTGGACTGCAGCTGTTTAGAGTGCCTTCTGGTACAGTTGCACGACACCTACAACTCCCTGGGCTACTTCCCCATGGCCTCCTCCCAACACCTTCTTTGTCCTCACCACTGGACCTGCCTCCTGATATCTGATAACGCTTGTACTTCTCAGTCCTCCAGCAGTACGCCTACTCACTCTCAGCTTCTTGCACTCCTCTTGCTCCCAGTTCCTCACACGCACTTCCTCTCCTCTGGCTCCCTAGCTTGACTGGAGTGAGCCCTTTTATAGCATCAGAGGGGCCTTAATTAGAGTCAGGTGCTTAACTGCCTCACCTGACTCTTAGCAGGTTAATTGGAGTCAGGTGGTCTATTAGGCTGGAGCAGCTCCTGCTCTGGTCACTCAGGGAACAGAAAACTGCTTATCCAGTGGCCAGTATATCTCCCTTCTGCTACTCTGCTGTTCCCAACTGGTCTGGGTCTATCACAGTATTTTATCAGTTTCGGGGTGTGTAAGGTGAGGGTGTGGCATTTAGTAGATGTGTGGAATGACTAAACTTATGAAAATACTTTTTAACCAGAGGGAGCCATTAACTATGTATATTCCTCTTGCACTTTTCTTATCTGGATTGGATGGGACTGAAGTGTGTATCAGTCAGCAAGGTATGCAGAACAGTCATGCTGCGGTATTTTTAATAAAAACAAAAACTATCTTGCTAATTCCCTCAGAGTTTTTATAAATCCTCTCAATCAGCGTGGGGCTTTTTTGTGTGTGGAAGGTGCTTTGGGGACATGAGGAGGTTGGAGAGGGAGGATCTGAGATAAAGTGGCTATATGCATGGATAACCACAATGGCACATCCAATTCCCAAATCCACCCAGAGTTTGGTTGCAGAATGGAAGAAATTTGGCACAGACTAAAATCATTTTACAGATGGCCTGAAGATGGTTTGGAAGTTTATTCTTTACCATCTGATTAGGTTCTCCGGGGCTGTTTTCTCCATCTTCCCATGTCTCAGCATTTGTTGTCTGTGAAAGTCCTTTGATGGTTAGTCGGAAGACTCATTTATTTCTTCTTAACTGCCTTCTGCAGAATGGTATACTCAACCACTGTCTTCAGACATTTCCCTCTAAGGAACATGCTGTCCCAGTGCCTTCAAGCTGGCACTTACTGCATGAGATGTTTCAAATAGCTATAGTGATCATGGACACGTGTAGTAAAATCTTGCCTCTGTTTTTCAATTATAATATCGGGACAGGAGGCATCAGTTTCCACAACTATAGTCCTATCAGCAGATTTTGTGAAGTGAAGACAAGGTTACAGCCTCTTTCCAGTCCTTCACTTGTACGTCCCTTCTGAGGAGGTGGTTGCAAGCTGATGTAATAAACTGTCATTTGTAAATATGTTCTTGCTCAGGCAGCGCCTCCGATATTTTTACTTTTGTGCCCAAAACTATGTGACAAACATACATACTAACCATTCCTAACATGGATGGTCTCTTATCCATTCTAGCATGAAACAGTACTTGAACCACTTGTGCCAGAGATGCATCAATGAGGAAGTTGACCAGTGGGTGTGTGTCCTCCCTGTTCTGCACTTTTTCACTGCTTCCTTTGACCTTGATGAAGGCATGATGGTGGATAGTCACCTTGAATCTGAAGAGATCTGGGCAGGACTGGAAGGTCTTCCATTCATTGAGTTCAGGAAGAAACAGGAGGAGTCTTATAAGAAGTGAGTTTTCCAGAGTTACTTAGTTTTTGAAGTACTTTATAACTGATGACGTCCCCATTGCTTAAAACTGTTGGCTGCTTAGCTCAGTTAGCTAAACACTTTACTATATCACCACCAGTGGTTTGGGGTATACGAATACATCTTTTATTCTTATTAATGTTTTAGGCTGAAAGTCCATGAATACACCTTACCATATGGGGAATATTGAAGAAGGCAGAGTGTCTGCATTGTGTGCATGCATTGAACTGAATGTTGTAAGCTTGGTGACTGTGATATGTAATAGTGCACGTGTGGAGAAATCCTGATTTTTTTCTTAGGTTCTTCTGTCAAGGTTACTTTAAATCTCATGTGACCGAAACATAACCCATTAGATAGAAATCTTAATTTCTCAGAGTGCTTAACTCAAGCATCACAAATGTACATTCTTAACAATTTCAGATACTTTTTGATGAATTCTAATTAAATAAAGAAGCTTAAAAGAAAGAAAACTGTGCATGAGTCCTTTTGACATTTTGACACGTGTAAGATGTTGAATGTAACTGCAGTGCACGCTGGAATTGTGTATTTTCTGCATTTTTTTCTTTTCAGTGCTGCTAGCAAAAGCATGGTGTCTTACAGTGCATAATAGTGTAATGAGGGAGCTGCTGCTGTGAAATCTCCAAGGAAGGGCAGGAGGAGCTGCACTCCATCCTGCCAAGGGGATGAAACATGGCACTATCCCTGTTAAATTGGGTGCCAGAGGGGTCAAGCCAGGCTCTAAGCAGACTTTCCCTGCTAGTGTGAAAAGTTAAACGCTGTTTAAAATGTCTTTTATGTAAACCACTAGTATCCAGATTCTGTCTCCCCCTCCCTCCTTCGGGCTCTTTATATTGCTCTAGCGCTGTAAAGGAGTCAGAAGGGTCCCCAAGGGAATTCCTTGGTGCGGGAGCAGTATGGGTCTGATGTATGCAGCCCAGGGCTGGAGTCCTTTTTCAGCTTCCAGCAGAGGAGTGTTCCAAGAGTGGGAGTAGGGAATGGCTGGAGCGTTCTGTGCTCCAGCAGTTCTGGGCTATGGAGCAGCCCATAAGCATTCAGCAAGGCTGCCATAAGTTAGAGCAGCTTCCCAGGGTCCAAGCACAGAATCTGGCCCAAATATAAAAGAACCTGTTTTTGGAGAGCGTGTGCGTGTGTGTATAATAGAATGTCCTTTTAATTCTCCCTGACATCAGGTTTGAATGCAGAAGGCACCAGAGTCCAAAGGAGATGTCTCTTTTTGTTAGTTTTCCATGTGCTGCCCCAGTCTTCTGTATAATTCACAGCCACCCTCCCCCCTTTTTTTTTCTGTTCAGCCGGGCCCTGCTGCAGCTGATGAAAGGGAAGAAACACTTGATGGAAGTAGACAAAACACTGGTCAGGTCGTGGATCAGCTTGCTGCCTCTGGGGGATTTGGCAGAATTTTTGACTGATTTATCTGTTGAGCTGTTGGACTGTCTTCTAGGAATTTATCACAGGTTGCAGAACACCAGCATTACATGGCGCAGTTGGGAGGTTTGTCTTCTGATTATTTTAACCAAGTAATGGTAAAGTCAATGGTATCAGTGAGAGTTGGGTGCCTAACCTGCTTAGGAGCTTTTGAAAATCTCACTAGGCAGCTATTTTCAACTTTTGGCACCTAAATATCTTTGAAAATTTGCCCCAACTTCTTTATTGGGAGTCATTTCTGGATTATATGGACTGGGACATGGAGAAGATTATTTTCTTAGAGTATTGAATTTCCCCTCCAGGCCTTATGATTTGAATTGGGTACTGAGAATCTAGCTAGAGTGTGGAACAAATCAATTTTTGATATATTATTCTGAATCTGTCTGAAAAATGTTGACCTGTAGTTCAAATGGTTACATGTTGCTCACTGCAAGTTTGGTAATTTTTGCATTTGACATCCACCTTTTGGTGCGTGTGTTTGTTTATTTTTATTCCATGTCAGTACTGATTACAATACATCTGTATTCATATAAAACAGGACAGTGGGATAAGATAGTGTAGAAAACTTACGTTTACAGATGTAAAGGATGCAGTGTTCATTCAAATATATTTAGCCTTCGCAGAAATAGTAATAATCTGGACCTTCTATGGAGTTGCAAAATGACTGAGAATATGGCTGCAATTTGTGAATATTAATTGGCAGGATTTTTTAAAACGATTGTTACAGAAGTTTAGGGATAGTACCGATATACAACTTTTCATTAGTAGCGCTCAGAATGCTTTGCAGGTGGGGAAACTGAGGCACGGAGCGGGGGGAAATGATAAAAGCTTTAGAAAACCTGACTTTTGAGGAAAGTTGAAAAAACTGAGTGTTTAGCCTTGAGAAAAGAAGATTGAGGAACAACCTGATAATGGTCTTCCAATATATTAAGGGCTGTTTATAAAGAGGACAGTGCTCAATTGTTCTCCATGGCCACTGAAGGTAAGACAAGTAGTTTTGGGCTTAATCTGCAGCAAGGGAGATTTGGGTTAGATATTAGGAAAAACTTGCTAACTATAAGGGCAATTGAGCTCTGGAATAGGCTCCCAAGGGAGGTTGTGGAGTCCCCATCATTGGAAGCTTTTAAAACCAAGTTGGACAGACCCCTGTCAGGGATGGTATAGGTATTCTTGGTCCTGCCACAGTGTAGGGGGCTGGACTCGATGACTTCTTGAGATCCCTCCCAGCCCTACATTTCTATGATTCTATTCTGTGAAGTGACTTGTCCGAGGTCAGCCAGCAGGCCAGGGGCAGAACCAGCAATAGAACTCAGGTCTCTGCAGTCCCAGTCCAGTGCTCTAACCTCTAGGCCATACTGCCTCAGGTGCATTCCTGCCCCTGCTATGTAATTCAGAGGAAAAGATTAAGTTTATTGTCACACATTTGAAAAGGTTAATGAAAACTACTGAATCTACTTCTTCCTCCTATTGGATTTACCATATGGGTGTAATTCAAAAGTCAGGGGCCAACATTTTCAGAAGTGATGGTTAATCTTGGGTGGCTCAGTTTTTGTATGCTGAACATGAAAAATCTAAAGGGACCTGGTTTGCAGAAGGTGGATGCTTATAAGGTTCTGAAAACCAGGCCCCTTCAAGGTTTCTGAAATTAGGCACTAGTGATTTCTGAAAATCCTACCAGGATTTTTAATGTTATGTATTGTACCTGATAACTTGGATAAAATTAAGCCCTTAAATCTATATCTTTTTCTCTATATCTTCTGCATTTACAGTTGTCTGGGCCAATTTTAGGACAATTGCTAGTTCTGTGGTTTAATTTTTGTGTCTTGCTTTCCCAGATGGTAGAGAAACTTTTAGAAACGCTGTTGCATGTCCTGGATCGTAACCAGCACAGGTAAATGAAAGGCTTCAGTACGTTCTTTTTAATGCCTAATTCTCCTTTTGTCTTTGACACTGAACTATGCCTCCCCTGCGGTGTGAGGTTCTATCTGGAACAGTTTAGCTCTCTTACCTAACCGTGGGTATTTGCATTACATTTATTGCCAAGTAATGGGAATGCCTTACTAGTTATAAATATTTCAAAGGATCCTCTGTTTCCCTCCCCTTGTTGATTGGAGAAGGCTGGGTTTTTGTTTGTTTTTTGTTTTTAGAAAGTTAATTTGAAGAAATTAGGAAGATGTTGAGATTTGTGGTTGTACTAATCTCTCTGCTGGACACAAGTTCCCCGGCTGTGGGCCAGTTACTCAGAAAGTGGATTGTGAGTCTTGCCCTTGTGGTTGTCAGTTTAATTGTTCTAGATGACTGAAGCTGTCACGGGCGGTCATGATTGTGCGGAACAACGCAGGTCCTTGTGGAGGGCTTGAATTATTAGGATGAAAAACCTTGAATTTGACCCCATATTGAGTGGGGAGATAGTGCAGACAGTGGAGCACGAGGGTGATGGGCTTTCAGTGTTATGTGTTGCTGGACAGGCAACTGCTGCATTCTGAATCGGTTGGAGCTTTTCAGGGTCAGCAGCTTCTTTCCAAGGTATAAAGTGTTGCAATAATCAATCCTTAAAGTCACCAATGTGTGAATTCGAGTGGGTCGAGTCAGAGTCTGATAGCCTGAAGACAGCAGCCAGTCCTAACTTAACTTACCTATCATAGCTTTTGGGGAATTTGGTAGCAATGAGGAGTCCAGAAGGGCCTCTAAAATGTGGACCATCTTGATGAATGGAAGGCAGAAGTCCTTGATGGAAGGCAAATATTATGGAGGTGGTGAGTTGTTCATAGCATTTACCTCAGCTTCACCCAAATACTCTGTATCCAGGTGATGATGTCTCTTGAGAACTGGGAGTTTGTGCTGTTTGTGTTTTATACAATGGAATGTAGAGCTGAGGATCCGTCATATATTGCCGGCACTTCAGGCAGTGCTTTGCATGATTTTTCTTTTGGCTTCATGTAGATATTGAGCAGGGTGAGGGAGCCAACTGCGTCCCATAGAACTTCATAGGTAAAGAAGTTGCCCATAAAACCCCCTGGTTCTTTTGATTTTGAGAGTTTGTTTTTTTTAATTCTCCTTCTCTTTTCATAACCTGAAAGGATTTGAAATGCCCTTGTGCTTCAGAAATACTACACTGAGAAATTTGTTTCATTTCTTTATTCTCCTTAATTAGGATGCTGCAAGTGAACGCTTGGAAATCCTGCTTGCATATCTGCCTAAAACTTCATCAGAGGATTTGCCAGAAAACAAGAGAGTTAAAATATTACAAGTTACCTGCTACTAATGCTGAGATCATTTCAAGGATTGCCAGATTAGAACCTTTGGATGTGAGTGCTAGATAAATAATAGTATTTGTTGTTTAGAATAGATGTGGGATGGTGGCTGTATTTTTGTATTGTTTTCTAAAGCTCATTTTGATTGATGTAAATTGTCTCTACTTAAAAAAAACAAACCTGTAATAAAACTACTTTCCATTCTGACCTTTTTAAAATAGTATTTTAGAAATATATGTTTTTTAAAAAACTATTCTTCTGACATCCATTTGCATAATTTGTTTTTAAAGTATAAACTACTGTACTTAGGGTCTAGTTTTATACTTCTGTAGCTTTTTTCCTCTAAAATATCACTTTCTAAACTGCCTTGTGATCCGTATCACTTCACTGTATAGATGTTGCTTTATGAGCCTTGGTTTCATTCTCCCAGTCTAGTTAGGGACACTGCAGAGGTAATCTCGTAGTGTGATTTTTCTTCTCACTTTTTCTCCCCATCCCATGCTGTTGCCCAAGTTCCATCAGACCAAGGAAGGAGACCAGTGAGCACTCTCGAACGTGGATCTTCCAATCCTCTTCTCTCTTGTACCCCACAAGCAACAGGGTTTTGTTGTTGGGGTGGTGCTTTAAAGTGTTCTATTTTAGACCTATAATGCATTATGTTTAAATCAGTGGTATGTTGCTCTGCTGCTTAGAACAGTTGTTTTTTCTTTCCTGTGTAACAGGGTTCAAGAGACGAAACCACGCAGAAGACTCCAGTGATAGAAGTGTTCCAAAGAGCTCTGGTGGCCACCAGAAGCTGGTTTCGGGAGGTGTTAAAGCAGTATTTACTGCGAGGACGTACCGATTCAGTTGTGACATTCCATTTTCCTGATGAACTTACGGTTTGTGTTCTTGAATGTAGCACTTCGGTACATCCCTCCCTAGATGACATATTGGATTACGTTGGTTAGTTACATCAACTTCTTGGTGGGTGCGACTGTTGCATCATTGAGAGGGTATAGAGCAGTGGCATCCGAACTTTTCAGCCTGAGGGCTGAAGGTATGCTTTCAGAAATGTCAAGGGGCACCAATCAGTACATTGGCCAGTTTCTCTGCCTTGGTGCACTCTGTGCTGCTCCAGGAAGCAAAAGCTACTCACAGTTAGCCCAGATGGGAATTCCTCTGGCATGGGGGAATTCTCTGGTCACAGAGCCAGTGTGATCTACTTCCTGCCTCTCCGCAGAAGAGGTGTCTGAGGCAGGGAGAGGGAATAGCTAGACTGTGTTGTGCTCTGGCTATCCTCAGGTGGCTTATGGTGTCTAGGCAACACTTATCAGCTGGCACAAGTTAAAGCAGCTCCCCACGCTGCTCTAACCTGAGCTGGGGCAGAGAATTGGGAAGTTGTAACTGTGTGCTGCTTTTCAGTTTCTCTTCTTCCCCTCTCCTGGGCTGTCCTGAGTGGCTCTGTGGGAGAGGGCAGCCACGCTGGGTGCTCTCTAGCCTCCTGCAAAACCATTCAAGCTCCTGTCTTGCTCTCCTTGGGCATCCCACAGCCTTTCAGCTGAACAAACAGAGCAACAAGTTACAGCTCCCTGATTCTTTGCCCTTGACAACAGTCAGCTTCAGCTACAACAGGGAAGGGACAGCAGCTGTTCAGAGCACGCCTGGCTCCCACCAGAGCTGTTCCTGCAGCTTCAGGAGACGTAGGGCCCCCTACCTCCTCCGTGTTGTGATGAGACTGACTCAGAGCCTTACGTTTAAAAATGGTAGGATGCAGTTGCGGGAGCATAGACTCAATTCATAATCAAATATAAATTTTCTTAAGAGTTGCCTTGGAGGGCCACAGATTGGACATTGCTGGCATAGCAGATGAGTGATCTTTTCTAATCACTCTGATTTCTTTCCCGGATTGCTTTTAGTTTTAATTGCACTCTGTGCTTATTTTTATTTTTTAGGTATGGAACCAGTTTGTGAGGATAAGCTTTCCTGATGAACGCTTCACTGAGGAGTGGAAGAAAACTTTACTTTCAGACATGGAAAGGAGAATTAAACAGGTACCAAGAAACTGGAGATTTCATTCATTACACATGCGTGTTTCTAAAGCTCAAGGGATAATGGCTAGAACCTACTGAACCAACTCTTGCATATTGCTACTAGAACCTAAATGGACTTAAAACATCCTGCTCTTTGCATTGGCTTGTTCATATGGCTATAACCACTTCCATTATAAACAACATTTCTACAGGGTCTATGAAACTGGGCATAAACTTTTGCTATGGTGTAGTTCTGATCTCTTCTATATTTCTGCTGTCCCATCTCTAGCAGTGGCTAGTAGCTAGTGGTTCAAAGGAAACTGGAAAATTTGGACAAGTTAAATATTTTATTTAGTTCTGTCAAAATGAGGTGTAAAATATTTTTGTATCTACCATTATTATTATTTTATTTTTATAATGGTAGCACATAGGAGCCCTGTTGTGCTAGGCACTGTAAAGAGACATACCGGGAGGAAGAGACAGTCCCTGCTCTGAAAAATTGACAATCTAAATAGGTAAAATCACTGTGCTAGGCAGGAAGTAATGGCTGCAGTTTTCTTTTACTGGTCATGGTGTTCTGAGAGCTCATGGTTAGAAATATTTCTGTTAGTAGTTTAAAAATAAGTGTTAATTATAAGGGACATTTCCATCCCACCTATTGACCAACTTGCGTGACTCTGTGGGTTAGGGTGAGCTGGTTCCTGGGTTTAATATTAATTTTAAAATTCCAGAGAATTTACAGCCAGCATTTTGTGTGACTACTGAACATCAAAAGCTGTTCTTTCTTGTGAGCCAACCTTCCCACAAAACTGAAACTTGATTATAATCTTTTGTTTGTTCCTGTGCTGTTGGGGTCCTGAATGCTACTTTTCCACCAAGAGGCTCCTTCCTGCCAGTCTTCAGAAATGTCAAGTTTAATTAAAAACTTTATTTTTAAATTTTACACAGTGCAGCACTGGTGTTCTCAGCCTGTGAATCTTGTGGATGCTTCACTGAAAAAAACAGGGGCATTTTTCTCCCAAGCTCCTAAACACTTAAAGCTGTTGAGTTTTATGTGGAACTGATACTTACCCAGAAACCTGCTTTGGAGGGATGGAAACAGATTTAATAATTAATATCGGTATATAGTGAAAACGGCCAAATACCTCTTTATCTCTCTCTTTCTTCATGCCACACCTCTCCGCTACATGTCATATCTAGCCAAAAGGAAATAGTGCAGTGCTGCTGGCTGAGTTTACTCCTATTGGGAGCAGAGTAAACAAATAATAGAAAATGGACCTTTTCATCTTGTGGGTTTTGTTTTGTTTATTATTATTGCCTCAAAATATTCCCCTCCCTCTTCATGTTTTCAGAGCACACATTCTTAAAACATGCAATCAATGTGAGAAATTTTCTGTTTTTTTCCCAACAGGAACGACCAGTTCGACAAATTGCAGCCTACTGCCATCACCACGACAAATTTGAAACACTAGACCATTCCATTGGCAAATCTTTTGAAAACTGTGCCATAGAAGCAGTTAATGCTGCATGCCAGGTAATATATGCTCTCTCAAGTGGAAATCTCAGATACAGATACACCTGCAAACCTCCTGAACGTATGACCTGCTAGCTGTCAGTGGGGTTGGTTGAGACCTAAACAAAATTATACATTGAATTGATGTTTGAACAATTGGTTTAGAAAAGCAAAATGTTGAGACGAAATCAGAAATGTAAGGGGTTAGTGTGTGCAAAGGGACCAAGGAAGAAAAACTTTTAACACCTTCACTGCTGTTTGCCATCACAGCCTCTTTGCCAGCCACTTGAAAGGCAACATCTTTGCTGACTTACGTTCCAAGTAAGGTGCTTTTTATCCCCTATATCCAGTATATCACCCAGCACCTAAGTGATTCAGCTGAACTGTATGTTAGGCCCTGAAACCCTACTAAATGACACAGCCCCTTTGGAATGTGTAAGGTGAACAAATCCAGTTTACTCACATCCTTGTGCATCCCCCATCCCTTTGTGTCTTAAGCAGTCTGAGAGTAATCTGCTTGATCTGGTCTCTTCCTACAACCTGGACAAATTTGGCAAGCTTGTGTCCGCTGTTATCACGAAATCATGGCCAAGCAGCAAGAGTGGGGAACCTACTGATGACCTTGATGAGGTTTTGCATCATCTGCTTGTGTGGTCTGACATCAAGCATCTTTTCAACTTCAATGGTACAGTTTTATGTGAAGTTTGTATTGGAGGACTGTGAAAGAGATGTTCCCACTCTTTCCTCTATGGTACATAGTAACAAATGGAAGGAGGATTGAGATTGAGTTGATATAATAAATCTTAATACACCTCTACCCCGATATAACGCGACCTGATATAACACGAATTTGGATATAACGCGGTAAAGCAGCGCTCCGGGGAGCGGGGCTGCACGCTCTGGCGGATCAAAGCAAGTTCGATATAACGCGGTTTCACCTATAACGCAGTGAGATTTTTTTTTTTTTTTGGCTCCCGAGGACAGTGTTCTATCGAGGTAGAGGGGTAGTTAGATTGGATGTTGGAGAGCAAAAGTTAATCAACTGTCTAAATTTCATAGGAAAACCCTATATGCGTAACCAGGAAGTATTCTATGTTAACCCCAGTGCAATCTTGTCCGGGATTTGTACTGTAAGAGGGAATCACAGGGTCTGTGGATAAAGGAAAATCTACTGTAGTCTAGGTTTTCTAACAGTGGGTTTGGGGAGGAGATGAAAATGTGAGACCTTATGGTAAATGAGAAACGCACAAGACAGTTGTTTCAAGTACTCAAGTGGGGCTTTCTTGTTTCTCCCTGGGGATGTCATGCTAGGAATGAGGATTGGATTTTTGCACTGTGTTGTCTGTCAGTGGAGGATGTATCAAGATGTCTCAGTTTAGATCATGGGTATTTGTGGGTGACTACTCTTTAAAAAGGGCGAACGATGTATATCACTAGTATGGTGGTACTGGTGCAACACAAGAATACAGACTTTAAAGTTAGGTCATGGTGAAATGAAGAGACATAAAGTGTGTTTCTTTTCCATATAGCAATAGTTACCTCCAAAAGCCCAGAACTAGGAAGGAGGAGGAAAGATTCAGGATTTAAATCCTTTGTTTCTCTGATAGGAGCAGATGGGAAATTCCTGGAACAACTTACTGATGCCGCTAAGAAGTTAATGGCTGTGGCTAACTCTGTGTTCACAAATGTTGCTGAAAACCTCCTGAATGGACGTATCCTAGTAAAACATTTGGAGCTTATTATAAAGCACAAGAAACAGTTTATTTGCATATGGGAATTAGGTAAGTGTGCATGTCTGTGTGTTTAAAGGGGGGTGGGCTCTAGGCCTACTCTGATAATTCTGGAGGGTGTTTTATATGGTGCTCCCAACTCCATGTTTTCATTACTGATGTGCAGCAGCAGCATCACCTACTGAAGTGTATCATTTTTGGAGGAGATGAGTACTCTCCTTCTGCCCCACAGCATGGGATTTTCTTGGTGATTATTGACCATTTTCATTTCAGAGCATAAGCATCTCTCATCCCAAGAGAAAAAGCGGCAGCAGAATGATCTGGAAAAAGTTCTAGTGTGGAGGAAGGAAGAAATAGAATCTCTAAAGAGAGAGAGAAAGTGGATAGGAACCCTTCTGGACATGTGCAGGAAGGTGCAGGCATTTATAAAAGGTATGTTCTTGTGGGGACCACTTTGAAGTGAGATCTTTGAGGGTTTCCAGCAGAGATGATTTTGTTCAGTAATTACTGGATTGAACAAAAAATGGGGAATGAGACGAGCAACAATTGGGGAGAGGAGGCTGAAAAAAGTCAGTGAAGAAACTTGCAATAGGGAAAGCAGGAGAAGAAGTGTTCGTATACTTCATGTTACTAAGTGATTGATACATCTAGGGATCTAAGAGGTTGATGTTTTGTGGTACTGAATCATTCGATGTCTGGTCAAGAGAGCTGGAATATGAGAATAGGGTAAAAAGTTGCAAACTGATGTTTGACTTTCTTTGTTTAAAGTGGATATTGTTGAAGTTGAGCAGAAGTATCACGAAAATCTGGACTCAGAAGAACTGGCTAACGTTGTGGATGTGAGACAGCTGAACTTTCCCATGGAGGGCACCCTAGAAACATATTACAACCTAAGCCCAGAGTTGAAGAAGGTGGCTTCGATAATGCACGCATACAAGGACAGTCACATCTTCCAGCTCTGCTGGGAGCAGGCAGCCCAAATGATGGTGAAGGAAGATGAGTATTCAGAAGAGCAGGTTATTCATATATTGGATCTTGATGATTTATTCTCTCCTTGTTACCGTGAATATAGAAGACTGTATAATGATCTGAAATCCGGAAAGCTCACATTTGCTGAGGTAGACACTCTATTCAAGGATTTTACAAGCCATTATGAGCAGATCAGCACTGACCTTCAGATCATGTGCAAGCTTGACCCAGTAGACAACACAGAATGGATAGGACAACGGCTTCAGCAAATCCAGCAGTACCATGAATTGCACTTAGCTTTCGACTCTGCTAAGGTGATTGCCAAGGTCAAAGAAGGCTTAAACCTCTCCGGTGACTTCAGAATCCTACAGATGTTGTTGAACTTTGTGAGTATTTCACTTTAAACCAACCACTGTTCAGACACTGCTTAGGAAGACACTAAATCTGAACCCTGTTGTAAGTCTTTCTCTGTCTGGCAGGATTAACGTTTGGCTCCGAACAGCTTTACTGAGGCCATGCACTGTGCAGTCTCCTTTAAAATAATAATAATAATGAATAGTATAATGCTTTCCATGGATCTCAAAGCACTTTACAAAGGTGACTAAGCATTATTATCCCATGTACAGATCAGGCAGGTGAGGTGCACAGAGGTGAAATGACTTGCTCAAAGTAGCACAGTCTTTCAGTGGCAGAATAACTCAGGTCTGTGGACTCCCAGCCCTGAGTTCCATCCACTAGACCATAGCTGTCACACGCTGATTAGTATCTGATGCTTCTGTTTCAGGTGTGGGAGAGGAGTTCCTCCTTCATTTCCCCCGCCAGGAGGAAGTTATATTGGCCATTATTAAATTGTGGATTCTTTTTGATCCATTTGCACCATTTTCTTTGCAGACGGACACTTTTGAATCCTTTAAGAAAGAAAAACTGGACTCCATCAGCCCTGCTCTGATGCGTGCTAAGAAATGCCTGCAGGGGATCACAGAGCCCCGTCGCAGGTGCCTTGAGGAACTCGCACTCAGGAAGGACTTCATCAGCTGGGTCAAAGAGGCTCTGGAAGGTAAAATAAATGTCCTCCTACTGTTTGCTTTTGGGAATTGGGCAGGAAAAGGCACAAGTGATGTAGGGGTGATGCCATCTTCTTGGGATTTGAGGAGGTCCTGACTCATCTGGTAACCATATTAACCTGAGGTAGAACTGACCTATCTCATACTGACAGGTATGAGCATCTCTTATGTGTGTGGGTTTGAAAAGTGCTGTGCAGTGGCCCCCAGAAAATAGAATACATGTCAATACTATTTGATGGATTTGATGAATGCTCAAGTCTCAGAGAGGTAGCCGTGTTAGTCTGGATCTGTAAAAGCAGCAAAGAGTCCTGTGGCACCTTATAGACTAACAGACGTATTGGAGCATGAGCTTTCATGGGTGAATACCCACTTCATCTACATGCATCCGACGAAGTGGGTATTCACCCACGAAAGCTCATGCTCCAATACGTGTTTTAGTCTATAAGGTGCCACAGGACTCTTTGCTGCTTGATGAATGCTGGTACCCTGTGTGACACCTGCTGTTTGATACCACTGCTAGTTATCAGAGATTGTAATGCTGATACACTCCGTGCAGGTTGCTTATTAATTGAGAGAACAAAGACCATGGCTCTGATTTCACAATAACAGGAGTGGCTTCACTAATTCTCTATCGGTCAGGCCAGGTACTTACCCTTTCCCTCCCCATAAGTCAAGAGCTCTGTTTCCTTCCCTGCTGTTCCTCCACTCCACAGTTTACTCCTGTTAGAAAAGAAAGAACCAAGGATGTGGGTAATGCGTAGGGGTCACTCTGTGAAGCTGTCAGGAGCGAGCGCTTGCAGCAGAAAGCGGAGAGGTCTGCACTGAGATGCTTCTAGGGGATGATTTTAGACTCCATGGCTTAAGCATGCTGGCATCTTGTTGCAGAATGAGATTAAACAAAATAGCGTTGAACCCCGTTGTCCATTTCCCTAAGATATCAATGAGCTGAAGGTGTTTGTGGACCTGGCCTCCATCTCAGCGGGGGAGAACGACATGGATGTGGATCGCGTGGCTTGTTTCCACGATGCTGTGCTAGGCTACTCCTCCCTGCTGTACGAGCTGAAGCGGGAGTCGGGGTTCGAGGCGTTCATGCAGTGCTTGAAGAAGTTGTGGAAAGCCCTGGAAAGTGATGAGAACCTGCCCAAGAAACTGGTAAATCCCGCCGTACTGATTCCTCAGTTCATCTGGTTACCCTCCAGCTTTTATAATATGGCTGGGGGATCGATGTACAGACAGGCATTCCTATGGGCAGTACATGGGGATGTAGATGCAGCTCTTTTAAATACCTGTTACGTGTCTAATTTTAATCAACTGTAGCAAAGTGATCATGAGCCTACGCTGCTGGTGCTGTATGCTCATTCATCCCTGTGTACCTGTGTACAACAAGAGGCTTTAGAGCAGTGCAGGCTCTTACCTACCATAGGAGCTGCGGTTGATAAGATTTGTTATTCTTTGGGGTGTGATGTAGTCAGACCCCTTAACAATCTGCTCATTGTGTGTCCCTGGATGTCAACCTTTAAATCCTCTGGAACCCTACATGTTCCTAGGGGATCATTCCATGACTGGCAACAACTCCCTTCTCCTCCCGTGCTGGCAATTCTGTCCCTCCTGACCTCTGTGGGATATGCCAGTGTTCAGGATCACTGTGTGAACTGGCAGACAAAGTGAAGTCATGAATGGGAATAATCTGAATTATAGCTTCCCTCTTCTCCCCGTAGCGTGATTCTGCTCGGCACTTGGAATGGTTAAAAACAGTGAAAGAGAGCCATGGATCCGTGGAACTGTCCTCTTTATCGCTAGCAACTACAATCAACAGCAAAGGAATGTATGTCATCAGGGCACCGCCAGAGGGCCAGAAGGTGAGACGTCGCTCACCCGCCTGTGGGGTGCACTGTCCCAGTGTTCAAGGCCTTTTTGCCCCATCCGCCTGTCTGTCCATCTATCCTGACGGGCTAGCTTTACAGTGCTAGCAAAGAGCACTAATCCTGCAAAAAGAGTCCAGCTTTCTGGAACAGTATTGAAAGAGGTTTTGTCTTCTCTCCAATGCCACTTAAACTGTTTTAGGTGCCAGTTCAGGGAGACCTTTTGTGAGAAAACTATTTCCAGCAACAGTTCAATTCCATCATGTAGCAAAGGTTATTGTGTAACAGTAGAAACTGCAGACAGATCATGTGGGGAGCCCAAAGGCTTTTCCTATCGAGTCCACCCTGTGGCGACAGTTTTCTGCTACTGTCCTAAGCTGCTGATCTCTAACACCTGACGCTTTGTTTCCTAGGTAACAGTAGCTCTTTCACCCCCTTGTCCAGTCTCTTTTAGGGTGTGGCACTGACCTCTGCTTATTGTTGGCCTCATCTGCCCTCTCTGTTCCTAGTTCCAGGTGGCAAGACAGGAAAGCTCTCCACAGCTGTCGATGAGCATTGTATAAACCAGGGAAGATGAAAATAAAATGTGTCTGCGCTAATTATTCGTATTCCCTGGCAGGTTTCTCTGGACACTGTCCTGCTCCTCAGCCTCCCGGAGAGCCATGGTGACAGTGAAGAGATGCGACAATACTCCCTGGAGGAGCTCCGGGAGCTGCTGAACAAACTGATGCTGATGTCAGGAAAGGGAGACCAGGGCATGGAGGTGGAGAAATTTTCTGAGGTCAGGTTTCAATAGCTACTTTCCATGTTCAAGGTGTTTCCTGCTCTCCTGGGGCTGGGGGGTAGACCGTAACCTTACCACGTCAGTTTTTAAACCGTCAATTAACATTAAAAATTGCAGAGGTGGGACTGACTGCTTCAGGGATTGATAATGGGATATGAAGCCTTTCTCCTCCTCTGTTTTTCCTATTTGAATGTGGACCAGGTTGGTGTTTGAACCAGAGGTGTTATCCCCCGTTCTCCAGCCTGTGTGGAGTGAGTTGGCTGGTCTCATTCCAACCTGTAGCAGATAGCTCTCCACACAACACCTGATCCCCTAGTTGGCTGTCCCAGCAGAATGGTCAAGGTTTGAATGGGACCATGGAGACTGAATTCCTTTCTGGTTCCCAAAGGTAATCCCGGCAGGACAGCTGTGAGCCCCATTAGGACCTTCAGTTTCCAGGACTGTCAATCCAGGCACCTTTCACTAGCTCCCAGACTCTGTCCCTTTCCCTTTTAATTAGAGAGAGCAGCGTCCTTTCACAGCTGGGAAGAGGCACCTTAGCCTCAACAGTCCCTGTAAAATCTGTTTCTCACTGTTTTTTGTTGTCCCTCACACAGGTGTTTTCTAATGTCCAGAGACTTGCACTGTCCTTTATAGACCTTTATTCAGCTGGGAACATGCTCTTCCGATCCTGGATTGCCCACGTGTACTGCTCACCCACGAGCGAGCTGTGCATTAGCATGGACTTCCGTTTGAAACTTGTCCAAGAGCTTTCTGGAACAGGAGACTTGATGGTGATGCTCCTGGACCTCTGCAGGGAGATGGAGAAGTTCCTAGAGAAATGGAAATGCTTCATGTCTGAGAAGCGATCTCAGTATTTTTACCTGAATTACTACACCTCTGAGCAGTTGGTTTACCTGTGCAGAGAACTTGGAATGCCACAGCCCAGCGAGAATGCCTTAATGATGCTCTCATTCATAAAACACAACTGCACCAGAAAGGATGTGCGTATGGCCTCCAAGCACGTGGTGTCTGACAGATCAAGGAAGAATATTTCTGACTTGCCGGAGCTGCTGGGCCGCGAGAGAGACCTGACAACACAGCTGCAGCAGGTCTGGGACTCGTACATAGCGTGCATGAGCTCGTTCCTTCCGGGCTGTTGGGATATTGATACCCTTGGCAGCTGTCTGGCCAGTCTGGCTGATTTGGAGAAGGAAAGTGTCACTCGAGTTCTCCCACGAGGCCTGCACGTTGGTAGGCCCAACCTTGTCACCTGCCCTCGCTCTGACGTGCTGGCTTCAGCACTGGCCATCTACATGCATAGTCCACGGCAGGCCCTGCCCACTTACGCTGAGGTGCTCTTGTGCACCCCAGAGACCGACTTCGAGCAAGCGGGGCTCTTCCTGCGGCGGTGCCTCACGCCGGGCTGCAAAGGGGAGAAGATTTACACCATGCTGTATGCAGATGAGCTGAGCTACGATGTCAGTTACAGGCTGGAGAAGCTGTTCCGGAGCCTGTGCAGACAGCTCCACCAGGACAACTACCGCCTCGTAATCCTGTGTGACTGTGAGAGAGAGCACAGCTACATCCCTTCCGTCTTCAGCCAGTACAAAGTGCACATGATCCCCCAGGAGCCACTACGGGACATCCAGATGTACCTTAGGAGCCATTACAGAGTCACGCAGCCAGCCGGGTCAGCAGCTTCTGTGTTCAACGACAACATGTGCGTTGGGATCGTGTCCTCCAAAAGAGCCGGAGTAGGTAAGGTGCCCTAGGCCAGTGGTTCTCAACCAGGAGTCCGGGGCCCCCTGCGGGGCCGCGAGCAGGTTTCAGGGGGTCCGCCAGGCAGCGCCAGCCTTAGACTCGCTGGGGACTAGGGCAGAAAGCCAAGACCCCACCGCATGGCGCTGAAGACTGGGGGCCTGAGCCCTGCCACTCAGGGCTGAAGCAGAAGCCTGAGCAGCTTAGCTTCACGGGGCGCCCCAGGCAGTTGTCCTGCTTGCTACCCTCTAATGCCAGCCCTGGCTTTTATATGCAGAAAACCAGTAGTTTTGGCACAGGTGGGCCATGGAGTTTTTATAGCCTGTTGAAGTGGACCTCAGAAAGAAAAAGGTTGAGAAGCCCTGGGCTAGGCCACAGAGTCTGCTGTGGATGTGAAATGCTGAAACTAAAACGTGCAGTCAGGCAAATAAATGTGGTGTGTGTATCCGGATGAGTGTGTGGTTTTGGAGCCTGATCCAGAACACAACAGCTGAGAGACTGTGTGGGGCTGTCACTGAGCCAAGGTGGGAGAGCTGATTTCCATTGGTGAGCAAGACAAGCTTACGCTGAGCTCTTCTTTAGGTCTTTCTTTCAGACTTTCGCTGTCATTCTAAAATCTTTTATGACCTTGTGCTTTAAAACCAGTATGTTTGTGACTTCTGGGTCCTGACCTCTCTCCCAGTAGGGCACCAGTGGGCTTTGCTTTTCTGCATGTACTATAAGCAGTTCAGACTTGTACCTAGGCCTCGTCAGAGGGGTCCTGTACTTCCACACGCCCTCCGGAACGTCTGCCTTGGCAGTGCCCTACCCGAGAGAAACCGATTAGGATCGGAATGGAAAACTCCTGCATTCCTCTGAGGAAGTGATCAGAGCCTAGTGGACAAATTTATATCCGTAGATTAAAAACTGGAAACCCAGGGCAGCTCTTTCAGTAGTTGCAGCCATGGCTTCACTTGTGGAAGACCTGGGCCTAGATTTCCTGCTCCACTCCTGTCCCTTCATATTGGTGCCGGGTGCTCAAAAGGGGCTGGCAGGCACCAGGTTCAGTGCTGTTACGAAGCACGGAATGGGTGGAGAGCTGGCAAAGCCAGCTGCGACTCCAGGCTCCCTGCAGCACCTGCGGTGAGGGCTGCACTTTGGCATTCCTTCGATGGCCCCTCGTGGCTGTAGCCAGCTGGGGTAGATTAGAACAGGGGTCGGCAACCTTTGGCACGCGGCCCATCAGGGTAATCTGCGGACGGGCCGCGAGACATTTTGTTTACATTGACAGTCCGCAGGCATGGCCCCCACAGCTCCCAGTGGCCGCGGTTCGCCGTTCCCATTCAACGCGAGCCGCAGGAAGCGGCACGGGTTGCCCTGATGGGCTGCATGCCGAAGGTTGCCGACCTCTGGATTAGTACAACCTCCACGTTCTCTCATCTGACTGGGGCTGACATGGAACCAGCCAAGAAGCTAAGAACTGCAACCAACTCCCTCTGGGCTCCCTTTCCCTTAGCTCGCCCAATGGAAGCTGAGTGCAGCTGAGTCAATGGCCATGGATTTTATGTCCAAAAGCCTACAGGAGAGGAAACTTGAGGACACTTGACGTAGCTACTTGGAAGCCTGCCTGCCAGCTACCTGTCTTACCTGAGATTATGACTTTTAAAAACAGCCCCATGTAACAGAAAATAGTTTATGTAAGTCCTAAAGAAAAGATCACGAATAGCAACATCTCTCTCACCAGACTCCTCAATGGGATCCAGCAAATAGGGGCAAAGGCATCATTCAGTGGCAGGAGACAGCTTCAGCTCAGTTCCTGAGCCACCAACAACCACTCCAAGCGAATTCAGGCCTTTCCTCCTCTCAGAATAGATCTTAGTAAGATCATCAAGGGGCAGACTGGATTTAGGAAGCAGCTGTCCACTTTTTTCCAATATGGCAGTCCACCATTTTTCTACATATTTTTATTTTCTAGTTCTCACTTATAATTAATGTGTCCCTCTTTTTAAAACCATCACAGGAAAATCTCTGTATGTGAAGAGGCTACATGAAAAACTGAAGACAAAACTACATGATACTAGCGTGCCTCTAAAAACCATCAGGCTGATTGAACCCCACGTGGATGAAGGCAAAGTATTGAGATCTCTCCTGTCCTTCCTGGACTTGCAGTACCAGCAAAAATCCATGATATTCCATTTTGATATCACCTCATCAGTGAGTACCAGCAAAAACCCCTGATATTCCATTTTGATATCATCTCATCACATCTTTACCTATCATGAAGGGTATTCGATATCATTCCTTTAAAAGTTTCCTGTCTGTTCTAAGTGAGGTATTTTATTAGGAGATGTTATTTCTAACCAAAAAACCAGTTAAGCTTAAATATGAGAGGAAATATAGGCTTGGAAGGATTAGATTTTGATTGGTAAATGTGGGTAAATGTCTATTTCACCGTACACACACTCAAACTGATGAAGAAATATTTCTACAGTAATAATCAGAATTTACAGATAGGCAAAATAAGGAAACAGCTGCTTGAGAACTTCTTAGAGTCAAAATCCAGTGATTTAGACTTTGGAATTAGGCTTGTTACCAATGGACTAGCAAACAAACAGTAAAACCAAGTATGATTTGTTGATTTTAGGTTGTTTATTTTGTATATTTTGACATGTGATGTTGACAGTTTGTGTTTTAATGGTTTATAAAGTTTTAGCTTTTTGAATCTCAACCTCAACTATCATTAAATAATTGTTTGACCCCCCTGTAGTTTCCTGCAACTATGAAAATTACCCCTGATTTAAAAAAAAAAAAAAGATTAAATATAAACCTTGATATTATCCATGTGTGTGTATCTATATCTATATCCATTTTTGCCAAGCCTAGAAATTTCTCTCTCTGCATTCTTTGTTCTAATGTGTCTCTCTCTGGTATTCACTTAGGTCCAGAGTGGAATTCCAGAGTTTCTCTTCAAGCTGTTAGTTTTACAGTATCTGACAGACACTGATGGGAAAATGTGGCTACGTCAGAAGTGCCATTTGTATATCGTTGAAATTCTTGACGTACCTCCAGCACCTAAGAAACCATCAAGATTTGTATGTATATGTAAATTCTCTACATTTGTCGCTTGTCTCCGTGTGTTTTTGTGTTACTCGTATTTATTACACTATATATTCTATGCAGTGATGTAATATAGATACCTCATATTTGAATGTATTGGAATACACTGTATGTCTTCAGTACAAAGTGCTATTATAAATGTTCCTGCATTTCATCACAAGCAGACAATAAATCAAGGCTGCAACGATTTCCTTAATTTGGTCACAGCTAATTGTCACTTCCTGCTGGCTGTACGGCACTGGCTGCACTATAATATCTGCATGGAAAGAGAAGCGCAAAGTCTGATCTTTTAAACTGTATCTTGTATTTGTGACAAAACTTGGAATTTTATTTATTTGTAATCTTTTTGTAAATTCAGAAGTAGAGTTGGGGAGAGGGGGAAATGACAGAAATGGCCCCCCTCTGTGAGGTGGTATTGAAAAGGTAGGGAGGCAGTAAATGGGGATAATAATGTCGTGGGGGTGGAGGCAGAACGGGAATAGATGAGGGACAGAGAATTGCTATTGCTGCTACACTCCCATTCTGCTCTACACTTTTAAAAAGTGCCCCAGCTGTGTAACCCTGCAGCAGCTAATCAGTCCTCCCAAAAAAGGGTGTCTACAATCTGCGAGGACAGGTAAAAGAAACAGCATGAGATGATTAAGGCCAAAACCTTACAATGGCTTATTTATGTGTCCCCCCCCCTTATAGATTTCACATGGACAGAAGTATAATTTCCTTGATGTGTTCCCCAAAATAACATGCAAGTCTCCCAAGGAAGTGCTGGATATGGATGTGCAAAGAGGCCCATCTGAGTACTGCACAGAACCTGGGATGGATCAGAAGGAGTTTTGCAGTGAGGCCTTCCAGAGGCCTTTCCAGTACTTGAAACGATTTGACCGTGGGGATAACCTGGATATGTTCTGCTATGAAGAAGGCTCTGTTGAAGGGACCCCAGTGGAGTGCCTACAGCTGTTCCTGATACATTGTGGGGTGATAGATCCCACCTGGTCAGAACTGCGAAACTTTGCTTGGTTCCTGAATGTTCAGTTGAGAGACTGTGAAGCGTCTGTTTTCTGTAACCCTGCCTTTGTCCAGGACACTCTGCAGGGATTCAAAAATTTTGTGGTCACCTTCATGATTTTAATGGCAAGGGATTTTGCAACACCCACATTAAACATTTCTGATCAAAGCCCAGGGAGGCAAGTGTTCGACATGAAAGGAGTCACAGAGGAGGATCTCATTCCTTTCCGCATTCGGAAAAAGTGGGAGTCTGAGCCCCACCCATACATTTTCTTCAACGAAGACCGTGTATCCATGACGTTCATTGGCTTCCATCTGCAGACCAATAATAATGGTGGCATTGATGCCATTAATCCCATGAATGGCAACATCATCAAGAAAGATGTAATGACTGTACAGCTGTACAAGGGATTGATACTTCAGAGAGTTCCCTTCAATATTAACTTCGATCTGTTGCCCAGAGGTGAGAAGCTAGAGAAACTTTGCTTGGTTTTGGGAATCCAGTGGCCAATGGACCCTGACGAAACCTATGAGCTGACAACAGACAATATACTCAAGATTTTTGCTATTGAAATGCGATTCAGATGTGGCATCCCGGTTATTATCATGGGGGAAACGGGCTGTGGGAAAACGAGGCTTATAAAATTCCTGTGTGAGCTGCGCAGGGGTGGTGCTGATGCGGAGAACATGAAACTTGTGAAAGTTCACGGAGGCACAAGTGTGGACATGATATACGCCAAGGTCAGGGAAGCAGAAGACATCGCTGTCTCCAATAAGCGGCAATATCAGTTTGACACAATCCTGTTTTTTGACGAAGCCAACACGACTCAAGCTGTCGGCAGCATCAAGGAAGTTCTGTGCGACCACACAGTAGAAGGGCAGCCTTTGGCCAGTGGCTCGGGTTTGCAGATCATTGCAGCGTGCAACCCTTACCGTAAGCACACTGAAAAGATGATTCAGCGACTGGAGTCAGCTGGTCTAGGCTACCGTGTAAAAGCAGATAAAACCAAAGATAAACTTGGCTCCATTCCACTGAGACAGCTTGTGTACCGTGTCCATGCTCTCCCTCCAAGCATGATCCCTCTGGTGTGGGATTTTGGGCAGCTGAACGATATCACTGAAAAAATATACATACAACAGATCGTACAAAGACTTACTGAGTCGATACAAATATCTGCAGCTGAAATTGGGGTAATAACAGACGTGCTTTTTGTGTCTCAAAGGTACATGAGAGGAAGAAATGATGAATGCAGCTTTGTCAGCCTCAGGGATGTGGAGCGCTGTGTGGAAGTGTTCAGGTGGTTTTACAGCCACAGTGAGCTTCTGCTAAATAATTTGGAGCAGCATCTTGCAGAGAAGGGGTCTGATAAATGTAAATTAAAGAGAAACAGAGTCATCTGGTCCTTAATACTTGCAGTCGGTGTTTGCTATCATGCATCCTTGGAAAAGAAAGAGTTGTACAGAAGTGTTATCTGTGAGTACCTTCCAAGACCTTATGATAACCAGAAAGGGATTCTGGAAGAAATCAGCCTAATGCAAGATCTGTTCTTGAGTGGCGTGCCTCTGAGAAATACCATAGCGAGGAACTTAGCCTTGAAGGAAAATGTCTTTATGATGGTCATCTGCATTGAACTTAAAATCCCTCTGTTTCTTGTTGGAAAGCCTGGGAGTTCCAAATCCCTTGCCAAAACCATTGTGGCTGATGCCATGCAAGGGCAGGCTGCTTATTCTGATCTTTACAAGGAAATGAAACAGATCCATTTGGTGTCTTTCCAGTGCAGCCCCCACTCCACTCCTGAGGGAATCATCGGTACCTTCAAGCAGTGTGCTCGCTTCCAGGATGGAAAGAACCTGAAGGAATATGTCTCTGTGGTGGTGCTCGATGAGATTGGGCTAGCGGAAGATTCTCCAAAAATGCCCCTGAAGACCCTGCACCCACTCTTGGAAGATGGTTGCATTGATGATGTTCCGCTTCCTCACAAAAAAGTTGGTTTTATTGGGATCTCCAACTGGGCCCTGGACCCCGCCAAGATGAATCGAGGTATCTTTGTATCGCGCGGTGATCCCAGCAACAAAGAGCTCATAGAAAGCGCAAAGGGGATCTGCTCTTCGGAGCGCATCATCCTGCAGAGAATCGAATGCTACTTTCCCATCTTTGCGGACGCATACGAAAAGATTTGCAAGACCCAAGACAGAGAGTTCTTTGGGTTGCGCGACTACTACAGCCTCATAAAAATGATTTTAGCTTTGACTAAGGCCTCAAAAAGAGAGCCCACAGCTTGTGACATAGCACAGGTTGTTCTCCGTAACTTCAGCGGCAAAGATGACATCAATGCCTTGGACATATTTACATCTAGGATCCCAAAAGAAGGAGAAATACACGCTGACGATGTCAGCACCATTGATCTGGTCCGGCAGAACATTTGCAGCTACAGTCAGGATGGTGAGTGCAGATACCTGCTGGTGTTAACTGAAAATTATGCAGCGCTGCAGATCCTCCAACAGGCTTTTTTTGCCGAAAGACAGCAGCCAGAGATTATCTTTGGCTCCAGCTTTCCCAAGGACCAAGAGTACACCCAGATCTGCAGGAACATCAACCGTGTGAAGATCTGTATGGAAACAGGGCAGATGGTGGTCCTCCTCAACCTGCAGAATCTCTATGAAAGCCTGTATGATGCCCTCAACCAGTATTACGTGTACCTTGCTGGCCAAAAGTACGTTGACTTGGGCTTGGGGACCCATCGTGTGAAATGCAGAGTGCACCCGAAGTTCCGTTTGATTGTCATTGAAGAGAAAGAGGTAGTGTACAAACACTTTCCCATCCCACTGATCAACAGGCTTGAGAAGCACTACCTGGATATCAATACCGTCCTGGACAAAAGGCAAAGAGACATTGTGGAGGAGCTAAAGAAGTGGGTGAATGACTTCATAGCCTTTGATACAGAGAAGCATCTCATGGGCAGGCAGGAATATAGCCCTTCTGATGTCTTCATTGGTTACCACTCTGATACCTGTGCCTCAGTTGTCCTGCAAGTGACAGAGAAGCTGAAGCAGAGGTACCTTCCTGATGAACTGATGCCAAATGTGCAACAAGAAGCCCAACTGGTGCTGCTGAACTGTGCAACACCAGATTCTGTAGTTCGCCTGGGCAGTTCGCGGCTCAGCTCCTGTGTGGTAGATCATCTGGCCAACAAATACTTTAAAGAGCAGCAGCACATCTCTCTTGTGGATTTCCTGCAGGCTCACATCCATGCAGAGTCCAGACTTCGCACAGTCTTCACTGAGGTGAGTCTCCCTAAAATGTCTGTCTCTCTCCAAAAAGAGATCCTTAGGTCCACAAACTGTCCGTGATGTGAGCCTTCTCACTGTTTCAAAACCCAGATCTGCAAATACAGTGATGTGGGGTGAAAGGTGCATTTCAGTGATCACGCTGATTCATCCTGGAGCCTTTAATCTCTGTGTGGCCTTGGCATCCATGAGGTAGTATTCCCAGATGCTCTCTAGAAGGAGATTTTCAAGGGCACAAATAGGAGTTGGCTGCCTAATTTTCCTTTGTAAATCTCCCCCTCTAATCACCCAGCCAAAAAAAAAAAAATAGCCCTTACCAAGAGCTCCAGATTCAGGTGTGCCAAGGGTTTATGATACAGGAGGAAAAGTAATTGAAATGAAAAGGAAAACTGACAAAGGCACTTCCTATGCAGCATTGTTGTAGCCGTGGCAGACCTAGACTATTGGTGTTCCAACTACACAGAGCTCTTCCTCGGGACCTGCTCTTCAAAGCTTGTCCCTCTCGCTAACAGAAGTTGATCCAATAAAAGATTTTACCTGACCCACCTTATTTCCGAAAAGCATGTCGTGGCAGTATATGCTTGTGCCATGTGAGAGATCTAGGTTTAGGTGTCACTTGTAGATCTTAACATCTACAGCCACACACGGTGGGATGGGATGGGAACGACAACTCCACGTGTGTAGTGCAGGGCTCAGAAAACAAAATTGTTCACTCCTCAGTTTTATGCTGTGAGTTCTGAGCAGCAGCAGAGGCAGATAGTGGGGTTATTCACAGGAGAAGACAACTTAAAACAAACAAAGGCTGGTGGAGGTGTTGTGGAGACGACTTTTTTTTTTCCCCTTGCCCTTCCTTGCAGCTGTCAGAGGACTTCACATTTTTCAGACACTGACTAGCCAGACCCTGGGTACAAACGAAGTTTATGTACAGGATCCAGGGCAGCACCCTGGTAAAAATCTTGGCCCCCTACTCCTCCCACTTTCCAGCACTGTGGATGGAAGGATGGTGGGCCTTCTGACCAGGGCGTTTATTGCCTCTAGACCCTGCAAGTCAGGGCCTGCTGAACACTTGTCTTTTGTATCTGTCTCTGGCTAGGAGGTTTGGTCCTCCAGCTAGTCCATGTGGAGCCCGAGAACTCTCAGACTTCAGGGGCACGTTTTAAAAAAAGCAAAAGCAAAACCAAAACACACCCTTTAAGAGAGTTCATGAGATCAGCATGTTGGGGTTTTTTTTAAGTGTAAACCTGATGCAGTTGAGACCCAAGGGTCAAGAGCGCTCAGAGGAAGAGCTCTAACAGAGAGCGCCTTACAAATGAGGGTGTATGCATCGTTCCAGAGCATAGGCAAGCAAATGCTGTCATTCAATTGCTACTTTCCTTGTTCATGTCTGAGCTAAGAACTCACATTGCAATTCTTGTCTCTAAGATCACCACTTTCTCCAGGCTTCTGACAGCCACTGACTCTGAGCGTTTGAAGGCAGAAGTGCAGGGTAAGGTTCAGAGCCTCTCCATCCGGTCCTGGTCCCTTCAGCAGTTCGACACAGAGCACTCATTCCTGAAGGAGATTCGGTGAGTCTGTCTGCCTTATCCTACTCTGAAGAGCAGACAGCCGAGGTTAAGTTCAGTGATGACAGATCATTAGGGCAATAAATAAATACCAGACCAAAGAGAGGGAGGGAAGGAACAGTGCAGAGCTGAGGAGAGGGGCTGCTAAGGTGACTCAGAGCACAAGTTGTGTTAATTCCAAGTTGTTGGGGCCGTGGAATTTGTTTTTAAAATTACACTATTCTTACACAGGTGGATGTTTAATATCTTGTTCTCTCTGCCAGAACCCAAAGCTCATGTGGAACCATTTCCTCCATTTTCTTTCTGCCCTCAGGAATTTCCTTGATTCTACGTCTGGAAATAAAATCCTAATTATTCAGACGGACTTTGAAGATGGTTCTCAAAGTGCCCAGCTCATTGCCTCTGCCAAGTATGTCACACGTGAGATAATTGCTGACTGTTGTAATGTCTTCCCCAGTCTTAACTTAGAGCATTATTGGAGTGTCACTTGTTGGGGCCTCCCACTCTGCAGTCTACCATTGGAGTCGATTTGATCTAACTTTTGCAAGGGCCAACCATGCTTTGGACAATGTTAAAAAAGAGAAATCAAAAACTGGTGCACAGAGCAGGGTTGACTTGTGCTCCCTCTCGGAGGTCAGATTTATATTTGAAAGCTTAGAAATGCTGAGGGAAGCAGAGGATGTCTACCAAAATGAAGTTATTAGTGACAGGGTCAGGACAGCCTGCTGAAGGACTGAGAGTCCCAGTCCATGTTTGTCTCTTCCTGGAGGAGAGGGGAGGAAGAGAATCCAGTTACCTGTGACCAGTGTGGTGGAAGGAGGGAGTAAGTGTCCTGGAAGTACATGCCCCAGGGTACTGTACTGAACTTGTCCTCAGACATTTCCTTTCCCTTATAGATACTCAGCTGTTAATGAAATCAACAAGGTGGAGTTGGGAGAAGTCTCAGTCTTTGTCTACTTTATCACTAAACTGTCCCGGATAGAAGGTGGAACCTCTTACGTGGGATTCCATGGAGGTAAGACTGGCATTTTCAGAGCTCAGCAAGTTTGGTCATCTGAACCACAATCAAAAAACTAGTGACTTCCATTCGGTACATTTTGCTTTTTTTAAAAATCCAGTGACAGTGCTTCCTGTGGCTTACCAGAGCTGCCACTGCTTGCTGCAAGCAGCCCCCCACCTGGATCCTCCTCCGCCCCTAGTCCTCTTAATCTCTTCTGGAAGGATCCCTTATTTCTGTACTCGGTGCTAAATAAATGCTCTTCCAGTTTCATTTGAGAGAAACACAGCTAGAGCATGACCCCAGCTATGGCCCCTTCCCCTTCCTCCCATGGCTATCTCATGAATAGATCCCAAGGCTCTCTTGTTCCCAGCAAGTCCTCCACCAACCCCGTTGTGCCCTGTGGAGTCTCCTTGCTTTAATTGCATCCTCCAGGCCCCCATAACATGCTTATCCTTCCAGTCGAGGAGAATCGTACACTACTGTATCCAGAGCAAGTCACTGCAACTCTTTAATTGACAGGAAGGATTACTGTTCAGTGATACAAGAATCAAACCCTGGCAGTTCAGAGCATAAACCACTAGCCTGTTGGACCAAACCTCTGTTTGTTGTTTAAAGGTGCTGGCAGAAAGTTCTTCAGAAGCTTTTGTGGAAGAGCATGTTGCAGACCTGAAATGTCTCGTTCTCTGTTTCCAGGGCTGTGGCAGTCCGTGCACATTGATGACCTCCGCAGATCCAAGGACATGGTCTCTGATGTGACTGCCCTGAGGAACCTCACTATCAGCCAGCTGTTCTGTGAGGATGTGGACACGCCAGAACGTAAGCCACATACTGGGCATTGCAAGAGGCGTGGTGATGTACCCTAGGGGAGCAGGATGAGAGGTTCATGCATCCCAGACGTACTAATGTGCGGAGATCAGAGAGTCAGCAGAGGAAAGAAAAGCAGCCACGTTCAGCACAGAGGTTCTAATAAGAACTCTCAAGTATTATAAGAATTTTCAATACTGTAAATCCGAAGTAACTTTTGTACACTGGGCATTAGCTATTTATTTCTGGTAGAGCAAATCCATGTTTCTGGGCATACTAGACACAAAATCTCAACTTATACTTTCTTTGGAGGGTGTTGAGTTGGCTACAGATGATGCACTTGCACTACCTCATCATTTTTGAAGATCTCCATTCCAGTTGCAGGCCATCAGTGAAGTGAGCTTGGTGGTTTCAGATTAAATCCCCTGTTGTCTTTTGTCACAAAAATGTGACACTCATGCTGTTGGGCACTGCTGGCACCCTGTCTTAGGACTGGAAGAGAAGGGTGTGCTGCATTTCAGGACTCGGTTATGGGAGAAAGGGTCCTGGGATTTGAATAATGGGAGTTTTGCCACTCAGAACTGCACTGCTCTGGCTAAGATCAACTGGGATGATTTGACATTGGAAACCATTTCTCACTGTCATGTTTAGATTTTAGTTCACCTAAATATGTAGGAAGAAAACATTATACTTTCCCCAATTCTTCCTGCTTTCTTTTTTCAGTAGAGGACTGAGAATACAGATGCCAGAGCCTACCCCCCCCCCCCCCCCAGCTCTGAAATCATAGTCACTTGCTTTTTCTCTTTCCTTCATGAAGGCCTGCAGGATCAGCATCTGTGGCTGTACTTAGAGAACCATACTCAGCAGACATTTAGGTGATCTGAGACTCTATCGAGGATCTAGTGCTTTAGTGTCCAGCCTGTATAAAAACTTTCATCCCATTGCCCTAGCAGTGAATTGCTTTTCTTTCTAATTAGAAGTTGTGTATTGTGGTTGTAGCTATGATAGTGGATGAAGAAGAGCAAGAAGAGGAGATGGAGGTTGAAACAGCAGCATCTGAAGCAGAGGAATGTGATGTAAGTTCTGAATCCATTCCTTTGACTTTGAATTACTAAATAGGCCTCTCTGCGCTCTCTGATAAGGTACATGACACGTTTTATACCCAAAGTCAACTCTGACCCTTGCAACTCTGATGTTAGCCCACTGTTACTCACATCAGAAATGCTGATTATTGAAAATAACCATGAAAGGAATGATTCTGTACATCATTCCAGGGACTAACCTTGGCTACTCCTTGTCCCTCACTTGTCAGCTGTTTTAAAGGCCTCTCTGAGTTGTTTGTGCCTTTCAAGCTGAGGCCTGCGTTTCAGAACTCTTTGCTTTATTCGTTTGCCATTGGGAGTTGGTATTTGTAGTTGAAACCATGTTAGTATCGAACTCCTGTCCATCCTGACGAGGGAACCTGCACAAGAACCTTGGTAGTGCTGGCTTGTGCTCACCATACTTTACATGAACTCGAAAGAATGCGTAAATGTCCGACAGACTCTGACTGTGTCCTGCTGAAGTCTGCATTTCCCAGGTTGTCTTGTTGCAGCTCCTAAGTTAATATTATCACTTCCACTTCTGGTTTCTGAGCTAGCGGATTATCCAGTGGGAATCTTGTCCTACCTTTCAGTTTATGTTAGGTGGAGAGCCAATTTATAGCAGTCACAGGAGGAGTATGTCATGTAAAACATGTAGCCTAGTGCAGAAAAGGCTGTGAACGTGAGTCAAAGGTGAAAGGAAAGGAGGCAGACAGGAGAAAAGTTGCATATTTACATAGGCACGTTAATGAGAATATAGTTGTAATTGAAAAAGGGGAAACATGCACAATCGTAGAGTAATACCAGGTTTGTTTTCCTTCTGTACCTGGAAAGACCCAAGTCCTGGACACCACCACTCTCCTGAGGAGCTGCGTGCAGAGTGCGGTGGGAATGCTACGGGACCAAAGTGAGGGCTCCTGCCGTAGTACAAAGAGGATCGAGATTCTTCTTGGCTTTCTGTCTAAAGAAGATGATTTGAAAGGTACAAGTTCCCAAGGGCCTTGCCCTGGGTTTGTAAGGTGGGCTGAATTCCCTTGTGAGGCCCTCTGCTCAGTGATAGTCACCTCATGGGAACTGGATTCTGCCCAGAGATGAATCCACTATACAATTCTAGGGCGGAGAAATACTTGGAGAACTCTGCTTTGCTTGGTTTAAGGGGGTGGGTAAATCCCTTTCCTCTTTGGGATAGGGAGCTTTTCTGAGACTAGGTAGCTGGATCCAGTGGAGAGATCCCCAGGACCCAACCGTGTCTGCACATGGTCTCCAGAATGATGTGCACCTCACTGGAGTTTGTCTGCTTATATTTTCATTCCATCCTTGGTGATAATGCCTTGCCTGGGGTCTCAGATCCTGGACAGCAGCCTCAGGAGATGCTATAAATCGGCCAGCTTCCTTTGTTGACTGGGTTGTGAATGAAAACTTGGAGAAACTTGCTGTTAGTCACTTCAGCATTTGGCCTGTGTGCTGGGGTAAGGAACAGGGGTTGCTGAGCTCTGTGCTCTTTCCAGCCTCCTTCCTGAAGATAGTGAAGAATCGTCTCTTCAGCCTCTTGAAGAAACAAGAAGAAAATTCCTTTAACTTGAAAGACTGGGTGCTGCGGGAGGCTTCGAACCTTAACGCCCTCCAGGAGGCTGGGACTTTCAGGTATGGACAGCAGCTGAGCACATTACCGCTTGGCAGCTTTTTAAAAATACCGTCTGTATACATGGAAATGATAGCAGCGAGGGCACCTTCACGGGCTCTGAATATTGGCTCTATTTAAGAATGGTGTGATAGTCTCAGCCCAGCGCTGGTAACTCTAGTCCTGTGTTCGCCTTGCTTCAGAGGGAGCATGGCTTGGGCATGCTCAGCTGGATGGGCGGTGCCAGGGGAGGGAGAGCATAAGTGCACTGTTACACTGAACGATAACAACGGAGAGAAAACGGCATGCCAGAGAAGCAGGTGGAGAAATGCAGGATTAGGTCTCTCTCCCTTGTTTACAAATGTAATTGAGCAGATTTCCCCTCGGAAACGTCCCGCAACAGCCACACGTTGACTTCTGAACATGCAGATCAGCAACGCTCACTCTCCACTTTGTCTGCGTCCGTCTCTCTGTCACCCACAGACACACCCTGTGGAAGCGAGTCCAGAATGTGGTGACTCCGTTCCTGGCTCATATGGTGTCAATCACAGACCGAGACTGCAACCTGGAGTTATTGGTCAGTCCGAATACAGAGGGCTGCGTGAAAAATCTATGGATGTTCATCTTCAGTGATTTGAACCTTCTGAGCATCCCTTACAACGTGGGTAACAGCAGGTGAGCTGCCGAAAACTGCAGTGGGAGGGCTGGGGTGAGCAGCGTTGAAGGCCGATCAAGTTAATGGCTCTATATTTGCATGGAGAACTAACACACAAGTTATTTTCTCTTGCAGCATGAGGGCCACGTTGCAGTTCTTGCTGGGAGGATGTGTTATCGGCGGGCCCTATCAACACTCTTCTGTGATTGGCAGGACAGCTTGTGTTGTCCAATCCTACCATTCTGTATTTCCTTGCTTTTGGCACTCTCAGTCCCAGCCACCTGCTTGAAACTGACCAGAGTCCCCCACGTGAGAGCACTGAGCGCTAACTGCCCACTGTCTTCTGTTTTGTGCCCCCGCCCAGCTCTCAGACAGAGACGATTCTGGTGCAGAACGACATGAAGGTGTCTGCACATGCTGGCAATGAAATGCCCTTCAGCTGGAGGATAAAGGATTATTTGGAAGAGCTGTGGTTGCAGGCTCAATACATCCCAGGCACTGAAGGTGAGAGCCCAGTTTGAGCTCAGTAAGGCAGAGCATTGCAGCTAGTTCCTTTGCTGAAAACTCTGGGTTGTCACTGCACCTATTTATTTTCTTATGACCACGAGGCGGCTTTCAGTGCCCCGTCCCATGTCAGACACTAGAGTGCTGCGCATCTAACTTTAGCTTTTGCCTGGTCACTCTCTCTCGTTTTCTGTGCCCCCATATTGGAAATACCTGGGAATATCCGGAGTTGATGTGTCAGTGGACCCCAGTACACTTGTCTTTGGGCCAGGTCCTGCCTTCAAGTCTCTTACCAGGATATGGGGTCTCATTCATGGCAGACAGCAGACTACTGTGTTAAAGGAAGGTGGGGTGTTCTAAAATTGCTCACTCAGCTGCTCCGGTGATGAGCATAGACAGATGGTCACAGGAATGGGGAAATATGGTGGGGTGGTTTCTGCTCACATCGGTTGTGCTGTCCAGGTAAATGTTAAAAGATCCCTGGGCCCTTTACAAAGGCAGAGAGAGGTGATCTCAGTGCCTGACCAATACTCCTCCTCGGTAAAGCAGGTGGCAGTCTTTGGGGCTGTGAGGGGAGGTAGTGTTGAGACTGCCATGCCACTGGTTAATTCTGTACTGCAAAACCCCTTTGGGAGGGGTACTGTATCCAACTAATTTTCCTTGTAATATCAAACTTCCTTTTGCATCCTGATGTTCCAGGCCATACAGAGAAGTTTGTGGGTATCTTCCAGAAGACTCCACTGGGCGAGTTTATTTCAAATCTGGCCGAGGAAGAAAGGAACATGCTCTTCCACTGCTATGTCAGAGACTTCATCCTCCTGACCATAGGCGTGTCCTCTTCTGAGGAGTTAGAGGTCAGTGTTTGAACCAAGGACCAAGAATAATTTAGATGTGGGGGAGCAGAGCTTATTTCATGCATGATACTGAAGAACGTACACTAGAGCATTCACCTGGCCTCTTTCTCAGGGGACTCAATCCGAGTCCCTCTTGTGGAGGTGCCTAGCAGTTGGATGGCAAAAGGAAGATACAACTTGCCACTGGAACTGCTGTTTCAAATGGATGGAACATTACTTTCAGAAAGTCACCTGGTCAACTCTGGTAGGAGCTCCTGGGGACACTGACATGATAGCATATTTACCAAATCTACTCAACAACAAAGATTTGCTCAGTAAAAAAATACTTTAAAATCATTTTCTCTGTATAGCGTTGATTAATTCAGGAATGTTCTTGTAGGCATTTTGGGGCAGAGAAAACTTTTATTTGCTTTATTTTCTTTTAAATGTTCAGTTTCTGCAAATCGCCCTCTTATCGTGCATTGAGGAACTGAAGGCAGCATCTATAGGCGGAGAGGAGAAGATGCTTTCCCTGCCCTGGGTCCACCTTGGGTACCATCAATTTAGGAGCCGGCTGCAGAACTTCTCCAGGATCCTGGCTGTGAACCCCAGTGTCCTCAATAGTCTTCTCTACCAGGCTAAGAGAGGAAGCACTTCGTCACCTTATGAGATGGTATGGTCTCTATCTGGCATGATGTGGTTCTTAGCCCTGGGAGGAAGAGAGCTCCAACTAGCACAGCTCCCCTACATAGCATTTCAGTTCCCTTTGATCTGTCTTTCTATTGCAGCAGCAATAAAGCACCTGCAACCGTGGGAACTGAAACATAGATATGAATCTTTAATACCCTGGATATTCAACCCATTATCAGATCTGCCCTGTAGTAATGGCAAGGAATAAATAATTTACCACACTCCGGGTTAATCTAGGAGATATGATGATGACCTGAGCCAGGGGCACATAAATCCTGGAACTCCAGGAGTGTGAACCAGTGTGCACAGCACTCACGAGTAACCCTACAATAACAAATCAGAGCACACCTCCCACTACTCACAAGTAGCTGTGAAACTGAGCTGGGAAGAGGATGTCACCTTTCCAGCTGCCAAGTTATACTAACGCCTATGTGTGCGGGTGCCTGTCTAGGTTCTGGATGTGTTTGCTGCAATGGCTTGTGCTGAGATGCTGGAGGATCAAGTGTTGAAGTCCAGGCCACAGATTTGGCTACAGCAGGTGAAGAATCTTCATATGCCCATTGAACTTGTCTGCATGGAGAGCTGTTCTAAGGATAGTGGAAGTCAGTGCCATCAACTGCTCCAGGAAGTCAAGTAAGTAACATTGACCCACTAAGAATCTCAGTCCTGAAAGGTGTCAGAGTAGCAGCCGTGTTAGTCTGTATCCACAAAAAGAACAGGAGTACTTGTGGCACCTAAATTTGTTAGTCTCTAAGGTGCCACAAGTACTCCTGTTCTTAGTCCTGAAAGACTCCTTGTGTCTTGCCCTTCAAGGGGACGATGTCTAGTATGGACTGAATGTATCTACAGTACTGTCGTTCTCGGACTAAAACTGTTTTAACCCCTCCAGCGATCCTGCTGGGCTGCATTGATTGTCATTTCCCCAGAACATGTCTGTTCTGCACTACAGGGCTTTCTCTATTTTCCCAAGTCTGTGTAAAAAAACAAAAACAAAATCAGCAGCTCCCATTCCAAATGGGATCCAGGATCATTTTAAATCTCTGGATGAAATCACTGGGTGGGTCCTGGTGCTTGGTAGACTGCCACCGCTGAAGTAACAGCTCATGTACACTGACTCTGGCAGATATTTGGAGCTTCACCCCAGTCTTGCTTCCTCTCCGAGGACGGTCCCAGACAGTTTAAAATTAACTAGTGTCTTAGGAAAACAGGAGCGGGTGAGGGGAAAAACCCTATAGATAGTGGAGATCTCTTATTAGCCCTGTGATATAGGCATCAAACCTGTATAGGGTTGTCCTTATCCACAATCTAGTGAACGTATGGTTGTTTACTCGTATGGCGGTAGCGCCTAAGAACGCCACTGTTCTAGGCGCTATATAAAGAGACAACAAAAAGGCAGTCATTGCCCCAAGGAACTTGCAATCTAAGTCTGAAATGAGACAATAGAGAGATGCAAGAAAGGGTGAGAGGAGCACAAGGGAACAATGAGGCCACGTTTGTCAGCAAGAAAGCAGTGGTCATATCACACTGCTCTGACTTGATCTTCTGAGGTTGCCTTTTCCCTTCCTCCTCCCTATTTCATTCATTTCAGCCCAGGAGGCTCCCTTGTGATAGTATTGTAACTGCTTTCTCTCTGACAGGCTTCGGTGGAATCGGGTCTTCTCTATGTCCCTCTTTGTGGAACACATGCTGCTTGGGACCGAGTCCCTGATGCCAGAATTGCAGGATCTGGTAAAGAGACACATCTTGCTGCTAGGCAATGTAAGAACACCCTCATTAAGCAGCATGTGGGGTTGAAGTAGGGATCTCTCCTCTCTTTCTGAAAGATGATTTGAATTTGCTAAAGGAGTGCTAGCCAAAACCTGCTCCTGGTCATGAGTCACAAACAGAGCTGGGGAAATCCTTTAGAACAATGAGTTCTCAACACATCTCATCTCTCCTTCTCTTCATGAGTTGCCTGCAAACATGGTGATTTCCTCACATTGTCCTTCCTAGCCAGTTTCACAGATCCAACAGTGTAGCTATAGGGGGCAGAACCAAACCTATCAAATCTGTGGACTGGGTGTGAGACCTGCCCTCTGAAAAGCCCCTGCTAGTCCTGTTCTGCATGCAGAGCTGCAGCCAGACTTGCCCTTTGCAGCCAGTCAGAAATCCTGCTTCAGATATTAAGAATCTTTTGCTTCCATAAGTCAGTTTTCATTCTGAGCTGCCTGTAGGAACTGCGGAGCTCCCTGTTGTTTTGCTGAGGCTTCCTGGTTATTTCCTCCCCTGAATGAAGGATCCACGTCCCCACAGACCCCAGCTAGACAGGGATCACCCAGGCCTCCCTTTTCCAAAGTTGAGTCACAGAAGCAGGCAAAGGAAAAGCCTATAAAGGAGAAAAATCTGCAACCGCACCCAGAGGGGAGCCACACAAGAGTGGTGCTTGAAAGGTCACCCTGTCCCCGGCTCCCACAGCTACTGCAGCGTCCGAGGCCCCTGACTGCTCTCAGCAACTGTCAAGCCAGTTGCTTTTCCCTGTACCGTAAAGGGTGGTGATCGACGGCTGTGCTAATGTGAACAAATCGATACGGGCAGTGCTGGCTGCATTGGAGGGGTTTTCCTTCCTTTGGCGTCTCCTGTCTCTGGAAATCTCCATCTAAAGCAGCAAAGTAGAGTCACTGATTGTTGCCCTCCCTTCCAGTGTCTGCAGTGGGACTCGGACATCAAGACTCATAAAACGTTCAATGCCGTGATGAAAGTGCTGTGCCAATGTAAGGAGGAAGCCAACGCAACTATTTGCAAGTAAGGTCATTGGGATGGGCATGTTCCTAAAAGCGTATGTGTGTGTGTGTAGGTTTACACTAAACATTTCAGTGTCTTGCATTGAGCCTGGAACAGATAGTGTAGCATGCAGAGCGTGTGGACTCGGGGTGGGGAGAACATTGACCCAGGCTGAGCCTTGGGAGATAGGAGTCCCTACAGAGCATGTATTTTTCCCAAGTGTGTTTTCAACATATTATTATGCACTAGGCTGACTTTCGTGTAGCCTCTTGTTACTTCCCACTTCCCTCTTCCTTCAGCAAGCACAAGGCGGCTCACTCATGAGCCTAAGAGCTTCAACATAGATTGAATGAATGAAATTTGCTGCTGTTGTAGGAATAAGGTACAATGGGCCAAATTTATCCTTAATGTAACTAGTGACCATGGGCAGCAGGTGAACCGTGGGCTTGGGGAGGCTAGCCCCCGGCTGGCCCACTCCTGCCTTATTCTCTTCCCTGACCTTGAGAGACGTACCAGTGACCCAGGTTCCCTCTTCTGATCCTTAATCTGAGTCGCAGTAGAAGACTCTTTAGGCCTGTAGCTTGAGTGCTTAGGTTTAATTGTGTTGATTGGATTACAGATATGGTCTGAAGCCATGTCCGATCTGCTTGGAAGACCCTAAGGATCCAGTCAACCTGCCTTGTGATCATGTCTTCTGTCAGAGTTGCATCAAACAGTGGCTGACTCCGGGGCAGATGTTCTGTCCATACTGCAAAGTTAACCTGCCAGATGACTATAGTATAACCATCTCCCAGGAGCTCAGGTATTCCATCCTTCCTATGACAACCCTGTGCCACTAACCCTGCAGCAGGAGATAATTAGCTAGTTGTGTTGGGAGACCCTGACCCTCAGCACTGAAGGTCTACGTACCGGAAAAGTTGGTAGGATAAATTATACTGGTCTCCGGTATTTCCCCTCTGCCCTGTGTTTAGAGGTATGGCGAGGAAGTTCCCTCATTCCATTTGAGACGTTTCAGATACTCTGTAAAGCAAAGTGCATGAATCAAGTGATTAAACTATTCCTATCTTGGGTCACTGTTTTCTGCTTCTTAGCAAGAAGTCAGCGGTAACAGTGTCCTGGGTTGCTGGCAATAAGAGCACAAATGGCAGTGGGATACAGTCTTCATAGATAATAGCTCTGAGAAATGCCTTGTAATAATGCCTCGTTAAAACTGGTTGTCGATATAGAGTCTCGTTTTGCTGATAAAATCACCCTGTTGACTCTGGGCATCTGAGCTTTATCCACCGTGTCAGGCGTAGAGTTTGAGGCCAGAAGGAATCACTAGATCATCTAGTTGGACCTCTGTAGCAGTGCCATGCAATGTAACTGGTTCGGCAGTTGTCTGGCTACCTTAATGATTTTTTTCCCCCAACGTTTCCTCAGCGTTGCAATAAAGAGGAATGCCCAGTTCCGTCAGATGTGCAATAGCTTCTTCATAGACCTGGTTTCCACCATGTGTTTCAAAGATAACGAACCCCCAGAGAAAGCGGTGATCCAGGAGCTGCTCAAACTGCTGTTTGCTCACCGGCAGCCTTTGAGAATAGGCCCAACAAGTAAGCTCAGTTCCTCCTGCCTGTGCCAACAACCTGATTGAATCTGTTCTCCTGCTTCTCGCTAGCCCAGTGTGTCTCAAATGCAGCCACCGGGGGCTTTTTATGTGGCCACAGCCTCCGGAGCTGTGCCCTCTCCCCCTCCCCCCTCACGAGCCGCCAGCAGGGGTTGGGCCCTGCCCTCTTCTGGAGCCACAAACGCCAGAGGAGCAGGCAGCTAGTGAGTTTCCCACCCTTCTGGGGGCAGCGGGGTCAGGCTCCAGCCCTGGGGTGGCAGGCGGCAGGTTCCAGCTGTGCGGCAGCGGGCTCTGTCCCCCAGCTGCAGGGCTCCGGGCTCCGGCCACGGGCGCCAACCATGGGCCTCTGTGCAGCAGCGGGCTCCGTCCCCCAGCTGCAGGGTTTGAGGTTCCAGCCGTGAGGCCACAGAATCCAGCCCCGGTCACGTGGCTGCCGTGCTCCAGTCCCCGGGCTCCCTCCTCCCCCCCATCACCCTGGCCCTCTCTGTGACCTCTGGCCCCAGGTTTTGGCCACATGCTCCATCCCCCTGCCGTGTGGCAATGGGTGACAGGCTTCCCCCCCCCCCCCCAACGCTCCTGGTCCCTGCTGCGTCCTCTGGCCCTGGTCGCAGGGCTCTGGTCCCTGACTGTGCAGCTGCAGGACTCCCGTCCCTGGGCTCACACCCTCCTCCCCCAGTCTCCCCTGTCCCCCCCACTCTCCCCTGGCCCCCATCCATCCCCCCCATTGTTAATAAACATACAAATATCACTTTTCACAGAAACAGACTTACTACCTAGCAAGTCTTAAAAAAGCAACCAAGAAAGCAAACAACAAAGACAAAAACGTGCAAAGCACCTTATTTGTTTCTGTTCTGTTTAGGTCCAGTACAGAATAGAGACAACTGTACATTATTTTTATTACTGAGTCTGCAAAAAAAAAAAAAAAACCCAACCCCAACATAAATAAATGACGATTTGGACGTGTGTGTGTGTGTGCATATTTGTTTGTTTTTCCTAAAATTAATTAAGTATTTTAGGAAAAATGGTCAGAGCGGTCACCAGCAAGCGGTGGTGGCTGCACTCTGAGGCCACCAAAAAATGTGTTGTGAGAACCCCTGCCAGAGCCCATGAGTCAATTTTTCCTCTGTATTCAGATCCCCGCACTGTATACACGAAATTGCTGTCCCCATTTGATGACGTGGTGGATAAGACTCCTATCATCCGCTCAGTGGTGCTGAAGCTGCTTTTGAAATACAGGTAAGTTCAGCCAAAAAGCTGATGGGTGAGCATGGGTTACATGCCATCCTTAACCTCTTCAGCCAGTTTCTCTCCCTGCTCTTCCATTATGTACTACTCACAGAATGAGGGAGAATTTTAGCCAAGTTCTGAGATTTGAACCTCATCCTGTGAAAACCAATCTTTACTTCTGCATCAGCGCCAGTGTTGGGTGGGGGTGTATTTGTGAGTGTGCAGTATCTTTTTGTGCCCTACATTTGAGAATATGTATCCATCCAGTCCTGACCCATATGTGAGCTAATCGGGAGCTACTCCTCGCCTCTATTTGAGAGAACTCTTAGGAAAGCTAAAGAATGAAGCTGACACACTGATGCACAAAGAACACTCAGAACACTGGCAAATGAATATTTTATAAATCTTTAATTTTCTAACTATATAATGTGAGGGTTTTTGTGTTTAAATTACTCACTCTGTACTGTACGCTTGTCACATAAAGAGACTGTCCCATCCAGAAAAGCTGCCTTTTGATTAAGTAAGCATGTCCGAGGCTTCAGAAGTGTAGTTATCGGTGTCTCTGTGTATAGGAACCCACTTTTGGCCACTCCAGTGTGGCACTGCGTGAGCCACATACAGAGGAGGAATTCCCACAAATGGTGGATGTGCTGGTTTCTCCAGTGCTAGATTCAGAATAGAAAGTGAGAGGGCTTTTCTCTGTACAGACGTCAGTCCTTGCGTACTATGTATTTGTGTTTCTTCTATGGTTGAGGGTCTCATTTAAAGGAAGACGTGAGAGTGCCTCCGGAAATGGCAAAGGAAACACAGCATAGAATTTCTCCGTTTCATTTGGAAGCTGAATTAAGTTCCCATGTTACCTGGCCAGCATTCAGAGCCTACTGGCTCTCGGAGCATAGGATGATAGAGGTTATATAGGACCATGCTGGGGTGTGATGGCACAACATTGTTGCCCATAGCACTGGCTCTTATCACCATGATAGCCTTTTGGTGGATCAGAGGTCCCATGTGACTCCAGCTATGACCTGCCTTGACTTTTGCTTCCCTCTCAGCTGGACCTGAAGTGAACTTCTCTGCCATGTGGACAGAATTTGCAATTTATGTTCTAAATAACGATTAGTAGCCATCAGCGTTGCAGTAGTTGGTAAGAGGAGGTTTCTCTGTTTCATAGCTTCAGTGATGTGAAAGTCTACCTGCAGGATTACCTGGTGCAGGTAGAGCAGTGCCAGATCCTGGACAAAGATGACAAGACAGAACTTTACACCCTTTTTGTCAATTGTTTGGAGGTAGGTCTGCTTGCCCCATCTCCTTCATGTCAGAGGTGCTGCGTGGGGATGTCCTGGCCCAATAGAATCCATCTAGCAATGTTTCAAGAATACGGCTTTTTCTGTAATCCTGGCTGCGCTCGAGCACACATGCTGACTATGTGGGAAGGAGTCTTATCCGCCTAGAAAGGGCGAGAGCGAGAGACTGTTAAAACCGTGGCTCTGTGCGGCAGCAGCCGCTCCTGCTTTGTCAGATTTCCAGAGAAGGCTTGTGCTGCAGCATTCCATGAGCTCCCCTGCTTTCGCATCCCCTTCCTCTGCTTCAGGACGCTGGGTGTGGTTTGAGCATGATTAGATCAGGCCAGGAGAGGCTTAAACTCCAGCAGTTGGGTTTGGGGCACCACGCCGATTTTTCCCTTTGCAGGATTCGATGTACGAAAGGATTGGAGCCTGCGCTCAGGAAGACCAAATCAACCATCTGCGGGAAGACGGACGCTTTCTGGAGAGCTATCTGAAGAGGAACAACCAAGAAACCCTTCGGGAGTCCTCGATTGAGTACCTGCAGGGGGTGGCCAGGGTCCGGCTGTGCCTGGATAGGGCTGCAGAGCTACTCTTGGAAACACAGAGACCTAAAGGCAAGTTGGGCTCTGCTGCCCTCAATGAAAATGCTAATGTGTCAAAGGCTACATCCAGGCTATAGGCCCCTCTGATGGACTTGCGAGACGTGTTCCATGTCTCTGCGTCGCTCTGCCTCACGCCAGTACGTGCACGGGGGGGAAATCCGCCTGCCTGCTTTTTCTCTTCTTTTTGTACAGCTTTTGTTTTTACTCCTGAGTTTGGTTGAGAAGCTGCATTAGATGCGTATCTGCCCCTTTACCATGCAGTTTTCAGGAGCGTCTGTACAAACACTTTGCGACAAGTTGGTGTGTAAATCCACCCTGCACTAAGGGTCTGTGCAGACCTTTCTGCTGCTCACTAAAAGTGCTCTGTAATCTGCTCCCATTTCAAAGCGGGGTAGATCAAAATGCACCATGGAATTTTTAGTGTATGGCAACGAGAGCCATATGGACGCTTAGTGTGGGGTAGGTTTGTACCTGAGCTTGCTGCGAACTAAGTATTCCTATCGACAAGCCTGTCAGAGAAGCCAACCTATATTGAATAGCCAAATCTGTACCCTGCGACCTGCAGAGGAAAGTAATTAAATAGAAACCATGGCTTTGAAATGGAGACTTATTTTATCATCTCAGCATTGAGGATAGAATTATTAATGAAACTTAAATGAAGTCACATAACTGAAGTTCCTCTAGTCTCTTCCTAGCTCCACTGGAGTTTTGCCATCTAGTTTTGGGGTAAAGTGATCGGGTCCCTGAGGAGCCGAAGTCTCACTGAAAGTCAATAGGCATCAGACCCCTAACTCTGTTAGCTGCTTTTGACAATGTTACCCTTAGTCTAAAGCTTTGCAAACCATTTGCTTTCCATCATAGAAATGCCCATATCAAGATTTCTCTAGCCACAGGATAAGGGCATTTTGATCCCTGTATATTCCTGGGTAAGAACATCTGAGAAGGAGGGGCTACTAAGATCTCGAATAGTGGATCAGATCAGGGAAATGGATCCCAATGCAGTGGCCAGTTTTGACAGCAACAGCTGACCAAGATATGAAATTTTGACTTTTATTCTTTCTACAGAGTGGGCTAAGGCAGTGGACAAGCAGCAATACCTTCAGAAAGTAATGAGGTTCTGCAGGCTGGCTGGGAATGACTGGTACCGAGTTTACCTGGTCCGAAAGCTGGCTAACCAGTATGGGATGGAGTTTGCTCAGAAGCTTTCGGATGAAAGTCAATTTCATTGGGTATTCCCAGCGGAAATCATTCAACAACAGGTAAAGCAAACGTCTCCCTGACTCACCTTTCCTTAACAATTTATGTTTCTAATGCTGTTTCCTCCTCTTGGCTTTTCTTGTATTTGCATTTTTTCATGTGTCTGATGGTGTGTGGCTCCGGTACTGTCATGCGGGGCTGGAGCAGGTAGGGGTGGGAGTAACCTACTCCAGTATCCCTGCCTTCCATAGAGAGGAATTTCTTCTGACCTGCAGAAAGGCCATTATTTTGCTTGTGTCAAAGCCTGGCTCCCAGAGCAGTAACATCCCAAGCAGAACCAACCTCCCTGTCTGACGAGCAGCCTGGAAGAGGCGACACCAAACACTCACGCTAGCTGGGAAGTCGGAGCCCTTCTCCCTGCACACAGCATTTTAGTTAAAATAGAAATTAATCCCATCCCCCAACAGACAACATGGATGCTTCTGTGGAACAGTTTCCCTCTTGTAAGGTGACATTCTTAAAGTCTGCCCAGTATTCACACTGTGTGTGGGTGGGTTGTTTGCTCTTTGTTGCTACAGAGGGACCAACCTAGTCAGATTGATCGGTACTTGGTATGTGGCGAGAACTACAGAGTCCTACGTGATGCGGTGGGAAAAGCAATGATTGAGTGCAAGATGAAGGGCATTGCAGAAGCACAGAAGGTAACTCTTCTCCCCAGTCAGCACAGATGTTCCCCTTTGGGTAGGACTTACAGTGATCCTTTGGAGAGATTTAGAGGGCAAGTATTTTAGCTCTTAATGCTTTGCTGTTAGCCATTCCCTCCCCTCTCTCTCACATGCCTGAGATGGAGATTTTTCTTTGCTTGCTGTGTTCTGATGGCTTTTAACTGGGCCTGATCTTTGTTTTCTTGACATGCATCTCGCCCATTGTATGCAAGATTTGGATGGTTGTCCCATCTCCAGTGCTGTTTACCAGTCACATCATCCTCCCCACCACTCTCTCCCCTTTTAGAAATGTTCTGTGAAGCACTTCTTGAATAACAGGCTTAGGCTCCGTGCAACCAACTGGCTGAGGGACTAAGTGGATTTTCCATGCAGGCTGTGCTTCCGTTCACTGCCTTTTGATACTTACGTAATTTCAAAACTTAATAACTATACACGTGTCGTGAAGTAGGTGTGCATGTAAACCATGCTGACAGATACTGTATATGTTTAATTTTCTCCTTTTCCCTACCTCTTCATACATTGCTCGTTCTTCTTGATTGTGAGCTGCTCGGGGAATGACCTGTGTCTTCCTGTTAGTGCATCACCTCCAGTTGTGATTGGAGCCTGTGGATGCTACAGTAATATGAACAGTTAATAATAGCTTCCAGTGTGGGTTAAGTAGGTACTGTCTAGTTGGGGCAACAGACGAGGGGCAGGTTGGCTGGACCAGGGAAGTTCAGAAAATATTTCTGGTGGATAGAAAAAGGGTCTGCTTGACTGGTGTTTCAGATACCCAGTGAGTTTTTACATTGTGTTCAGGTCAGTGGACTTCCCTGCAAGCAGGTTCTTGTGAGGCTCTGACAGGGAATGGTGGAAATCCACATAAACATAAACTGCTCCCTCTGCAGAGGGGGACTTTCTCAGAGAACGCTGGGCCAAGACCGTGGCTTTTATTATGCCATGCCTTCTCAAGTTTAAATAGCCATTTCCTTTGCCTTTCACCTTCTGTGATGATGGGAGAGTGACATACGTCAGGGTTGAGGGGAAATGTACATGTCTGTTACTGAGCGAAGATTGCAGTGACAGCTGAGGTAGCCCAGATGTAGCCCCTTATCCTCTGCATAACCAGTTTCTCTTGTTTTTCAGGCATGTAAGAGCTCTGGGTCTGCACAAGCTGTTCACCTGCTCTTGGCTATTTTCAGGGAACTCACTGCTCTGTATGGATGCAAGAACACGAGCCTCCACCCCAAAAAGGAGGTGAGATACCTTGCTCCATTGGCAACTTGTAGACTGTCAGGGAACAGACTTGTTTCCTTCTGAGAGAAGAAGCTTTAGGTCACAGATGTGAGAGAACATCCTTTACCCTTCTGCCCAAAATGCAGTTCTGAGAGCATCTGGCAGAGATTAGCTGAAGAAAAATCTGAATGTCTTCCGGGGGGCGGGGAACCTCCTCCCTATCTAACCTAGGGCTCTATCAGACCCTATTTACTGTAGTATCTGAGCACGTCAGAGTCTTAACACCCCCTGTTCAGTAGGGAAGTACTATAGTTACAGGTAGGGAATGGAGACAGAGACTAAGTCGCTTGCCCAAGGTGTGTCAAAGTCTGTGGCAGAGCAGGAAATTGAAACCCTGATCTCTCACATCTCAGGCCATTGTCCTAGCCTAGCCACTGAACCATCCTTCGTGTGCATACATTGAAGGACCAACTCCAGTAAATAGATAGTCAGTTACTTCAAGGCACTGTGGGGTATCACACTTCACTAGATTGTGTATAAAGAGCTGCTGGACCTTCTCGTCTGGTTGGCAGTCGGGTACTTTATTTTCCCTTTTGTAATGTTTGCCTTCAGCAATGTGATGCTATGAACAAGTTCATCCAGAGCTCCAAAGCCCTGGATTCTGCAGCCCTGAAGCAGTTTGCAGCATCTCTTGTGACAAACAGTCTCCCATCACTGGCAGTGAGTCCGCAAAACTTCAGCCCCAGCGGGGCACTGATTGAAATAGTCGTTCACACTGCAGCCCTCTTACTGTGTGGGCAGAATCGAGTCCTCAAACCCCTGAGGAACCTGGCCTTCTCGCCTGCCACCATGCAGGTAAGGAAACTGGTCTGTCCCTGGCATCCTATATCCGAATCTTGAACCCAGGCCTCGGATTCAGCCAGTCCATGCTAGTGCTGGCTGAATCAGTGCTGGCACCTCTTTCATGCTGCCTTCTTACGCTCCAGAACCTGAGTTTCATTTAAAAAAAAAAGTATCTAGCTGAGAGGTTGAGATACGCTCGTGTCATGTTTTCAAGGCTAACTGATACAGTGACTTCTGCCTGTGTTTGCAGACTCTGAGCCAATAGATCTGAGGGGTCCCATTCATCTCCCTGAGCACGAACTGGGATACCCAGTGCTAGCTCTTGGATTATTAATTATTCCACGGTTCATCCAAAGCATGCAGGAAAGGAGTGGGAGGGTCACGCTGGGAAGATCTGCACAGTCTAGTCTGAGTGACCGCTCGTTATCGCCCCACAAGCGAGTGGGCTTGGGAGAGTGCCAATTTTCCCCCACCTCCTAATCAAGAAGGATTTAAGGAGCCTAGCAGTGTTCAGCAGGGTACAAAAGGGAAGCCAAGCTCAAGAAACCCAGAGAGCATCATCACCTGCCCAATCTACCCACCTCACAGGTGGACCATATTTTTGTGGGCACTTGGAAAAGTAACACCACCTTTGTTTTTCTTTTAACCCCAATGTGACCCCTGCCTTAAAACCATCCCCATTCTGCTTCTCCTACCTTCCTGGCCTGGGAAGACTGGCCAGGAATCCCACTGTAGCCTGTCAACCTCCTTTTTCAATTGGCTGGAGGGATTATGGAGTAATGCCCCCTTCCCTTCTCAGGGTTGAGCCTGGTGCTTCCTCAGCAACACAGCCCATTCGAATATGAAGTTTTCTTACTGCTGAGTAGAATTCACCACTTGTTTTGCCTCTCACTTTCTCCTTGTTTCCTTGCACTGATGAGCAGTTGACAATCTGCCACAGCCTTAATGTTCTCTCATGTTAATTTAACTGGAAAACAAGTGCGTTGCCGAGCCATTGCTGTAGTAACGTGTTTATTCATGGGAATATTTTTTAGAGTTCTTTTCTGCCCACAATGCCTGAAGATATGATGATTCAGGCTGTGAAGTGGGAGGGAATGAAGCAGCTGCACTGGTATGGTAAGTATCCCTGAGTGGATTTGGCAGCAGTGTAGGAAGAGCCATTGCCTGAGAATAACTGTTCCAAAAAGTTCAGCTAGGTGTCCGTGGAGCAGGAGTTGAGTATTTATGTGATGCCCAAGAGGAATTTCATAGTATTTTTCATGCTTACAAAACCCAGTTAGTATACGGTGGCAAAGTTTCCCAGGGATTTCTCTCTAGTTTCTTTATAAGACATAGTCAACAGAGAGACCAGATGACCTCTGGCTTCTGTGTGGGCAGCTAATACGACTCCTCTGTGCTCCAAGAATTTTACTTCTTTCCACTAGATCTGGATCTGCAAGTATATTTCTTGCTGTCAGGTTGTGTGCATGTGTGTGTGCGCGCGTGCACACAGAGGGGAATGCGTGGGTTTTATTTGTTTTAAAAATGCACCTCTGTCCTGCTCACAGTACCATGCTGTTGATTTCTTTGTCTCACAGTGTGTCCAAATGGCCATCCCTGCACTATTGGAGAGGTAAGAGTTTGGGCTCGGGTGGTGGGTTATTTCTTTAAAAGCTGCCTATGCTATATTTTATTTGCTATTTAATTACATCCCAAAGTTAAATGCAAGCAAGCTGTATGAGCAACCATTACAGCATTGCATGGGGAATGTTGGAACAGCTACTGTACTCCAAGTGGTAATACAGCCTCTTTCAGTGAGTAAGAGCTTTCCAGTTAGCACGTTGCATGTTGCATTCAAGTGTTGGGAAGTTGCTTCTCTCTTCATAGGCCTGTAAAATGCCCCCTCCCCTTCGCCCCCCCCCCTTTTTTTTTAAACTATCTTGTTTGACAGATATGCCAATATCCTGGACAAACCTTATTGAATTGAAACAACAAGGAGTCCGGTGGCACCTTAAAGACTAACAGATTTATTTGGGCATAAGCTTTCGTGGGTAAAATACCCACTTCTTCAGATGCTGTGTGGTAACTTGTATAACTGTGGTAATCACACACTGTGTACTATCTCTGAGGAGAGAAGCAAAGGAGGCATGCTTAGACAGTCTGTCTTTTGCTGGGAAAATCACAGGATAGTTAGGGAACTTTGCAGCCTGGAAATACCCTGGTCAGAAGGGCAAGAGACACATGTTTCCACCCAAGAGATGCGATGGCTGGGGAGGCCAGAAGTGCCCTCGCTGTACTACTGAGGGGAACTACAAGTGCAATTGCCCTGAACCATCTTTTCACAGTTGTACCTGTGTAAAAGCAACAACCCACATCAGACAGGTACCTCACTGTGTGAGGCCTGGACTTAGAACTAAGTAGAGCCAAGACTGTGCCTCAGAGTCTGAATCCGCTCCATGTCTCTGGGTCTGAGATGCTGCTCCTTTGCCTCTGTCTGGGATTCATTCATCTGTCACTTCTTCTCCCTTTGCCAGTGTGGTCGTCCCATGGAACAGAGCCGGTGTGTTGATTGCAATGCTCCGATTGGAGGTTCACAACACATTCCAGTCAGTGGCTTTCTGGGAGTCCGGTATGTTTTAATTACTTTAACTTTTTCAGTGCTGAATTATGTAACCCTTACATTCCCCCCAGAAGCTATACAGACGTGCCCCATCCTGGTGTCTCAACTGAATCAATGTTCTCTTGAAAACTGCTACTAGCGCAGATGGTTGTTCCACCAGTAGTGAAGGGGTTAACCTGATCGCAGAGGCCAGTTAAGGTCTAGTTCTGCCGTGACCAGCTAAAAGCTAGGGTTTGTCAGTTGAGTGTTCTGCTTTTCATCTCCTTAGTCATCCTCGGCTGGTCTGTTACTCTCTTTCCTGTACAGTTCTTAACTACTGTTGAATTATCAACTGAATTTTCTTTGGCAACCTTCGATTGCCATCCTACACCTGACCAGCCGGCACAGAACATGTAGTCTATTAGAACGCTTCAGGGGCTGTGATTCATGAGTTCGCCCCTTGCCCAGCCAGGTTGGCATTTACAGCCCGGACGTGCTAATTTTATGATCATTCGCGCTAACAGCAGCGGTTTCTGACCTGCCTAGCACGTAGTAGCTAATCCTGACTCTTAGCTAACAGTGGCTGCATGGTACCTCTTAATAGAAGATACATTTAGGGGAAGATGCCCTGTGGAGTGGGGTGGGAGCTGCCAGCTAACAAGGTAAATGGATCAGGTTATCGCAGTGTGAAACCCATCTGTAGTGATCCGCCTTTCTCACCACCTTTCCAGTGCAAGAGCCTTAAATTGCAGCGTGGTATCAATAGCCGTTAGATATGGAAAAGATTCTATTTGTGTTTCTACTCCTCTCTTGTTTTTTCATATCAAGACAGAAAACTCACTGTGCATGATTCTATACAGGAATTTCACAGACAGAACTCAAACTGGCCACGTGCTCGGGGATCCCAGAAACAGAGAAGCAATGGTAGCATCCGAGAGGGAGATGTCCCCAGTTGTCTTCATTGTGATTCGCTTGCTCTCTCACTTGGCAATGCTGCTGGGAGCCACAAAAGATCCGCAGGTATTGGAAACCATGCCCATTGACTGAACAGAGTAACGTCCCATGTGGAGATTCGGAAAGATTCCTCATACAGTCAGTGCTGCGAAAAGCCTCCAGCTTCCTCTCAGTGCTTCCAGAGCAGCTCTTAATAGTGCATGCTGGCAAGACAAGCTGCTGTCGTAGGAACATACCTTTACGCTCTCTCTCATTTAAGAACATAAAAGTGGCCATATTGGGTCAGACCAAAGGTCCATTTAGCCCAGTATCCTGTCTTCTGACAGTGGCCAATGCCAGGTGCCCCAGGGAATGAACAGAACAGGGAATCATCAAGTGATACATCCCCTGTCGCCCATCCCCAGCTTCTGGCAAACAGAGGCTAGGGACACCATCCCTGCCCATCCTGGCTAATAGCTATTGATGGACCTATCCTCCAGGAACTCATCTAGTTCTTTTTTGAACCCTTTTATAGTTTTGGCCTTCACAGCATCCTCTGGCAAAGAGTTCCACAGGTTGACTGTGCGTTGTGTGAAGAAATACTTCCTTTTGTTTGTTTTAAACCTGCTGCCTGTTAATTTCATTTGGTGACCCCTAGTTCTTGTGTTATGAGGAGTAAATAAATTTGTACAAGTGAAAATAATAAAATTCACAAATGCATCAAGTGGTAAAACCCAGTTTCAAAAATAGTGCATCTTCCAAGCACAGTGTGTCTGGTACGTTTCAGTCACAAACGGGGATTAAAGAGAAGGGTTGTTCAGTCCATTCCCCCAAAGAGAGGTGAAAGCAAGAATCCTACTTTGCAGTGATTTGTTGGGACCCTTCAGAAAAGCAAAAGTCTATTTTCCAGACAGTGGTGTCACGTTTCTGCCCCCGCCTCCATTATAATGTATCTTAAGGGCAGCTCTGTCTTCCCCCAAGTTTGTAGTGAATAAATGATTGAACCTTGTGTGTGTAGATACCTGCATATAGTCCTGTCCCAGGGGTAGGTCGTCTCTAAGATGTATTTAAGATTCAAAGATGCTGGGTTGTAACTTTGCGTGCATCAGACTAGGGTTTTACGCTGCTTGTTCTCACCCTTGCCTTGTTTTGGTTGTTCTTTAAGTCTTTGCAAGGGATCATAAAGCCACCAGTGCAGGATCCAGTAGGCTTCCTCCAGCAGCACATTGAGAAGGACCTGGAGCAGCTGACAAAAACTCTGGGAAAGAGTGCTGATGAGACCATCAATGTAGTTCATCTCATCCTGTGCAGCCTCCTCAAGGAGCCCCACCAGCACCCGAACCAGTGTAAGGAAAAGAGTACTCGGATGGAATGTGGAAGGCAGCAGGGGGACGGTGTCGTCATTCTAAGTGTAGCAGTTGTGTGGTTCCTCCCCTGATAGCACAGCACCAGCTTGGGCAAAGCATTTCAGACTGGCAGCAGCAAAGCCAATTGGGGAGATCCTGAGCTTTAGTGATACCTATTTCCTATTCCTGCAAGCAGCTGATCTGACTGATCATCTCTCCTACTGCCCGGGGCGCTGGGGTTTAACCTGGTTTGGTAGTTTTGAATGGAACCATTGCATAACTGATGGTATGCTGTACGGAAAGGATTTTCAGCTACAGAAACTGCTGAGTTGCTCAAAGAATGTAACCATTGCATAAACCTCAACAGATCAGGTGTAATGGTTTATATGCCAGCTTCTAAGCTACAATAAGAAACCGTCAGAGGGAGTAGGGTATGACTGAGGATCATTCTCAGTAGAATTTGAAGGTCTGAATCCTGACACAATGGTCTTGCAGCAGATTTTATTATGGGGTTATTTATATGGAGGAGCATGGTCTTAGTGGCTAGAGCACTGAACTGGGAGCCAAGATTCCTCAAGTTCTAGTCTTTGTGCTGCCACCGACTCATGGTTTGACGTTGGACAAGTCACTTCATTTCTCTGTATTTATGTTTGAACGTTTGTGAAATGTCTTAGCTCCCTTCAGATGGGATTGAGGGACTGAATTAAAGTTTCTTAAGTACTGAAAGGTGGTGGGGGAGGGCAGGGGGGAATTAAAGTGCTCAATTGGCCGTGCATTTTCTCTCCAGTGAGATCATTTAACATGGATGGATGCCTAGATCTTAGGACCTCTGAAAGTGTAAGTGGCTTATTACACACTGACTGCAACTCACAAGGCTGTCCTGTTCCCACGGGGAAATCCTAGGAGTTCAAGGAACCCCAAGTTCATTTTCCACTGACACGTTGTAAATGTAACACGCTATATATGCCCCTGTTGCAGGGCCAGTTCGCTTTGATGACACACTCTCCACTAAGGAGCACCGAAATGAATGGGAAAGAATTGTCGCAAACACCATTATTATTCCTGAATTAAAGGTGAGATCCCACTGGACTTTCTGTATCTGACTGCTAACCTAAAAATGAACTTGAGCAGCCCAAAGACCACTTGGAATTCTGAACTGCAGCCCAGACCTGTGCTGATGTACAGACCCACCAATCCATAAATCCACTCTGCTCCATGCTTTTGAAAAGCACTGCTAATGCAGGCAGGTTAGCATTCATCTGTGCTGTCTAACCACTCCCCGGCACAGCTTCCCTGGGACAATTACCTTACTCTGCCTGGGCAAGAGGTAGAATCTGGGACCAAGAAGGGACGGTAGAGGATTCTGATAGACAAGTAGAAGTATCTGTTGGCTTTGGGAGGGATTGTCAGGCCCAGTTAGTAGCATGGAGTCAATCCCATCTGACCTTTCCTGGTGCAGTATGTAAGGAACAGAGGACTTTAGGGATCATTGGGGTTGAGTGAGAGTGTGGAGAATAATTTTCTAGTATCAGTGGTTGTCCTGGCATGGATGTTAAATGCCCTGGCTATGAGCCCATCAGTTTTGACATCCTCCTGTGGTAACTGGCCATTAAACTACCATGGAAATGTGCAAAGCTGTTGCAAAATTCTCTCTTTATAGATGAACTACCACCATCAGCATATTCTCGCTCCTAAGTCCACACCCCGCCCCTTTCCAAAGAGATCCTTATACTTAATTCTATGGCACCACTGTTCCATTTTCCTCTGTCCGCCTCAACAGTTTTGTGAGTGGAAAGGGTTGTGTTTCTGACACTGGGTCTTTTTAATGCAGGATTTGGACAAAATACTTACGAAGTTAAATAAACAAATCAGTGAGGACGAGAGAATCTGTTCCAACCCAGTGGCGAAAATAGTGTACGGTGACCCCGTGACCTTCCTGTCCCAGCTACCCAAGGACAGCACCATGCATTGCTCCCGGATGTGGAGCTGCAGGAAGAGGATCTCAGTTGAGTACCTGGGACATGTGGTCCAGCAGAAGGATGGCAAGGACATTGTGCCCATCCTCTGGAAGTTCCTGCAGAAGGTGAGTGTGCCGAGATCTATGTCTCAGGACACACTGATGAGTGACTAAAGGTTCAGAGATCCAGTCCCCGGCTAACGCATCATCATTAACAAAAGGGAAACTCCAACAGACAGCTTCATGTCTGTCTTTCTTTTCAACTATTTATGAATGTGATGACTTTGATCTGAGAATGAAAACTGCTGTCAGCTACTTGTCAAAAACTGAAGCACATCAGTATGCATCAAGAGCACTTTGATATTCTAAAATCACAGATAAAGCATAAAAGTAGTTTGTGTTAGTGTCTGTGAAGTGAAATTCATCAAGGGACCAGAAGCTAATCGGCCTCCCAAAGCCACCCTCTCTTTGGTTGAAGATTAAACTGTGGTTTGTTAGCTGTTATTTCCCTTTAAAGAGTGAGGAGAGCAAATGTGAGAAGAGAGGAAAGGACAATTGAGCTGTTAATGATACTGTGGGATCATTACTTGCATCACCTAAGCTCAACCTGGGTTCTGTCAGCCTTTGTTTCCCTGTGGAACACAGCTCTGCAGAGCATGAAGCAGGCCATCTGGCAGCTTGTTCCAAGACCACGTAGGGGTTAGTAGTAGAGAGATTGCAAGTGCAAGAGGTGGGATAGTGGAGTATGTGTTCAAACCCACTTAGTGGATGAGTTGCTGCATGCAGGACCAGTTTCAGTTACCAGGTGGCCGTCAGGAGCAGCTCCCAGGACAGCTGTGCAGAAGTCTTTTGAGATGGCGTGGGTCCCCAGCCAAGAGGCAAAAGGGCAGTATCCGGATTTCATTTCTCATGTCTGCATAGGGGTCAGCAAGAAGCTTTCAAAAATATGGCCAAAAGTAACGTCCTAAAGCCCGAGATGAGATTACTCTTAGTTTGCATTGATAACAATAATATTTGCTCATGGAACCCATGCAATCTAATTGTGCGGTTCCTTCAAGTAGAATGGAAATCCCTCAATACGTCTCTGTGCAGGAAAGTGCAGTTTGGGTATTGTCCTCTCATTGCCACTAGTGTGCCTTCACTCTCTATATGAATCACTACCTAAGAGAGCCTCCCACTCTTCCCCCTTCCTCCCCTCTCTTTGTGTCCTTCACTGAACGGGCAGCCTGGATATTACAGACTCTGGCGCAAGTGCCCACAGTGGTGACTCCCCCAGTGACAAAGCACCCATCTCTGGAAAGCACCTGAAAACAAGCCAAGTACTTGCTTCATTGGCATATGTAGTAAAATCAGACTGATCTGGAGAAGGAATAGCCTGAGCCCCTCTGCAAGGGGGATGCTAAAATTCAAGACATTCTCCATGTTTTTATTTACAGAAGCATTGTCCACTTGGTGAGTTTGGCATGTGTAAAGCATGTGCTTTTTGTCATTAACCAATCAGAAATAGTTAAAATAAAAGCGCACATCAAGGCTGCAAGTCTGTGTCCTCTGCAAGCCTGTCCAACCCTTTGAGCAGTCTCAGCACCTCCAGTATGATCTGCCTTCAGATAACTACACCACACTCCTGGTGCCTCTCCCCCTTTCTAGGAAGCTGAACTGAGGCTGGTTAAGTTTTTACCAGACATCCTGGCTCTGCAGAGAGACTTGGTGAAAAGATTCCAGAATATTACAGATGTGGAACACCGCACAATCCGAGACTTTGTCTCTAAATTCCACTCAGGTAAGACTGGCATGGGATGGTCCAATTTTAATATTTCCAGTTTGTAATTAACAAAAGTGCACACGGTGCATCAGGCAAACCATGCGAAGGGCTTGACACTTTGGGAGGTTCAGTTTTCAAGTGGACACATCTCCTAAGCTTGAAAGCAAAGGCTGCGGTTTGAGCTCTGACTCCCATTAAAGGGAATGACACACCCTGACCCCTCAGCAGTCCTGGCTCCTGGTGCGTGGAAGGCTATGGCTCCGCTACAGAGCTAACAGCGGCACCGCTGCTCAAATGTAGCTGTAGCGCTGCTAGTGCAGATGCTCTAAGCCGACGGGAAACAGCTCTCCGGTCGATTTAATCACTACAGGCCCATGGGTGGCAGTATCTCTCCTGCCAACAGCGCTGTCCACACTGGCGCTTACATCGTTGTAACTTACGTCGCTCCGGGGGTGGCTTATTCACACCCGAGCGACCTAACTTATACTGACTGTAGCTGTAGTGTGTACATAGCCCAAGAGTCATCGGCTAGTTTGAGAGGACATGAGCACATGAATGTGGAGGGTTTGCTTGAGGTCCATGCTGGATGAATTACTGAAAGCTCAAGTGATGGTGTCGGATGGCTGGGATTCGCACTGTTCCATAGCGTGGACCACGTTTTAATACAAAAATCACCCAGTGGACAGGATGGATCACACTCTGGTAACTACAGCAATTGCTTACAGGGAAAAGTAACGTTAGGAAAGTATTTAATGTATCTTTAGCTTTGATGCCGTTTAGAAGCTGCTATACCAGGAGAGCTGACACCCTCTGACCATCTAGCTAGTGTTCTGGAGTGCACTTGGAAAGCCTGTGTATTATGAGATTCAAAGGTGTTGTGAAGGCCAGCAAAGGGTGTTTCAAGCATTCCTCGTTTTTGTGTTCTTCAGATGAGATGAGGAATCTGTGGCAAATCAGAGTGAACACGTTTCTGTCTGTGTGGAACAAGTTGAGAAGATCGTTAGATACCAATGGTGAGTGTGCTGTGTACGCTCTTGTCATTCCAGTAATGACAGGAGTGGGAGCTAACTGGACACCAGGTGATGGAAGGTTGGCCCTCATTACCCTTTGGCAATCCAAGCTCCTTCCAACACCGATGCAGAGAGATGTACCTGAAAGCTGACTTTAGACATCAAGGAGGGATAGCTCAGTGGTTTGAGCATTGGCCTACTAAACCCAGGGTTGTGAGTTCAATCCTTGAGGGGGCCACTTAGGGAGCTGGGGCAAAATCAGTACTTGGTCCTGCTAGTGAAGGCAGGGGGCTGGACTTGATGACCTTTCAAGGTCCCTTCCAGGTCTAGGAGATAGAATATCTCCATTAATTTATAATTTATTTATAAATTTATTTTATTTAGGTGTTGACGAATGGTGTGGGTGCAAAAGGGGAACATGTTTTCCCTTCCAATACTCTCTCTTGCCCCTACTCACTACCTCTTAATACTTAGGATGAGCTGCAAAAACAGCTGTGCTCTGGCTCCCTCTTCCTATTGTACACCCTATCCTAACCTGCCAAATGACTAGCTCCCTGACCCAGCTCAGGAGAGGGAGCTCCACCTCCGTGGCTGTGGGCCTGTTGTGAAAGGCTTCTCTGCCCTCTTGCAGGTGAAATTAAGCTTCCCACAGGCTTTTGTGATGCTGACTTGACCCTAGACAGCGAGTTTGAGACCCTCCTGCCACGCAGACGGGGTCTGGGCCTGTGCTCCACGGCCTTGGTTAGCTACCTCATCAGCCTGCACAATGACTTCATCTACACCGTGGAGAAACACACAATGGAAGCCAACAGGTATGTTAATGTGTCAGCTAGACACGCCGCTGCTTCTCTTTGTTACCGGCTGTCCCCTCAGCCTCCTCTTCCCCCAGCAGTGAGTCAAGACCGCTCCGCGCTCTGCAGCGCTGACTGTAACGTAACGAAGCTTCCTCCTTTCCCACAGCTACTCCATCAGCCCTTCGGAGGTGGCTGATCTGCATGTGATCAGTTATGAGGTGGAGAGAGATCTGATCCCTCTGATCTTGTCCAATTGCCAGTACAGCGTGGAGAAAGGTGGGGAGACTCTGCAGGAGTTCAACCTGGAGAAGATCCAGCAGCAGGTCACCAGCAGGTTCCTGCAGGGGAAGCCACTCATCACCCTAGTGGTAAGGAGGGTGGGAGCCAGTTGCAGCCTTTTGCAGACAACTCTTCAGCCAGTGTGGGTGTTCATTGCACTGCTATGCAGCTGGCATGTGCTACAACAGGGGCGACCAAAGTGCATTCCACCAAGATGGACAACCTGCAGGCCTTCTCTCACGCCCGTGCTCTCTCTCCCGACAGGGAATACCCACCCTGGTGTACAGACATGACCGGAATTATGAGCATCTGTTTAACGACGTCAAGAGCAAACTCAATCAGGTGAGTCTCTGAGATGGAACAGGTAGCAGGACAAGCAAGTGACCAGAGGCTTTCTAACTGGATACAAATCAGGATTCACTCCTCCCACATGCACCTCTTGGGTTATAGGGGCCCACGAGGAGGACACTCAGCGGTGCCTCATGTTTTAACTCTTTGTGCCTTAAATGCACACAGACCTAGTGTTCTCTCCTCAGTACATTCTGGTTCAGGAAATGGAGGTAAACATCTTTATCTTCAGCTCTCTGTACTCGAAGACTTTGTGTTATATGGGGCTCCAGCGGGTTGGACACCTGTGAGGTGCAGGTCTTCACTGCATAATGAGAGGGAATGATGAGGAATGCTAAGTGATGACTTTGTGTTTCCTCCAATTACAGAACTCCCTCCCCAACTCTATGATCAACATGATCAGTGGGGAACTGCAGTCCTACAATGACGTCTGTGAAGCTCTGTCAGTTGCTGAAATCACGCTGGGATTCCTGGCCATGGCTGGAGAGGACCCAGATATGCTTCTGACCCACTATGTTGAAGTTATTTTGCAGATGGGGGATCAGACAAGCCCTCATGTGCTGAAGGTGAGTCGAGTGAGCAGATTCCCTGAGTCTACAAACTCATAAACACGTCCATTCAGACTGGTCTCCAAGCCCAACAACAGCCCAGCTTTAAAAATTGGTATTAAAGACCCCACATGTCCCAGGGCAAGTGAGGTGGTTTCATCTTTCCCGCACACACATGTTGAGGTAGGGCTCAGCCAGCCAGCTTGTGGTGTTGGGTAGCCCTTTGTAACAATGACAGCAGAGCTGGGGCAGGAAGTGTGATGTGTCAAATTCACTTGCTCTGCAGATCCTTGGTGTCCTGCTAGGATTCAGGAACAAGGAGGGGAATCCTTGAGTCAGGTGATACAAGTGCTGGGTATGATGCGGCACAGAGACCAAGAGAAGGCAAATACCATGGGAAGCCTCCACTGAAGAGTCAGCTTTCACCAGCACAGAACTGAATATACTCCCCTTATCTCTTAAGGGTGGTGGTGGGGTTTCTCTTCTCCCACTGATGGGCACAGTGCTAGAAGAGACTGTTTCTGTGACAGAGGCAGGGGCACTACCTGCTCTCCAGTTGCTGAAATCACGCATTCCACCTTCACTTTGCCCTCCCCTTGCACAGGTGCTATGGGGATGAGTTGCTGGAGAGAGACGGAAGGGGGAGACTGTCTTTTGGAAAGCAGGCCTCCACAGCCAGGGTGACAGGGCTGGGTGAGCACCAGCTTGGGGAATCTTTGTTTTGTTTACGGTAATATGCCCTGATGTTTACTCCTGCTGATCACAGCTGTTTCACATCTGCTGAGTCACCCCACCTGCTTGCACCAGCCTTCCTGTGCTTACTCGAGTGTACAGGAAAAACCGGCCTAGTCTAATTGTTTTCAGCCTTTCCATGTTCGGCTGCAACACAGACCAGCGACGACGATGTGAACAACAAGGTATTCCTGAGTGCATACGATTCTACTTCATTGGTGTGTTTCTCTTTCAGGCCCTAAGCCGGTGTCACCTAAAGCACATCATAGCCCTGTGGCAGCTCCTCTCTACTCACAAGTCTGAGCAACTGCTGCGTCTCAAACGGGTAGGAAAGTGTCTGGCCTCAGCATTCGGTTCAGTGTTTTTCCTTCTCCCCAGAGGAAACTGCTCACCTGTGCATGTTCTTGCTGTGCCTTCTAGGATCCCTTTGTGGATGTTGATGCAGCCTATAAAGCTGAACTCAGTTCAGAGAACACCAAGCTCCTCAACACCTTCCTCATTCAGGCCGGGCTGGAGACCTTCCTGCAGGAGCTGCACGAAATGATCATCCTGAAGTTGAAACATACCAAAGTTGGAGATGAGTTCAACCCCTTGTGGAGGTAATGGACTGCTCGGCCCAGACCTAACTACCTTCACATGCTCATTTTTTATTTCTGTCATTTACATTGCAAAGGGGCAAAGGATTCCCTTCGTTTTTCCTGCTCAGGTGGACACAAAGCACAAAACACCAACCGATTGAACAGTGAAAAGCTTCAGCCGGTGCTAAGAATGTTTACACAAACTTTGGGGCATGTGACTTTTCTACATAGCTGTACGACATGTCAAATATTCAAATGGGAATGGCTGGTTTTGAGTGCTTAATGGAATGCTAGCATTGGGCAAATCCAAGCGTAGCACAGCCCAGCTCGGTTGGCTTTCCATACACAGCTTTGCCCCTGCACTTCCATCCTAACCTGCAGCGCTTCCCACGTCTATGTTCTTGAGCTTCCATGGGAGTCACCAATGTATTTCGAACCTGACCTGTTGCACCATTTAACCTATCTCATTGTAGTATGTATAACACTCAGTAAAAAATATTGTGTAGGATGCATGCGGCATACTGCAATGTTATTATTAATGGTGTTTTTCTCTCTCTTTATTTTCTAGCCTGAAGGATACGCTTCTTTCGTACATTGAAAGGAAAGGGAGCAGCGTACTTACAGAGCTGGAGGATATGTTCCCAGAAGAGATTCTGCTCTCGCACTCTATTGCTGCCTGGAAAGCTGCTGCTGCCCTCAAAAGGGATCGTAGACTAAGTTAATCTAGTAGAGGATCCTGCAAACGCTGCTTTTTACTGGAGGAGCAGCACTGGGTCTGTGTAAGACCTGCTCATTGCACTGATCTTCCTTCCTGTCCGAGGGGAATTCTGGTGCCACAAACACGCCATGTCAATGAGATCGTGAAAGTAACCTCTCTCTTACACTGGACTCAGGACCAAAATGGGATGCACAAGCATAAAGGATTTTATGCATCAGAAGGACTGGGGGGAAACAAATGTATATACAAATATGTGCTATTTCTTGAGCGGGCAAAGCAGAGATGGAAACACTGTTCATAGAGAGGCGTGGTGAAAATTCATGTATCCTTGAAGGATAAAAAAGCCATCATCCTTCAGTGACCTGGGCAGAGCGGGGGTGGAGTTGGGGGTATCAAAGTGTCTTGTGAGCTACTTGGACAGCCCCAGTACAGGCATGCTTTGTTCTCCATGTTTTTTGTGGGCACTGTTCCGGTTCACATGCTCCCTTACTGCCAACCTTTTCCTCTTTAGCTAGATGAAAAACAAATGTTGTCCTCCCTCATCCAGGTCTCATAAGCTTCCCTGCTGCAATACTGCCCTAGCTGCCTTCATATGTCTAAAGGGTCACATTGGCTCGCTGAGCGGTCTAGCTTTATTCCTGCGCTAACATTCCATGAGTCCAGGGGTATCAGTTACCAGAGGTCCGTTAACTTCCTCTTTGCATAACACATCCAGTGCAGTTCAAAGCTCACCACGGAAGTTTGTTCTTGTAGCTGCTTTTAAAGTAAAACATTAAAAGGCAATGTGGCCCAAATCCCACACAACAGGACAACCTAATGGTCCTGAATTACTACCCCCACTACTCTTCCTCCCCCCTCTTCCCCGAGGCACCGTACATTTGCATCAGAATGGTGCTGCCAGGCAATTTCTGGCACGTGTGCATGTGCAGGCAGACGTGCACGTTGGAGCTGAGAGCCACTTCACTCTTGTGTCTTAGGTACGTTTTCTGGATAGCATGGACTCTCCATTAGGGTTTAGTTGTCATCTTCTTAGCTGATATTGAACAACCATAATCAGACTATTAATAGGGAAAACAGAAATGTAAATGTCATTGCTCTGTGCTGCTTTCCCCATATAAATTTCTTGTGTCTCTGACTTAATACTTTTCAGTGTTGCCTTTCTCTAGCAGGAAGCATCTGCAACTGTCCGTGCCACCGTGCTTTCCTGATATCACAGCAGAGTCATTTACATAGGTAGTTAGGACCATGTTTCCATTTAGAAAAGTTCCTTCTGGGCCAGAAGTTTGTACTTTATAGCCAGAATTTCACCCAGGAGCAAGTTTCTGATCAAATGTAAGGAAATCCCGATCTTTTGTTATGTACCAGATAAGTAACAGGTTTTTTTAGACACACCTTCAAAATGAGAATCTTTAACCACACACATTCGATAGACTTGATCCCATTAAGGTTTGTCCAATAAATAGTGCAGGTCCACAAATCTGGATTTCACTAGGTGGATAATATGCATCCTAAAAACACTGGAATATGAATTCTCGCTAGGACAGGGTTTCCCCCCCTCCTCTTATCGAGGGGATTTTACAAGCTCTGCACTCCCTCTGTTCCCTGCCATTTATTGATCTGTTGCAGCATTAATATTTTAACAAATATTTGGGATAATTTGAAATGTAAAGTTAATCATGAGGGTTTGCCTATTGGAAGCAGTATGGCTTCCATTTATATTTGCAGTATTTCCATCTCTTACTGCACAGTTAATGTTTTCAAGTTGCCTTTTAAAAAGAAAAAAAAAGATACCTCAGGGTCTCAGTTTGGACAGAGCCCAAACTAACTTCCTAGCAGCAAGCATTCGGTGACCTTTTCTAGTCACTGTTTTGTTGCTGTTTCTAGCTTTAAGGTGCCTTAGCTGTAACAATTTACTTAGAGGGAATCATGCTAGATGTTCTTATGCTTCACTGAGTTGCTTTGTATGAAGGACTTGATTATTTTTTGTATTTTTTATTTAGTCTTAATAAACTTGATCAGATACGTTACGACCAATGTAGAAGTGTGCACCTATTTCAGGGCTTTTATTCCTGAGGATTTGGGGGCTGTTTCTTCAATAAATGAATGATTTGCTGCTCAAGATTCCTTAGCGGTCAACAGTGATGCTTGAAACTGTGTCTTGAAAAGCACCCAATGCACCATTTTTTTGTACTATGAGGATTCTGACATTTAAAACCTTGGCCTCTTTTGTCTTGCAAGCTGCTAATTATGCAGAAGTGCAAATTTGGACAGAGTTAATGGACGATTGCTGGACTCAATTCCACACAGTCGATGTAAAACAGGAGCAGGGAAGCTTGCCCTATGTCATTTCCTTCCCTTCCCTCCCCTCCTAGAGGCAGGAGAGGTGATGAGTTTCTGATCGAGAGCCCCAGCCACCAGCAGTGGGCCTCTTGTCTGCTGCAGGGCCTGCAAAGTGATGGTGATTTCACTGCAAAGCTCAATTGCAGCAGGTCCCCCCTTTTCCTTCACCTAGTTCAGGGATTCTCCAACTGGGGTTGTGAGGTTTACATTGGTGGGGGGGGAGCGGTTGTGAGCTGTCAGCCTCGACCCCCAAACCCTGCTTTACCTCCAGCATTTATAATAGTGTGTTAAATATTTTTTAAAAGTGTTTAATGTATAAGGAGGGTTGCACTTACAGGCTTGCTGTGTGAAAGGGGTCATCAGTACAAAAGTTTGAGAACCACTGGCCTCGTTTCTGCCTCAGCCCGGTCTTCCCATCGCACTTTGCACTGCAAATCAAACTGGGGCTGGGCCCGGGCCCGGACCAGAGTGAAGCGGGGGACTGGGCCCTGCGAGCTGGGCTGGGCCCGATGGGTGGGGGGGGGGGGGAGAAATCTGAGCCCCGCGAGCTGGGCTGTTCCCCTCACAGATGTTGCCACGCCGTGGGTGCCGTGAGCTGGGCTGTTCCCCTCATAGACGGTGCCACGAGCCCCAAGTCTGGCCCTGCAGTGCCCTGGCTCTGAGCACAGGCAGACCTAGCGTTGCTAACCCTCTGGGATTAGCTGGGAATCTCCCGGAATCAGGTTCAATCTCCAGGAGGCTCCTGAAACCCATCCGGGAGCTTTTAGGCTACTAAAAGTCTGGCGGCGCAACACGGCTAAGGCAGGCTGCCTGCCGGCCTGAGCGCCACATGGCTCCTGGAAGCAGCTGGCAAGTCCCTCTAGCTCAGGGGTTCTTAAACGGAATTGGGACCCCTTGGGGGTCGCGAGTTGTCAGCCTCCACCCCAAACCCCGCTTTGCCTCTAGCATGTATAATGGTGTGAAATATATAAAGTTTTTAATTTATAAGGGGGGGGCGGTCGCACTCAGAGGGTTGGGGGGCGCCAGTACAAAACTCTGAGAACCCCTGCTCTAGCTCCTAGGCAGACAGGGTGACTCTGCAGCTCCCATTGGCTGGGACCCGCGACCAATGGGAGCTGTGGGGGTCGGCCTGCAGGCAGGGGCAGCACGCAGAGCCGCCTGGCCGCCCCTGCGCCTAGGAGCTGGACGTGCTGCCCGCTTCCAGGAGCTGCCTCAGGGGAGCGCCGCCCGGCCAGAGTCCGCCCCAGCCCAGAGCCCCCTCCCACCCCCAGAGCCGGCCCCGCCCCCGCCCGTGAAAAGGGAGGGGGGGTGGAGTGAGCGGGGGCGGGGCCTCGGGGAAGGGGCGGGGCGAGGGTGTTCGGGTTTCTGGGATTAGACAGGTGGCAGCACTCGGCCGACCTGCCCCGCCGGCTCCGTGGGCCCGGCCGGCGGGGAAGCGGGGCCATGGCGCGCAGCGAGACGGAGCCGCCGGAGCAGGCGCCGCTGCGCCGCTGGGAACGGTAATGGGAGCGGGGCGCGGGAGGGGCCCCGTCGGACAGCCCGGGCTTCCGGCTGCGGGGCATGCTGGGATGTGCGGCGAAAGTGTTGTGCGCATGCGTCATAGTGCGGCGTAATGGGCGGGCTTGTCAAGGGACCCCCCCCCCCTTCCCAGGCAGACCGCGGCCCCCCAGCCAGTGTCATCAGTCCCGGGGGACCCCAGAAAACCAAACACCCGTGCCCCGCCCCTCCCTGAGGCCCCGCCCCTTGGCTGAGGCCCCGCCCCTTCTCCGTCACCCGCTCTCCCTGACCCTCGCTCACTCCCTCATTTTCACAGGGCGGGGCTGGGGGGGTGCAGGCTCTGGGATGGAGCTGGGGATGAGGGATTTGGGGTGCCGGAGGGGGATCTGGACTGGAGCCGAGGGGTTTGATGTGTTGGAGGGGGCTCAGGGCTGGGGCAGGGGGTTGGGGTGTGGGGGGGTGCAGGCTCTAGGATGGGGCTGGGGATGAGGGATTCGGGGTGCCGGAGGGGGATCTGGACTGGAGCCGAGGGGTTTGGTGTGTTGGAGGGGGCTCAGGGCTGGGGCAGGGGGTTAGGGTGTGGGGGGGTGCAGGCTCTGGGATGGGGCCGGGGATGAGGGATTTGGGGTGCGGGAGGGGGCTCCGGACTGGAGCCGAGGGGTTTGACGTGTTGGAGGGGGCTCAGGGCTGGGGCAGGGGGTTGGGGTGTAGGGGTGCAGGCTCTAGGATGGGGGCTGGGGATGAGGGATTTGGAGTGCCGGAGGGGGCTCTGGACTGGAGCCGAGGGGTTTGACGTGTTGGAGGGGGCTCAGGGCTGGGGCAGGGGGTTGGGGTGCAGGCTCTGGGATGGAGCTGGGGATGAGGGATTTGGGGTGCCGGAGGGGGCTCCGGACTGGAGCCGAGGGGTTTGGTGTGTTGGAGGGGGCTCAGGGCTGGGGCAGGGGGTTAGGGTGTGGGGGGGTGCAGGCTCTGGGATGGAGCTGGGGATGAGGGATTTGGGGTGCCGGAGGGGGCTCCGGACTGGAGCCGAGGGGTTTGACGTGTTGGAGGGGGCTCAGGGCTGGGGCAGGGGGTTGGGGTGTAGGGGGGTGCAGGCTCTGGGATGGAGCTGGGGATGAGGGATTTGGGGTGCCGGAGGGGGCTCCGGACTGGAGCCGAGGGGTTTGACGTGTTGGAGGGGGCTCAGGGCTGGGGCAGGGGGTTAGGGTGTGGTGGGGTGCAGGCTCTAGGATAGGGCCGGGGATGAGGGATTTGGGGTGCGGGAGGGGGCTCCGGACTGGAGCCGAGGGGTTTGATGTGTTGGAGGGGGCTCAGGGCTGGGGGTTGGGGTGTAGGGGTGCAGGCTCTAGGATGGGGCCGGGGATGAGGGATTTGGAGTGCCGGAGGGGGCTCTGGACTGGAGCCAAGGGGTTTGATGTGTTAGAGGGGGCTCAGGGCTGGGGCAGGGGGTTGGGGTGTAGGGGTGCAGGCTCTGGGATGGGGCCGGGGATGAGGGATTCGGGGTGCCGGAGGGGGATCTGGACTGGAGCCGAGGGGTTTGACGTGTTGGAGGGGGCTCAGGGCTGGGGCAGGGGGTTGGGGTGTAGGGGTGCAGGCTCTGGGATGGGGCCGGGGATGAGGGATTTGGGGTGCCGGAGGGGGCTCTGGACTGGAGCCGAGGGGTTTGTCGTGTTGGACGGAGCTGAGGGAGGAGGTTTGGGGTGCAGGCTCCGGGTGGCACTTACCTCAGGCGGCTCCCAGAAATGGACAGCATGTCCCTGTGGCTCCTAGGCGCAGGGGCAACCAGGGAGCTTCCACACGCTGCCGTTGCCCCCGCCCCGGCAGCTCCCATTGGCTGTGGTTCCTGGCCAATGGGAGCTGTGGAGCCAGTGCTCGGGGTGGGGGCAGCTCACGGAGCCTCCCTGCCCACCCTTGCATCTAGGGCCCTCAGGGACACGCTGGACACTTCCGGGAACCATGGGGAATCAGGGCAGGCAGGGAGCCTGCCTGAGCCTCGCTGCGCCACCAACTGGACTTTTAACGGCCCAGTCAGCAGTGCTGACCAAAGCCACCAGGGTCCCTTTTTGACCGGGCGTTCCAGTCAAAAACTGGACACCTGGGAACCCTTGACTCTATTGGGCTGGGGCATGGGATGAGGTGGCAAAGCCTGACCCTTTTAGGCCATGCTGGGCTGTGGCCCCTGGTGTCGCTCAAAGGTGGGTCCCCAGTTCTATGAGTTGTCCTGACCTGGTGGTAGAAGTGGGGACCATCCCCAGATCTCTCCCTTCCTGAGGGGTGGGCGCTGTTTGTCCGAGTGGCTCTTGGACATCACACCTGTGCTGCTTCCTGATTAGGGTGACCCGACAGCAAATGTGAAAAATCTGGATGGGGTGGGGGGTAATAGGTGCCTATATATAAGAAAAAGTCCCAAATATTGGGACTGCCCCTACAAAATCAGGACATCTGGTCACCCTATTCCTGATGCTCTTTGGGGCTCTCCCCTGGGCTCCCTGTTATTGGGGTGTTGTCAGGAGAGAGTGGCTCTGTCCCAGTCTCTCCTCTGTGCCGCAGGCAGTGCAGTCACTCCTCTGGCCTCAGATGGGGCTTCATGCCCCTCTTCAGGTTTGTGGTCACTAACTGAGCTTGGTCAGGGTCTGCCTTAGTATTGAGGTGAGGTATCTCCTTGGCCTCACGTAGTAGGTCTCTGCAGAGATCTGGAGCCGGCCAGCTCGTCAGCCTGGATTGTTTCATCCCTTCCCATCCATGCAATGAAAAGCCCCTGTTCTGGCTCAGGATCTCAAATGCTTTGCAGTCAGCCCTCGTGAACCCTGCTGTGAAACACGGGATTTTTAGCATCTCCATTTTCCAATTGCAGAAATGGAAGCACACAAGTTTGCCAAGGTCACTCAGAAGCACTGACAGTTCTGAGACTAGAACCTCGGAATCCCGATGTTCTGCTTCAGTAACTAGACCACACTGCCCTGAGGAATACGCTGACTACCTGCCAACCCATCATGTCTTTCCTAAACCAGCAGAGCCTTGTTGAATGGAAACCTGCTGAAATAATCGAATAACACGATTTTGCAGGATGCCCGGACCAGCCTGCTTCTGTCATTTCAATGGGTTGTGTATGGAGTTGGGAATAAAGACACTGTTTTTGCCTGTGGTTATCTTTCCTTAGGGAGCAGGCCCAGCTAAAGGCAAATGTGATTGAGGAGGACACTGAGGAATGGCAGAAAGATTCCACCTTTGCAGGACTGGAGAGAGTGGGAGGGGTGGACCTGTCTTATGTCAAAGGAAACGACACAATCGCCTGCGCTTCTCTGGTGGTTCTCAGCTACCCAGATCTTGAGGTAATGGCCCTTGAGCGGTGGTCTCATGGTTGGGATACCTGTACTGTAAAGGCTTTGTAGAAAACCAGCCTACCCCAAAGGGCATCATGGACTGTATCTCAGCATCACAAGGCTCCAGCCAAGAATCTGACCCGCATGTTCACCAAGAAAAGGCTTTCTGCAGAGAGCATGGGGGAGGAGGAGAGAACAGGAGTGATGATCTTTGGTATTACCTAGCAAAATTAATTTGGAAATACGTAGTTCGGTCACTTCCTGCAGAGAGAAGCTGAGTCCAAGAGTTACAGAGAACTTCTGGAGGCCCGGGGAGGTGGTTCCAGGGTGTAGCAATTGCTCAGGAGTAGGTCAGAGATGATGATGTTGATAAGAAATAGCTCATCAACTGCCTTTGAAGATTTTGATTGAATTAGGTAAATGTTGGAAATCAACTGTTTCACCCTCTATCCAGAAACAAACCACAGAAAGGCCATTGTTATTCAACATTTACCAGGAGAGCAAGTTAAAACAATGTGACATTCCTAGACAGATGGTGCCTTCCTTGTCAGATCCCTCTGGTAATCAGTTAATATGAGATGTGATTTACAATGGCACTTCCAAATCTGTTGCGAGTCTCCCACATTCTGCAGTCATTAAACTTTGAATTAATAAAGATTTATCAGAGTTTATGTACAGATATCAACGAATGTAAAAAGTTGTCACTAACTAAAAACACAGACAACAAATATGGAATTGAACATTGATATCCACTGGAAATCACAGAAAGTGAGAATCAAATCCTGCCACAGTTCTTAAAGACTTGCCCATGACGGCTGTGTGAGTTAATTCACCTACTGTCCTTGGTCAGTGTCCTAACAGGCTTTCTTCTGAAATCCACTTGCTTTTCCGAATGCTGGGTGAGAGGCCCTTTGATCAGGCATTGATTATAAGTAAGGCTAAGATTTTGTCACGGATATTTTTAGTAAAAGTCACGGACAGGTCACGGGCAAAACAGAAAAATTCAGGGAAGCCATGACCTGTCCCTAACTTTTACTAAAAATATCCTTGACAAAATGTGGATCTGCGGATCCCCACACTACTTCAAGCGGGGCAGCTGCAGGGACTAGGAGCTGCCTGTAGCAGCTGGGGGCTGCGGGATACCTCTGCCACCTGCAGCTCCGGGCGTCCCCCGCTGTCGGCAGCGGCTGGGAGCTCAGGGTTTCCCACCACCCATGGGGGCCAGGAGCTGCCACAGCGGCAAGGAGCTTGTCCCTGCCACCTCCGGCAGCCCGGAGCTTGGGGGTTCCCTGCCGCTGCCCGCCAGGAACTGGGGGGTACCCCACCAGCCCCAGGGCAGGGAGCTCAGGGGGTTTCCCACCGCCCCCAGCAGCTGGGAGCTCGGGGGTTCTGCTGCCGGTAACAGAGAGCTGAGGGGGTTTCCCCCATCGCCACCACCGGCGGCACGGAGCTGCGCGGGCCACCAGAGGCGGCAGGGGTACCTCACAGCTTCCTGGCCCAGCGGGTGGTGGCGGACATTGCAGCTCTCGACCACCGCAAGCTGAAGTCATGGAGGCCACTGGAAGTCACGGATTCCATGACCTCCGTGACCTAAATCGCAGACTTGATTATAAGGACAGTGATCTCCCGCTGTTGCACACTCGAATGGGGCTGAAGCACCCCTAGCCATTGGCAAAGTCCCTGTACTCATTCAGGGTAGGGTAGGGTAGGGTATATCTGGTCATTTTCCATCATCTGCCCATTACTTCTCTCCTCCCACCCCCACACTCACACTGAGGGGAGAAGTTGGCGTGAGCTAATGTGCAGCATTTGTGTTTAACTTTGGGGGAGCGGCCCAGCAGGGTTCGGGGAGAGTATTGAAGCGACAGAGAGAGAATATAAATACTGGAGAAGAAATATCTGAGCCGGTCAGGATTAAGCCAGCTATGGCCTGGGTTCCTGGGTTCAGCACACTGATCCTAGTGCCTGCTGTGTTAAGTTGCCCCTTTGTTCTCAGCACTGTCCTCGTTTTGTCCCAGGTGCTATATGAAGATTGCCAGATGGTAACCGTGAGTGCCCCCTACGTGGCAGGGTACTTAGCTTTTCGAGAGGCCCCTTTCCTGGTGGAAGCTGCTCAGAGACTTCAGGAGCGAGAGCCTGGGCTCAGGCCTCAGGTGCAGCATGTTCCTTTCTCTCCTGGGGAGATGTCCCTGGGGTGCTGGATGTACCTGAAAAGAAACTCTCCCTAGAGGTTGCCCTGCCCAGCACCTCTGCAGCGGGCAGGGCAGGGCAGGGTGCATCCTAACACAGCCTTGTTGTTGTGTCTGCTCCACTGTCTCTGCGGGGATGGGGAAACCGAGCCAATGGCCAGCCAGACTTCACCTTGTCTGTGAGCAGGGAAGGCAAGATGTGGGGATGACTCCCGTCCTTTCTTTACTACGGGGTTGCAGGGCACTCGGCCTGCAATAGAAAGATCAGCTCCCTACTCCCAGGGATGGTCATCAAAAGGGAGAGCGGGGCGGGTGGGGGTGAGGAGAACCTGGGTAAAGGAGCTGTGGGGGTGGGGCAAAGGATTGAAATGGAGCCTTCTCCTTCTCCTTCCTCACTCGCCACTTGTTCAGGTCAGAGGTGTGTTCATTCAGCTGGAGAGATCCATGGTGCTTGGTAACTAACACATCACCTGGTTCTTCCAGGTGCTGCTCGTAGATGGGAATGGCGTACTCCATCACAGAGGTATGAGAGAGCTCTGCCCCCCGACGGGGACCCCCCCAAGCTCCAGGAGAGAGCACTGCTCGCCCCGACAGGAACCCCAGGCCCTAGGAGAGAGCACTGCCCCCCGATGGGAACCCCAGGCCCTAAGAGAGCGCTGCCCCCCGACAGGGGACCCCCAGGCTCCAGGAGAGAGTCCTGCTGTTCACTAGGGTCCAGAGCTCTAGACCAGTGAAGGAGACATTAAATAATTATCATCTAGCAATAGGCTAATTCCCCTCCCCCAGAGGCATTGATTGGGTTCTGATCCCATCTGGAAGTTCTGGAACCTCCTGCTTTGGGGTTGACAGACGGCCCCTCTGTGGCGAACTCTGTCCCTGCGGCAGTGGTCCCCATCTGCCAGTACCACCCTCTCTGTGCTTGGCTGTAGTGTTGTCACAGGCTTACAGACGTACCCGGGGCTGTCCCCTCTGACGAGGGTCACCAGAACAGGATGGAGAACCCCATTGCTGACCCCTTCCTGTTTCCCTTGACCATCTCTTGGCTTGTTCGGCAGGGTTTGGTGTGGCCTGCCACCTGGGGGTGCTGACGGGCCTGCCCTGTATTGGTGTGGCCAAAAACCTCCTGCAGGTCGATGGCCTGGCCAAGGATGAGCAGCACAAGGGGCAGGTAAGGCCAGCGCGAGCATTCCTCCCTCCTGTGCCAGTGGGGGAAATGGAGTAAGAGCCTTGGTGAGCGGGAGCTCCTAGCGGCCCCCCTCCTGGCCTCTCCCACCACGAGGAGCTGGGGAGCCACATGCTGGCTGGTGAGGGGCAGCTCCCGGTTTCTCCATCCCAGCCTTTCCCCGCAGGAAGTGCTGGCGGTATTACGGGAGCCTGTTCAGACCAAGGAGGGAAGTTCTGGAGTTGGCTCTCCCAGACCCTCCTGGAACCGATGCACTGGAGCTCTAACCAGCTGGCCCTTGGGTGCTTGCTCGTTTTAGATCCGCGACCTGCAGATGGGAGGAGACGTATTCCCTCTGAGGGGCACCTCTGGGAGAGTCCTGGGCATGGTAAGTCATGGGCAGGCTGCTTTGCATGTTGGTCACAGCCGGGCCTTCTCCATGTTCCCTAGCCTGGCTCAAATGGGAAGGAGGGAGGGGACAAAGTGTAGTGCAGCTCTCTGCAGCCCAGTGACAATAAGCCAGGAGGGCAGGATCTGAGCAGGCAGAGCTAACGCTCACCTCCCATTCCTGTCAGCCCCCGGCATGGGATCCCCTCCTGGGATGCACGGCCACTTTGTCATATGTGACAGTGGTATGTGAGCTGCCATGTCCTGGTCTATCTGCCCGTGTCCGGCGCCATTACAGCAAAGGGGCAAAGCACGGGCAGGAGTTTTTTCTGTGGCAGGTCTCCAGACTGTGAGACAGGAACCTCTGTACCTTGGTGGAAAAGGCAGCTTGGGAGATGGTGGGGCTGGCTGGGTCCCCACTCAGAGCTGGCAGGGGTTGGCTGCCTCCTTCGCCTGGGTATATTCTCCACTGAGCAAGGTCCCTTGCTCTGAGCAGTGTGAAATATTGGGGATGGGGAGCACAGGGAGCCCTAGGAGACAGACCCTCCCTGTGATGCTCCCAAGCAGCGAGGAGCAGTAAAGGCCGGGGCTCTGAAATGTCTGATACCCCCCAGCTCTCCCAAGCGTCCCCAGCTGCGTGTGCAATCACTGACGTCGTGCATTTGTTTTAAACAAGCCCCAAAGCTCTGGTCTGTCCGGTTTCCAACCCTCCAGGCCCTGCGCAGCTACAACAAGAGCACGAAGCCCATCTATGTCTCCGTGGGCCACAGGACGTGCCTGGAGTCGGCAGTGCGCCTGGTCCAGTCCTGCTGTAGGTACCGGATCCCAGAGCCCATCCGACAGGTGCGAAGGCAGGGGCAGCTAGGGGATGGGGATCCGAGCCTGTCATGGGAGACGTGGCCAGTTAGCTAGTGAAGGGGTGACAGGCAGCTGTGAATGACAGGACTGCGACGGCTGGCCTCCCTTATAGATTCATAGATTCTAGGACTGGACGGGACCTCGAGAGGTCATCGAGTCCAGTCCCCTGCCCGCATGGCAGGATCAAATACTGTCTAGACCATCCCTGATAGACATTTATCTAACCTACTCTTAAATATCTCCAGAGATGGAGATTCCACAACCTCCCTAGGCAATTTATTCCAGTGTTTAACCACCCTGACAGTTAGGAACTTTTTCCTAATGTCCAACCTAGACCTCCCTTGCTGCAGTTTAAACCCATTGCTTCTGATTCTATTCTTAGAGGCTAAGGTGAACAAGTTTTCTCCCTCCTCCTTATGACACCCTTTTAGATACCTGAAAACTGCTCTCATGTCCCCTCTCAGTCTTCTCTTTTCCAAACTAAACAAACCCAATTCCTTCAGCCTTCCCCAAGAGCGGTGCCTGAGCCTGCCAGGCCGTCCCCTCCAGCTACGGGCTACAGCCGATCCTGGCGGTTCTGATCTACCTGTCTTCTTATTTATAAAACTGCTCCTTCCCTCTTTCTCTGTCCTCCTGACCTGTCCCTGACACACGGTGCATAGAAGCACCCGCAGCCCTCAGTGCGGATCCAGCCTGGTGGGGCTCTCTGCTCCTCTCTGCAGGCTGGCTCTGGGGTTAATAATGCAGAGGAGCTGGAGGTGCAGCTTTCCCAGAATGTGGAGCCGTACACAGACTGCAGTGTTCATCCTCTGGGCTATGGGGTATGCCGCACTCCGCAATGAGCTGCAGGCTGCCGGTTCCAGACGTAGCCTGTAGGTGGCAGCACTGGATCGCATTCAGTGCCTCTTGCTGCCAGCGATTTTATAATGAAATCACAGCAGGGCTGGAGAAATGAATCTCAAGAAGTGTGAAGCCGTTGGGATTTCTACCGGGAGAAGAGCTCCTTCTCCTCAGGATCACCCTGCCATTAGCAGTTCAGGCAGGCTGCCCCGCTCCAGCGGCGTCTGTAACGTCACCCTGGAACAGCGTGTGTTCCCATTGCTACGCCTCGGCCTTCGTCCCATGTCTGCCAGCCCGGGCTCCGTTGCTTTCTGAGCAGTATTGAGAAGGCTCCTACCAAGGCCAGACACAGGCGCTGCAGGCAGAAGTTGTTCGTTGGTATTGTGATATTTTCTGAAAATTGAACCGTGTGACGCTCTTTAGTTGTAGAGCGACGACCAGCAAAGCTCAAAGCAAAACTGTCCATTGGCGTCCCCAGACCAGAGCTGATCATGGAGTTTCTGGTCCCATATCCCACCTCCTGACAGACTGGAGCAGTCTTACAGGTCATCTAGTCCCATAGCTCACTGCCGGCAGTGGCCAGCACCCGACGCTTCAGGAGACAGGCTCTCATAGATGCGCTGTGTGGCCCTTGGGGGCGTGTTAGGAGGGGAGGGAAAAGCCTTCCCCAGTGGAAACATGCCCGTAGTTCTTTTGGAAATCATTTTGACCCAGGTACCCTACTCCTCACAGCTGCTTTCTGTCGCCTTCAGTCCCATTCCCATGCCTCTTCTTTGGGACTGGCTGGCTAAACTCCTCCAGCCGCTCCAGCTGACCTGAGGCATTAGTTAAAGGGACAAAATTTATTTGCTGGTGACTCCTGGGGGAAGATTTGAGAACCATCTCCAAGGATTAGAAGGGTGTGAACCTAAGGAGGGAGGGGAATTATTCAGCACAGGGGTTCTTGGACTTTTTCATAGTACAGGTCATATCTTTATGGAGAGTGTGTCATAGACACTCATGGACCTCACTAGCTCGCCAGTTCCCTATCTCATGGAACCTGCCCCGCATCACACAGCCTCCCAGGGGTTATGACAACAATCACCTACAGGAAACAAGAACTTTAGTAGCAAAGGATGTAACTTCTTTTGATGTGATTTAGTGGCCTGAGGCGAGGTAGCGGAGCCAGCACCAGGCACCAGCTAGGTCTCCACAGATGCCGTAGCTGTTCCCCCGAGCAGAGTTTGAGTGGTCTAGGGAGGAGGAACAGGATAAAACTGAGCAAACACTGAACATTCAACAACATTGGGCAATCCTTTTCCTGAGATCTAGCTGACCATACAACAGGGGTTAGCGTGTGGTAGGGCTGAAAGCCGCAGCCCTTTGAGTTAAAGCTGAGCTGAGTAAAGCACTAGAAAATAGTATGTAGGGGTCCTTCCTGCACTAAGAACAGGAGGACTTGTGGCACCTTAGAGACTAACACATTTATTAGAGCATAAGCTTTCGTGGGCTACAGCCCACTTCTTCGGATGCATAGAATGGAACATAGTAAGAAGATCTATATACATACAGAAAACATGAAAAAGCGGAAGTAGCCAGACCAACTGTAAGAGGCTAATTAATTAAGATGAGCTATTGTCAGCAGGAGAAAAAAAACTTTTGTAGTGATAATCAAGATGGCCCATTTTAGACAGTTGACAAGGAGGTGTGAGGATACTTAACATGGGAAAAGGGATTCAATGTGTGTAATGACCCAGCCATTCCCAGTCTCTATTCAAACCCAAGTTAATGGTATCTAGTTTGCATATTAATTCAAGCTCAGCAAAATTTTCTGTTGCAAAATTGCCACCTTTAAGTCGGTTACTGAGTGACCAGGGAGGTGGAAGAGTTCTCCTACTGGTTTTTGAATGTTATGATTTGTGTATTTCTCTGTGGTGAGCCTGCAGGGCGTTGAGGAGATGTGAAAGGGGAATGTCCTACAGCAGGTTTTGCCTGGGTAGTACCATATGATCACAGCTTTTCTGATGCCCAAGGTGAAGCTTTAGGGTTGTCAGCCCTTGAAGCTTTTCCTGGGTCTGAAGGTTCTGGTAGCTTCAAACATGCGCAGCTCACAGCTGAGCTCAGCTCTTCCATTCCCTCCGTCGCTGGGCCATGGTGCCGTCTTACATGAAGGCAGTGGCTGTGTAGTTGCTGTGGGGACAGAAACGTGCCATCTTGCTGGAGGCACAGCTGGCCCCATCCTGCACTGGGGTACACGTGGCTAAGTTGTACAAAGTCGGTGCCAGACATCATCTCGGCCATGGACGCAGTCGTATTTGCATTTGGAACAAGAGGTGGCTTTGCTGACTGGGGACGTGTGTCTCAGATGCAGCAAGTGTAGTGAACTTTCAGAGGAAGCAGAGGGAAATTCATTGTCTGCTACAATAAATATTTACATCCTGCTTGGACCTCATTCCGCAAGTAAATACCAGGCCGGGGCATGAGAACTCTGTGTGCGCAGAGGTAGCACTCTGTCTCCTCTGGCAGGCTCATGAATATTTGAAGTTCCTCTGCGGAGGTTTGATCCCAGCCAGAGGGACCTCCCAGGTGCAACCCAAACAAAGGAACCCAGGTGAACATGAACCAGCCTCCCACTGCCACAGGCAAAACACCCAACCTACAGCTACTGGTGGCATGGCACTAAATCTGCCTGAGCGGCCCCTGGTGTCCCCAACGAGAGCTCCTCGTGACCTGTCTGTGGGTGCAAGAATGCCAAGCCGGTTCAGATTCCAAGCTACACCTGCACGGGGTATGGAGTGGAGCCTTTTAGCAAATGAGCTCCCAGCCTTGACTCCCCGGGATGGAACAGGACCTGCACCGGAATAGGCTTTGTTCCCTCTGCTGCCTTGACTTGCTGCTTTGCTGCCCGTCAGACTCCTGGTCACTACATGACCCTTTTCACTCCAGCCTGCAGCTTGCCCAGCAGAGCCCTGCTGGCTCAGGAGGTGCCGGCAGGGCAATCCATGGGGCAGCCCTGGCCCGCCACGAAACGGCAGAGAGGCCAGTCTGAATTGTTGCCCCTGGACGCTGCACTTTCAAGCCACTGCACCTGTGCTGTTAAACTCTCCTCCATCAAGGAACTGGAACACGAGCGATCGGCTCTGCCCTGCCTGTTCCACGTTCCTGCTATCCAGTGGGGGATTGCCAGCTGAGGGCCAGAACCCCCTACTCCCTGAGACCTGACCCTCCTTCCCCCTCCACCAGCACGCTGTGCCCACATGTGCCACTGCTGCCCATTCACAAAAGAGACAAGGTAGAAATTCCAGACCCCTAATGCCAGCACTAGTCTCCTCCGAAAATAGAAGGGATTATTACGGCACAATGATCCATCTTATTGATTAGCCTCTTGGTTAATAAGCTGGGCTAAGCTGTCTCTCAGCACAGCATTAGGAGTGAGGGCTGGCAAGTAACTTGCTGCCTAATCAAGCCTTAGCTATGTTATTAGGCGAACTTGGTTTGGGGTTTTTTCCTCCTGCAGAACAGTAAGTGAATGAGGCTTTTGCTACTTGGGCTCCCAGCAGGCATTTTATCAAGCAGTCTGTTTCCCTTGTTATGAAATTCATCACGTAATGTCTTATCCTGAAGAGTGATCAGAGTTATTTGTCAACTGAGTTATGAAACTGTCCAATTATGAACAGGGGAAAAAATTCCTCCAAACAAACTGCTCCTTATGTAACCGTATTTCATTGTCTGGCATGTGGAGTTGGTGAGTGGCTCTTAAGCAGCATCTCCAGCACAGAACTCGCAGGGAGGCGTGAAGCGAGCTAGTGGGGAGTTTGGTGCAGGAATTTACACGACCAGCACAAACATGTGAGTTACATCCAGGGCAGCCCCGGGGAGTTTTATTAATCCGCCTCCCTAGTCCTGGCCTTGTACGTTTATCTAGTTCCTTTCAGCTGGAAGGAGCCCAAACTCCTTCGCGGGGGGGTGTAACATGAAGCCATCTCTGGAGCTGTTCTGAGCTACCACCATGCAGTGAGGTTTTTAAGTGAAGACTGACTTTCCCAAAGGAAGCTTTGGGGAGAATTTAGCCCAGAACTCCCACCATTACTCTTGTTGAGGTGGCTGTGGCTTCTTTGATGACCACAAAGGGTTGTATCTCCCTGGAAAGATGGTCCCTTGCACAGCACATTCTACAGTTCTCTCCGTTTTCTTTGGAGGCCTCCCAGCCAAGTACTGAGCAGGCCCTGTCCTGCTTAGCTGAGGAGATTTGACAAAGCTGTGTTTTCCTCTGTGAATCACACACCTGAGAACAAGCTGTACTCTGGGAAATGAAGCTATCTGACTAAGAGTTTGCTTCCACCAGAATTGCTCCTTAAGGATTTCACATGTCACATGGAGGACCCTTGGTCCATGACCACTTCTAGGCATCCTCCGTTGGCTTGCTGGAGGTCACCGAGTCAGTGTCTGTAGTTTGGGGCTTTTCCCCATGGAATGTTGAATGCCCGATTTAAATAACGGAGTTGTTGGCCTGTGTTCTGATTCTGGGGCTTTCCCTTTGGTGTGCCTGGGAACCCTAAAGAAAAAGAGAATAACGGTATCTAGCCTGTTTGGTGAAGAGGGGGGCTTGCTTACAGCTTGTCTCAGTGTTCTGAGCAGGGAGGTGCAGGCAGGATGGTTGTGTCCATTAGAACAGTACCTGTGAGAACACAGGCAGGGGCCACTGGCCTTCTGATCCCCACTCCCTTGTACAGCCCACCTTGTCCTCTAAATAAATAAATATATGGAGATATCCCATCTCCTAGAACTGGAAGGGACCTTGAAAGGTCATAGAGTCCATCCCCCTGCCTTCACTAGCAGGACCAAGTACTGATTTTTGCCCCAGATCCCTAAGTGGCCCTCTCAAGGATTGAACTCACAACCCTGGGTTTAGCAGGCCAATGCTCAAACCACTGAGCTATCCTGGGAAATAACTCGGGCTGGTTCCCCTTCACCTCAGCAATTGCCAGGGGTCTGGATTCATTCTGCAGGTCAGCATCCACCTCCTGCTTTGCCCCTTGCCACCGTAAGTCGAGACTGGCCTGTCATGTCCCTGCACCACATCTGAGGGCATCAGAGCCAAGGAGGAGTGGGGGCAGATGCCAGTCGGGTGAGGGTTGAGTATGGTACGAGCTGTGCAGAGGCTCACGGGTCGCCGTGGGGGTAGGGGAGGTATGTTAATTGTATTTCTACTGGACATCCCAGGCACTCGGGTCTCTCCGAGGCTTCTGGCTGAGGCCAGCTGAACTCACCAGCGCTCCTGGACTGTGCGTCGAGAGCTGGAGGGATTTGATGGGGATTTGCTCTCCCAGCTGAGCTGCCTGGCTGTTACCCTTATACTTTGTTGCCCCCCGTCCCCAGTGCTTGGGAGAGGGCCAGGGCTGAGGTGGTCCTTGGCACTGACTGGCGTGCGCCCGCTGCCTACTCTGTGCCTTGCCGTCTTCCGTTGTGGTAAATGCAGAATTGGGGAGCTGAGCTTTGGGAAATCTCATTTCTCTTTCCAAAATCAACCGCGCTGCAGCGAAGGCTGCCTGGGCCGAGACCCTTCTCCTCCATTTTGGGTCTTTGTCTTCTCAGACCAGGTGCAGTTGAGGCAGAGGGCCTGAATGGAGCGGGATAAGGTCAGTGAGGCAGGTGGGTCCCTCCGTGTGTGGGAGCCCTACCCGGGACTGCCGGCCATATTCTGCAGATAGCTTGGGGCTGAGCCTTCACGCCCCGCTCACTTGCAGAGAGGATGAATGCTGCGCTTAGCGCACCAGGGCCCTGCAGAGCGACTCCCCCTCCTGGCCTGTGCAGCTGCCTGGGAGCATCTGCCTGGCACAGTTCTTTAGAGGGCGCGGGGCGGTCTGACCAATCAAGTCTTGAGTCTTCGCTAATCCATCTCCTCCCCAATTCCAGGCTGACATCAGATCCAGAGAGTACATCCGGAAGCACCTGTCCTCCCCACTGGGGGGCACGTCTCCTGGGCCAGGGAGGTAGGTGTGTGGGTGGTCTAAGCAACCGCACGTCCAGAGGGGATCTGCTCTTGTAATGCTCTTGGGTAATTGCATTAAAGGGACAGTCGGGGTAACAAGGCGGGATAAAGGGCAGCAGAGCGCATGCTGCCCCCGCGGAGCAGGAGATTTCTGATGGGTGCCGTCTGTGCTGCACCATGTGTTCCCGCCGAAGGGGCAGCGTCCTGGGCTGGCTGCACCATGAGACTGCGGAAGGTCACTGGGGATTTTGTCTGTTTCCGGTGTACATGATAAGCAAAGTGCTAAGGCCCCTGTGTGTGATGTGAGGGTGGACAAAAATACCCTGCAAGGAGCTGGCCTCTGTGCCTTAATGCATAAAGAAAGGGCCAGACCACCAGGCTGGATTCTGCCCTGGTATGTTGGTGTAAATCCAGAGAAACCCCTCTGGGGTCTCTGGGATTTCACTGGTGTCAATCCGGAATAAGTGAGATTCTCTCAATCATTCTCTTTATATCAACCCCCTGTCCCTCCAGGCCCTTTTTATACGTAGAGGCAACGTGTTCAGCACAGTTCCTGGCAGCTCATAGCTGGATTCTCTCAGTCCTACAGTCACCTGCGCAAACAAGGGGCTGGAGAGATACAGGACAATAAAACTGAATGAAGATTAGCCTGGTTAGTGATGGGCAAATTGCTCCCAGGCTGATCTGCCCTAGAGGGGAGCAGAGCAGAGCAGAGCAGAGCTGGGTGTGGCGTGGAGGTTGATGCTGGTTAATGTGAGGCTCCGATACTGCTGATCGGAGGCAGCAGGTGTGATGGGGGGAGGCGATGTTCAGAACTCGCAGGAACAACTCCAGCTGTGCACCACAGTCTGCTCCGCTGCCTGGCACCTCTGCACAGCTCTGCAATGCACCATACCAGCACTGCCTGCTAGAGATCCCCACACCACGGCTTGGCTGACACCCCTCAATCCCGACTTGCAGCACCTTCCTGCTGGGCCAGTCCTGGGCAGATGCTGACAGTCCCATTGAATGCATGCCCCGAGTTGAGACCCCAAACTCATGGCATGAGAGATCAGCACCAGTGTCTGAAGCTGGTGCCCCACAGTTCCTGTATCTCCAGCTCCCAGAGTAGCAGGGAGTTACCTAGGTTGGTTTGGCTTTTTTTATTCTTCGTGACCTTTCCTTGTTCTTGTTCCAGGAAAGAAGAGGCTGAGCCCAAGCATTGATTTGGCCCCAGGAAGACACTGCCCAGCCCCAGTGTGAACTTGAGCTTTCCACCCCTCTGGGATCAGAGCTCCGAGAAGTCTCTCCAGGGCACCGTGACTGACCGTCCACGCCAGGAACTCAGGGTACTTCATGGGGTGAAAAGCCAGGATGACCAGAGATAAGCCAGGAGACGGCTTCCCCCTGGGCTCTGCTAATGGGGCAGGAACCCCAGTCTTTGATGGTTTGTAAATTCTAGAGAATATTTTATATTCCAATGTTGAAAACACACGCTGTAAAAATAAATTCTCCCCAGCACTGGTACACTCCCAAAGCAGTGTTTGGGAGTCAAGAGAGGGATTATTTGCGGCAAGACTGTGAGAATTCACTTTGGGGGGTTCTTAACAAACGAGTGAAAAACAACGTGAAGCTCCCAGTTTGACACTGGCTTCTTGCAATCCCTTTAGCGACACAGTCTCATGGACTCCCTGCTCCCCATCCTCCTTTTACCCTTTCCTCCCCCTCCTGCAGCCTGTGGGATTGTGTCACTTCACACATCTCAAGGGAACAGAAGCCCAATAACTCGCTGCTGCTAGTCCTGACAGACGGGCAGAGGACTCTGTGTTTTGGGTGGGCGTGTAACTCGCAAGGGAGGTGCGGGAGCCAACAATCTGCTGCATGGTTTGGAGGAGGGGAGCTGCTAGGCTCTAAGGCCTGAATTCGGATCCCTGGGAAGCAAACGGGCTCCCTGGTACACCAGTCATGCAGTCCTTGGTCCGTCAGGTCTCAATGGCTGCGGCTCTGCCTGCTGTCAGTTACCGAACCCTATGCAAGAAATCAGTCCTCTGTGTAAACGGTGCTGCAGGTTTGTCAGTCCCCATGGGACCTGCATGGTGAGCCCGGCTGGGAGCAGCATCCACAGAGCATGGCACGTTGATTCACCTTGTTCTAGCGACCCTCCTCACAGCCAATGGCACAGGCCAACTCTTCACAAAGAACCGAACAGAAGTGGCATTCCATAGCAAGGAGCCAGGTAACGCCCGGGCAAGGGGTCCGATAGCCTGAAGGAGTAGGGGCATTGGGGTCAGGGTACCGGGACAGCTGCTTGCTGGCTAACGAGCTTGGACAGACACCAAGCAGCCTGGGAACCTTCACATTGGCTACCAAACAAAGTCCGGTGGGTGGAGTTGGGAGCCTCTCCCTGTAGGGCTGAGTTCAGGGGTTGGATTCAGCCGTTTGGTGGGATCCACAAAGTCCCATGTTTAGGCACTACTGGAATTCACAAACTCCCCCACAGCCGCCGCCAAACATTGCAGGTGCCTCGGCTCGCTCAGCGCAGAAGGTTTTGCAGGAAAAGTTCCCTTGTTGCCTGTTTCTGCCGCTAAACAGCCTGCACCCATCTCTGGAGGCACCCGCCTCTCACCTGAGCCCCAGAGTGGGTCAGGAACCAGGGGAAGATGGCTGGCTGGCTGCTGCCCAAGTCACAGACAAGGCCTGATCTGGTCACTGTGCTCAGAGGCTGTCTGACTCCACAAAGCAACCTCCTCTATAACCTTTAGCCTAGTGGTTAGGCACTCCCTGAGATGAAGGAGATCCCCAATTCAGGTCCCCCTCAGTGTTGTTCCTCTCATGCAAAGCTGTCTTCAGGAAATGTCCCCACAGGTGTTTTTACATCCCAGGGAAGGAAGTGGGAGTTCTCTAGTGGTTGTGGGGTCAGAACTCCTGGGTTCTGTTCCACGCTTGGCAGTGCACGTTTACCCTGCTATCGTTCTTTGTCGTTCTTTTCTCTCTCCAGCCGGGCTGTTTTAATAAAGCACAATCCAGCCTCTTCTCTGGGTGAGTGCAGCACCCAGCACGTGGGGCCCTGGCTTACTTACCCTGTTAGCACTGCCCCATTAAGACGAGAGAGAGCAAACTCCTTTCTTCTCGCCAGGAGCCTGGGCTAGGGTGACCAGACGTCCCATTTTTAAAGGGACGGTCCCATATTTAGGCCCTCCTGCAGAGGTCCTGACTTTTTCTTAAAAACTGGCAAATTGTCCCATATTTCCCCCCCACCCCCACCCCCATCAGTACTGGTGGGTCCTGCTGCTGGCCGGATCCCTGCTCGCCCACCTCCTGCCCACCGGCAATGAGTGGGGGGTCCAGTGGCCGATGATGGGGGTGGGTGTGCAAGGCTGGTGGTGGGGCAAAGCTGCAACATATGGGGATGGGACGCTCCTGCTGCTGGTGCATGCCAGCCCCCCTCCCCCCTCCCCCCCTTCAGAGCCAGGCTGGACTCCTTTGATCATCCGACAAGTGCAGTACCAGCTCTAACACCGCCATGTCCCCAGGGAACAGCCCCCCGGACAGCTCCTCCTGAAAGCCCAGAACCAGTGCTGAATGCCAGCTTGAGAAGCCAATGAAACGGCTGAACAAACACACCACCACTCGCCTCCCCCGCTGCCGCCTCCTCGCTGATCCTCCACTGAACAAACTGTGAAAAGACCCAGAGCTGTCAGGGGTCCAAGAGCTAAAGGCCTTGCAGCCAGCAGGGCCACCTGTGCTCCTCTAATGCCAGCCAAAGCCATTGCTCAGATCTCACAGGTGTGGAGGGGGGGCGGAGGGGGTGGAGAACTTGACAGTGACTCATCATCGGAGTGGCTGGGGAGGGGAGTGGCTGCAGCTCACACACAGTTACAAGGGAGGATTATTATGAGTGTAATTGGCATCGGTGGAGATCTCTGTGCAACGGCAAAGTCAATCGAGCTTAACTAGCGAGTGCCAGCTGTGCACAGCTGTTGGCATGCTAGTGCTGCCAGATGGGGAGCTCACCCCATGGGCTAGATCCAGCCAACTACCCACCCCCATTCTTTTCTTGGTGCCCATCGCTCTGAAATCTGAGTGCCTCTCCGCAAGGTGCATCAGACCTGTTTGAAGGAAAGTCTACAGCACAGCAAAGAAAGGGGCTGGTTGGTTTCACTGCCCTGCTCTGCTTTAGGCCCTGGACTGAAGATGGGAAGGGCTGGAGAAGAGTGAGGCATTGTTCAGGCCTCCCTGTGTACACTGGGTTGACAGCTCTGAAGCAGGAAGCAACCAGCTCTTGACACCCTCCCAAGTCTGACTGTGTCCTGGGCATTTAGCAGAAGGTGAGCAGTGAGGGCGTTTCTCAGGTCTCCTCCTTGCATTTCTCATGGGAGTTGCACTGTGCTGCCCTTGCACCATCTCGTCGTGGACGCAGCCCTGGGGGCATTTCAGCCCCAGTACGATACTTGCAACAGACACTCTAGGTTTCCAGCGTCCAACTGCACGTGCACAAAGCTGATCCCCTCGCAAAGTCCGGGGAGTCCTGGCGCCAGAGCCCAATATTCAGCATACAACTTTCTCCCCTCACCTGCCACAAACTCCTGGCTGGGGCTGGAGTGGCTGCTTCCCTGCAGAAGGGAACAGGTGAGGCACCTACAACTGGTGTTGAGGGGGGCATGGGCACAGGGAATCCAGGGAAGAGTCGATGGCGAGTAGCCTGTTAAGGAGGATGAGCTGGGAGCCCTCCCACATGCCTCAGCCGTGGCTGCAGCTAAGGGGAGCTGTATGGCTTCCCTGGGGGCTCTTGGCGTAGAGCAGCCTGCACTCCACACCTGGGGGTTGGCGCGAGGAACCAGTCAGCAGACATGTTTCCCGCTGCGCCTGGGGAGGTGGGGCCCCTGCTGCCGGCAGGTTTGGAAACACCTTCTGAGATGGGCCTGGCACTCCCGGGGTGAGAGGTGGTCGTGCTGCTGAAGGGGGTGACCTGTCACGCTGCAGCACCCAGGCTGTGGAGCTCCGTTCCCCAGGGCAGTTCCAGACGTACTATCACGCACACCCCTGGGAGTCAGAGCTTAATTCAGGTGGGTCACTAACGAGCAAGATTCACTGGCTTCGGATTTGGAGCAATGACCTAGCTGGGCCACTTAGGGGGAGTCTCAAAAGTGCCTAATGGTTGTAGGAACACACATCCCATTCAAAGTCAATGGGACATGTGCCCCTAAACCCCTTAGGCAGGATACTAATGGAGTTTACTTTGGCCCTCATTTGCTAGTTCCCCCTGGGCCAGCCCCGCCAGCACGCTGAGCTTTTCCTCACTCAGGAACCACAGTGTGTGAGATCCCAGGTGCTTCTCCCCAGCTCTGCTTTATCCCAGCATTTCATTGTACAGTGATCTCCATGGTGATTATTCTCTTCACTTGGACCCGCTATGCAGGCACCAGAGAACACCAGGAGAGAAACCAGAGTCACTCAGGGTGAGCCAGGTGCACTGGGTGGGGGGAGGAGGACCCTGGAAATAGCCCCTGTAGGTTAGTACTGTGATTGCAACAGCTGGGCCCCTCCCTGTAAATCACCCCTTGGAAAGGTGCTTTGCTGCCTATCAGATGGCGGAACCGCAGCTATCCCCAGCCTGACTACGCGAGAGGAACGAGTGAGTGTCTGAAAGCTGCAGGAGTTCGGGGTCTCCCAGCACCTGCAATGTAACCCCCCCCACCCCGGGACGGGGAACAGGCCCTGCAGGGAGAGGACACGTGACCTGCTCCTAGGCATTGTGATGGGCTTGCTGGGGAATCCAGCCTCAGGGAATGGAACTGGCCTCAGCTGGAGCTAATGTCTCAGCTGGGCAGGACTGTGAAAATCCCTCTGCTCTGGGAGTCTTTCCTCAGCTGGGTTCATCCCCAGCATCACACGAGGGCCTGCTGAGTCCCTCAGCTGGGTCCCAGGCTAATGAACCCTGGGCTGCTGCGGGCCAGCTGCATTGCTCTGGAGTCAGGTGGGGGGAGCTAAGGTCTCTGTGCTGATGTGCTCAGAGCTGTGAGACTGCTCCCTGAAAGGGAACTGCCCCTTCACCACTTGCCCCCAGCTCCCTGCTATCTTGGGTGCAGCTGAATTCAGGTGAGGTTTGGTTAACGGCCCCTCTCTAAGATTGGATTGAGTTGGATCCCCAGCCTTGTCCCTTGGGCTGAGATGCTGCAGTTGTCTCTGAAGCGCTAACCGTGTAAGTGCCTCCCCTGCCCTGTAACTGTGTTGGGGCAGTTCGGTTCTGTACCTGTGCTGGGCACTAGTTCTTTCCGCTGCCAAAGCCTGAGAGAGGTTAAATTAATCAGATCCTCAGGGGGGAAATCTCTGTGTTTGGCCACTGCTTCTGGCCCTCTGAACGCAGTGGGAGATTAGCCAGGTCTTTGTCTAATTGGTTTATAAACTAGGGAATTTAAACTTCAGTATCCGGAAAGATAATGGAGCAAAGAATCAAGCAATCAATTTACAAACACCTAGAAGATAATCTGCTGATAAGTAACAGCACGGATTTGTCAAGAACAAATCATGTCAAACCAACTTGATAGCTTTCTTTGACAGGGTAACAAGCCCTGTGAATTGGGGGCGGGGGAAGCAGTAGATGTGGTATATCTTGACTTTAGTAAGGCTTTTGATACTGTCTTGCATGATCGTCACATAAACAAACTAGGGAAATGCAACCTAGATGGAGCTACTATAAGGTGGGTGTAAAACTGGTTGGAAAACCGTTCCCAGAGAGTAGTTGTCAGTGGTTCAGTCATGCTGGAAATACCATAGGTATCAGTCCTGGGTTCTGTTCTGTTCCATATCTTCATCAATGATTTAGATAATGGCATAGAGCGAACACTTATAAGGTTTGCAGGCAATACCAAGCTGGGAGGGGTTGCAAGTGCCTTGGAGGACAGGATTAAAATTCAAAATGATCTGGACAAACTGGAGAAATGGTCTGAAGTAAATAGGATGAAATTCAATCAGGCCAAATGCAAAGTACTCCACTTGGGAAGGAACAATCAGTTGCACACATACAAAATGGGAAATGACTGCCGAGGAAGGAGTACTGCGGAAAGGGATCTGGGGGTTGTAGTGGATCACAAGCTAAATATGAGTCAACAGTGTGATGCTGTTGCAAAAATAGCACAAGTCATTCTGGGATGCATTAGCAGAAGTGTTGTAAGCAAGACACAGGAAGTGATTCTTCTGCTCTACTCCTTGCTGATACGGCCTCAACTGGAGTATTGTGTCCAGTTCTGGGTGCCACATTGCAGGAAAGATGTGATCAAATTGGAGAAAATCCAGAGAAGAGCAACAAAAATGATGAAAAGTCTAGAAAACATGAGCTATGAGGAAAGATTGGAAAAAAATTGGATTTGTTTAGTCTGGAGAAGAGATGACTGAGAGGGGACATGATAACAGTTTTCATGGACATAAAAGGTTGTTACAAGGAGGAGGGAGAAAAATTCCTCTTGTTAACCTTAGAGGACAGGACAAGAAGCAATGGGCTTCAGTTGCAGCAAGGGAGGTTTAGTTTGGACATTAGGCAAAACTTCCCGTCAGGGTGGTTAAGCACTGGAATAAATTGCCTAGGTAGGTTGTGGAATCTCTGTCATTGGAGGTTTTTAAGAGCAGGTTGGACAAAAACCTGCCAGGGATGGTCTAGATAATACTTAGCCCTGCCATGAGCGCAGGGGACTGGACAACCTCTTGAGGTCCCTTCCAGTTCTATGATTCTATGCAATAGCTTTGTAAATGCATGAAACTTCCTCAGAGTGTGAAATACATGAAACTTCCTCAGAGTGTGGAGCTGTGAGTCCTTCCTGAGTATATTCTTGTGCATCATCCCCTCTCTAACCCTCTGCCTGCTAGAGCTTCTCTTGTCCTTGTGGTCTGTATTCCTTCCCTTGCCCCCGTGCAGACTGTTATCCGGCTGGTATGAGGTCTGTTCTCCCGTCAACGCCTAGAGAGTTCTTTGCGTATCTCTTAATAACCAGGGGGGAGTTTCTGCATCATGCTCAATGTATGAAGATTCCCCTGGCCTGGTGGATGAGCCAAGCCGTGGGACAGGCTTGCTGGATGGTGAGTTGCAAATGAGACTTCCTATCAATGAGAAGCAGTGATGCCATGTAGACCTGCAGTGTCCGGAGATCCCACTCCCTTCTGGCTTCCAGGCCAGGGCGTGGGAATTACAAATACGGAGCTGGCCCTGGTAGGATCCATCTCCGATTTCACACAAGGCCCAACGTGTGCCAGGCAAGGTGCATAGCGGCCTTCAGCCAGTCTGGTGCATTTAGGAAAGCTGCTCTCTGGTAATATTCCTAACGAGACATTAATTCAGAGCTCTCAAAGAGCAGAGGCAGCAGGGCGGGAATGCGAGCGAGAGAGAACCTGAAATGGGGGGTAGAGAGTGAGGCGAGGGCAGGAGGAGGAGATGGAGTCTAGTTCCTCTGGTACACCTGGGATCTATTTGCAGCCAGATTCCAGGGGGAAAGGGCTGAGGCTTTAGCCACAGGGGCTGGTTCTTTAGCCTCCCAAGGGAGAGGAGCTTTGTGGGGACAATTCGGGCCTCGCACCTCCCCAATGGGCCCCCCTTTGTCCCCTGAAGGTGGGTTGGGAGGAAAGCAGGGGGCAGATTGTCCTCACCTAGCCTGTGCTACCACAGAGCTCAGCTAATGTAGGGGCAGGTCCTGGGCATGGCTCTGGAGCCAGGCTCTGGCTGGAGTCATCCAGGCCACGCAGACCGAGTCGAATATTGAGCAACACGTCTAACAGTTACGAAATCCAGAACCCTTCCAAGTGTCCCCAACTCCCTGTGGCACCTTCAGTGCTAGATCCCTGGTCCCCCTTCAGCCTCGCAAACGCTACCAGGCTGGGGGCGCCTCTGCAGAGCACAGCTGAGTCTCTGCTCCGCTCCATGTGACTGGTTTTTGGAAAGCATCGCTTTAGTCTGTTCTTGGAGCCGATGGGATCCACCTGGCCTGCCCCCGCACAGCCTCCCATGCACATTGTCTGTGCAGGGTGCACGGCTGTGTGGTTTTCAGAGCCACGATATTCACAAGCTGCTCATGGGCCCTCCCCCTGTGTTGGGCTCCTGTAACTGGGAAATTGGTAATTCAAGTAAAGACTAACTGGGATCCAGGCGGGCGGGTGGCCATTCACCCTGCTGGGAAGCGCCAGGCTGGCAGTTCTATTGCACCCCCGGGCTGTGACACTCCTGGGCACTCCGAGGAGAGACCAGCCCCTCAGGAGCATAGAACCCCTGCGTCTGGTTTTGTCACAGGCCTGGAGCCCGAGGAGACTCAATGCACAAATCAGGCAGCTGAGTTTCCCCTCAGATTTCCCGTGTGGCTGTCTCCGAACAGAGAGTTAGTGTAGCCGAGTGTCTGTCTTCATGTCTGGAGCTTTGAGACGCTGGCCCGAGACCTCAGCAGGGGCCTTGTCCTCCCCGCACCAGCCCCGGGGCGCTCTGTTCCCCATCAGCGCCAGGAAACAGCGACTTCGGGAACGATGAACGGTCCAGGCGGGAGCCACCTCGGTGGTGACCCAGCGCACAGCAAATGGAGCTTCCCCTTGGACCGAAGTCTCGGTGTCCAGCATTAGGACCAGACGACACCAGTTAAGTGTTTGGCCGAGGAAATGAGCGCTATCCTTGCCACCGCCCAGGCGCCAGGGAAATCCTGTGCTGCCCTGAGTGGAGAGGGGTCTCCTGCTCTGCGTGGCTTCCAGTTGCAGTGTGTGAGATGAGGTGGGGGATACTGGATGGACCAGGCTATGGAGCCGCCCACCTCCAGCTCTCCAGCCCAAGTCTGAGCCAGGTTAGTATTGGCTGCAAGTCCTCTGCCTCAGAGAGCTCCTTGGTGCCTGTGTGACTAGAGGTCACAGGCAGGTGTCCATGTCGCTGACGTCTGCTCTTCGTAGCACAGAGGGCTCGGCTCGTTCACCCCCCTTTGCCCAGGGAGGTGCTGTCTCTGGGGCTGGGCTGCCCTGCTCAGTGGGTAAACGGCCCTGGAAAGTGCTGTCTGAGAAGCCAGCTCCTTCCACCAGCGCTCAATGGAAACTGATCTCCGCTGCCTGGCATTTAATTAGACTCCTGGTTAGTTGACCAGCTGCTTCCATGCACTGGTTGACACTGGTTTACAGCCCAGGCGGTGGTCATCGCTGAGGCGGTCGGGGTGGCTGCTTCCCCTTGTGGTGTCTCTCCCACTCTGATCCCTGCTCCGAGCCGTCCCCCCGCTGGCTGTATTTCTCCCAGGGAGAAGAGGGCAGGTCCAGGCTGTAGCAGGGTCAAGATGGACCCCATAAGGAGTTTCTCTCCTATCAGCAAGGAGAGCTTTCTTACCACGTTCTGCTAATGCCAGTTTAATGGTAACCCACCATGACGCCGCGCTGGTGGTTACGTCCCCCTGTGGCTTAGCAGGGTTTGAACCCAAGCCCTCCGGCACTAAGAGCATGGCCCTCCACCCCTTGCCCCAAAGCTGTAATTCCACTAGCTGGCAGCAGTAGTTGGCACTTATCTGTTTCTGTGGAAAGCCCTAGGAGAGTACGTGTAACACACATTGAAACAATGGGTTGGCTTAATGCCTACGATGGTGACTGTACACCTGCTGGGTGTGTCTGCAATACAGGGCAGCCCCTGACCTCTGACACCTATGGGGGAAACAGGGTTTATAGAACCAGCGGTGCCGTGCGTGGGGCACTGGATAGACTGGGCAATGACCGGCCTCTGGTTAATTCAGTCTCAGGTTAACTGGGTTATACGGGCCCGAGAGACAGAAAAGCCTCTGGCGGGTCTGTGCCTTTTCCAGACTCCATGTTCCTTGCTTAGTCCCGCCCCCCCCAGTGCCAGCCCTGTGGGGCCCGTCTCCGTGATAGCTGTTAATCCCGTCCGAAGCGTCCGGCTGCCTCGGGGGTGGTCTCAGCTGTGTCTGATTTTTGGCACATCTGGTGTAACGTGCCGACAGGGCTGCGTCTGAGTGGTGAGGGGAACTGTGCCTGGCCTTGCTGCTGTAACCTGTCCTCTGTGCGCCTGGAAACAAGCCGCCTCGAGCCTGCTCTCCTTGCCTGGCCTGGAGTGGGGGCCGCCCCACGGCTTTATTTTAAGGCATGTTAATTCAGGGCAAATGAATCAAATTTCTCTGACATCCAAATTAATAGCAAATGAGGTAACTACGCGCGGTGCCATTAGTGTGATGGAGGAGCCCGGACTGGGCTCGGCCGAGTGGAGATTGGAAAGGCCAAAAGGCTTTATTTTATTCTTTTCAAAGGAGAAGGGGGGAGCTCCCGGAGCTGAAAGGATCCAAACCGCTGTTTGCTGACACTTGTCTGGGGGGTGGGGGAACCTCACAGGCACTGAGGAGTCAGCACAGGGCAGGCCTGCAGGCAGGGGAAGTGTGGGCTAGTGGGCAGAGCGGGAGGCAGCGGACTCCTGGGTTCTGTTCCTGGTTCTGCCACTAACTCACGGGGCCCAGAAGAGACTCTTGGCCGGCAGGCTGGGGAGCCCTGCACGTATCCCTTCCTTGGGCTGGAGGGGAGAGGCTTGAAACTGCTCTGGGGGCAGTAGGAGTCCAAGCAAGGGGGCCAAGCACATGGCTAGCAGGATGGCCTAGGCGGCAGGTCCCCTCCAGGCCGTGGGGCTGTCCCACAGCAGCGCCGCGGGAGCGGGAGGATCAAGGGCTGTAGTAATAGCAAGCCCAAGAGACGGAGGGTGAGAAACCAGCCTGGTAAGGAGCCTGTTCCTGAGTCTCGGACATGGCCAGAACCCTGTTCCCAGCCGCCTGGTTCCACCAGATAAAGCAGCAGGACAGGTCCCTGCAGCGGCTGGGGACCAGGCAGAGAGCTGTGACTGTCGGCCTGCACAAAAACCACTGCGACTTATCGCCCAGCCCTGTCCCTTGCTGCCAAAGCAGCTGCTCCCTAGGATAAAGGTTACAATGGGCCCGGCGCCAGCCTGAGCCAGCCCTGGGCCTGCTCGGCAAACCTGCTTCTCAGTATTGGCCCCCTTCTGTGTGCAGCCTCGAAGGCAGGCGAGATTCATGGGCAGCCAGGCAGCAGCGCGTAAGGAGTGTGATGTCCAGGCTGACGATAAGGCTGAGGGAGCAGGCTGGCTTGGGAGGGAGGAAACTGCTCTCACCCCAGAGCGTTTCTGTGACTTGCAGCTCCATTACTGTTCCCTCTTCCCACCACGCACCTGTGCACCCATGCAGCACACGCCCTCTCACAGCACATGCATGCACACTCGTTGCACGCACACACGCCCTCTTGCAGTGCACACACTTGTCGCAAGCACACGCCCTCTCGCAGCACACGTGTGCACACGCTCATCGCACAGCGCACGCATGCACATGCCCTTGTGCAGCGTACACATGTACACGCATCGCATGCACACACCCTCTCGCAGCGCACGCATGCACACTCATCGCATGCACATGCCTTGTCCAGTGGGCCCGTTGGTTAGTACCGAACGTGACAGTCTGAAAGTCTGCGAGTGACCAGCTCTCGGTTTGGTTTCCCTCTCTCAAGAGCTGGTTACCAAGTGTTGCCTCAGGAAGGTGCTTTTCCTACCTCGCCTGGGCTCGCTGCTTGGCTGCTGTGCCCTTGCCTGTGAAGCCCCAGCTGTTCTCTTGCCTGCGTGCTGGTCGCATTGATTGTTTGTAATATAATATTTATTGAGCCCTCCTGAGAAACTCGCACGTGGCAGGTCCTTGGTGAACGTCCGAGATCTTTGGCGTTTCTCCCTGATGCAGCAGGCTTTGCTTGGGGGAGAGGCACCTTCAGGCTAGTGGTTTTTGCAGGGCAGTTTTCCGACGTGTGTGGAGCATGGTGAAGGGGTTAAAGTGTCCCACTGGCGTGTTGGAGAGGGGAACTAGATGTCAGTAACCACATGGGTTCAGGAAGCAGCTACAAGGGAAGAGAGGTCACCCTGGGAGCCAACCTGGTTGTCAAGTCATCACTTAAAAGAAAAATCTCTCCCTTTTGTAAAGAGCATTATTACCAGCTAATAAAATATCAGACAAATTCTTGAGAGAGCTCTTAGGATCTGAAAGTCTGTGATAAATCTGGTAGCTTTGTAACTCACTCGAAATTACAAGGAGTAGCAATGTGATTAAAGCTCCCTGTTTAAAGCTCCCGACCTTGTCACTGGCGAGCAGAAACAGGATGCTTGGGGGAATCTGGCTGGTGTGTAACAAGGTTTCCATGACAAATGACTTAGGTGTCAATTAGCTGACTAGGAAAATGTCACCTGAATCTTTTTGTTTGCAGAAATCTGGTCTCCAATTAGCCTGATGTGGTGATTGTCTGTAAGGGATAGGAACGCACTCCGGAGCATCTTACTCACAGGAGGTATAAACACAGGCATAAGGGCACATGCAGCCCTGTTTCTACCGGGCATGGTTTCAGAGCTCTGGAGAAGAGGCAGCGAGGCCAGGGTAGCATGGACTGAAGGCATGAAGCTAGAGCATGAGCCCTAGAAGTCAAACCTAGATCGCACCGGAGTTAAAAGAATGTGTTGCTGAGCAAATTACCACAACCCCCCACCCTTGGGGAATGTGTTACGGGCCCTGGTGTGTGTAGTTACAATTCAGCAGCCAGATCCTGTGTCTAGAACAACTTTTACTGCATAGGTGGGAGGCGATTCCCTCGCTGAGGTTTCCTCTCAAAATAGGACAAAATCCTCCTGTTTTGCACTTTTCACTCCAGCCAGGGCTGGGCAGCAAACAGGAGGGTGCACTTTGGACTGTCCCTGCCGGAAGCGCTCTGGACCGGGTGATGGGGCCCGGATGGGGCAACGCCCTGGAGCGTGGGCTGCCTGGAAAGCCCATGGCCCCGCTACCTGGGTGGAACATGCCAATGTGCTCTCTGCAGTGGGGCAAGGCTGGGCTGCCCTGGCTGTGGGGCATGCTGGGACTTCAAAGGCAGAGCACACGGTACACCTCTGCCCCTGTTGATCCAGGAAGAGTGCGGACAGGCTCCGTCCTGTCGCTTGGGAGTAAAACACCTGTGCAGCATATAAACCAAGGTCCCCGCTGTCAGAGCTACCTTCTCAGTGGGGCTCGGTGCCCAGGGCCGGCTGATCTTTTCTGAAAACCAGGAGTCAGTCAGAGAGGCCGAGAGGAGGAGGAGCGTGGGGACATCTCCCCAGCAGGGCTCTGCTGTTCTGGGACGCTCCCCTCCAGCGACGGGGCGAGGACTGGAGGTATCGAGCCACCAAAGATACAATCTGGGCTAAACCCACGTTAAATACAAGCACGTCCAGATGCCAGCAGGCAGCCTCCCATCCGGGCCCCCACTGGGTCCTTGCCCACCCTTTCCATGCGTGCTGCTGGGAGGTGGAGAAGGTGCTTGCTATTCTGTGGCCTGGCTGTGAAGGTGACAAGGGACTGTGGTGTGCACAGGTGTTCCCCGTTCATGGTAACCTGGTACTTTGGCTATCCTGAGGTGCCCCAGGCCTCTGCTGACTGTGCCGTGGAAGAGGGGGGGAGAAGGAAGAGATCTTGGTGGCCATACTGGTGAAAGCTGTGCAAGGTGGGGTGGACTGAGGCAGGATCTGTGGATGGGATCAGGGGTCTGAAGACCCACAGAGTTTGGATGTAAGGTTCATGGAGAGGTCCATTGCCAGGGAGCGCTGGAGATAGGGCAGCAGGAGGGAGCACTGGCAGAATAGGGAGCAGGGATACCAGGTGCACTCTGGTTTGCTGGGGGGCCCTTGGGTCACATTGGCTCTGCTCGGCGTTTAGGCTGAATTCACCTCTGCTCACAACACCAGCTGGGATGCACCTGGTAGCTCAGAGAGAACTCGGTTGACGTGGCTTTGAACTGAGGCTTGTTCAGTGGAAATTACAAACCACCAGCAAAGGCTCAAGGGGTTTAGACACCCTGGTGCCTGCTGGCCCTGGAGCTGAGAGATCAGCTGTTAACACCATCTCCACCTGCTGTCCTAGTTCTCTGGTGGCCCTGCGTGACTTGGAGTCCAGCACCCCAATGCAATACCCTACTTATGAGACTGGCATTCATGGGTGAGTCTCTTTGCAGCCCAGTCTCAGAGCTCGAGTCTCATAAATATTAATGACACTGACATATGGATGATCCATGGGGGGAGGAATGGAGGGAGAAGAGTAAGTTGCCAATTGTGAAAGCACAACTCATCCTAAATCTATCAATGCAACAAAACAAATCCAGTCTCCAAGCGTAGGAGGGAAGGGAGTGGGGAGGGAACGGGAGAGCTGCAGAGAAGCAAAAGGATCCGGTGAATTGGGGATGGGAGTGGGTGGCACAGAACTTAATCACTCATCTTTCATGTCTGGAGATGAGTTCAAATCCTGTCTTGCCGCACAAGAGAAAGGTAGTTTGATTCTCACAGAACTGACACGCAGCTTAGCCGTGCTGTCCACTTTGGCTCAAGAGGAGCTGTGGGCTGGGGATTAGCGGCTCCAGCAGAGCGGAGTGCACAGGGCCTAGGGCCGGCGACGGGCTTGGGGCGGAGGAAATACAGGTCAGGGCCGAGCTGCAGCAGCCGAGCTGCAAGGGTACACGTTGTCTCTGCAGCTGATGCTGTTAATTCTTTGCTTTCAGAACCGTTGAGTTCACTGATCAAATGAGATCCGGGAGCTCTGATTTTTCTGGGGGTTGCAGGTGGGTCAGGTCTTCCCACCTTTCCTTCACCTGCAGCTGCACCAGTGCGGAGCCAGCCCAGACCGGGGGCTGCCCCGTGGCAGCAAGGAGTTACGTAAGCGAGTCTCTGCAGCAGAGGAACCAGGATGATAAATGTGAAAGTCTGCTGCAAGCTATTGCTGACCTAATTTCAGATCTCATTGTGGCTCTTGTCATCTGTTGCTGCTGTCTCGGTGCAGATGGGCTGACAATGAGCGACGTGTGTGAGGGAGGCAATGCCGTGGGAACGCCACGTGGCTCTTGGGGACTCGTGGGGGGTGGGGAGAATCTGCAGACCTGGCTCCGATTCACTATTTGATTCCCAAAGATGAGGCTGGGGAAAGGGGCCTCAGGCAAACCCCAGGCATGTGTGGGAGGCGCTGCTGCTGGGGCCTGAACCTCCCATTACTGGGATGATGCGCAGGAGATACTCGGTGTCCGGCTTAGCTTGGCTCCCTCTGCATTGCTCCCAAGCTACAAACACATGCCAGCTATGCAGTGTGCTCAGTGAGACGCTGAGGCTATCTGTCTCTGCTTGGGAAGAGACACCCTCCCTCTGCCCTGCAGCGGAGCTCAGCGCTCACCCCTCCCCACACCAGCTGGGGACCTCCCATGTGGTCTGAGGTCCCACCACCATCCATTTCCTGGGCTGCAAAAACTTCCCCTTCAATGCACCCAGCAATGAGGCATGTTCCCCTAGAAGATCTTCTGTGGGGTCTCAGCAGCTCCTGCTAGGATCAGTCCCTCTGGAAAATCAGCATAACTCTCTGTTCCGGTAGCATTAAGAACGCAGCTGATCAAACCACAGGAAAAGGAAACCCAGGAAGGTTTGCAAAAATATTCCAAGGGGGCTAGCAAGCAGGGCCAATTCCAGCCTTTTCTAGACATGCCTCTCTCTGCCTTCTCTGGGCGCGACCTGCTCGCCTGCTACCGGTGGAGGACAAACCTCATTCCTCGTTAGGCGAGGGTGACTTCCAAGAAAGCTGCAGCACCTGGAAAAGCAAAGTTGCCTCTCAAGTTGTGTGTGTAAAGATGGGAAGCGCTGTAAAAATCCCAGAATCTGCTGCAGCGCGATCCCCCTGCAATCCTAATCCCAAGTGGGGACATTCACCACGGAGTCGGTGGGTCTCAGCCACCCAGAGGCTGCTGCCCTGCCCGACCTGGCTGGGTGCCACTGACATCCAGGGACTGGCACCCTCGGCCCCCTCTGCTAATGGGAGAGGAAGTGAGCCTTAAACCTCTCCTGTATCCCTGACACCAGCTTTGCTGAAAAGGTAAACGCAACCTGACTATTTAAGTGCCTTTGTTATTGCTGCTCTGGAGATGTCACTCCCACTCCTCTCATCTGCCAGCCTGCAAAATGGCCTCTGATTCCATATTACAGCCGCGTGGGCCTGGCCTGCCTAGGGAAAGACTGTGGGCTGCGGGGGCCCACCTCCGTGCAAAGCTCTTCTAGGAGAGGCCACCAAAGTGTCCCACTAGCACGGGGCCTGTCCGCCTCTGCCCAGCGACAGCCGGGGCGGGAATGGCTCCACCTGGAGAGATCTGAAAGTTCAACTTTGTTCCATGAGTGCTTTAAAACTAATCACCCAGAAGAGAGATGCCCAGTAACCGGGCGCGAATGAGGGGGAGACTGGGAACGGCCAACGCTTAAAAACCTTAAGGAAACAATAAAAACCTTAAGAGTTAGCCTGGTTCCTGGAACTGAGTCATTGTTCTGGGGAAGCTCGACTTGTGGGGTATGGTAAGCCCCAGTGACTGTGCCGCTGGCCCGGAATTCAGGGAAGGAGCTAGGAAGAGCTCTCTTTTTTCTTTTTATGGGAGGATGCTTCATTTATTTCATATTTTAAAGGGATGCTGCCAGTGCGGCATCCTCCCGCTACCACAGCTGGCTATTAACCCCCTCTGCCCAGGCCTCCCGGGGTTAACAGCGCTCCTGTGCCTGCCTCCACTGGAGGTGTGGCAAGGGCATGGCCGGGTGGCAGGTCCTATGATGGAGGAGGCAATATCCATCCCGACTGAGGTATTGTCCCAGGGCCTGTCCTGCCACTTGGTCCTGATTCTCAGAAGTGCTGAGCAACCAGAAGTGGAGTCAGTGGGATCGGGGGCGGGGGGCCGGTGAGTGTGAAACGCGATAAATTGTACAGTCCAGTGCCTGACCATCCTTTGCATCAGTATGAAATATATTCAGGAGACCGGATACCCCACGTCCGTCAGGTTTATTGCTATAAGCACATAATAAGCTGGTGCAGGGCAAAGGTTCCCAGTCTCCGGGAAGCTGTCTCGTGCAGCGTTGTTACATTCACCTTATGCAGGTGTGCGCCCAACGTTACACCCCTACAGCCGTCTTTGTACACTCTACAGGGCCGGCTCTACCATTTTTGCCGCCCCGAGCAAAAAAATAAATAAATAAAAGCTGCTCGGCCGGCGCCGCCCCAAGGATGGCCGGAATGCCGCCCCTTCGCGTGTGCCGCCCCAGGCACGTGCTTCCTGCGCTGGTGCCTGGAGCCGGCCCTGCTACTCTAACTGCTTGCCAATGAAAGGAACTGCAGACATCCTAGAATCACAGAATCTCAGGGTTGGAAGGGACCTCAGGAGGTATCTAGTCCAACCCCCTGCTCAAAGCAGGACCAACCCCAACTAAATCATCTGAAATTAGACTTAACCAATCAGCTTTCTCCTTTCTTTTCCTGGTACCGTGGCATACCCCGCCTCTCTGTTCTGAACGCATGCAGTCCAAGTACCAAGGGGCGTGACAGCACCTCCTAGGTTTGTACTAGGGTCGAACGACTACATGTCTTGTCCTCTTCCTTTGGGACATTGCAGTACAGGCCTGGGAGAATATCTCCCCCTCTGTTGCTATGGTAAAGCACTCGTCTGTCCTGAGCTTGACAGCTGCCTTGTTTGCTCAAGCCAGAATTTACTTAAGTGAATACAAGGGGTTATGCAATACTTAGCTTTAGCGAGCAGGGTTACGTTAAAAGCATCGGCCAATTTAGGCTACCTAACTGCTATTCTATTACTATTCCGTGCTTGATACGAACTGATAGCTGTATGATGCGGTTAATGCCTATTGGTGATGTGATGGATAAATCCTGGCCCAGCATAGGAGAGTCAGGAAAGCGCCGGTCACTTCTCCATGTCATCTTCAGTTCAGTTATACAGGTGCCCGTCTGTGTGCGCAGCTGAGTAATGTGCTGTATGGAACAGTCACACGTCACCATAAATTATCCCGCACACGCCTCCGGCTCGCACGGCTCACCTGGGTCGCCTGAGCACTGGCACTGCTTTGACCTAAGACCATTACACGGCAGTAATTAGGAATCTTGCTGCGCTTCCGTCCCATGCCCTTTGCCAGCTCCAGGAGATGTAACTGGGCCTGTTGACGGAGCCTGGGCAGAGGCCTTTCCAGGCTGGGCTCCTGCAGAGAAGTGCTGCGCTTGCTCGCTCGCGCGATGTCCTTGCTGTCAGGCTTCCTCTAGCTCCTGCTCACCCTCCTCTCCACAAGGCCCTTCCCACCCCGAGTTCAGTGGGCCGGTGGTGGACGGGGAGCTCTCTCCTTGGGCGTTGGCTGGTGCTGGTGGGAGTGGACTCCTCGGTTCCCCAGGGCCGTAGGTGGAAATGTTCAGAGTCCTTGGGGCTGAATTTCATTCCTACGTCCGTATTTAGGCTGCTGACAATTCCCAGACAGACCAGGCACCTGCAGCTTCCCGTGAGGCTGTGGGTGCGATGGGGCCTGGCCCCAGGGCGTTCCCACAACACACCCAATCAGGTCACAACAAACAGGGTTCAGGTCCCTGTTCCTGAGCTGCCGAAATACCGATTTCGGAGCCCGACTTTAGCCCCCCGTGTTCAAACATTTCAGCCTAAGGACTTGTCTGAAGGTGAAATCGCAGCGATGTTGGGCGTTCCTGGGTGGCCCCCTGGCGTTCTGTCTCTAACCTCCGACTGGGCTGGGGCGGCTGGGGATGGGTCTGACCTTTTTCGGCAGTTATGTGGATTTACTGTTGAAACAAACTGCTGGGCCTTGTCGCTTGGGTCTCTTCAGTGCTGCTGCGTTGCTCAGGGGTCTGTACCTGGCGGAGGGGGAGTCTCTCTCGCTCAGATTGGCCCCTCAGAGGAAAGTCCATGGGCAAAGAGAGGGATACGGCTCCTTTACAGGAGGGCGGATGGGTAGAAATCTGGTGTAACTCTTACCGCTCAGGCTTGTATTTGGGGACGAGGGGTTGAAGGGCAGTTCTGTTGGGTTTAACCCTAAAAACAGCGTCTCATGCCTGGTGGGGATTTTGTAAGGGGGCACGTGCCCCCATTCCCATGCATTTCCCTTGTACGTCCTTCCTGTGCCACAGCGAACACAGATGTACAGAGCAAAACTCTACAGCCTGAAAAAATGTGCCAAGGAGAGAACCCCAACCAACAGCTTGGGAGGATGGAGAGACCGGGTCCGAGCAGCCTCTGCTGTTAGAAGGGGCGTCCCCTCTTCCCGCCTGCCCCCTCACCCAAGCTACCAACTGACCATTTGCTCTGAACGCCCAACTCCTCAGCAGCCCAGGGAGATGCAGCCTGGGAAAAGCGTTGGCACTTGGCAGGCTTGTTTGTGCCCTGCAATGAAATGCTCGAATGGGGTTGTTCTCCGTTCACTATGGAACTAGTTGTTCGTGTGGAGTGCATGCCGGTCCGCCTTTCAATCGCTCGGTGCAATGCAGGAGAACCGTGCTCCCTGACCTCCAGCACAGAATCGACAGCTCACGTCCCTTATTCTGCTCTGCCCTGCACGGGGGCAGCGCTGCCTTCACGCTGCTGGTCAGTGGCTTTTCTCCAGAGCTGCACAGAGTTCATGTAGGAAAACAAGTCTGGGCCTTTTGTCTGTTATTCACCCACTAGGAATTTCCTTGGCTTTAGCATCTGGCCTGTAGTGCCTGTAAACAACCTAATCCACTTCCCAGCATGAATGGGCCCTACCCTGCCCAGGGAAGTCCACGGCAGGGACCCTGGCTAGAGCTCCAGAGAGCCGCAGCACTACTGCTCTTCCCCACACCCTGGTCCTCACGCTGGTCTAACTCTGTTGGCACCCCACTAACTGGAATAGCATTACTCCTGGCTTACGTCCATGCCATCCGATCACAGCCAGGCCCCAGCTGTTCGCAGGCTTCCGGCGAGCCAGAGATGAACCTGCCCACACCTGAGGGGGCACAGCCCGGTCTGGTACCAGTGGCCCTGTGGCACTCAGAGCCTGGAGGCAAATGTCCTCGCTGCCTGGTCCCTCTCTCCCACCGAAAGAGAGAGCATCTGTTGGTAAGATGTGGCTAAGCAGGGATGATACCAAGAGAATCTCGTCCTTCCATCCCAGCTGGAGGCGCCCAGAGCTAGGAAGCGGGGACCCCTCTGGGGGCAAGCAGGGCATGTCCAGCATGTGGAGGAGGGAGGGCCCAGTTCAGTGCTAGTGGGAAGCGAGCGCCAGTCAGCATTCCTGCAGGGAGAGGCAGGGACGGACAATGGTTATACTGGACTCAACCACCCTGCACTCGGCCTTTCTCTGCTGCTGCCTTGCGAGAGCTGCCTGCCCCTTGTTTAGACTTGATGAGACCAGTGCGTATTTGAATACATCCTACAGGCAGCCAAAGCCTAATTAAAATGAGGAATCTGGGTCACTAAAAGGACGTGGTTTCCAGTGATTCACCTGCCAGAAAATCCCCAAAGAAACCTGCACTGGGCCCCAGTGACTGGGGCTTTCAGAGCAGAGAGAGACTCCAGCTCCTCCTCTCTCTTCCTCTCGCTGTTGCTTCTACTGACCTACTTTCTCTGCACGGCGCATGCCAAGGAGCTGCCGCTGCTCCTCCAGAGAGAGGCCTGCCACGCCAGGGCTTTGGGTTCTACCTTGTCCTGGGAGCTAGACCCTCCTTATCTCGCTGCTGAGATACGGCTTTGAAGAAGGCAGCTGGATGCCAGGACACCTTTCTAACCCTAGACGGGTAGGAGGGGGAAGGGGTGCTGAAATGCACCTCTGTGCAGGCTGACTCGGGCCGGGATGGTCCCAGGCTGGTGCCAGGCTCTCTGCCCTGCAGCTTGTGGAAGGTGAGCATAGCACACGACGGATCTGCGCTGGTAGCATTTTACACACTTGTCTCCAAGTCTGCCCAAGGTGCAGGGCCAACTGAAGCTAAGCCTCACATGCCACTAGACTCCAGCCCTGTGATTGAAACCTTCCAGCTCCTCACAGACACAGCCTGGTTCCACCACCCTGCCCTGCTCCCTGGCCCTGCAGGTCTTGACCAGGGAAACCAGAGTGGCATGTTTTTAGTGATCCTGGGCACACATGTGCGCGCTCTCTCTCTCTCTGCCATTAGTGATGTTCTCCTGTCTCCCTGCCCCCCCGTCCAGCTCTCCCTCCCACCTGCTCCTCTGCCATGCTCACTAGCTTGGTAATTAGTCCCTGGATGGAGTCCTTAGGGGAGTTTGGGAGCCCTGCGGTGACGTCAGGCATGTCACCGGCAGTTAGTCCCAGCAAGTGGAGGTGCCGGGAGTGCCCAGCACTCGCTGAGTTTGTAGCTCCTGGCTCATTGCCGGGGGGCGGGGGAGCCAGAGGACGCCGAGAAGCACGCTCGGTGCTGGTTACAGCTCAGGCATGTATGTTTCCAGGCGAACCAGGTTGGAGTCCGCGGAGCTGCCGCCTGACATCTGCTGGAACCTGCAGTGCTTGGGGGATTTGGCTTTGGAGCTGGGAAGGATGACGCCAGCACCCCAGGCTCCCAGGGGAGGTCATTTAGGAGCTGAGCTGTGGGGAACAAGGTACTTAACTCCCCCGTCACTCTGACTCGCCTTTGGCAAAATCAAGGCAAAGCAATCTCAGCAGATGTGTACAGTAAACAGCCCCTGCTTTTCTCTGCAACAGCCACCCCTCCCTGTACCAGACCGAGCAAGAACCTATTCACACCACTAACTCCCCCGGGGGAAATTTAGCCAGCCACACACAGGCCCCCTACCGTGGGTTGCCTGTATATTTAATACAGCTCCCATCACGCCACAGGCTCTGGGCACCCTGCTTGACAGCATATGGTGCACATTACACCAATTAATCTAACCGTACATGATGCAGCATCTCGCAGGCCTTTGGTGTTGTATAAAGAACAATAATACTATGGTCTCAGGAAGAGCTCTGTGAAGGGAATTTTGTCCTTTCCACGGCCAGAAGGTGGTCCCCTAAAAGCACATGACCTCACTTCCCTTGTGTCTTGTATCCTGAACCTCACACGGGTGCTGAGACACATTTCAGAAACCTACGTTCCAGAAAGCGCCAGTAATGAGTGGAACTCCGCTTCCAACACACGCACACGCACACACACACACGCTCCTACCCCCTGGGACAGACAGGAGCCTGGGTCTTTGTTTCCTGCCTGGTAAAGCAGCTTCAGGTGCTCAGGGCTGTGGAGCTGGGACTCCGGATGGTGGGTCCAGTATCCCTCTCTCTTGTTTTATGGGCTTTTGGGAGATCTTGCCGTAAATGTGGATAATAAAAATATCTCCTAGTCTTTCCCTCTAATAGTAGAACCAGCTGTGGGGGTTGGGGGTGGGGAATGTCCCTCTAATCATACAGCCAACCTCATGGGGGAAAGGGAATGTCCCTCGAACGATAGAGCCAACCGTGGAGGGCAGAATGTGTGTGCGGTATGTGTTTGTTTTGTTTTTTTCCTACTGTGTCACCGAGAAGGCGGCAGATCAGGGCTGTAAATCCGAATCAGACCCTACCCTTAAGAACACTCCCCAAGACGTAGGTTCTGTCCTCACTCAGCCTGAGCTCTCCATCTGCTCCCGTGCCCTCAAGGGCTCCCGGATTCAATGCACTTGGCACCGGCAAGGATAACATCCTCCCTTGTTTGTTTCCCTCTGGAATGGCGATTTGCCCTGGCAGTCGCCCAGCATCACTTAGGCAGGGCCGTCTCCTGGAGCCGAGAGTAATCTTGAAGGCTGCTGCAGTGTCTTCCAACCAATAGGCCAGGAATCAGGACTGATGCTCCCTTTCCCTACCAAAGTGCCTCTGGCGTCCACCTCCCCTTGAGGGGTTTTCACTTTAATACCGGGGTGCTGGGGCTACTCCAATCCCCACCTAACTGTGACTGGGGCAGCCCCAGGTGTACATGGTGTTGAAGGTCACACACCTGATTGGCAGGTGGAGAGCACTGGCTGATGCAGCCTGGTAAAGTGATACAACTGCCCAGAAAAGATGGGGTTCCACTCCAGTGACAGGGCTGTTTGCAGGGCTGCTGAGAGAATTGTGGAGCCATGGGGTCACTTGCCTTGCTGTCCTTTCTCACACGGCCTTGGGGCATCTCTGACAAACATGTCCCTCAGGGCTATTCTCATCTGACTCTGCTTCCCCTCTGCCCCCTGAACTCCTGGCCGTTGGCTCTCCAGCGGGGTTCCTCCCATGCTGCAGTTTAGCGCTCTGCCAACTAGCCACATGATCCTAGGTGACGGAGAAAGCGCTTGTGGAGGGCATGATGGCATCTATGTCTGCTGAGTGTGTTCATGGGCAGTGGCACGTGTCTATTGTAGCTGAATTCAGAGGCTGGCTTGAGAAAGCCAGGAGACAAGCAGCCAGGTGACAAGCAGTATCATCTCTCAGTGGAGAGAAGGGGACGCTCCACAGCCACCAAGGTGTAACCAGGAAGCTGAGGTTCTGTTCGGCTCCAGGGGGAGGATGGTCGAGTTCTTTCCCTTCCATGGACAGCGCTCTACACGGAAAGCCCAGCAGGTTACGGAGGCCCAAGCAGGTGAAACGTGGGAAGAAGTGTGCAAGAGGAACAGAGAGAAGCTGGGACTCAAACCATCTCTTTCTCGCTGCATGTCACTCAACAGCTTTTGCCGAGTTCTGCGTTACAGGGAGCCTTAATGCAACTAGACGGGGGTAGGGGGAGACTGGTCTGACCCGCCCAATGCAGTCTGCTGTGGAAAGCAGCCTGGTTCTTTCTCCCATGCACACGCGCTCTCCGCACAGGGGCTGGGCTACAAACCATTAGTCTGCTCAGGTCGCTGCAGCTGCAGGACTGGGAAGTAGCCCATATCTGCTGGCAGACGATAGGTCCTTTGCCTTTTCCTTACACAGATCTTCGCATGGTGGGCAAAAGCCTCCGTTAAACCGTTTCGCTTGAGCTATTCGTCCACCGCTGCAGTCCGGCTGAAGCTTTCCCAGCCTGATTGACATGCTGATTTGCATAAAGCATGCCCGTCGTGCTCCGCGTTTGTTTTCTCTATGAAGGGAGTCAGAAGGTCTCTTTTCTAGAGGCCGGCGCAGGTACCTCGGCAGAGCCATAGGGAGGGCAGAAGATGCCAGAGGTAAAATCATCCTTCGCGCCCTGTGATGTTATCCAAGGGGCCTGACACCTGCAAGGAAACATCCCCTTTATTTCAGGGACGTTATTATTTAATATCTAGACAGTGGTAGGGCCCAATAGCCCCCCCACCCCCAGATCAGGGATCTACGATGCTCGATGAGTTTCCGTGCCTATTAAAGCAAGGGGGTGAGAGTGTGGGCTTGAGAGCTAGACAAGGTGTGAGCAGGTGCCATGCATCTCACTCCTGCCCTGCTTAACCCCTGCTGGTCCAGGGCTTCTCTCCCCCCTTCAGCTGCACCAATGTGCTTTGACCCTGGCCTGCACTGCAATCCTCCACCCCCTCTATTACACTCCTACATCCACATACAGCCTTTAACCCTGACCACAGCGCTGCCTGCTATTCCGGGGGGGCAGGAGAAGGTCATTTTAATCAGAGCAGCATTTTCCCGCTGCTGGTAAGAGGTGCCGTTCAGTGTGTATATTGTTATTACTTTGAAACTGTAGTGCCATAGAAACCTGCAGCTGCTGGTATCGCTTTCCTTTTCCAGCCTGGAGGGTGGGCACAGTACGGTTATACCCCAGCAACTGAAACATTTGAGTGCAACTAATGTGATGTTCCCCTTGGAAAGTCTTTGCTCTGAGACCCAGGGAGTGTCTTGGGGAGATGAGTGACTCTGATCACAGGACAGAATCAGCCATGAATTCTGCTAACTAGGAATAGCATTTCCATTGCAAAGAGGTAAACTGCTTCCACTAATAATGGGCTTGAGCAGCCTGTCCTTGGAGCAGAGAGATTTTTATAAAAAATATGAAATGTACATTGGCAAGTATTGAATTGTCGGGCGTGTGACATTGGAGGAGAGGGTGTTGGTATCCTGGGATATCAATCTCTGCTGTTCTATGTGTGTTCTTATACCACAGTCCTCGTTGTAGTATCTGAAGACCTGCAAGCAGTGCATTAGCAATGTGACTAAAGCTCTGTCTCTCCTCCTCTCCCCAAGGGGGAGAAGCCTGGGAGTGGAGTGTCTTGTTTTGGTGGGGAGGGGGATTAAATATACCCGTTGCTGTGTGTCTGTGTTAGAGAAAACAGAGTCAAAGACATGAGTCTTGCCCATGGAGCGGAAGGTGCGCAGGTTTGTGATGGCTCTTAGTTCCTGGGTATGTTTTGTTCTACAACCTCAGACCAGCCCCGGAGAACGTTAACACGTCTATCGTAATGGGGGGAGTGTGCGTATGATCTCAGTGTCCTGATGTGACCGTGGCTCTCTGTACAATACCAAACCCTTTCACTGGGCTTTGAGGGGGCTCCTGTAAATTCCCCCCAATCTAGGGAGAACCTGAGGAACTCAGGATGTGCCCAGAACAAGCAGGACACTAGCAAAGCTGGCGACTGGGAATCCATGTGCTCCAGGCTGCATTTTTTCTCTCTTCTTCCCCTTCTGTATCTTCTGCTTCCTTTCTAGATCCCTGTCATTCCCCAGCTGTAACTCTTTGCCCCACATTAGTCCCCAGCCTCCTGATCGAGGAGTCTTGGGCGGGACTCCGCTGGCAACCCATCAGCACCATCTCTTTAATCGACTGGAAAAGTCACTGTTGAGGGACGTGTCTCACTTACTGCCTGTCCCCGGGGGGCTGAGCAAATTGCCTTGACACAGGTTTGATGTACTGTAGCACTGTACCTTTGCTGCTGGAGGAGTTTTAAGGCTGCCCGTCCCTGCCAAGGGTACCAAATGCTAGTGTTTGCATCTGTTCCAGCCATGGCTGGCTGCATATGCTTTAGGCCTTTATTGCCTCTTGTAGAATAATCCTCAGGCTAGACATATACTCTGGTTCCCCTAGAACAAAATCAAGCCAGCAGTCCAGTTTGAGGCACCCTCCCCCCTCTTCAAGGATTTTTTTTTTTTTTACTTGAAACAAGCCTAGAAGGAACAGGGCAGATCAAGGTACCAAACCCTCCTGGGGAGAAAAGGCTTTTATGGCAGGTTCACATGCTCTGGATGGATGAGCCGCTTCCCAAGGAAGCGGTTTCCCTGACAACCAGAAGGCAGAAGGACATGAGGGAGATGGGAGCCAAATGTTTAGGGATGTCCTTAGCAGAGACTGTAAAGTGGATGCAGATACAGCTTCTCCCGAGGCCTGCCACCTGGGATGGAGCAGGCTGCAGCTCGGCAGTGTCCCAGGGTGCTCCGCAACACCAGAGAAACTTGGGACTATGATCTTGCTACCAAAGCCTGGGACCCTATATCTTGCTACCTGACCTGCCTTTCCCTCGCTCATGCCCCCACCATTGCCTCTTTGGTTCCTGTCTTATTGAGATGCGGATTGTTAGACGTTCAGACTCGCGTCTTTGCTCTGGCTGGGACTCCCTTACACTGCTGCCAGAGAGCTTCCTGCAGAGCATAGAATCATAGAATATCAGGGTTGGAAGGGACCTTAGAAGGTCATCTAGTCCAACCCCTGCTCAAAGCAGGACCAATCCCCAGACAGATTTTTACCCCAGTTCCCTAAATGGCCCCCTCAAGGATTGAACTCACAACCCTGGGTTTAGCAGGCCAATGCTCAAACCACTGAGCTATCCCTCCCCCCTCCTAATGTGGATGGGCTTGATCTGCTATAGCATCTTTTATCTGAGAATCTCAAAACACTTTGGAGGCCTGTCTCCTGCAGGAGTTGCGGATGTTCAGCCAAAGCATGTACAGCCCCTGACTGAACAGGAAGTGAAGTTCTGGTCTCTCCAGTGGTAGTGTAGAGCACTGGCTCGCGTTGAGACTCAGAAGAGAGGTTTCTTGGGTTTTCCTTCACATCTGGAGAGGAACGGGCTTGGAATTGCAGATGGTTCTGAGGCCCAGTTGTAGTCAGTAAACCGCTCTTGGTTTTTAAGAATCTACATGTTAAAAGCAACTTATCCGGAGAGTCCATTGTGAGGTGGATGTGTAACCAGTAGGGCTGTCAAGCGATTAAAAAAATTAATTGCAATTAATCGCACCATTAAACAATAATAGAATATACCTCTACCCCGATATAACGCTGTCCTCGGGAGCCAAAAAATCTTACCGCGTTATAGGTGAAACCGCGTTATATCGAACTTGTTTTAATCCACCGGAGTGCACAGCCCTGCCCACCCCGGGAGCACTGCTTTACCACATTATATCCGAATTTGCGTTATATTGGGGTAGAGGTGTACCATTCATTTAAATATTTTGGGATGTTTCTACATGTTCAAACATATTGATTTCAATTACAACATAGAATACAAAGTATACAGTGCTCATTTTATATTTTTGATTACAAATATTTGAACTGTAAAAAGCAAAAGAAATGGTATTTTTCAATTCACCTAATACGAGTACTGTACTGCAATCTCTTTATCATTAAAGTGTAACTTACAAATGTAGAATTATGTACAAAAGACCCTGCACTCAAAAACATTGTAAAACTTTAGAGCCTACAAGTCCACTCAGTCCTGCTCTTGTTCAGCCCATCTCTCAGACAAACAAGTTTGTTTACATTTGCAGGAGATAATGCTACCCGTTTCTTGTTTACAATGTCACCTGAAAGTGAGAACAGGCATTTGCATGGCACTGTTGTAGTCGGCGTTGCAAGATAATTATGTGCCAGATGCGCTAAAGATTCATATGCCCCTTCATGCTTCAACCACCATACCAGAGGACTGGACAATTTGGTTGCAAATTGTAACCAAACTTGTTTGTCTGAGCAACTGGCTGAACAAGAAGTAGGACTGAGTGGACTTGTAGGCTCTAAAGTTTTACATGGTTTAGTTTTTGAGAGCAATTATGTAACAAAAAATCTATATTTGTAAGTTACAGATAAAGAGATTGCACTACAGTACTTGTATGAGGTGAATTGAAAAATACTATTTCTTTTGGTTTTTACAGTGCAAATATTTGTAATAAAAATAAAATAAAGTGAGCACTGTACACTTTGTATTTTGTGTTGTAATAGAAATCAATATATTTGAAAAATGTAGAAAAGCATCCAAAATATTTAATAAATTTCAATTGGTATTCTATTGTTTAACAGTGTGATTAATCGCCATTAATTTTTTTGAGTTAATTGTGTGAGTTAACTGCAATTAATCAACAGACCTAGTAACCAGTGGACATTTCTACCAATTATCTACCAAAAATATAACCTGCCTTGTGATGGGCAAAACTATGTCAGGAAGTGACTGGATGCTATACGCATCTCACTGCCGCCAGTGTTCATTGACAGAAGAAATGAGAATGGTCATCTCTGCCCTCAGAGCCAAATACAAAATCCACCTCAAGTTTTCCCTCAGTGGTGATGCTCTGTCACTCCCGCATTCATAACCCATATTTTAATGAGCAAACAAATATGCACCAAACCTGGCTCTTGCCAGCAGGGAGGGAAGGAAGGAAGATATTTTAGTCTTTTTACTTTTGGGAGACACTCAGATCCTATGGTGACTGGGACCAGGTGAGTGCTGAGAAACAATGATGGCCCTGGTGGGAAGCTAACAGCCATTAGACATGACAATATGTGGTCTGTCACCATGTTCCCAATCACAAATAGGTCAGTCCAGCCAGGGGAAATGGAGGAGGTTCAACTTTGAACGTGAATCTTACTCTTGGTGAGGAAAACCCAGAGGAAAATTTCTATGGCTTTGCACCATGATGTTGTTGCTTGACATGGAGAGAGATTTGAAAGAAGGGAACTCTCTCCTCCTCTCATGTACAGCTTCAGAGAAGATGTTTCATCTAGGTCCCTTCTGCCCAACTCTACTGTCTGAGCCTGTGGAATTTAGAACTTCAAGGGCCCATTGAGAAGTGTCGGGATAACCAACTTGTCTTGGCCAAAATCCCATTCCTCACTAAAACAGATTCTAATGTCCCAGGCAATAATAGGTGAGCATGCCATGGCTTCTACATTTACCAACACAGACAATAAGAATGGCTATAATGGGTCAGATGAATAATCCATCTAACTCCGTATCCTGTCCTCCAACAATGGCCAGTGCCCAATGCTTCAGAGGGAATGAACAGAATAGGACAATAGGACACTACAAGAAGGATGTGGAAAAATTGGAAAGAGTCCAGCAGAGGGCAACAAAAATGATTAGGGGCTGGAGCACATGACTTATGAGGAGAAGCTGAGGGAACTGGGATTATTTAGTCTGCAGGAGAGAAGGATGAGGGGGGATTTGATAGCTGTTTTCAACTACCTGAAGGGGAGTTCCAAAGAGGATGGATCTAGACTGTTCTCAGTGGTACCAGATGACACAACAAGGAGTAATGGTCTCAAGTTGCAGTGGGGGAGGTTTAGGTTGGATATTAGGAAAATCTTTTTCACTAGGAGGGTGGTGAAGCACTGGAATGGGTTCCCTAGGGAGGTGGTGGAATCTTCTTCCTTAGAGGTTTTTAAGGTCAGGCTTGACAAAGCCCTGGCTGGGATGATTTAACTGGGGATTGGTCCTGCTTTGAGCAGGGGGTTGAACTAGATGACCTCCTGAGGTCCCTTCCAGCCCTGATAATCTATGATTCTATAAATTATCGAGGGATCTATTGTCCAGTCCCAGCTTCTGGCAGTCAGAGGTTTAGGGATACCCAGAGCATGGGGTTGCATCCCTGACCATCTTGGCTAATAGCCATTGATGGACCTGTCCTCCATAAACATATCTAATTGTTTTTTTAACCCTGTTATACTTTTGGACTTTACAACATCCCCTGGCAATGAATTCCACAGGATGAACTGGGCACTGCATGAAGAAGTACTTCCTTATATTTATTTTAAATCTGCTGCCTATTAATTTAATTTGGTGACCCATGGTTCTTGGGTTACATGAAGGGGTAAATAACATTTTTTTTCTCCACACTATTTATGATTTTATAAACCTCTGTCATATCCTCCTTAGTTGTCTCTTTTCTAGGCTGAAAAGTCAAAATCTGATTAATCTCTCCTCATATGGGAGCTGTTCCATACCTCTAATCAATGTTGTCCTCCTCTGAGCCTTCTCCAGTTGTAATATTCATTTTTGAGATGGGGTGACCAGAACTGTGTGCAGTATTTAAGGTGTGGGCACACCAGAGATTCACGTAATGGCATTATGATATTTTCTGTCTTACTAGCTATCTCTTTCCTAGTGGTTCCCAACATTCTTTTGGCTTTTTTCACTGGTGCTGCACATTGGATAGTTCCTTGAAAACATCTGCTCATGATGACTCCAAGATATCTTTCTTGAGTGATAAACGATAATTTAGATCTCATCATTTGTATAGTTGGGAATGTGTTTTCCCAGGTGCATTACTTGGCACTTATCAACACAGAATTTCATCTGCCATTTTGTTGCCTCGTCACCTAGTTTAGCGAGATCCCTTTGTAACTCTTCACAGTCAGCTTTGGACTTAAGTATCTTGAGTAATTTTGTATCATCTTCAAACTTTGCTACCTCACTGATTACTCCCTTTTCCACATCATTTATGAATAGGTTGAACCGCACTGGTCCCAATACAGATCCTTGGGAGTCCCTGCTATTTATATCTCTCCATTCTGAAAACTGACAATTTATTCCTACCCTTTGTTTCCCATCTTTTAACCAGTTACTGATCCATGAGATGACTTTCCCTCTTATCCCATGACTGATTAGTTTGCTAAGAATGTTTGGTGTCAAAGGCTTCTGAAAGGCCAAGTATGCTGTATCAACTGGCTCACCTTTGTCCACCTGCTTGTTGACTCCCCTAAAGAATTCTAATAGACTGGTGGGGTGTGATTTTTCTTCCTTTTACAAGAGCTGCACTGACTCTGCCACCATGGAACATGTTTGTCTGTCATTCTGATAATTCTGTTCTTTATTATAATTTCAACCAATTATTTGTCTGGTATTGAAGTTAGGCTTACTGGTCTGTAACTGCGAGGATGCCTCTGGAACCGTTTTTTTTTTTTTTTTAAATCAGTAATGCATTACCAATATCTGCCTCCTTAGTATGAAAGGCCTTGTGATAGCTTCAGCGTGAATGGTAACACACACATCCAATGTTATAGGCATATAAATATAGGAACATATCATTTATACACCTCGCTGTAAAATACATACATGTAGCATCAGAGGGTCCTGTGGTACCTTTAAGACTAACAGAAGTATTGGAGCATAAGCTTTCGTGGGTGAATGCCCACTTCATCAGACGCATTCACCCACGAAAGCTTATGCTCCAATACTTCTGTTAGTCTTAAAAGTGCCACAGGACCCTCTGTTGCTTTTTACAGATTCAGCCTAACAGGGCTACCCCTCTGATACATGTAGCATCATGAACTAATGGTATAACATGCAAAGGGACTTTTACTGTGAATGCTCTGTATCTTATAGGATGGTTTTCTTTTTTGGTGACTGGGCTTCTTCAGATTCAATTCTAACAAAAGTTTGTAAGTGACGTCTATGTGATCTAGCCCACCCCACTGTTCTCTCCAGTCCCTTTACCCACACTCAGGTGACTTATTTCCTGGGGCTAACTGATGCAATGCACTAGGTGTTGAACCACTTGTAAAAGCTAAGGTACAAGAAAAGGTCAAATGTGGCCTGTACTAGATGATCTCAGTGGACAGGCCTGGCAGCAGGGAGGAAGTCTAAATCTCAGGTTAGCTTAGGCTTCAAGGAGCCTTGGACAGAAATTCCTCTAAAATAACAAGCAAGCTCTGGCCAGCCCTACCCATCATCCCAGTAAGAGACCTGTCACGTGGCTAGTCAGGAAAGTTCACAGAACATTTGAAAGAGAGCCCAGTGTCTTTCTTCACTCTTTATTGTGTAAAAATAAACTCAACAATTCATGTAATTTCAGCAATAAAATGAAAAAAGCATGAATACCAGTAGAAACAGTGCATTTCCAGAACTGCTGATGTGGATTGTGGCTGTGTGATATATTAATAACCCATTCAAAACCCAAAAAAGACCGATAGCAAGTCATAGGAAAAATGTACAGCTTTGGTTAGCAAAATAATGACAAATGAAGATATATTTATTTTCTACCATTCTGTACAGTATATACACAATATCACTCTTTTTGGCAAATCAGATGCAATTAGGACTGTAGATTTATTTTTTCCAATTATCAGTTTTTCCCCTCAGCAAATTGTGCTTAAGCTGCTGATAGCTGAAGCCAACAGTTTCCAATCAATAGCTCAACAAACTGAACTTACAATGTGTTTTTTTTTTTAAGAGCACAGTTAAAATATGCTGCCTTGAGCCACGTTTTGGTATCAAGGTAACGGGATTTGTTTTGTGGATGGTGATTTCTCTGCATCTCAATGCTGTGTTTTAAAACGGCTGGTCATGTGACCAGCTCTCTCATGGCTTGACTCGGATCAGCCCTGGAGCGCAGTATCAACCTTGAACTGCTTAGTCCATGTCCGTCCACGTTGCATATTTATTTGCCACATCTTTGGAGTTTGTCATAAAGGCTGGTTCAGCCTCATGTGAATTCTCTCTGCCTCACCCAACCCTACCACCGCAGATGGGGGTCAGAAGCGGGCGAGGGGGTGATCTCCTGCAGACCAGGAGTTTTCAAAGGAAACCATACAAAATGTATCTATTATTTCAAAATAAGCTTCTCTTTATCACACACACCCCTGTGGAGTTTTAAAGTATTTTTCAGGGACGCTCAGTTAATTTTATATTCTTTTATTTTTTTTCTCCTTCATAAAAATACCTTTTATTGGTAATAAACTTCCTTTTACAATAAGATAAATAATATCCTGTGTTATCAAAAGCAGAAAGGCTGAAGATTGAAATGGGAGCTAAACTTTCAAGGGACAGTAAAGGCTATTTGACAGCTGTCACACTTAGGGTGCCTGTGTAGCTAGGCAAAACAGACACTGCTTCTGCAGTGCTTCGGATTTTATAAAAGGACATTACCTGAGAGAGGCGTGGTTCAGTCAGTGCACCAGGGAACAGCAGGGGCATGGAGGATCTTCGTCCTCTCTCCCTTCTTGAAAGTGTTCGGGCATGAGGGGCGCCCAAGGAGGGAAAGGGCCGGGTGACTCCAGGCCCCGAGCTCGCCGAGGCGTGGGGGCGGGGTAGCCTGGTGCTGGATGGACAGCTCCCAGCGAGCCCGAGCTCTGGATGGAGGCAGGCGTGGTGCTGAAGGGACAGCTCCGGGGGGGCCGCCGTGGTGCTGAAGGGACAGCTCCGGGGATGGGGGTGCGCCGTGTTGCTGAAGGGACAGCTCCTAGAAGTCGCAGGGCTGCTGGTTTGAAGGCCAGCGGGACTTGAACGTGTTTTAAAGACTAACGCCTGGAGCAGTTTAGCTGGAGGGGGAGGGGGCGCCGGGGAGCGGGGTGGGGGCGCCGGGGAGGGATAACGCTGCCGCCTCACCCACCCTCCTGCTGGGAATGTGCCCCCAGGACATCCAATGGTATGAACATCGCTCGGGCAGACCCCAGCCTGCAGCAGCCCATGCAAGCAGGCGAGTCCAGGCTCGGTAACCGAGACGAAGCCAGCTCCCCCCCGCCGCCGCCTCTGCGGGAAGCCAGGGGTGCCGCAAAGGGCGGGGGGGCTGGGCCGGCCCCGTAGAAAGTTCCATAAACAGCCCCTGGGACAAGTAAACGTGGGACAAGAGCGGCCGGGCGCAGACCCAGGCGAGACCTAACCCGCCTCCCCCGGCTGGAGAGGGGTGGCTGCGGCTGGGCCAGGTCGGGTCTGGGAAGAAGTGCTTGACTAGAGTCCGGGCCCCTGCAAGCGCCTGACCCGAACTCGGGCCCCTGCTGTGGCCGGAGGATTCAAATCTCCTGCTTTGCCCCCACCCCCACAGCTCCCCTTAGCCCTTCGGGTCTCTGGGGCCTGCGGATGGGCGCTTTGCGGCCGAGGAAGAGACCTAGGCTGAGCTGACGGTAAATCACGGGCCAGCAAACCAGCAGGGGCCCCAGGGTGCGCCGGCTTCAGCAGGTCAGAGCCCGAGCAGGATCCCACATGGCTCCTGGCCACAAACCCCCATTCCTAGGACACAAGGGCGGGGCTGTTACTGGCCAAGAAACGCCCCTGCTAGCCAAACGTTGAATGGGGGGGGGGGTCAGGGTGGAGAAGAAAGGAGTCTGGAGACTCGGAGGGGTTTGAAAAGAAAGCAGGTCCCCCTACCCCGCGAGGAAAGGGGGTCTGAGCTCTGCCCGGGTTTGCGGCTCCGCTTCCTAGCCCAATAAGGGAAGGAGGGGTGGGGAAGTGTGTGTGTGGGGGGGATCTTTCTCCTATGCTCCTGGAGAGCCAGTCCAAGTAAATAGGAGTCACGCCCTGGCACTGAAAGACTGAAGGAGCCCCCCCCCCAAAAGTAACCGGGGATCGGAGGCTCCTGAGTCAGCCCCCCCCTCCCAAAGCAAAGTCAGGCCCGCCTAGTGCTCCGGCCCACTGCCACGGTGCTCAGGGGTGGGGGCGTGCGGGTACGAATGGCCCCAAGAACTCAGCGCCCCCCCCCCCCAGGGTCACACACCCCACGCGCCATTTCCTGGGGTGGCCATGCCCTCCGCTTGGCTCCCAGGGAAGGCGCGGCGCTGGAGAGCGGTGGAGGAGAGCAGGGACAGCGCGCTCTCCCGAGCGAGGATGCAAATGAAGACAGATGTGCTAAGGAGCTGCACCAGCCCAAGGCACGCAGGCTTCAAAGGAAGTTGGCAAGACAGAAATGAGCCGGTTCAGGGGAGCTGGGAGCGGGGCCGCCGCCGCGCTCCAGAGAAAAAGCGAAGAAGAACGAACCAACCCTCTCACCTACTCGCCAGTTGCGCAGTTCGGCGCTGCCCGAGGCCCGGGGCCCGGCCCCCCGGCCAGAGCGGGCAATGCCCCTGCCCTGTTGCTTTGCTGGGTTTGCTTTGCACAGACAGACAGACGGGGGAGGGGGAGACAGACTTTAGTCCTGGATTCCTTCCGGGGAGGGGGCTGCGCTCCAGCCACTAGCCGCTAGTTGAGCTGGCGGCAAGCTTCGAAAGTCCACTTGGTGGCTCCCCCGTAGATGTCGATGTTGGTCTCGGACCAGGCGATGACGTTGCCGGCGGGGGCTTTGGTGCTGCACGTGGCCAGGTTGTAGATCTCCCCGGGGCTAAGCTTCCGGTCCCAGATGTTGAAATGGGCCAGTTCGCCCACGAACGCTTGGGTGGCGTCAAACCCCCCGCCCAGGGTGTCCTTCGGAGAAAGGCAACAGCGGGTCACCAGGGCCAGGGCCCCCCGGCCCTGCCGGGAGCGCGGTTCGCGCCTCCGCTGCCCGCCAGCGCTTGGCTCGGAGTCGCCTGGAGCCAGGGCCCGAGTCGCTCCTGTGCCCAGCCGGGGACAAGTCACCGCTCGGGGAGCCCAGCTGGGGAACCGGCGCGGGGCAGCCTGGCTCTGCCAAGGCCCGGGGATCAGAGCGAGCCCCTGCCGAGTCAGGCTCCCCTCCACCCCTAAGGGGGAACCAGCCGCCTGCCTCGGGCCCTTCAGCAACCGCTGCGGTGGGAGAGCAGCCACTGCCGCCCCCCACCCCAACCACCCACCGCAAAGTCTGCCAGGGGCCGGCCTCAGCTGCGCCCTGCTCTAGTCCCAGGCCTGGGCGGGGACTATGCGAGTGAGAGAGAGAGAGAGAGAGAGAGAGAGAGCGCCAGCCCTCGGGTCACTCCCCCTCTTCCAGCCCTGACCTGCGGCCCCCTCCCCTGCAGCCCCCCCAAGGCAGCCCAGGCCTATTCCACGGGGTTGCCCAGCCGGCCCCTGCTGCCTGCGCCGGCGGCACCTTACCTGCTCCTGGCCCAGGACCAGGACCCCCTGCGGTTTGATGGGGTGATAGGGAGCCAGGTTCTCTCCGTGGCCCCCCTGCGTGCCGTCCTGGTAGGCCTCCCACACGCCGTCCCGCGTGGTCCAGGTGATGCAGATATGGTGCCACTTCCCATCGTTAATGACGAACGGGAGCTTAGCGACCTGGGGGGGGGGGACACAGGGGGGTTACTGCAGCCCCGGGGCCGCCGAGTCAGTGAGGTCCCTAGATCGGCCCAAGCCTCCCCCCCCCCCGCCCCCATCTCTGAGTTAATAGGGACGGAGCCGAGGGAGCTCCATAGCCCGGAGAGAGGCGCCGTTGGGACCTGCTCCCAGTGAGGTCAGTGGCGAAGCTGCCAGGGAGTTCAAGTGGCGCAGGATCGGGCCCATTCTCGGACGGGGACCTGGACTCCACTGGCCGTACGAGACCCGAGCTATGGGTAAAGTGTTTGGGTTTGTCTGTCCTGGGCCCCCTGGGGCCTGGCTCCACACCGCCCTGCTGTCTCTCTCCCCAGCGCAAGGGGAGGGGGGTGAGACACGCCACTCCATCCCCGTGGGAGCGGCGGAGACCCCACGCGCGGGGAGCGGAGAGCCCGGGGGCGCTGCGGGGGCTCGGGGGCCCAGCCTACCTTGTCGTTAATGAGGATCTCCATGGGGTTGTTGCCCCACTCGATGAGCACCAGCTCGTTGGCCTGGCCCGGCACCGCGTAGGAGAAGGGCGTCCCCACCCCGGGCGAGGCGTTGGACTTGATCCACATGCCCACGGAGAAGGCGTACATCTCGGGGAGGCTCTTCTTCACCTTGGCGTACATGTAGTTCGTCCGCAGCGGGAAGGTCAGCTGGAACTTGTCGGTCGGCCGGTTGTCTTTCTGCCCTGCCCGGAGAGAGAGGGGAGGCGGTTTGCTCTCCGCGTGCGGGGTCTCTGCACGGAGCAGGAGAGGGGCCCTGTGGAGACACAGCTGGGCCGGCCTGCCCCTTGCTCAGGACCAAGGCTAGCGGCGCCAGGGGCCCTCCCTTTCCTCCCCCCCCCCCCCAGTTATGTAACAAGCCTTAAGCTGGCACCGTCCCAACCCCGCCAGCCCGCCGCTGCGCTCTATCCGGCCCATTGGAACAGCGCTTGGGGAACTGGGGTCCCCCTCCCCCGCTTACAGCCTGCTTCCATCTCCGCCATAAAGCCGGAGGGACCGGCCCCAATCAGGGCCCCAAGGCGCAGCGGGCCGGGCCGGGCGCAATCTCGCAGCTTGCTGAAGTTTGGGAGGTAGGAGGGCGCCTCGCACACGCCCCAGCCCGCCCCGAGGTCAGCTAGAGGAGAGCCCTGCAGAGGCGCGGGCCCCAGACGCGTCCAAAGCGCAATGGTGTCTCATGGGCCAGTTGGGTGTTTTCCCGGGGCAGATGTCCTGGGTCGAGGACACAACACGGCGGGGTTCGGGCGCTTCCCGGATACCTGGTGAGCAGAGCAGGACCCTTCGCCCCCCGCCGCCAGGTCCCGCCAAGGGACACAGCACGAGACACGGGTTTAAAAACGGGCCACTGGTTGGAAAGAGGAACTTCAAGCCCGCGTCTCTTTGGGCGGGGGGTGGGCGAGGGAGTGAGGTTTTTATCCCGCCCTGCGCTAGGGTTTGGGTTAGGAATGGTGCATTTAAACCCCACCGTGTCCATTGCAGCCTGAGCCTTTACCTTTCTCCAAGTCACTGATCCTCTGGTGCAGGGAAGTTAGCGTGCTCTCGATTTTGCTTCTTTCCTCGGACTCGTTCTTGGGATTTAACTTTCCTTCCTCCAGGCTATTCACTCTGGACAGAACTTGCTTCTCCAAGTCATCTATTTTATTCTGGAGTATATCCTTCAGGTGGTTGGTCTGGCCTGACGAGTTGATCCTACTAAACTGCTGCGGGGAGCAAAGATAAGAAGTGGATTGTTACAAACCCAATGAACACCATGCGGTATTTGCCCGGGACAAGCTCCGGCGCTCCCCAGCTGAGAGTTAAACTCATTTAGCTCTTATCAAACAAGCGGCCTCGCTTAATTAAACTAAAGCAAACACCGCCGCCGTAGTCACGTTTTAGGCTGTGCTTTGCCTTGCTGCATTTGCCCCTCAGACAGGACAACGTTGCACCATTCCAGGTTACACCGGAGCCAAGAGGTGCACGAGCCAGGGCCATACATAGGATCGCCCCTTCCCCCTTTGTCTAGCTCTAAGGAATAACCGACATTAAAGGTACCTCTAGGTTTTCTAGCCTTGTCTTAAGTGACTGCAAAGTTTGCCCGAGTTGGCTCAAGGTCTCAGCCGCTGGCGCCCGGGACAGATCCCCCATGGTGTTTTTGGACGAGCCGGGCTGTTTGCGGCTGGATCCCCCGCCCGTCTTGGACTCGCTGGGGCCCGCCTCCGGCAGGCTCTGGCTCTCACACCGGCCCAGCTTGGTGGTCAGCTCCCGGATGGTCTCTTTGTGGTTCATGATGGTCTCCCTTTGCTGGAGCACTGTCTCCCGGAGCTGCAGGACGGTGGTCTGCAGCTCCTCGGCGGTGCCGCTGCTCGGCAGGGAGGAGGTGCACATGTCCATATCCACCGGCACCGAGGTGCAGATGAAGCGCGTCTGGCCGAAGCTCTGGGCGCATGCCCTCAGCAAGAGGACAGAGGCGAAGAAAAGGCTGCACGGGGCCCCCGCAGGCATGGCTGGGCCTGGCGCCAAGTTCCCCCCACGCCGAGCCCGGGCTTGGCTTCAGCACCCGGGAGCTGTCCAGCGAACTGCCGAGCCGACTGCGGTACGCGGGCTGCTTTATAGCCCGCGGGCGGGGCCACGCCGCCATTGACGTCACCACGGGGTGGAATCCCGGTTTAATTGCCTGGCTCGCGGCGCGCGCTGGGGAAGGGGGCCCGGGAGGGGGCGGGGGGCTCCCCCTCCCTCTGCGGCAGTGCCCACGCACAGATACGCGCTCCGTGGGACAGTGCCTGGAAGGGGGCGGGGGGGTCACTGGAGGGAGGGTAACCAGCGTGCGCGCGGGGGTAGTGGTGTGTGTGTCTGTTTGTGTGTGTGTGTGTGTGTACACGCAGGGGGTGTGTGCAGACCGGGGGGATAGTGGTGTGTGTGTGTGTGTGTACACGCAGGGGGTGTGTGCAGACCGGGGGGATAGTGGTGTGTGTGTGTGTGTACACGCAGGGGGTGTGTGCAGACCGGGGGGATAGTGGGCTCTGTGTGTGTGTGTGTGTGTGTGTACACGCGGGGGGAGTGTGCGGAGCCGGGGGGATAGTGGTGTGTGTGTGTGTGTGGACCCACGCAGGGGGGGGCAGGAGTGGGGTGCCGCGAGCTCCCGTGCGAGGCTCAGCGCTGGCTCTCCCCCCGCCCCCCACACCCCCCCGCGGAAATTAAAGCCTGCCGGATAAGGGGTTGTTAATCCGGCCTGCGGGGGCGGGCCTTGGCGCTCCAGGGCTCAGCCGAGCGGGGCCGGGCCGGGCCGGGCGCCCGGCTCTGCCGGGAAGCGAGCGGCGTTCCCAGGCTCGGAGTCCCGGGCGGGCGGGACGCTAGACTGGGGGCGGTCACAGGACGGAGTCCCGGAGCTGGAAGGGGAGAAACCGGCGAATCCTGCGGGCCTGGCTCGCCGGAGCAGCGCTAACTCCTGCCAGGGTCTCGCTGAAAGCAGGAGCCTTCCCAGAACCCCCCGGCCCGAGCGCCCGAGCCAAGTAAAACGCTCCGCTCCGCTCCGCCATCGGTGTGAACAGTCTAGGCCAGAACCTGGGCCCTTGCTGTGGGCTCAGGCCATGCACATCTGGGGATCCCCCGCTGCAGAGGAACCCCTGGGGGTACCCAGCTGGCCCTGTGCCACCTGCCCCTGTGTGCAGAGTGTCTAGCACAATGGGGGGGGGGGGGGGGGTCTGATCCCTGATTGAAGTTCGGGGCCCTCCCATAATCCAACATTAATAGTAATGATCATAATTCATGAAAGGGGCCGGGGTGAGTGGGGGTGTGACCTGGGCACTGGCAGTCAGCAATCAGTCCCCTAGGGGACTCTTCCTGCTCGATCGCCAGAGACCAACTCAGCCTCCGGCTGGCACCGGGATCAGGGGAGCCAGGAGGTGGATCAGAGCCCCCCGCTCAACCCCACCCCACCCCAAGTCCTGCCCTACGCACAGTTGGTCTAGACTGGGCCTCTGGCCGTGTCGGTTTCAGGAACACAGGACTCGTGTTGACACATCACTTGGCTGTGGGTGTGAAAGAGCATTTTTATTGAAATGGGAAAACAAATGAACTGACAAAATGAAAGGCCTTGGTGAGGGTACTTGGTAGCCACGGTTACTCAGAGAAATTGCTGCCTTTTTATCTTCAGTACTTGAATCAAGGCTGACTATTATTCAAGCCTTGGGAATGGAGGATGTGGCGTTTCTGTTTGTATTCATTCCCCACCACCCTTCCCTTCAGATGGGAACCCATAGAGCTCTTCTTTGAATGGAAGTTGTGAGATTCGCATGAGAGCACGGGGGGGCTTTCAGAATGATACAGGCTACTGCAAGATAGAATACCCTTCTTTATGGTCCATGGTACATATTGCCTTGTCTAATCTAGATGTGTTATTAATTTGTTTCCTGTCTCCAGTCACTAATAAAAGGTTATACCACCTGGTGAGTATCGGAAAATTCGAGAGGAATTTGTTAGGATGAATTCAGATCTACTTCGCTATCATGTTTTTCTGATGCATCCATCACTGTTGTTTCCTCACACATTTATGGAGGCATAGAGATAAAATGATCTGTATCTCTTTCCTCCATCCATTCTGCATGGTTGGTTCTCTTTGTTGCTTTGTTTGTTTCCTTTTGTTATGGGCATCTACAGCCGGGCAGAAAAGTGGGGTTTCCGTTTCACTCTGGGGACCTGATGGTTCAATGTGCACATTCTGACTCGCCAAATGAGTCCTGGGTGCTGGAAAGGAAAATGGCCGGTGTAGTTCCCATTGATGACATCTGAGTTATCCTTTGCCCAGAGCCCCTCCCTATATGCATTGGGCCAGCTCAGTGGTCTCGCCACATTTCAGTTTTTTAGGTAACAGAACGTTCAGGGCCAAAGTCTGCCCTGGTGTAAGATTCCACTGATTTAAATGGAGTGAAGCCAAGGAGGGGGCTGAATTTTGATTAGTGAAGTGGGTCAAGGCAGGGGCGACTCCAGGCACCAGTGCACCAAGCACGTGCCTGGGGCGGCAAGCCACAGGGGGCGGCCTCCCAGTCACTGTGGGGGCAGCAGTCAGGGAGTCTTCGGCAGCATGCCTGCGGGAGGTCCACTGGTCCCGTGGCTTTGCTGCCAATTCGGTGGCGGGTACGCCAAAGCCGCGGGACCGGCGGACCTCCCACAGGCATGCTGCCGAATCCGCGTTACTAGCCGGACCTCCCGCAGAAGCGCCGCCGAAAGGCGCCTGACTGCCGTGCTTGGGGCAGCAAAATACATAGAGCCACCCCTGGGTCAAGGGATGCAAGGACTTCCAGTCTGGGAACACTGTACTTTAAAGAAGAGTATTACATAATTTCCCAACCCCTTCCTCATTTTACCTCCCATTTCAGGCTGCTATCCAGGCCTAGTAAGATCTCTCCAGGAGACAGAGTAGAAAGGGAGCCTTTCATGTTGTTCACAATAGAGTTTGCGTGTGTGATAGTGTGAATCAGTTTGACAGAACTTCTAATGCAAGCATTTAATTAACTCCAGATGTCCCCTGTGAGTCTCATTACAAAAGACTGAAACATTAAAGGTTCCTTCTCTGAAACCATTCTTATCTATCTCTATGCTTTCCTCCTAACTAAGCAAAGTCCAGTAGATTTAATATGAGAGTTAAACCCAAAGTTTTGAGGTTCACCTCATGCACAGGGGAAAAAATATGATAGTTACTGTTTCTCAAGCAAATGGTTTATGCATTGGTCTCTTCGACATTTGGGGAGAGGGCATGGTCATTGGTATAAAGGCCTGGTGAATCCCTTGCTATATTCCATCAGGTTCTGTAACTTCAATTAAAAGCTAAGGAAAGCGACCAAGAACATAAGAATGACCATACAGGGTCAGACCAAAGGTCCATCTAGCCCAGTATCCTGTTTGCCGACAGTGGCCAATGCCAGGTGCCCCAGAGGGAATGAACAGAACAGGGCAATTATCAAGAAGTGATCCATCCCCTGTCACCCATTGCCAGCTTCTGGCAAAGAGAGGCTAGGGACGCCATCCCTGCCCAAGGAGTGAGAAAATAACTGGTCACTGTCCCCTGAGCACTGCAATGCCTCTGTTGGTAGCTTGCCCTAACGCTTCTCCAAGGCTTTGCATTGGTACCTTTTCACTAGTGCCACTTGAGCTCTAATTGTCAGAGGACATACACTGGTAGTTGCTACAGTTAACCTTCCTGAGACTTCCAAATTGTACCACAGGCACCATAAACGGTCACTGCTCACTTCTGTCTCCCTTCCTCCCCCCCCCCTGCCCCCAAGTACTGCCCCTATGTGCTGTCAGCTCCCAGGAATCTACCACCACTGGAAACCTGCTCTGGGTTCACAGAATTTAAGATGCAAAGATTAATAACAACTGGCAAACAATGGACTGTCTTGTGGTTCTGTAGCACAGTGGGGTCATGGACCATGACTGGGTCTCCTAGGCACTACAAAAATACAAATAAATTATAATAATCATAGAATCCTAGGACTGGAAGGGATCCCAAGAGGTCATCTAGTCCAGTCCTCTGCGCTCATGGCAGGACTAAGTATAGTCTACCATCCCTGAGAGGTGTTTGTCCAACCTGCTCTTACAGATCCCCAATGATGAAGATTCCACAACCTCCCAAGGCAATTGATTGACAGTCACTCTGATAGGAAGTTTTTCCTAATTTCCAACCTAAACCTCCCTTGCTGCAATTTAAGCCCATTGCTTCTTGTTCTATCCTCAGAGGTTAAGAACAATTTTTCTCCCTCCTCCTTGTAACAAAATTTTATGCACTTGAAAACCGTTCTCATGTTCCCTCTCAGTCTTCTCTTCTTCTCCAGACTAAACAAACCCAACTTTTTCAGTCTTTCCTCATAGATCATGTTTCCTAGACCTTTAATCATTTTTGTTGCTCTTCTCTGGATTTGTCCACATTTTTCCTGAAATGTGGCTCCCAGAACTCAACTCCCAGTGCAGAATAGAGCGGAAGAATTACTTCTCATGTCTTAATTACAACACTCCTGCTAGTACATCCCAGAATGATGTTTGCTTTTTTTACAACAGCATTACACTGTTGACTCATATTTAGCTTGTGGTCCACTATGACTCCCAGATCCCTTTCCATAGTACTCCTTCCTAGGCAGTCATTTCCTGTTTTGTATGTGTGCAACTGATTGTTCCTTCCTAAGTGGAGTACTTTGCATTTGTCCTGATTGAATTTCATCCTACTTACTTCAGACCATTTCTCCAGTTTGTCCAGATCATTTTGAATTTTAATCCTACCCTCCAAAGCACTTGCAACCCTGCCCAGCTTGGTATCGTCCGCAAATTTTATAAGTGTTCGCTCTATGCCATTATCTAAATCATTGATGAAGATATTGAACAGAACCAGACCCAGAACTGATCCCTGTGGGACGCCACTTGTTAGACCCTTCCAGCCTGACTGTAAACCACTGAAAATTACTCTCTGGGAATGGTTTTCCAACCAGTTGTGCACCCACCTTAGAGTAGCTTGATCTAGGTTGTATTTCCCTAATAATAATTGCTTAGCCAAAAGCTTATGTGACAGTTTGTTCTCATTACGATCATAACTTCAATCTATAATGGCCTCACTTCTTTGTACTCTGTGGTTTTTTATTAGCACATGTTGCTCTGGAGAGACCTGATCCATAGCCCAGTGAAGTCATTGTGAATCTTACCTCTGTGTCCTTTGAATCAGGCCTTAGCTCAGGAATTTGTCAGTGGAAAGGCCTGTGTTTTCCTCTCGGGTTCTCGTATCTTGCTCCATTTGGCCTGATTTCTTTTTCTCCTCTTTGACATCCATCCTGCATTTTCTGAGTGCAAAAATAATGGGGGCGGGTGTTGTAGGGCAGGGCCAGTGGCTCTTGCCTTACCTGGCCAAACCTGAGCTCTCTTGTCCCTTTGTTCTGGCTGGTTCTGAGAAAGGGGATGGAATGAAAAAGTCTGAAAAGACTATAGGTCTCTGCATTGGTGTAAATCCTGAAATCAACGGAATTACACCCTGGGTAAAACAGGTGTAGAAAATAGACTCAGGTTCCACTTCTGCAAACATCCACCTTATTCACAAACGGCTGGTGTCACTGAACAGGCTGATTTAACTAGGACCCCGCCAGGGGAAGCCTTTGTGATTCACGGGACATTATACTTTTGTGATATTAAGATGACAGGTGCAACACAAGAGCTGCTTAGATACTGTGGGGCATATAAAGACCTAGATAGGAAAAAATGGGAACTATATAGACACACAAAACAACCCCTTGGTTCTCCTACCTCGAAGGAAGAGTTGGCAATTGTGAACTAGAATTCAGCTTCTTCAGAAAAGTTGCATCATGCACCAGGGTCTGTTTTGCTTTTGTAGATTTAGTAGGTGTACAGGGCAAGCTCCTTTTATTTGTAAACATTCCCTCCCCACCTCCAAAGAGTGGATTTGCCTTTGTAACTGAGGCCTGCCAGACGCCACTGGCTAGGACCCCTCCAGATGACTTGGTGCTGAATATCAGGCAGAAGGAACACCGTGTGCATGTGGGGGGTGGCTGGAGGGGAGGATATTACAATATTTCAAAGCAGTCCAAGCTGCTCCCTCAAGGGACCGAGATTCCTGCCTTCACAATAACCTTTGCCAGAGCCCACTGCCTGAGGAAGAGGTAATATATGTAAATATTCAATCTGTCCGACGCTAACCTTTGGGTGAGAACAACTGAATTACAAATATAAAAAGGATTTTAAAAAAAAAAGTGAACAAATCTCTTTAATCCTGGAAGCTGGAGCCCCAGAGAGCAATGAGGTGCAGAACAGTCTCTCTTGTCCAGGAAGTCTGCTGTACATAAAGCACCCTCCTCTGGGGTAGTGTTAATTTCACAGATAATTCTCTTCTCTGCAGTGGGGACAGCACAATCCATTATGGGAACAGGGAGCTTTGAGATGGGAAATCATAATGGTTAGGCTTCAATTAGTGAGAAATCCCCGCCCCTTTTGCCTGTCCATCAGTGAGGAGACAGCTGATAGGTAGTTTAACTGTCGAGTGTGCTAGTGCTATCTGTAAGGATCCAGGAGGGAGCAGAGATTCCCTGATCCCTGTTTCTTTGACCCCTGGATTGTATGTGTCTATAATTCATCCAAAAATGTGCTTTAGGGTGGAACTTGACACCTGAGGGTTATTCTGGGTAAGAACACAATGGGGAAAGGATCTTTACCCAGATTACCCAGTAATGCCATCTGCACCTCTTGCTAGCCATGTCCCACTAACAGGGAGAGCGGAGTTTCTTTTACAATTCTTTAAGGCATAGGATGGGACAAGGAGCACTACTAAATGAGCTCAGAATGAGCTATTGCTGCTCCAGGGCTAAGTTTGCTAGGCAGTTTCTGTTTAAAGCTGATTCCCCCCCCCCCCACTCTCTAAAATCCACAATACATGGTTAGATCAGTGTGAAAACTGGTACGGTGTGATAACTAGAAAAGACATTCTGTGCTTTTAAGGTGGAGTGTTCCTTGCCATAGCAGGCAGCAGGCAAACATTTCGCACTGGAGCTCTGAAATTTGCTGCATTTAGCTGCAGTCTCTCTTTGCAGATCGCTCCCTTTCTCTGTCTTCTCCCTTCTTTCTCTCACTGTTCCTGGATCCAACGTCAGTTTTCTTCTCTATGCCTGACATTTACAGCCAGCGAGGATGAAAAGATGGTTCTTCATACTAGCTAGGGCTCAGAGATGCTATAGGGACATGGACCCTTTCATTACAAATAATTAATTTAGCTACATATTGCATAACATTCTGAACAGCTTTCTGGGGCAATCGCAGCTAGCTGGATGCACAGCCCCTATCAATATTACATTACATTTGGGTACTACAGTTATGAAGCTTCATTAAAAATTTAATTTGTGGTTTAAAACTGCAGCATTCCCTTAAAAGTGTAACAGAGAAATAATTTTTGGTGCTTGGGGCTGGATCCTGCATCTGCTAAAATTGCAGGGGGAGATACACAAGGGGCTCAGATACCATGATGATGCATTCTGTGTAAGAACCTGAATAGAACAGAATGAGAAAGGGAGAGATGACACACATCTGAGTGGCTGTCCGCCTTGTTGTCCCTCCTGGTCACTGCCAACTGCCACAGCCATTTCCTTGACTCCTGGAAAGAAGCAGGATTCCTTGTGCACCCATGTTTGGCAGCCAGAATTAGATGGAAGGAGGCCCACCCCTGGCCACCCCTCAACCATTTACCTGATCATCCTAATCCCCAATGTTCCCAGAATTTCTCACTCACCCATTTTAAAAGAAAGCTAAGTGTGAATTTGATGATGGCGAAAGGTACCAGATCCCAGTGCTAGGACATGAAGCTGTGTCTTTCTCCGTTAGCACAGGGTGCTGGCAATGCTCAGCCTGGAGCTGGCAGGGGCCCCTTGAGGCGTGGAGGGAGGTGTTCAGTCTCTGTGGCCCGTTTGGCTCTTGGCCTCTCTGCTGAGGCTGCCCACAAGGGTCCAAGCTGTGATCGTGGCTTTAGTGTTATAAAATCCATACTTGTGAGGGGGCAAAATTACAGTGAGCCTCTTGTGCCCATAAGAGAAGGGAAAGTCTCTTCGTAATAAGGAGTAGGTGCTTCCGACGTAAACACAGGCTCAGAGCCTGCCTTAGGCATCTGCAAAAGCTACACTCCTCCCCACATAACCCCCCCAATGCAGCTGAGTCTCCAGCTGCTGTGAAATAGAATAAACATTTCCATGAAAAATTAAACAGAAAATTAAGTTTTTTTCCACTGACTTTTTAATTGAGAAAATATCCCAGCTGTATTTCACGCTTACAATCAGCATGAATGTGTTCAGAGCCCATTGGTGTCCTTGTCTAGCTTCTTCAGAGAGCAGCACCACTGCGCCTGTGTCATTTTCCTCCTCCATCGCCTCGCTCGGGTCTGATCCTGCTCCCATGGAAATGAACGGCGAAATAATGCAGAAATTATTTGCATTAATGCAAATAATCCAGCTGATGGATAAGTCTGGGCCTAATTTTCAGAGGTGTGGCACAGCTGCAGTTCCCATTGATTTTTAACTGGAGTTGCGGGTGCACTGGAAACCAGCCCCAGAGAGAACCGAACTATTATGATTTATAAAGCACCTACAGCGTTCCAGGCAGTGCTCTGACAAAACCAGAGACAGGCTGAGATTTTAAAGGAATTTGGCATCCAAATCCCAGTGACATTCAGTGGGAATTGGGCACCCAGGCTCCTTGGACAATCCCAGGTTTAAACCTCAACCCTGCAAGCGGCTCTGCCTCGGCAGCCCTCTGCATCCACATGGAACTCCATGTAAGTCTGGGGCCCAAGCCCCTGCTGTGAAGAGCTCTGTAACCGGGGGCGCTCACCACTCTGGCGCCTCCTGCTGGCTGTCTTGGGAATTAGCTCTGCATGGTAGTGCGCCCTCTTTGGGTGGTGCCTTGCCGCCATCACTCCTGCTCTAGGTCCCACGTCTCTCCAAGGACTGTGGTGTCCTCTTCAGCGACACAGACCTCTGGCCGTGCCACACATTGTGCTCCTCCTTTCCGGGGGACCTGCAGTCTGCTGTTCAGCCACTTCCCTTAGTGGTGACTGCAGTGTATTGTCTGGCTACTTCCTCGGGCCCCAGCATCCTCTTTGCCCTTGCCTCAGGGCCTCAGCCTGCAAACCCCAGCAGCCAGCCAGGAGCTGTCTCTTACTCCCCTGGTCACTGCTAGCAGCACTGCTCTGTCCAGGGTGCTGGCAGTTCTCTCAGCCCTCCAGAGACACAGCCCTTCCTCCCTGGGCTCCCAGCAGAGAACTGCCCTCCTCCCCCCTGCAGCTCCCTTTTCATATGGGCCTGCTTGGCCCTGATTGGCTGCTCCCTTCAGCCCTTCTCTGGTTGGCTGCCTCCTGCACAGCCTTCCCTAGGGCTCTATTAACCCCTTAGAGCCCAGTGTGGGGCAGGCACCCCATCACAAGCTCACATTCCAAAGAGATGAAAGAGAGGGAGAGAAGAGACATGACAAAAGCCAGTGACTGAGCAATGAGTGTCAGTGCCATGATTTTTCTACAAGTGTGAATCATTCTTGCACTCTCTCTTTCTCACTGATCCCTATGTTAACGCTACGTGGAAGGGAAGGTGAGGCTGTGCCGGCTTTCCAGGAGAGTGGTGATTATAGGAGGGATTCAACGGGGGGAAAAGGGGAGTCAGGTCAAGATGGGAATTCCAGGGATGTCCAGAGAAGGGGCTGGCTAGCCTACGCAGTGCACAGTACACTCCCATTTATCCAAATGCCGGGGGAGACAGCTGAAAGTTTTGGGTAACTGGGCAGCTGGATAAATGGGAAGTGCTATTCAATAACATAAGCTACATGGGGGGACCCACTGTGGATTTGGATAACTCGGATTGTTGGATAAAGGGAGTTCAGATAACTGGAGTTCTACCATATACGGTACACAACTGAACACACAGAAATGAAAAGGGATGGATTTAAACACCTGCTTAAATGTTCTGTGGAGCTGGGGCCTTTATATAATTAGGTTATTATTTGTTTGGCCTTTGTGGCTCCCCTTTGCTCCTTCCTCTGGAATTCTCACACCACCCCAAACTTGTGGAAAGTACTCTTCTTCGTCTACACACGCAAAGTAATGACATTGTCAACGTATACTCCGTGGGCTTCACTCCACTTTATGCCACTCTAATTGTTCAAATCAGCAGAGTTACTCCTGACTGACACTGGTGTAAATGCCAGCAGTGTCAGGCCCTGGAGTGTGTGTGTGCTAATATCAATATTCCCAGATCACATTTGTTAACTGCCTTGTTAATTATAATGAGATTAACCACAGAGGCCAATCGAATTCCCACAGCTCCAGCAGCTTGCTATCAAGTTCACATATCAGCCTCAAAACCCGGAGAAGGAATGGGAAATAGGTTTTGATCATTAGGTCACTCTGGGGAATTTGAGATTTGAGAAGTGATAGGAAAGGGAGAACTGTTATACCTGGTCAATTTTGCCGAAACGGTAAAGAGGGGACTAGAGATTATACAGATTCCACAAAAGGGCAGAATTTCCATGGCTGACTAGAATGGGGAGAGAGGGGTTTTTTTCATTCAGAAGGACCCTAGCCTTAATTTTACAGGGACCAGAAAATGTTGCTTTTTTTCCATTGAGGACTTGTTTTATTTGGACATGAGTCTCTTGGTTGTTGTCTTTCTGTCTTTTATTGTACATCATAAAACCAAACATTTTAATGGTTCTGATTATGGAGCAATCTCAGCATCATCATTTCTAAATGTTGCGGCTGTGGAATGACTTCCATGTTCCTGAGCCCAAAGACTCAGAAGCATTTACCCCAGTAATGCTCTGTAAAATGTGAAACTACTTCTTCCTATTAGGCAGTTCAGTTCTGGATAGACAGAATGTAAAGTCCAGTCCACCCTCCTTGGTAAGGTACATTTGACATGGTAACAGCAAAAAAGACATCCCAGAAAATAAGGCACTTGGCCTGAGTGCTTTGGACAGGCTCAGAAAGAGCTAACAGAATTCACTGACTTCATTTCCCATAGTTTAGGGGCTGTTTTGCCACTGAGTCACAGCTGATACTGATCTATAGTACCTGCAAATTGTTCAAGGAAACATTCCTGCCCTTCTAAACGAGAGAGCTGGCTAATATCTGTTCGGATGATGATGTCTATAACAGTACAACTATTGTTTATTTAAATAGACATACCTTGGTGACAGAGAAAATTATCAGGAGCTGCAAAGAGGCACAAAGAGATAATGGTAATTTAATGAACGATCTTACATTTAGATAATGCCTTTCATTGAGATGGATAGCCAAGTGGTTTGAGAACTCTACTCACTGATTGTACAAACTATCAAATCTGTTGTATCCCCGGCTGTGTTGAGTACAGCTCCACTCATGTTTTATAAGAAAACCACCTCCGTTAAGCCACCAATTTTTGTCAGTCCTGGGAGTGGTCATTTAGGCGAGACTTCACTGTGTGTATAAGTATATATGAATCTTTACGCCCATCAGTGAAGTGCAGACACCTCTGGGGTGCTCTGCAGCAGCTGTTTAAAAATCCATGTTCACTTTTATTTTTTATGCCACCTTTCATCCAATGATCTCAAAGTACGCTAATTAGCATCCCTGTGAGCCACGGATTCATTAATTGACTGGCCCTTTCACAGTAAAGCAGTGGCAAAACCATGATCAGACACCAGAAGCCCTGATGCCTAGTCCCCTTCTTCTAACCACTATATTATGCTCACTCTCTCTTGCTCACTGAAATACCTCTCCTGATTGCAGAGCACTTCTGCCATGTAAAGTGTGGTGAGAGATTTTGACTAAAATGAATCCTGGCCTGGAAGAGGAAGATGAAATTCTGTTGCTTCATCTAAGGCTTTGTCTACACTGGCAAGTGACAGATAAAACTTTTGTTGTTCAAAGGTGTTAAAAAAACACAAAAGTTTTGTTGATGACACACGCTGCTGTGAACATCACTTTGTCGGCAGGAGCTCTCTCCTACGGATAACGCTAATGCCGCTCGTTGGGGGTGGAAGTTTTTTGTTGGCAGGAGGGCTCTCTCCTGCAGACAAACAGCGGCTACACTGCGCACCTTTTAGTGGCATGGCTGCGTAGTGTAGACATAGGCTTATTCTGGGATAGGTGCACCTCCCCAGTGAGTACAACTGCTGTAACTCAGGTCTCCTCTCCCAGGACTTCCTGGGCTCTGGCAGTTGTGCTAAACAGGAGAGAAGTGATAATGGCACAAATAGGAAAAGGTGGCAGGGAGGGGGTGGTCTTACAAGTCTCCCCTGCTCTACATGATGAGAGGGTCCCATCCATTCCTGTTGTCTTTGCACCTCTTTGATTGGAAATCTGCCAGAAATGAATAGCTAACGAGCAGGGTGATGGCCTTGGAGGATATCATCCATCCACCCTCCTCTTGGGCTGATGAAACTCCCAAGTCCTTACTGCTAACCTGAGGTGCCTCTTACAAGCTCCTGGAGGCTTTTGGTGCGAACAAGTGTGTGAAATATGCCTCTGTCACAAGTCATCAATCTGGTGTTACCTGAGCAGCTGACTTCGAACCCTGCTACCCGGCAACAAAGAAGAGTCCATGTGCTCAGGGGAAGGGAGCAAGTGGACGGGAGCAGGGAGGGAGAACATGAGCCTGCACCCCAGCATCTTTTTGCCTCAGAAGCTTTTTGCCAGGTGACATCAATCTGCAAATTGAACATTAAAGGTCTGAATCTCCCCGGGCCAGACACCATCTGCTGTCCCTTCCATCTGGGCAAAGTGCCCCTTGTTCTGAGCTGTTCCATTCCCGGCCCTGGCCCAGGAACTGGGAGGGGTAGGGGTGCGGGGAGCTTTACACTCAACTTGTGTCTCCTGCATTCGGAGGCTACTGCATCCCGCCCAGCCCCAACAGTGAATTACAGCAGCCCCCAGGGCTGTGGGCAGTGGAGAATAGCTGGTGTGCAACACACTCTGAACATGTCTCTCCCTCCTCCTAAGTAACCCCAGAACTTGACTTTACTGCAGTCAGACAGTTTGGGGTCCAGCCACTGTTAGCTGAAAACCAAATACAACTAGGTAGGAATAATCTTAGGCTCTGAGAGGCAAGGACAGACAGCTGCATGATTACAGTTCAAAATGGGAGGATGGGACAGAGAGTTCATGTACCATGAATGGTTGGACAGCTGACCTTGGTTTTAAGTGCCCCTGGCATATAAGTTTTATTGTTGTCATGACTAGAAATACTAGAAATGCTTTGATGATATGAAATAATGAGTAATTTGCTGAAATTAGGAGAATTGGTGACCCCCTAGGGGTTGCTATGGTGACCCACTAGGAGCCAGTATGAGTGACATGCTTTGTTTAAATTAGCTATCAAAGATTAAGCAAAAGAATACACTTTGGAGCAGTCCAAGGAAGCGTTTCTTCAGCCAAGGAGCTGACACCTAAACTCCCCAGCAGCTGGGTAGAAGGAGGGCCCCCCGAAGCCTGGCTGCTGATCACTCGAAACCATCTCAGACTTTGAGTAAATATAAACATTTTGGGATGCTCTGAACCTATTGCAACAGCATATATTTGGGTGTGTGCTTGAGACCTAATAAAAAAGTGGGTTTAGGTAAAAGCACTCTTGTTTGTACCAATCGTTTATCAGATGGAGGAGCTGTGTCCCCATTGATTTATTCCTGACACCGCCAGGAGAGAAACAGTTAAGTTACCCTTGCTTTGGGTTCTGAAAACCCTGGGTAACCCCCACAGAGCTAGGAGCCATGCCCCCAGTTTTATGCCAGCTGTGGAACTCCCTTATGCAGGGGCGAGGTATTCTCTGAGGGCTGCTTCTGGCCTTCTTATGGGCCCTTTGTGCTGCAGGGTGGCAAAAAGGGGCTGCAGGACGGCAGACACAGTGGAGAGGCCCCAGATTGTTTGTGTGTTCCCATCTCTGAAAGCAAAATGAGCTGGAATAAGACACAATATCCACCGCTGTTTAAAAAAAGTGTCGTTATCCCCTCCCTTTTCCCTCCAAGTTTGACTCTTATTCTGCTCTCTTTCTACCCAGCTAGTCCGCGTCTTGGGGTGAGAAAGCTGCAGCCTTGCTGCCCCTCTGAAGCACTGTCAGTGGCCCCCTGGTGCAGTGTGTAACCTGCTTAGACACAGAAGCCAGGCTTCAGCAGTAGCTATTTATCAGATGATGCTTTGTACTCCAGTGCCTTTGGCAGGCAGCCTGAAGGACGCTCTGTTCAGTTGAGTCTGACAGGTTTAATACTACAGCTGATCTTTCTCAAAAGCTCCATGGTGGAGAGAGAGGTTACCATGCCCTTCTGTGCTATCTCAGCCTCTCTCAGAGAGGCAGGTGTTACTGGGTGCTGCTGGGGAAGGGAAAATCAGGCTTCTGACTCAGTTTGAGGGTGCACATTGAATCTGGCATGTAGCAGCAGCTCCTCCTTCTCACTGCCCCTCCCCCCAACCCCAAAACCTGATTCCTGTTTCCAGGCTCCAATGCTCTGATTCACATTTACTACAAGGAGACAAGCACTGAAAGCTGTGCACTGCAGATGCATAAATAATAGAACTGAAATCATCCTTAGTTAAAAATAGATATTCCTCTTAATAAATATTTTACATACTGTCTTTAGGATATAAAACTCCCCCAACCGAAGTGTTAAAACAAACCCTGGTGTTAGACCCTAAGTCAGACCACTTCTGACTTTACAAACAATGCTTGTTTGGTCAAGGGTTTTATATCTATAGAAAGATATAAAATAATTCTAAAACATTTAAGAAAATAGGGACAGATCTCTTTGGCGAAAGGGCAGCTTTTAAGTCTGTGGGTAATTTGGTGACTTTTGAATTCAACTGATGCAAATTAAGTTTAAAATCTCTCTTGGATGTTTATGAATACTTTTCTCCTTCCCAATCCCTCCCCAGATCAGAGGAGCTGGAATTAGATGTTTGTAGCTTGCAGCCGGGCCATGGAGTGACCAGTGACAGAGGGAACTGATTTGAGGGCATCAGGTGGCCACTGTGACTGAGTTAGGTGAAGATGATACACAAGTAGAAAGAATTTAAAGAACCTTACAACATTCCAAATGTCACTAACGGCCCATTAAAGTGGCTCTGTCAGCACAGTACTCACATATTAGAAATAATGTTCCTTATCTCTGTTGCTAATAGCGCCTTAGGTTATTTGATAGAGTCTTATCAGGTTGATTTTCCTTTGCTATTTATGATGCGTTTTTTACTATTTGCTTGTCACTCAGTTTGGACAATAAAAACAGGTTGGCCAGCTTCTCCTGTTTTTCCGAATCAATTTCACTATCTGGTGTTCATGCACTAGGACAAGAGCGCTGATTTGGGGGTCACAGCACTGTACTAGATTGTTTCAATCCCTCTATCTGCTTCTACACACACACACACACACACACACACACACACACACACACACACACACACACACACACACACACACACACACACACACACACACACACACACACACACACACACACTGTTGTAACTGATTCCTCTCTTCTAAATGTCTGTTGAGACTAGGTTTTCTAAAACCATTTAAAAAAAACATAATTGATTTGCCTAAAACTAGTTGATAATATTTGTAATCGACTTTTCCTGCTCCTTACCTTTTCTTTCCTTTTCTTTCGTGCTGAATGGTGATGCCATAAAAAGTAGACGGTAGTAAAACTGAATGAGCTGGCTGGGCAGGAGGGGGAGGCTGATTGTGGAGGAGATTTTTACCCATCTACGTCTTTGCAATCAACAATGATGGGAACTAGAGGAAAAGAACCCCAGTATTATATGGGGTTTTGATAGAAGATGGGAAAATTTGCCAAAGTGAGAGTTTCTGGTGACCTTGCTGCAGGTGATCCTGTCTGATATCATTTGACACATGCCTGCATGGCCCACCTGACATGCTGTTTCCTTTTTCCTTGACTACTTAGAGATGGGGGGTTTGCAAGCATCAATCTCACCAGCAGCCGATTTGCTAAACCAAGATTCAGCTTTGTAAAAGTGAAGGTCTAGGACTGAAACCTGTGACTCAGATACAGACTCACCCCCCAGCACAAAATTCAATAAATGAAGTGTGTGTGTGTGTGTGTGTGTGTGTGTGTGTGTGTGTGTGTGTGTGTGTGTGTGTGTGTGTGTGTGTGTGTGTGTGTGTGTGTGTGTGTGTGTGTGTGTAGGCAGACATATGTATGAGGGCAGTAAAGAAACACACGTATCAGGCAACGCACTTCTAAGGAGAGCAATAGCTGGAATAGCTCCCTTTATTCATAATTATAGCTGCTTTGGTGTTGAAAGTGAAGAAGCCAAATGTGTTTTCAGTTACAGGATTTTGAGTCACATTGTCAGGAAACTTAACATAATTGACACTTCAGATTGAACAGATTTGTAATTCCCATTGTTTTGGAGACATCTAGTTTCCTTGGCAATGGAGAATATAGTGATTATTGTTTTGTGGGGACAGGAGGAGTGAGGGGCTAAGGACAAGAGACTGCAGCTGGAGACGCTGGACTCCTCTGTTAGCACAAATAATGTTTTACCCAACCCCCCTTGCATTTCATCTATATTTCCATTTCCAACTTTGCTGATCGCTGATCTTCTTCTCTTCTTGTCCTAAACTATTGTGTGTTGTTCCTCTGTACAGTTAGAGATGTCACATTCCACCCCAGAGATGGCTGCATTTCTTTGCTGAGTGAAATGGTTCCTTTATCTATATATTGGCTGTAGAGCATTTTAGGATCATTTTCATATAAAGATATTAATAGAAATATTAAATAAATATAAAATATTATCATTAGAGAATGAAAGATGAAGAAGGAAAGAGGTTAAGAAAGAAGTGGGGAAAAGAGAGAAAAAGAAGAACATTAACATGTGATAGTTCAAGGCAGGGTTTGGTTGAAGAAACACATGGAGAGTCTAAACTGTAATCTAGTGGCACTGGGCCAAGTTCTGTGGTCCATTGACATCAATGAGAGTTTTGCTCCAGTAAGAACTGCAGAATTTGTCCATTGTGAGAGAATCCTGGATCTGACCTTGGACTCTGGACTGCAACAATAGGAACCATGGGAAAGGAATCATTTTCAATAGCAAATTTTTATGGGGCTATAAATGGGGATTATTTATGGCTCCCTCTGCTCCTCACTCTATGGATATGAAATAAGATGACTAGCTCTGGGTAATGCATTCAGCTACAAACGTCAAGGAGAGGCCATGACCACTAGCCTGAAGATTTTCATTATCAGAGATTGGATGCCATCAGGGCCAAGTTCCTGGTGGTGCTATATTTGAATAAATCAGTTCATTTTGATCTTGATGAAAACTTGCAAAAATTAGGAATTCAAATAGAGACCGGGTCCCTGATGACCGGCAGTATCTGTCCTTTAGAAAGGGCAATCTGTGAGCCTCAGCAAGAGGACTGGTAATGTAAAGTTCTATTATTTTACCTTTGATATTTACTGGGTTTGGAGTTCAAGAATCCCCAGTCACAAATTTCCTAAAAGTAAATGCTATGCCCTTTTCATTATGCATAAAAAAAATGTGTGTACTCAAAACTGTGTTTACGTCATCCCGGTCAGGTCCCAGAAACCATCGTAACAATGGCAGCATCCCTGTTTCTCCATTCATTGGTGCTCTGAGGACTCCTGTGCTTGTACTAGTCACTGTGGCCTGAATTGCACTGGTGTAGAGACCAAATGGACATGTGATGTGTTTCCCCTATCCTGGGGCTTCCCTAACTCACAACCCTACTGCAGTGACTGCTCTGGGCAATTGCAGGCTTGCTGAATAGCTGAGGCGTAGGCACACACCGAACTGTGCCCTCTCCTGCCCTCAGCACACTCCTGACAGAGAGGCCACCTGTGTAGGGGATATTCCCTGGATGAGGCACCTTATGGCTGCTTTATGGCCTTTAGAGCTGGCATAACAGCCTTAAAGGGTCTGTAGGGTATGTTGTGATAAGTGGGCCTACAAATGTACTCTGATTGTTGGACAGTGACTGGGTTGTGTAAACACCTTTGGTCCATATATTCCATCTAAAGTAACACAACAGGTTTGAATTCCCCGCTGCCGCGTAAGTCGATAGCGTTCAAGCTCTGCACCTTGTGTGATTCTGTTGCATTCCACTGGGAGCCCACAAACAAAGCCCAGCTAAAAGGAATTTAGACATTAACAATATGTAACGAGGGAGCTGGTGGGAATGGAATGGGAAGCAGGATCTGGGGTTCCCTCACACCAAAGCCATGTCCAGTGACACGGGTAAAAAGGGGGGATGTAGCCGACATAACGTAACACTCTCCTCTTAAACAGGTTTGTAGCCATGTGGATCTGCAGCGCACATAAACCTGTTGGCAACACCTGTCTCCACAGTTAACTATGTGGTTTCTGCTGGTTTTCCCCCCTGTAGGCTAGAAATCCAGATGGCCTAATTCTAGGGTGACCAGACAGCATGTGTGAAAAATCAGGAGAGGGGTGGGGGGTAATAGGAGCCTATATAAGAAAAAGACCCACAAATCAGGACTGTCCCTATAAAATCGGGACATCTGGTCACCCTACCTAATTCTCTGTTGCCCTGATCCTTGTGTAGCCCTTTACACCCGGAGCAAGTGAATATAAAATGTTGCCAAGTCGGAATGTGCCCCTCACTCGCTCCAGCAGGCACGTACACGTCCAATGTGTTCTTGGTGCAGCTGTAAATGACTGCATGGGGTAGGGCTCCTCTATGAGCCTCTTATTCTAAAGCAAAGCGAGTTTTTAACGTTTCAGTTTAACACTTATTGTTTACCTCAGAACCTGGGGTCATAGGACTGGCGCAGCCAGAGAACTGAAGCAAGCTGACAGGGCTGTGTGCTGCCTTAGGCCTGGAATAACCGGCAAAGTGAGTGGTTCAGGCCAAGCTGTGTGGGCAACATGTGTCTGGGATGATAAAAGGTATTGCGGGTCAGGATTGAGATGCATTAGCAGAGCTGTGTGAAAGGAGTTTGCTGCCAGTCTGCCCTCACCGTGACTGGCTCTTAGCTGTGCAGTCAGGCCCTCCATTTGGCTGGATTTTGAGGTTGGTTGTCTTCAAAGCACTGCAACCTGGGATACATATTGTCCTCCAGTACATTTGCCCTTGTCAGTTCATTTGCCCTTGGCTTTCTTGTGATACCTCGGATGGCTGATGGAACTACAGCCTGCACGCTTCGGGGGATAGAATGGGCATGTTTAGCTTTAGTTTTTACATATCTCACATATGTTCAGGTAATTACTCTTGACAATTTACTTTAAGTAGGATTTATGTTTCCACAGATGTGGGATATAAACAAGGGGACAGACATTAGGTTTGCAGGGGAAGAATGTAGCCAACACATGGTTGCACCATATGCTTAATGTGGATTTAAGAGACTGGAGTTTTATTAAAATGGGATATTTTAAAAATCTACTCTAACATTGTGGAGTGATGCTGACATGTAGCAGGCTGTGGTTATATTGCTGTCTCGTGCAGAGCCCAATTACATCGCAGAGTGAGGCTGGAGAAGAATTCCCTAGAGGGAACCTGGGACAAATTCAACAGGCAAAGACACTCATTGGATTATCAAGGACTGGCTTGAACTGATTTCTCCTGTTGTGTATTGAGAATAAGTGCAGGCTCAGGTGGTCTAAGCCCTCCTAAAAGCAAGATGGGAAAATCGGTCTGTGTACATGCATGTATACTTGTGTACAGTATTCTTGATCTATAGGCTTTTCTATTAGCATCATCACCATCATATGTGAATGTCTCACAAATATTAATAAATTTACCACCATAACATCCCAGTAAAGTGAGGAGATGTTACTGTCCCCCATTTTACAGAGGGAGAAATTGAGACACAGAAAATGCATGTGCACAGTGTCCGCATTGTAACCATTAAGATCCAGAAACAGAGGTCCATGAAGGAATGAAGCAGCAAAGGCAGAATGTTCCTGTCTTAACTCTGGAAAAAATGTATCACTTTGTTGCCTGACAATACCAAAATATTGTTTGAAAGTAAGTGATAGACAGGTTCCCAGAGGAATCCCTTTGAACTGTCCTTTACTGGGAGATCTTTAAAATCTACAGGCTGTCCCTGCAGTTTACATTCTCCATTGCAGGGGGCACCCAGAGGGAAGGTTGCTTTCGTGCTGTCATTAATGTGGGAGAAACACAAGGCAGGACAACATGCAGTTAGAACATAAGTGCTAAACAGGTTCTAATTTCAACATCAGCAATGTGGTTAGCACTTGACAAATACTTGGCTGAGCTTGTAAGGCCCTACACTCAACCTGATCGTATGTCTCTGCTTGGACATTTGTCTGTCTGTCTGTCATGTGACAACTTTCAAATGCTGCATCTGATCAGTTCCAAAATGTCAGGATTATCCAAGGCATCAGTGGCAGAGTCCTACCGATTTTGGGGGAAAGTGAAGAACTGGAAGGAGAAAGAATAAGGGTGGGGAAGGGGCGAAGGGAGGCACACAGAGCCCCTGGCATGGGGGGAAGAAGGAGGGGCCCTGGCATGGAGGAACAGGGGAACACAGAGCCCCTGGCATGGAGGAAAGGAGGTATCCAGAGCCTCTGGCATGGGAAGGACAATGAAGGACCCTGGGAAAGGGAGAAGGGAGGAATGTGGCACAGAGTGCCTGGCATGAGGGAGGACGTTTGCAGCAAGTCCCTGAAACAGGGGGGCTTAGGAGGGTGGCAAACAGGGGAGCTTGGGGATTGGAGGTATGCAAAGAGCTCCCGGTGTGTGCAATGAGCTAGGCCTATAGAAGCAACAAAGTGTGCGACCCCCCCCCCCAATAAATAATTCTAATTTGAACAACCTTGCATGGCTGCGGTGCTAGACACGGGAGAAGCTGTCTCATTCTCTGTGCCCATCTGGCAGTTGTGTTGATCTGAAGCATTCTCGCTAGTAGTCCCTAGGTTTGAATGGTGGGGGTGGGGAATGGAGAGTTTTCCATGGAGAATCTTTGACTTTGGAATATACTCCCCCCAGTAGTCTGATAGAATCTCAAATTATCAACCTTCAGGGCATGGTGTAAAACCCATCTGTTCACTCCGACTTTTGCCTGAGGTATATTAGTTTTCCTGGATGTTTTTGTTATTATGTATGAGGATGTTACCCTAGCATTTAGAATTTTATTATGACAGGTGGTAATTAATGTATTATATTATTTAAATGATAATAAATACCTATGTGCCCTAAAAATTAATTAGACTTACAATCACATAATTATGATAACCGATCAGCACTAAATAATCAGATACAAATAAATAAATTAGCTTACGCAGCCAATAAATCAAAGTCACAAAAAGCCCCTTTAGCCGTCCCAGAAACTTTTCAGGGAATGTTCTTGTTCCAGATATTTGTTGGCTGCATGTTGGTATATTTTAAAAAATGTATCTTATGAATAAAAATATAGCTAGAATCTTAGGCAAATGCAACATGGCTTTATTAATCTAATTATATGTAAAAGCCTTTAAAATGTAAATATGGGTGCAGTTTGATTGGATTGCCATCAAAGGTAAACACTCTCAAGAATGGGGCAGGAGAACCTCCATTTAAAGCAACATTTGTGTTTTGAACACTATTTGAGAATGAGGAGTAAATCCATTGAAGTCAATGAACCAGTTTCTCCATTTCCCTGCATTTTGCACAGTCCTTTGCATTCGTGCAAAGCAGATGCGAGTGGGTGTAAAACACTGTCACATCAGATTAATGACAATGTCCACTCACGTTGCAGTGGTACAGGACAACAGAGAATGGGGCCCAACAGAGTTACACTGGTGTAAAATTAGTCAGGCCCCATGACTTAAAATCAAAGACAGATTTCATTTGACACTCTCCTTATGTGAAGATCATCAGGAACATAATTCGTACATTTCGGTGTAAGCTTGTCTGAAAAGCCTGCCTTGCGATCAGTTTTGCGGTGAGTCTTGAGTGATAGCAATATAAATTGTGTGGTTTTGTGTGTGTCTGATTTTAGGGCCCCAATGGTAATTGATGAGCTAGTCTGTTTTGTGTTCCGCGAAGCCGTATCATTAGAGGAACACAGAGGGCATCATGTCAAACAGAGGCTCAAGCTGCAAATACAGTATGGTTAGACAATTACCAGGAGTGACTTAGAGGCCCTGGAAGATATATTGGTGGGTTTGTCAAAACGTCTGTGCTTTCCCTTTCATTCCCTCACTTCCTCCCTGAGAAAAAAAGGGGGACCACAAGGTCTTACTTGTTTCCCTTGGAGCAAAAGACATCATCATACATTTGCTTTCTTTTGAGGTTGTTTTTTGTTTCATTACATAATTTTCTGCACAATTTATTACAAAAGCCTGAAATATATAAACAAATCCCAGCCCCTTTGACAACTTCAGGCAGAAAACTAATGTCTGGAAAAGTTTTAATTTAAAAGTGCTGTGTATATAAAACCCATCTCACCTCCTGCCCAATGTCCTATCTGCATAAAATAGCACCCACCCCCCACACTTTGTGACTAACTTATTCCAAAATAATTATACACAAATTTCCGCTTTTCTAAAACTTCAGGGACACCTTTATTTTTAGACCCATTTCACCTCACCCCAGGCAACCACATGCCACAGTGAGTGTTCTTTATTGCCTTCAGTTATTGACATAAACATGCTGACTTGCCTGAAATGCTGACCAAGACTCAGGGAAACTAAGGCCTGGTCTACAGCTAAACATTAGATTGACTCGGCTGTGAAAAATGTTATGCCCCGTGTGACTTGTTAGGTTGACCTAACCACCACTGTAGATGCAGCTAGATCGACAGAAGAATTCTTCCACTGCCTTTTGGAGAGGAGGATTACCTACATTGATGGAAAAGCCCCTTCTGTCCATGTAGGAAATGTTTACACTACAGTGGCACAATTGCAGTGTGTAGCTGTGCTGCTGTAGTGTAGACATACTCTAAGGTTATATAGAAAATGGAACAGCGACTCTTATGCGAAGCTCAGTACCTTCCTTCTCCTGCTCTTGGGTTAGATAGTGTGGTGCCCTTTTTGTGTAAATGGGCTTGCTTATAGATGTGCTTCTGTCTCTTGTGGGGCTTTGCTGGGTGTGGATTTTGGAGGGTGATTTTTTTGGTGGGTGTTGAAGCAAGGTTTTGGAGGTTCTGGGGAAATTTGGGGGCATGTTAAGAGTTTTGGGGTGATTGGAGGCTGTTTTGGGTGCTGTGGAAATTTTGTTGGGCAGTCTTTGGGGGCATTTAAGGGAGTTTGGAAGTCTGTTGTAGGGAGAGGGGCTATTGGAGCTGATGTAATGAATTTTGAATGTTTTTTGGGGGGGAGCAGTGAGGAGTTTGGGATGTTTTTGGGGCTGCAATTAGGAGTTTGGAGCAATTTGGAGGGTGCTATGGGGAGTTTGGGGTATTTGGGGGAGTGTGATGGGAGTTTGGAGTGTTTTGGAGATGCTGAGGGGAGTTTGGGGACTTGGAAATTGCTTTTGGAATAGTAGGGTGTATTGTGTTTTGGAGTGCTGTGGGGTGTTTTGGGGGCTGTGGAGAGTTTGGGGAGTATGGGGTCTTTGGGGGTGCGGTGGGGAGTTTGGGAGTGTTTCAGGGGTGCTGGAGGGTGTTTTGGGGGGTCCTGTGGGGATTTGGGGGCACGGTGTGGGATTTTGGGGAAATTGGGGGCTCTGGGGAGTTTTGCAGAAGGCTGGGGTATTTTGGGGGTGCAGTGGGGAGTTTGTAGTGTTTTGGGGGTGGTGTTCCGGGAAATTTAGGGGTGCTGCGGGGCTTGGGGAGCTGAGAGGATGTTTTGGGGGAGTCTTGGGAGGGATCACCCGTGACACTCCCACACCAGGGATTGGGCAGCGCCAGCAGGCTGAGAGGATGCTCTGGTAACCCAGCCCCTGCCCCTCCTCTCCCTGTGGTTGCGATCCCGAACGCGGCCGGCCTGGTTTGTCTCACGCGGCGGCCCGTCCCCGCGGTGCATTGTGGGCCGTAGCAATATGGCCGCCTCCTTGGTGTGGTGCTGAGGGGAGTTTAATTCTCCGGCGCTGCGGGACGGTTCCCCTCCCACGGGGGCCGAAGCCAGCCCAGCCGCTAGGGGCCGGTGTGTGTGAGGAGGAGCCGGGGGAGGGCACGATGGGCCGAGCTCGGCGCCCGCCGCAGCAGCCGGGGAGCGTGCATTGCCCGCGGGGCTAGAGGCCCGGTCCCCCCGAGTGCTTCTAGCGACACCTCAGCCCGGCCGGGGCCGAGGAGAGCCCGGCCGGGGCTGCTGTCTGCGGGCGCCCCGAGCAGGAGACTCGCCGGCGCGGAGCCCCCCAGCAGACACCTGGGACGGGGCCCGCTGTCCCCCGCCCCTGCACCGGGGAAAGGGACACGCCCCCTCTCAGAGCCCCTCTCAGAGCCCCTCCTGGGATCGGGACCCCACCGGCCCCTTCCTCTCCCAGTGTGTGCTGGGCTGGAGATTGCTGAGCACGTGCTGCCTGGCCCCCTTCTCCCCCGATGGAGTCTGAGATGCTGCAGTCCCCCCTCCTGGGGCTCGGGGAGGAGGATGAGGCAGACCTGACAGACTGGAACTTGCCTCTGGCCTTCATGAAGAAGCGTCACTGTGAGAAGATCGAGGGCTCCAAGTCTCTGGCCCAGAGCTGGAGGATGAAGGACCGGGTAATGCTCTGGGGCAGAGGTTTCTGTGGGGGAAGAGGGGAAGGATAGGAGGAGGTTCTGGTGTTAGTCCAGGGTCTGCAGCATGCTTTGGGATAAATCACTGAGTTTATTTGTTCCCAGTAGTCAGGTTGGCTGTGGTCCCATGCACTTGTTGCATGACTACAGTGGAAGTGAACATATTAACAGATTATGAATGCTCGTTACAGTTCCTAATTATATGCATTTTAAATAGCCGCATTGAGTTTCTTTGAAATTGGTGCTCTCCTGGTAGGGGTGGCCAACCTGTGGCTCCAGAGTCACATGCAGCTCTTCAGAAGTTAAGATGCGGCTCCTTGTATAAGCACCGTCTCCGGGGCTGGAGCTACAGGCGCCAACTTTCCAATGTGCCAGGGGGTGCTCACTGCTCAACTGGCCTTGCCTCCTGCCCTGAGCCTGCCTGGCTGCCCTCACTCCTCCTCCTCCCCTCCCAGAGCCTCCTGCATGCCAGGGAACAGCTGATCGGGAGGTGAGGGGGAGGGATGATCAGGTGAGCGGGAGGGTTTGGGGTGGGGGAGCTGATGGGGGGGGGGGGTTGCTGATGTATTACTGTGGCTCTTTGGCAATGTCTCCTTCTCAGGCTCAGGTTGGCCACTCCTGGGTTAATGGTGTGGGCAGAGAGTGCACTAAATGGAGACATTATATTCTGTGAAGTTGTCCTGTGGGGGGGAGGGTTTAGTCCCTCTTTGGGATGTTGCATGGAATATATGAGTAATGCATTCTTACCAAAACAGTCTTAGGATCATAATATTTTTGAGATGAAAAATGCCTATTTGATCCTCAAATGTGTTTACCTGCCAAGCAGGATATTGTCCCCTGACTAAATATCTTTGGAACATTAAACTGATGCTGTACTAAGCTTTTTTACTAAAAGGCAAACCTTTCTGTCAAGCCCATGCAATCCTTTGTAGCTTGGTTGCTGCAGCTAAACTTTTCTGGTTAAATATAAATCTCTAAATGTGGGAAGGAAAAGGGTATGTACTTGATCTACTCTCAGAAGCGGCTATGAGCTATAGAATTTCTGAGATCTTGGGCGTATACTGCCCTTGTGTGTGTCTGTGTATGGACACCTGTTGTGTCCCAAATCCACAGCTACCTGACAAATTAAAAAACTAACATTCTCAATTAATTATTATTGTAATCTTGAAAATTGTATTGCAGGAAGCAATTCTGCATTGGGTCTGTAGAGATGGACTAGATGGGACCTAATAGGTCTTTTTATTTTTGGTTTTCTTGATACTATGATAATACAATTGTGACGTCAGAATGTTCCATAATTGTCATGTCATTCTTATTTAATAATCACCCCTTCAAACAACCTCTCTAAATTTCCACTGACACTTCAAATCTGTGGGAATATTGAGATAACTTATTAAACATGTGCATTACAGTAGTACCTAACGACGAACCAAGATTGGGGCCCCAACTGTACCAATCCCTGCCCTGAATAATTTAGTCTAAATAGACAAGATAGACAAAGGGTAGTGGAAAGGGATATAATGTAATGTTCAAGTAGAATGATCAAAATGATGGCAGCAGTTATGTTAGTTCCACAGTGTTTTTGGAGGGGAAAGGGGTGTTAGGGTATTGGCTAAACAGGGAGGGTGCATGGGACAAGAAGGCAAGGAAGGGGGTTAAGGTGGAGTGAAGCTGAGGTAAAGAGACTAGGCAGGAGGAGGTTGGAGCAAACATCCAACCAGCACAGGTAAGACCAAGTCCAGTCAAAACTGTAGAAAATATCCTGCTTAAACTGTTTCTGTATCTTCTTTGTCTACTTTAGTTTCTGGCTGGCTCCTCCCTGCAGTTTTTCCCCAAAGGCCAGTTGGCTGATGAGAAGGGAGGCACTGCATGGTTCCTATTGTCCATACGCAGTTCTGGGTCCAGGGGACATTGTGGGCGCGGATGTAGCCCCATTTTATCCTCTGGATCTGGTGAAACTTCAGCTGGATCTGAGATACTAGAGGTTCCAGTTTACGTAAGAGACTTCTCTGTGCTTATTAATGACTCCATTGCACACTTTTTCTTTCGTACGGCTTGGGTACTTAGCAACGACTACACATTTATATCTAGGTTTGATAGCCACCAGCACACTGCTGCAGCAATGTGCTGAAGTCCTTCAGGCCCCTGGCGAAAGAATGAAGGGAACTCTCAGACGTGATGTGCTCCATCGTTTGTGCCTGGTGACCAAAGTCGCATACAGCTGTTTGCCTCATTTTCCATTTAAAGAGGGTTTGTCCACGTCTCCCATGAGATGTCCTGATGCGAGTCAATCTGCACCAGTCTTTCTGACATAAATCAAAACCTAGTGGTTCCTTGGCAGGGTCAATGAGAAGCTGTTTGTTTTGAGTGATCGAAACGCTCCATGTGACTCTCCATTGAGCCTCAGCGTCGAAGTTTGGTGTAAGGGTCTTGATGCGGTTCCACAGAGGGTTGTGGGATTTTAATCTTGTCTTTGGCAGATTCTGTAGGTCATGGTGCAGTGGGATCTTCGTGTTTGCATTGACGTGGTCATTTCACACTAAGAATCAGAGTGTTAACTTATATGTCCTGTCTAAACTCTGTTTTTCATGCACAAAAAATTAACTGTAGTTTCAATTGGATACATGTTCTTTATTTCCTGCCCTAAACTGTTGTGTGGTGTTATTGTGAACTATATAACTTGCACAGTTAGTAAAATGCATGAAGTGCTTTGGGGGATGGAAGATGCTATAAGAAGAATACAGGCTCATATGCTTGTCATTCAGCAGTGCTTATATGCTTCTGTTTAACTTTCACTTTTATATGAAAAGTCTAATTGGGAAGTAAAATGTCCCAGTGAAGCTATCCAAATAAAAAAAACATTAAAAACCGTAATAGCCACGTGTTGGTGCTACTGAAATCCTCAGCCCTATGAACCAGAGAGAGAATGAGAGAGTTGTCTTTGAAAACAAATACAAACTCAATGCCTGCTCAATTTGGGCATTGTGGTGGAGTGCTGAGTAACTTCTCATTTTTTGAATCCCTTTTCCTTTCTGATCTTTCTTATCCCCACCTTATCTGTGAGTTCTTTATGCCAAAGAAGATTTTTAGATAAATGGAATTATACTTCTCTCATTTTCCATCTCAAATGTTCCAGAAGTCACTTAAAAAAAAAAATTACAGTATCAAAGTGAGACTTGTTTCATTATAGGGATGTGATGATTGTTTCTGGCCCAAATCTTAACCTACTGTCAAAATGCTACTTAAAAATAAACAAAACAAAATACACATCTACTATTCTCCTGATCCTGAAAAATCTTATCAGCTCTTCTAAAGAAGGCTGCATCTTAGACAAACTTGATCGGTCTCTGCTGTGCAACTGGGTTATCATTAATGACAAACAGGTGGTGATGAATTCATGATAATGCAGGTTGCTCTTGGTAGTTTGCTGCTTGTGCCTGTGCACTCAGTTCTTATGAGCAGGCAAGGTATGAAAAATACAAGAATCTTGTCTTCCTGCAGGCAACATACTTGTATGTTTCCTACCTAGTTTTCTCACAAGTTGGCGCAGCTGGGCAGCATGACTTGCATATTTCTGTAAACCAAAACACAGCTGGTAGGTTTTTCTGTGCCTATCTGCCTTGACATTCTCTCTTTAATAAAACATTTTGTGCAACTTCTAACACTAGAAATATAGTGCGACAGCACCAAGTTATTGTGGGATGAAAGTATCTGTTAGTCTAGAATGAGTAGGCAGATTAAAGGTATTCTATACATAGTATACTTCTAATTTTGTGACATTTTATATTTGAACAAGCAGAATGTAATATAAAAGGAGGACTGTACTTGTAGTCTAAGCTTTTGGGTTTTTTTAATATATACTTACGTTTCACTACACCCACGTGTGGGTAGGTTCAGCAGAGAAGCAAAGGACTAAATGGCCTGTGGAACCTGAACTGTTTTGCACTAGAGGATCTTTCCAAGTCAGAGTTACTGTGTATTAACAGAGCAGTATGTGAAAAGCTTGCATTACTACTGCCCGTGCTATGCCAGGTCTGTGTTTGAATTAGAAGGCTTTGATTTCTAGTATTGTCAATTGGGCACTTTCCATGAGCACTAAATTTAATACTTTTTTTTTTTTTAAAAGATTTTTATAATAAATGCATATGAATGTCCTTGTGGAAAATAGTTTTTAGCCTTCATAATGAAGGCAGAAGTTAGTAGTTCAGCATGTATGATTAAAGATGAAGAGTCCATCAAAATATAAGCAATTACAAAGAGTGGTGATTCCCCAAAGAGTCTCTGAAAGGGCAAGTCCATTTTTAATGTTTAACGCTAACCTTCAAAAAGTTTGAAAATATTTTTAGTTTGCCTTTTTTTCTTGTCAGCTCTGGCTTTTCCCTTGCTCGTATTTTTAAACAAAGCTGGAATTAAGCATATTGCTGCCACTAAATAAAAAAACAACTTATGTAAGCATCTTTAAAGCCCTGCGAATATATGGATATCCGCATCTGGACCATGTTTGCAGAACTCGGATTGGATGTGGATACAAATTTTATATATGTGCAGGGCTCTAAGCAACTTGTCATACCAAAACGTTTGTACCCCAGCATCCTCTCTTTTGAGAGCACAGTACTGGGAACCGAGTATGTCAGTTAATTGCTACAGAGCCGGTAGAGGGAATACACACACCTTTTGATTTTCAGATTGAAGAATAGCAGGTAGCATTCTTGAAGCTATCAAAGTCATCTGCTGAAATCTTGGTTTGGCAAAGCAATAATGGGACTAACGTTCAGGCTCTAAGATTAGAACCCAAACTAAATCTGGCACAGAATGTAAAGCCCTGCTTGACCCAGCTGAAATCCCACTGTGCATCTTAAATGAGAGAGTAGACAGTTCCGTATGTGTTTTATTTTTGAACTGAGGTGTATGATGACTGTATCCCTCTACTTGGATTCTCATTGACTACTGTTCTTTTATGAAACTTCTATTTTATCTTCCTCCCCTGCCTGAAAAGTTCTCTTGTCAGGGTTCAGGAATGAGACTGACCTGATCAAGGCTCCTGAAATCCATTCTCATTGATTTATAGCACGGGTCGGCAACGTTTGGCACGCGGCTCGCCAGGGTAAGCACCCTGACGGGCCGGGCCAGTTTACCTGCTAACACGGCAGGTTTGGCTGATCACGGCCCCCACTTGCTGCGGTTCGCCGTCCCGGGCCAATAGGGGCGGCGAGAAGTGGTGCGGGCGAGGGATGTGCTGGCCGCAGCTTCCCACCGCCCCCATTGGCCCAGGACAGCGAACCGCGGCCAGTGGGGGCCACGATCGGCCAAACCTGCCGCTTCAGCAGGTAAATAAACTGGCCCGGCCCGCCAGGGTGCTTACCCTGGCGAGCCGCGTGTCAAACGTTGCCGACCCCTGATTTATAGTCTATGCTCAAATAAGAGTGGCTCCAAATCCAACTCTGTTTCATCATGTAATGATGTATACTATAGTCACAGTGAATGTCTAATTTTATTGAAAACTGTTTCAAAATGGTTACACTAATCATTGTGGGCCAGATTTAAAATTTTTATTAAGATGATGTTAAAAAAAACATAGTGAAAAGAGTTTGAGTATAGAAGTTTCTGGTTATCAGGGAATAACATACAGATTATCGAGGGTGCAAATCTACTATCCTTCCTTATGCCAAGTGGCACCTTCCTCCTCCCTGAGAGGCCCCATTATTTTCAGTGGAGCTTTTCATGGAGTATGGTGCTACTCAGTCTGAGCAAGGCTGGCCCTATGTGAACGTAACTGCAGAATTATTGTTTAGCTTATGTACTATTTCTGTAACTGAAGAAGACAGGAGCAAATCTTGAACCATCAACTTGGGCAGTAAAGTTTTCTGAACCATAAATATCCATAGATTCCAAGGCCAGAAGGGACCATTGTGATAGTCTGACCTCCTGTATAGCGCAGGCCCGCAAGACTTTTATTGTTGGTGCATCTACATTGAACTTTGTCACTTGTGTCAAGTGAGCTTTTCTTTGTCTTGGGATCAGTGGTGTTTTGTGTTGTAGCATATAGATGGGTGTCACTGTGAATTTGATTAACTTTATCAGGTGTTCTTTGTACACATCTGCCATTCATATGTGTCTAGCCGCTTTTCCTACTAGAGTATAGGGATATACTGTGAACAATTAAAATATTGGATAATTTAATTTAGAAACTATTTTATTTGTTGTCTTCTCTATTTTCTTTATCTCCCTTTGTTACCCCAAATCCTAGTAACTATTTTTGGTATGTTTTTATTAGATGTCTTCTGCTTCTATTGCTTTTTTCCTACCTGTGGTATTTGTTTCCCCAGCAACCAGCTGTGATCTCACAGATGCTTACTATGATTTCATGTAGTGAATAAACACCAGGAATGGATCTTAAAATCTAGCAGGTGCTTCATTAAAGAAATTGACATTTATTAAACATTCAGTCATCCCCTACCATACAGCTAACTGAAGTCAGCTCCACCCTGGCATTCTGCACATAGATTAAAACAAAGAATAAACAATTATAGGTGAATAGAGGGTAAAAAATACTGAACCAGTTCTTAGTGCCAGTAACTCTCACAGCCCATCAAAAATGATCGTTTATCCAGAAAAGCAAGTAACTTTCTTTAAACAGAGACCAGACAGGTATTGTATAGAACACCTTTTCTGTGTGGAGCATTGTGAGACAGTGGTGTGGTTAATGTACAGGGAGATATAGCAACTGCTACAAGCTTAGTAATAGCTCATGAGTTGTTGGACTTAAGAACCTGCTTTAATGAGAGAGAGGGAGGGAGGGAGAGAGAGAATGATGGCTGCAAGGCTGTGGTTATCCCTTTTCTTTTCAAGAGGCACCAAGGAATTTTAGATTTCAACGTTATAGAAGGGATCTTATTTTTAATGTGTTTAGAGCAATGTATATGAGCGCATATGCAGGGGAGTTCTCAATTTAGATGGGTTTAAGTGGTGCATACTGAAGTCTCTAACTTTTTTTTTTTTTAAGGCATAATTTTGTTTGGGAAAAAAATCTAAAGTAGAATTTTCAAAAATGCTTAAATCCCTTAGAAAGTCAAATCCCACTGACTTTCAATGGAGTTTATGCTTTTAAGTCACTTGTTGGAAGATCATATGAAATTCCGACCCAAAGTCTTTGCTTAATTTTTTGAAGGCCCAACCTGTGCTAATAACAACATAAATATAGCATATAGGACACGCATATGTGTCTGCCCCCATGACAGGTCCCAATATGCTAATCTGATAGTTCTCTAAGTTATATGTTTCCTTGAGAGCCACATAATGTTTGCATCTTTCACTTACTTGAAAATGTTTGGATCCATGTAAAAAACAGCAATGAGGGAAATAGTATACATACTGATCAGTTGCTGCTTTTTTTCTTAAAAGTAGATTCATTTCAAACAGCAGAGCAAAGTGCACTTGTTATATTTCTGTATCCATTAAGTAGATCATGAAAATGGAGACCTATTCCAGGAGTAGTATATTAGTATCTGAACTAGTGGAGGTAATACTTGTGAGGAGGTGGGGTATCCAGAATAACCAGATTATTATGGCATTGGGATTATAGGTAGAATCTGAGAAATTACAGCTAATCAAAGAGAAACTACCTTTCCAGTGATGTAAGGCACAACTTTCATCTAGTCTCTGAGAGTTCATTTCTGATTATTATAAGTTTAAAATAATTAAGATAATAGGGCTTCCCCTACTTCCCTTGGGAGGCAATTTGACTGTCTAGTAGATTTCCCTATTAAGAAGTGTTCCCTGATATTCATCCTATTTCTTAATTTCATTCCATTGTTCTGTTATGCCTCACGTACTACCCTAAATAATGTCTTCCCATCCTTTTGTGTCCTTCAGTGATTCCTGAAAATCCATTCTTTTTGTTGTTGTTGTTGCTTGCTGTAGCATATCCTCCCCCATTCTATCAATTTCATGTTGAGCCACATTCATTTCAGCCATGGCTCAGTCTCTTTGGTACCTATTGTGGTGTTTGTTAATCAGCTCAGGGGGCTGGTAGGCAGTCCTTTTCCCTAATCTCTCCTCAATCAGACTGCCAACTTGTTCTCTCCTTTTCACTACAGCTTCCTTTTCTGGTCTGTTTCTGCCTTTGATGGATTGGAAAGCAATGTTTGGCTGCTGGCATCATCTTGTGAAGCCTTGTCCAAGGGTAGATAAAGATTGATGATTTTTAAAATTTGAATTAAATATAGGTTGATTTTTTTTAAAATAACCCTATTTAAAATTAAATTTGAAACTGACAACTTTATATTAAGGCCTAACTTTATTATAATCTATTAAAATAATTTAAATTAAATACAGAAAAACAGTATTAAGCAATATAAGTTTGCTGCTGAAGTTATTATGAAATCAGCCTACTGAACTGGAGGGAGTCACTGGCTAATCACCTGGAACCAGACGTTGTTGAAGTGCTAAATGAGCTTTTGATAGCAGTAGCAGGTGCAGAGAGAACATTTTGTTTCAGTTTGTTCAACTTGTTCAGTTCAATGACTAGTTCATTCACAGCTGAGAAATAGATTGGGAGTTGAAAAAGCAAGAAAGTTTATGTTCCTCATCCAATCCATACATAAAAGCTAGGTGTGAGTTCTAAAACTTGTGTTTCTGGTCACCGGGTACATTATCATTTCAGTTCACTAGCTAAGGGTAATACTTCCTCTCTTTAACAAATCAGTTAGTTTTAAATGCAGAACATGTGAAGCTTTTTTTTCCAGCACACTTAAATGTAGTTTTATTAAGCTAATAAAATAAGACTCCATTCGGTTTTTGTGCATTTTAATTGAATTCTAGTTTCCTTCCAAATAAAGCTTGACACAAATAACAAATAAAAATAATCTAGTAAATATATTATGAAACATCCACCATTTTAAGATAAACAACAAAAAAATTAAGAATTTGAATATATGTAAAGCTATATAATAATTTAAATAAATGTGTATAGATATAGTGTATCATCCTGGTTAGCAAAAAGAAGCATCAGTTTAGGGTAAAGCCTATATTTAGTTGGAAATCAATATGTTTTAATGATTACCAACCAAAGAAGATCAGTCTACCTTCAGGAAAATAACTAAAAAATACAAATACAAAACAAGATTAAAATTGATGATTTTAAATTAAAGTTTCCTGCTTGGTGATTTAAATCATGATTCAAATTGGTGATTTAAATGGCTTTGATTTAAATCAATCTGCCCTGCTTATCTGTCCTTCTAAGCAGCCTTATCTGTCCCTATGTATACTGGTCAGGGTTCACAATTATCCTTTTGGTGGTGACAATGGTAGGCAAGAAGTGGCTGAAGTTCTGCAGGAATGTCTAGGAGAAAGTGATAAAATGTAGTGCATTATCTAATAGCTTTTGAGACTAGGTTACCTGAAATATTTTTTCCTCATGTTGTACTGCTGCAGTTGAGGCCAGTGGAGACACTAAGCTGGAGCTCCCTTGTAAATGGGAGAAGTTTGTTTTCTCTCAGGAGTCTCACGTTTGGAATTGGCTCCTATCCCTGGTCCTTCAGAGGCCAACCACTCTTTCCCAAGCAATTGGAAAAGGGAGGATTGAGAGTTGGAGAGGTCTTATTTGTGTTTATCTCCTGATTTGTGTTTTACGCTGCGGGGAGCAGTCTATGAAGAGCTTGAGATAGAAAGCTTGTCTTCTGTAAATAACCAGAATGTACATTAGTTACGGATGTAGCCAACAGCTATATGAGATTGTGTCTAATTTATCAGATTTTCATGGGTAAACAGAAAGCACTTCTAGACCACACTTAAAAGGGGTGTTTGTGGATTCTTTCCCATGCCCCCAAATTACAGAGGCTATTAACCATCATAGTGAATATGGAAGTTGTCTCCTGCAGTCCCAAATCCAGGTCTCTTCATAGCACCATTTGGCCAGCTAGTGATCTTAATTTTACTATGAGCTACAGAAAACTATCCCATGAGGGTCTGGGAGTAAGATGGCATTCTTTTTCTTGCTGTGTAAGGCTTGATCTCGTGGAGGCCTGAAAGGGAAATTCTTTGGAAGAAAGGAATTGGGTAAGACGGGGAAAGCCTCTACCTCCCAATTTTAAGAGTGATCATTGGTAAATGTAATTAAAATGACTGAACGTTGTCATGTTACCCCTTTCATCAAGAAGGCCTGTTTTTGCACAGGTTTTATTCTTCCTGCTCTGGTTCTATGGAATATGTGTGCCAGCAGAGTGACACTGCTTTCATCTATTATTTATTTAAATAATTGTTTTATCAGAAGGAGTTGGGAGTATGCTTTGAATGTTGAATTAAATCACATAGCTTTGGTAGCAAGTGAGTCATGAAACTTTATTAAAATAAAAGGATCTCAAATATGTTGGATTTTTACTGACAAGATGCTACTAAATTCAGAACGTTTAAATTGAGCCACATTTTACTTATATTGATTTCTAAAATACATAGAGAGCAAAAGAGATAGTTATAGTGGTTTTATTTTAACAACTTTTTTTTGCTGCTTTATAACCTGCACAGTGAGAATTAAATCCCGCTTTTAGGAAAACAGGCATAGGCAGACAATTGGTTTTCTACAGAAATGTAGATTAACAACAGTACTGCATAAGAATGCTCTTAATTCAAATAAATTTGTAGAGCTTAACTGCTTGGTTGCTAAATATTCCATGTTTCACAGGAATATTAATGGAACATGGCAGCATAATAAGTGTAGTGGAGGGTTAGCATTGAAATTACACTTTGACTCATGTTTTATGTATGTTCTTATTTAAATAATCTAATAGACGATGGTGACCATTACTCCAGCTTGAAATAATCATTGTAAGTCTCCTTACACTAGGTCACATTTGTAATCAAACTGTGCAGGGTTTGCTCTCTGTGATTACTGATTGCACAGGTGATCATGGAGTGCCAATTGTATGCAGATTTTAATAGACCCTATGCTAGTCAATTAGACTGGGATCTAAATCCAAAGGACTCAAATGTCTCCGTTAAATGAAGACAAACTCTGGATATTAGGAAGAAAACACACCAGAGTACTGGATGGCTCTGAGGACTGCTAATGATGTGAATTCTTTCACCTCCAGGCTAATGGTTGAAATCCATTTTAGATCAATTATGGCCAAAAGTAGTTATGGCTCTTCAGTGACATTTGTAAAATGATGTGGTGGGTGAGTCTGGCTGCTAGTGAACAAACATCCATATCACAAAAGATCACCCCCAAAACTGGCATTAATGGGGAGCCTTGTTGGCAGTCTCATTATTGAAGCTATAGATTGAATCTCCTCTTCTCCATAGACATGATCACTCCAAGTTAAGGCTGCTGTTGTGCACTGATGGAGTAGAGCTGGGAAGTTTGCAGTTTCTGCTTATGTCTACACACATTTTGTGCCTAAAGAGAGAGAGGACTTCACTCTTCAATCAGAGTAGTTAATTCACACATTTTAGAAGAAAAGGGTCTAATCTTGATATGGTAGTAGCAATACAAACTGGATAATCTCTGTCACCACCTCTAGAATTTTCCCAGTTCAATTGGACATACAAGTTTGAAAATTACTAAGTCTATAATCCATAGTTCTCTCATGCATTTTGTTTAACATTTCCCAAAGACCCCATCCCGTTGTTTGCAATATAACCAAAAATTCCCTAGAGCTAGGCTAATGGAAGAGGTTTTTTTGGTACTGCAATAAACCAATGCAGCAGTTTTTGTTTTCTGTCCGAGGCTTAATTGTCTGCTTCAGCTGGAAAGTCATGATAACTCCTGCTTTAACCCATATTGATTTCTCATGTATAGGGCCCTACCAAATTCATGGTCCATTTTGGTTAATTTCATGGTCATAGGATTTTAAAAATAGTAAATTTCATGATTTCAGGTATTTAAATCTAAAACTTCACGGCGTTGTAATTGTAGGGGTCCTAACCCAAAAGAGGGTTTGTGGGGGGGTCGCAAGGTTATTGTAGGGGGGTTGCAGTATTGCCACCCTTACTGCTGGCGGTGGTGCTGCCTTCAGAGTTGGGCCATCGGAGAGCGGTGGCTGCTGGCCAGGAGCCCACCTCTGAAGGCAGTGCCACCGCCAGCAGTGAGGCAGAAATAAGGATGTCATAGTATAGTATTGACACCCTTACTTCTGTGCTGCTGCCTTCAGAGCTGGGCTGTTGGCCAGCAGCTGTCACTCTCCAGACACCCAGCTCCAAAAACAGCAATGCAGAAGTAAGGATGGCATGATATGGTATTGCCACCCTTAGTTCTGTGCTGCTGTTGGTCGGGCACTGCCTTCAGAACCTGGCCAGCAGCCGCTGCTCTCCGGCCACCCAGCTCTGAAGGCAGTGCAGAAGTAAGGGAGACAATAACCTGTACAATAACCTTGTGACCCCCCCCCCGCAGCCCTCTTTGGGTCGAGACCCCCAGATTGAGAAATGCTGGTCTCCCCCGTGAAATAAATCTGTATAGTAAAGGGTAAAAGTACACAAAAGACCAGATTTTACGCTCTGTGACGCATTTTTCATGGCCGTGAATTTGGTAGGGCCCTACTCATATAGGAAACATAAGGGAATTAATTTTCAAAATATGTATGCACAATTGTAAGTGGAAACTGTGTAATGGTATGCTTAATTTGTTTGTAGTTACACTGATTGTATGCACAATTATGTATTGAGTATACAAGTTAAGCGTGTAATTGTGCATGCCTTTTTCTGCATGTTGTCTAAGATAAATCCTACTTGAAATCAGCGTTTGAACTCCATAATAGAAGTTCAGAGTACACTAGTAGAGGGTCCTTCATGTGTTTGGTATAATCAATTATTCATGTCAGTAATGGTGATGTAATGCAACACAATTTTACATTGAAATGTTTGAAGAAAATATGCTGCTGCTTTCAAACTTCACACCACAAATGATGTCCCCTTAATTTTGAAGATATTAAGGTTGTCCCATCTAGCCCTGTTCAACAGCACTCATTCTCCCCCCATAACCTTCTCTCTGTGGCTGTATCTCTGTGTTTCTTTGTTTTTTTTAATTTATGGCATGTTGATAATTGCCGAATAAAAGTGCACACAATGGTACAGTTATCAGTCCCCTTGCTCTGATCACCCTTGTTCTCTAGTGTCTTACATGACCAGCAAACTTTACGGTGAGTTTCTTCTTCTACACTAGCAATTTGGAGACAGATCAGACCTTTGGCTGTGCATTGACTTAGGTCAGTCTCTCAGTGTAAGGAGTGACAAAATCAGTGACCAGCTCTTTGGAGCTGAAATACTGAAATCAACCAATGTGGAAGGGGTAAACATGTAACTTTAAATTCACCAACATCACTTGTTTATTGTACAGAAATGGCCAAGAGACTTGTTCATTTAAACAGCTCCATGAGGGTACTTGGTTCTAATTATACTTGCACCAAGAGTAATAAATTGCAGAAATACAGTATTAATATGATGAAAATGAAATCAACATTAATTTGACAAGGGGCAGTTTTGAAAAGTGGAGAGATTTTAGTATTAGTGAATGTCATGACAGCAAATTGTTACTGTTTCGTTTTTTCATTCAAAACAGTATCCCTTTCTATTGTTATGAGCTTTGTGAAACCTTGTTATGGGTTGAGTTAAAATCTTGTTGATAGGAACAGAGACTGAGGCAGGAAGAAAGCCACGCAATAGCTTGTAAGTGCAGCGTGACTAGGGTGACCAGATTACAAGCGTAAAATATCGGGACGGGGGCGGAGCCAAAAAAGGGGGCGGGGCCAAAAAATTTAAGGGGCCTGGGGCATTAGCAGGCCCCGCGCGCTGCCCTCCCCGCGGAGCCTCCCACCCCCTGGCCCGCCACGGACATATGCGGGGCAGCGCGGAGCGGGCAGGAGCCGGGTGGGTGGCAGGGGCCGAATCCCCGCTGCTACCAGGGAGCCCCGCGCCTCTCCCTCCCGCTCGCGGCTGTGGCTCCCTCCCGACGCGACGCGCCCCCCCCGCTGCCCCGGGCACATGCGGCGCGCGTCCCCCGCGCCTAGTCTCCCTCCCGCCGGGAAGGAGCAGCTGGATGTGCGCCGCATGTGCGCGGGGCAAGCCGGGGGGGGGGGGGCGCGTCCGGCCAGGAAGGAGCCGCGGCCGTGAGCGGGACGGAGAGGCGCGGGGCTCCCCAGCAGCAGCGGGGATTCAGCCCGCTCCGCGCTGCCCCCGCCCGGACCCACCGCGCTGCCCCCGCCCGGACCCACCGCGCTGCCCCCGCCCGGACCCACCGCGCTGCCCCCGCCCGGACCCACCGCGCTGCCCCGCGGGCTGCAGGGCTGGAGCAGCCTCCAGGCTGCACTCCCGGCCCCGGGTGAGGCAGCCCGCGGGAAGAAGCCCTCTGGCGCGGCGGGGGGGCTCACAGCTGAGCCCGCCGTCTCCCTCCCTTGCCAGGCCCCCTTTGCCTGCTCGCCTGCCCGGTGCCCGGGTGCTGGAGCTGACTTACCAGCTCCAGGATCCAGGCACCGCCGCCGCCAGTCCCTCCCTCCAGGCTTGCACCGCCATGCTGCAAGCCTGGGAGGGAGGAGGAATGCTGGGGAAGAGGCGGGGCCAGGGCGGGGATTTGAGGAGGGAGCCAATGGGGGGAGAAGGGGGCGGAGCCGGAGCGGAAGGGAAAATTTCTTCTTTGTCCCGCGTCCCGACCAAACATCGGTCGGGACGCGGGACAAAGAAGCAAATATCGGGACAGTCCCGATAAAATCGGGACGTCTGGTCACCCTAAGCGTGACCCTGGAAAAAGCTAGAGAGAGAGCTTTTGGGTCTGCTGTTGGCTAAAGAGGCTTGGGGCTATAAGTGATGAAACTGCTCTTTTTGTTCTTGGTTCCTCCTGTACTTGGAGAAGCAGGACTCTTTACATTCATTACATGCATTTCTCTGATGCAAGAAGATTGCAACAGAGAAAATATCACACTCCATACATTTCTACTTCCACCTCGAACATCTTCAGGGCACTGAAATTTGACTAGCAGCTAAGTTTGAAAAAGGGAAACAGTATGTTAAGATTTTGAGAGGAGGGGAGCATGTATTGTGTGTGCAGAATGTTTAATGTTTTCTTTTGGAGAAAGATTAGCATAGCTGATAAAACCAACATTCCAGCACTGAAAGTAAATGAACATATGGCAGAGCGCAGTGGAGTTGTGCAGTGTTATTGCTGTTTAAAATCATTGATGTCTGTTTTGGAGTAGGTTGCTAATGCCCCCATCACGTGTCTCTGCAGAAACCTAAAATCAGTATAGAAGTGCTGGACTATAATTGTAAGTTGCATGTTTTAATTTAATGTCTCTCAGGGTGAGAGTTTTTTCCTCTTATTTCTCAAGTGTGGCAAATGTTAGTAAATACCGGTAGCACTCTAGTGCAGTGGTATATAGCCAGGTGGTAGTGGGCTGTCTCACATAAAGCTCTTCTGGAGAAAACTGGGAAACATCTGTTCTTCTGACAACTACCGCTTTTTTTAATTTTGGCATTGTGTACATTTTGGTAGTTGAAAGACAGGGGGTAACGTGAACCTTTTTGAAATGCTTTGTAAATGCTTCTCTAATTCTCTTTCTTCCCTCTCCCTACACAAGTAGGGAATAGGAAGGGTGGCTCACAGATTTCTTCAAAGTATTGGCTTTGCTAGTCTCCAACATGGGTCAAACATGTTTTCATTCTTTTTTGGACCTGAGAGTTTTGTAAGCTGGGTGCTGAGTGCTTGCTGTTGCAATGACCCTCTACTCCAGTCATTCTCAACCAGGGGTTTGTAGGCATCTTCTAGAGGGTGCATCAACTCATCTAGATATGTGCTTAATTTTACAACAGGTTACATAAAAAGCATTAGCAAAGTCAGTACAAACTAAAATTTCATGCAGACCATGACTTGTTTATACTGCTGTGTATACTATACACTGAAATGTAAGTACAATATTTATAGTCCAATGGATTTATTTTATAATTATATGGTAAAAATGAGAAAATCAGCAATTTGTCAGTAATAGTGGGCTGAGACACTTTTTTGTAATTTTATTTCTGATTTTGTAAGCAAGTAGTTTTTAAATTAGATGAAACTTGGGAGTATGCAAGACAAATCAGACGCCTGAAAGGGGTACAGTAGTCTGGAAAGGTTGATAGCCACTGCTCTACGCCCTCAGAATTTTCTCTAGAGGAACTAGAAATCTATTCTATTCTTTGCTGAAAGAGGAGGAATATTTACTGCTTTTAATTATATGAGTAGCTCTTAAGTGCAATTAAAGAATTCCCCAGTAAACCTGCCACACCCAAGTTGCTTATATCGTGTTCCACTTTACTTTTTTAATGGGATGTCAGGAACATTCTGTGAACACCTCACTTCTATTAAACCTTTTAATTTTAACAAGGTGATGAGTTGTACATCTATGCATACCATAAACACAGACTAGACATGGTGACGAGACCGTCTTTTTGCTGTGGTGTGTGATGCTGGTTCAGTAGGTAATGGGGTATGCCCAGAGCCTGTAAAGCTCCTTGACTCTTATTCAGGTGAAAGGTACTTGTGCTACCACTTAAGCTATGGCTATACTACAGAGCTAACAGTGGTGCAGCTGCACCGCTATAGTGCAGATGCTCTAAGTGGTTCTCAAACTGTGCGCTGTGACCCTGTTTTAAGGGGATCACCAGGGCTGGCTTAGGCTTTCTGGGGCCCAGCGCTGAAGCCGAAGCCCAAGCCTCATCGCCCAGGGCTGAAGCCAAAGCTGGAGGACTTCAGCCCTGGGGCTCAGGTTACAGGCCCCTTGCCTTGGGCTGAAGCCTTTGGGCTTTGGCCCCCCCCAACCATGTGGGCTCAGGCTTCGGTCCCTCCTCCTGGGGTTGTGTAGTAATTTTTGTTGTCAGAAGGGGGGTGCAGTGCAGTGAATTTTGAGAACGCCTGCAAGCCCCCGGGAGAGAGCTCTCCTGTTGACTTAGCACTGTCCACACTGGTGCTTAAGTCAGTGTAATTTGTGTCGCTCAGGGGGTGGCTTATTCACACCCCTGAGCAACATAACTTATACCAGCATAAGCTGTAGTGTGTACATAGCCTTACTAAGGCCATGTCCCTCAATACACAACTACTTAACTTAAACTGTCACATCTTTTCTCTCTCACCAATTAACTGCGCTTCCCTCCCACTTGGAATCAGTTCTTGCCCCCTCCTCCTGCTCCCTCCAGGTTGTGCATATTACTTACTGAATTCTGTGCTGCCCTACTCCCCACCAGCTAGTGCATTCTGGTCCCCATACCCTCTCTGAAGGGCTCCCCTGGGGGTTGCCACTCTCCTGGGCTCATAGGAAGCTCTTGGTGTAGTAAATCTCTTCTTTATATGGGCTAGTCTGTTCCCTGCTACCAACTTCTACCAGAAAAGTGTAACAACTGTGGTCACTCTGCTCCTTCCTCCTCTTCTCTTAAAGAACAAGAAGCAACACCTATGTTGCTCTCCTTCCACTCCTCACCTAAAAAACAACTCAGTGACTCCTGGGTTACTTTGCTTCTCTTCTCAACCCTTACCTAGAGAGAAGAAGCCAGCAACTCCCTGGCCCCATATTCAGCCCACTTGCCCAGGCATCCTTTCTACTCTTCTTGGACAGTTGAGCTTTTAAAGAGCTGGATATGCTGCACTATATCTGTATTAAATGGTGTTGAAGACCTGAATGGTGTTTCCTGTGGTGCAAGGAAATAGAAAACCAGATTGGCTCTCTAGTTCTGAGTTGACTCTGTTTTTGGACTTTACCTTTCCTCTGTAAGTTCCCTCTTGTATGACCGTAGCTATTGTACGGTGGATTTTCTTTAACTAAAGTCAGTTTGGTCTGCGATTAACATTCTCCTCAACAGAAGCTTTTGTGGATGCTTTTTCTTTAAAGGATTATGAAACCTTCCCTATAAATGTTGTTCATGCCCACAGAGAAGTAATGCGGTGCAATAACCTGCTCCTGTTTTATTATACAGGGAGGATTTACAGTTGGCAGAGTAATAAGTCTGTATGTGTCCCTTCTTAGTTTTCTTGTCCCAGTGGTTTTGCCAATGACACCTCAGCCAGTATTTTTAACTTGTGATTTTTTTGCTTAGTTTTGTGTTCGTATGAGCTACAGCAGGAAATAGCTGTTGTTAATGTAAGTGGCTGTATAATCTGCAGAACAGCAAAAAGAAACAATCTCCCAGGAATGTGTAAACTAGGGTTTGTGTTAGCAAGTGATCATTGGAATGTTTTTCTTCCTCGGTATATGTCTGGGTGTCTGGAGCCTGGTTGGAGAGCTGGACCAAGGGAGCAATGTGCGGCGTAGCTTATGCTTCTAAAAGCAGCTGGACTGTCTTCCCACAGTCAGAACTAGTCTTCCTGTCTCTCCTTCCTTCCAGGGGTGGGTCAACAGCAGGAAGTTAAGCCCCTTGGAGTGCCCAACTGCTTGTGTGTCATTTGGGAGAAATGGAAAACCAGATTGGCTCTCTAGTTCTGAGTTGACTCTGTTTTTGGACTTTACCTTTCCTCTGTAATTTCCCTCTTGTATGACCGTAGCTATTGTACGGTGGATTTTCTTTAACTAAAGTCAGTTTGGTCTGCGATTAACATTCAGACTAACACGGCTACCCCTCTGATATTTGGGAGAAAGGCACTGCACAGTCCTGGGGAGCTCACTCAGTCATCACTAATTTTCTTCCTCTCTACTCCCGGATTTAAGTGCCTGGATTAATTTGGGATTCATGCCGTTCTCCTGTTTGCTCTCCTGAGCTCAAAATACTAGCTTGTCATTTAAAGAAGTAGTCCTCCCCTTTAGGCACTCCCAGCTATTACTCAGGTTCCCATCCAAGAGGATAAAACAGTCCCTGCTTCACGATGCTTCCTGTACCCCATGAAGTCTGTGACATTGTCAGGGATATAGGGAGCAGAGAAAAAGTGTGGAGGATAAATTAAGATACTGAGTGCACCAGAAAGGAGATAAGCATTGGAAGTGTTGCCAGCACAGAGTGCCCGAGGCAAAGCAACAGCGGGTCCGTTGCCCGGTGTGCTTCACGCCAATAAAGACACCAGGGGGAGAAGCAAACAAAGTTTATTTGGGATCCCAAAGCGGTGCAAGGAGACTGGCAAGTCTCAAATCAAGCACATTAACAGGAACAGTTTTTCTTCTTTTATACATTTTGCAGTTAAGCCTCACCCCCCCCTTTCCCCTCTAGCCCTCCCTTTCTCCCCCCCCCTTCCTCCCTCTACCCCTCCCATCCCTGGTAATAGTTAAGTCATTCTTGGCAGCTATAAGCCTAGCTTGTTAGTAACTTCTTTAAACCGTTATCTTGTCCTTTTTCCCTTCAGCCAGAAACATGCAGGCCTCATTATTACTGCTTGAGCAGGGGGTTGCACACAGATAACTGGTTGCTTACATATTCCAATTGCACCTGGCTTTTGAGGTTGATTAGAGTTTAAACATGGAAGGATAGAGTTTGGTTCACTTAGGCCTAGTGCAGGAAGGCTTCATTGACACTTAGTGGCCTTCCACCCTCCCGAGTTACCTAGGGTGATGCCTAGTGATGTCAACAACTCCCTCCTTTGAGAATACTCAACAAGCTTTTGGCTGAGTTTTCTCATCTTCTGTGGACAAGATATGATTGAGTGCTATGAAGCTGGGGTTTTCAATGAGAGGGTATGCCGAGATTTTTGAGGAACGGGGGGCACAAAACTTACGGAGGAGCAATTTAAAACAAGCAATCAGGAGGAGGGTGACCAGGCACAGTACCACACCGGTGAGGAGGAGACGCACAAGGCCACCCCCCAGTCCTCCTAGGTTGGGCAACCAACTTCAAAGGGAATCGAAAACCGTGGGTTCCCTTTCCTGGGCCTTCTACTGCTTGAAAGCCTGTTTGGCCGACAGGACGTGCTTGTTAATGTCCTGTGAGTTTTCCGGGACCTAAGTACAACATTCATTCCCAATAAGGGCACACACCCCGCCCCCGGAGGCTAAAACATAATCTAAGGCCTGTCTGTTTTGCAGGGACAGCAACCGGAGCTGGTATAGCTCTGAGTTAAGGCTCTTCTCTATGGCCAAGGTTTCATTGGTGAACTTGGTGAGAAACACAGAGAGCCTATGATAAAATTGGGTTAGCCGTTCCACCCCATAGGATGGGAGGAGGATCATACCCAACCTGTCTCCTTCCTTAATGGGCTCTGAGGTGGCATACAAAGATTTACACTGCCTGGGGCGGCCAGGAGTTGTCCCTTAATGCATACTGGGATTCAATGGTACAGTTTTGTGACAAGGGGGTACCCGAGGTATTTCTTCCCCTACTGAACCATCCCCAACAGATATCTGACCAATTTGGGGGGACCACCCTCCAGGGTAACCCTGCTGCGTGGTGCAGGATTTGGGAGCATACTCAGCAGTTAGAGAGGTTAAACTCTTGGGCAAAGCAAACCTTCAAGGACTCATATGTGTTTGTTTCCAAGTTAGTAGGGATCCCTTTCCATCCCACATGTGCCTGGGGGAAACAGGAGGTAACGAAAGGAGTGTCCCTATGGCAAAGAGTACCACTGTGGCAGACCCTGGACCTGAACTCATGCTGGGCAGGTGACCCTAGGGCCTAACAATTACAATTCCCCAAATACCCACAAAATATCAATTACCAATAGTAGGCAGATTAAAATCAAAAGGGCCAGGCCACCAGGTTAGGCCGGCCCTGTGAGAGTAAACACAACCAACGCTTAGAGTTTTCACGGGGAGTGCGCTGTGACTGTCCAAAGAGACCACAGGGCATTCCCAGCAGGCCTTATTGCCTTTTGAATAACAGTTTAAGTCTCAGGTCGTCGCTGGTAGTCCTTTTCCGTAGGCTGGACGGTCCACCATTCAGGAGCGGGCACTGCCTTCAGACGGGAGTGATGAATCCAGTTCTTGTGTCCCTTGACCTTTGCTGCTGTGTGGGAGACCAGCAGGACGGTGTGGGGTCCCTTCCACTTCTCTTGGAGAGGCTTGTCCTTCCAGGTCCGAATGAGAACGGAGTCACCTGGCTGCAAGGCATGGACAGGGGCATCCAGCAGGAGAGGCTGCAAATCTCTGGTATACCTGTGGAGAGAACAGAGAACAGCAGACAGAGAGCACATGTACTGAGATAAAAAGCCACACCCCATTTCCCACTCCCCTGCCAGAACCGGTGTACCGTTCATAGGCCATGCCCTTCCAAACATAATCTCGAAGGGACTGAGCCCTAACCTGCCCTTTGGGAGAGCGCAAATGCGGAGCAAAACAAGGGGTAAGGCATCAGGCCATCCGCTGAATCGATCCACCAAAACGAAAAGGTATTCGAATCCTTGGGTCAGGGGGAACTCAGTAAAGTCTATTTGCCAAACCAGCCCCGGGCCTGGGGTAGGTTCCAGAGTGGCTGGTGGCACTGACACTCCTGGTTGAGGGTTGTTCTTTTGGCAGACTAGACATTCAGCCTGTACCTGGGAGGCCAGGGGTCTAAGAGCCTCCCTGCCAGCGTATAATTCTGTTTCTTCACCAGGGTCAGTTCTTAATGTCTTTTGTAGTCAGGAATTCCTGGACTTTGTGGTTTCAGTGAAGCAAGTGTTCCTTCTTCTCTTTTCCTGAAACAGTGTGGTTCAGCATCATACAGGGGAGAGGTTACTAGCACATCACCCTGTCTTTAAATAGGCTTATCATCAGTCGGAGAGTCCTCCCAAGGTGGAAGGGTCTTTTTACAGTGAGAAGCCTGGGTCCAGATGGGCAGTCCTTGGTACTTCACAGCGGTGTTGGTGGTGAACAGGACTTGGAAAGGGCCTTTCCAGTGTGGAGCCAAAGCAGTCTTTCGTTGATGGACTTTACATAGGCTCAGTCTCCTTGTTTCAATGAGTGGCAGGGCTGCTAGGGTCTTTGGTTAGCACGTCTTTTATCTGTGAGAAAAGAAACCTAACACATTTCATTAATGCCTGGCAGTGTTTTGCAGATCTCATAGTTGCTTGGGCCCATTCAGGCCCCCCTTTTCTTGGCTGTCGGCCAAGTCTTAGCTGTGGGCAGTGTCCTTGGATTGGGCCAGTGTCTTATCTTTGGACTGAGCTTGCTAGCTATATTTTTTCCTCAGTTAACTCGTTCTGTTCTTTTTCCTGCTCTCCTTCTTGGCTTCTTTTAACTTACAAAGGAAACTTCCACTCTTCACTCATACACCTTTCCCAACAATGAACACATACACATTGCCATTATCCAGCAAAATAACTTCTATACAGAGCTTTGGAGCAACAAACCAGGACGAGCACACCCACTTTTGAGGAGTCCAACAAAGTTCAGGAGGCTCACAGTGGCTTTAAGGCAAGGGATGAGACCCACAGCAGCAATTAACAAGTCATCCACATATTGCAGGAGGAGGACCCTGTTCTCATTGTCCCACTCCTCCAAGTCTCTGGCCAGGGCCTGGCCGAAAAGGGTGGGGGAATTTTTAAATCCCTGGGCCCACGCTGTCTAGCAAAGCTGCTTTTTAACCCTCCTTTTGTCTTCCCACTTGCTCCACTCTGGGGCTTGCATGTCTGAGGGCTCAATTGCAAGGGTCATTATCCAGGCATTCTCTGCAGGTAAGGTGAGGTTTATTTCATCTTGGGTGAAATGCAGGGTGGCTCCTAAGCAACAAAGCAGGTCCCGTCCTAGTAGAAGCGTTGAACAATCAGGGAGGTAAACCAGTTTGTGAGATAGAGTTCTGTTTCCCAAAGCACATTCCGCTGGGGCATATACTGGGCATTTGGTTCCTTTCCCTGTGGCACCCACCACAGTGAGGGACTCTGACACAGGCAGCTGCAGGGGTTGATTTACGGCTGTTCGTGCAGCTCCAGAGTCTATTAAAAAGTCTATGTCCGAATCTCCCACCTGCATTTTTACTCGGGGTTCCGGGGGCAGGATAGTCCATCTTCCCTGACACCCCTATTCTTGATCCTCCGCTGCCATCATAGGGGTACCTTCTCTTTCGGGGCACTCATTTTTCCAATGTCCCTCCTTCTGGCATCTGGCACACTGGTTGCGACCCAGACGCCTTTCCTGTGAGCCAGGGCGCCCACGTCCTCTCATTCCCCGGCCCCTTCCGCCTTCCTGAAATTTTCCCCTGCCACCGGCCTGTACTGCTGTGACCATCATTTTCACTTGCCTCTTTTCCTTTTCTTTAGACACAACCTGCTTACGCTCCACCTCAGACAGCAGGGTCCGCATAAGGACATTACAATCATCCCAGTCAGGCTTACAGCTAGCCAGGCACCCTTCAAAGACTGAGATAGACTTGCTTGGGTTCGTAGAGAATTCCCCTGCCTGTGCCTTAAAGGCTGCTAGGTCCACCGGGTTAAAAGGCACATGGGTGTAAACCTGCATTGTAGTGGCCTGATTCCTATCCGAGCCATGTCTGGACATCATGGTCTCAGTGATCAACGGATAAAATTCCACCAAGGGGGCAATCTCTGGGACCTGAGACACCTTGTCTTTATATGGTGGGGGTGTGATAGCCGAAGGGGACACCGGACCTGCCATTACAGCTGTGGGGGGGCGTTCTGGGGACTAACAATAGTTACTACCGAACCTGTCGGAATCAAATTACACTTTTGCAAAATATCTAACCTATCTCTTAACAACATAAACAACTGTACATACATATGTTCATTCCATTTACCCGTTTGCTGACAAAACAGAAGTAATTGAAGGATCGTATTATAATTAAGTGATCCTTCCGGTGGCCACCTTTCCTGGTCCTCTAGCTGATATTGAGGCCAGTCTACTGTACAGAACCTTTTCAGTTTACCTTTAACCAACGGATCCGATCCAAACACTTTCCAGTTCACCAGAATGCATTCCAAGGGTGTACACCTTACCCTGCCTGCCATACTCTGTCCCTGCCCCATAGGGAGACACTGGGCGTCCCCAGGTCATAACAGGTAGACACTGGGCGTCCCCAGGTCAAGACAGATAAAGTCCCCACTGGACTGTTCCTACCTTATCCAAGGGTCCGGTTCTGCACCGTCGCCCTATCCACGGGACCGGTTCCCCACCGTCGCCCGCAGCTGCTTCTCCACTACTCGAGCGCGTTGCACCGTTGTGCCCTCCGGGGTCGACCAAACCACGTCTCCGCCGAGGCCCCCGGTAAAGTCACCGGTGCGCGCTGGGCGTCGGTCGTCGCCGCAATCTGTCGACCTCCGAGAGGGGTCCGGGCAAGGCTAAATTTCAGCCTCGAGCCCCACGTTGGGCGCCAAAACTGTTGCCAGCACAGAGTGCCCGAGGCAAAGCAACAGCGGGTCCGTTGCCCGGTGTGCTTCACGCCAATAAAGACACCAGGGGGAGAAGCAAACAAAGTTTATTTGGGATCCCAAAGCGGTGCAAGGAGACTGGCAAGTCTCAAATCAAGCACATTAACAGGAACAGTTTTTCTTCTTTTATACATTTTGCAGTTAAGCCTCACCCCCCCCTTTCCCCTCTAGCCCTCCCTTTCTCCCCCCCCCTTCCTCCCTCTACCCCTCCCATCCCTGGTAATAGTTAAGTCATTCTTGGCAGCTATAAGCCTAGCTTGTTAGTAACTTCTTTAAACCGTTATCTTGTCCTTTTTCCCTTCAGCCAGAAACATGCAGGCCTCATTATTACTGCTTGAGCAGGGGGTTGCACACAGATAACTGGTTGCTTACATATTCCAATTGCACCTGGCTTTTGAGGTTGATTAGAGTTTAAACATGGAAGGATAGAGTTTGGTTCACTTAGGCCTAGTGCAGGAAGGCTTCATTGACACTTAGTGGCCTTCCACCCTCCCGAGTTACCTAGGGTGATGCCTAGTGATGTCAACAGAAGGCTAAATGAAAATAGTGGGTTTTAAGGACAAATCTGAAGAAGGAGAGGAGGTTGCTTGACACACAGGAAGATGGAGGCTATTCCAAACATAATGGGTGGTATGAAAATGGTTCAAAATTGACTGAGAGGCAGAGACAAAGTATTAAAAGCAGAAGATTGAATGGAGTACAAGACAGAGAAAGAAATGTCCTGAGATGTGGACATGGGAGGGGATGATCTAGCCCTCAGAAAAATAAAGATTCATTGATTATAAGGCCAGAAGGGACCACTGTGATAATCTAGTCTGACCTCCTGTATAATGCAATCTGAATTTATTTCCAATCTGAATTTGTCTAGCTTCAGACATTGGATCTTTTTATACCTTTCTCTGATAGATTGAAGAGCCTATTATTGATCTTTTATTCCCCATGTAGGTATTATATTAGTGATGATTTTAGATTTTCTTCCAGGTCATTGATAAAAATGTTAAATTGCACAGGGCCAAGAACTGCACTGCAGAAGCCCACTAGAAACCTACCCGCTCAATGATGATTCCTCATTTACAAGTATATTGTAGCTTGAAAGCTTTTCTCTCTCACTAACAGAAGTTGGTCCAATAAAAGATATTACCTCACCCACATTGTCAGACTTGTTAATTAGCTTGTTTTAATGCATTTAACATGTGCAGTGTTAATTTTGTATCAGTCTTTTAATTAATTAAGATTCTGTGCAGTACCAAGTCAAATGTCTTACAGAAGTGTAAATGACATTGTGACTTTTATCAACCAAATTTGTAATCTCAATAAAAAAAACAAATTTGTTTGATAGGATCTTTTTTCCATAAACCCATGTTGATTGGCATTGATTATATTACCCTCCTTAAATTCTCTAGTGATTGAGTCCAGTATCAGTCATTCCAGTATTTTGCCTGGGAATGATGTCAGGCTGATATGCCTATAATTATGTTGATTGTCCCATTTACCACTTTTAAATATAGGCACATTAGCTTTCTTCCCATCCTCTGGAACTTCTCCAATGTTCCAGGAGTTATTGAAAACCAACTTTAATGGTCCAGTGAGCTCCTAGGCCAGCTCTTTTAAAACTCTTGGATGTAAGTTAACCAGACCTGCTGATTTAAAAATGGCTGACTTTAGTAGCTACTGTTTAATGTCCTCCTGAGTTACTATTGGAATGAAAAGTTTCATTATCATCATGATATGAATACCTCATTTGATTCCCCCCTCCCCAATACAGAACAGAAATACTTATCAAATGCTTCTGCCTTTTCTGCACTGTTATTGACACTTCTACCATTTCCATCTAGAAGTGTACTAATAATATTGTTAGGATTCTTTTTGTTCCTAATACAGTGTACTTTAAAAAAAGCTGCTGCTGCTTGTCCTTAACTCCGTTGGCCATAAATTTCTCCTTGTGTTCTTTTGCTTCCATTATTAATTTTCTGCAATTCCTAGCTTCTGTTTTATATTAATTACTATCTACTTCTCTCTCTTCAATTTGTTTTTATATAGCCACATCTATATATAAATAATGTACTTTTTATAGCTGCCCTTATTTCCTTACTAAGCCCATTTGTTATTTTTTAACTAGTGTGGCCTTCTTTTTGATTGTGGAAATATGGCTTTTGGGGCATCTAGTGAAATGTTCTTAAACAATTCCCAATTATTATTCACAATTTTCCGTTTAAATTCTTTCTCCCAACTGATTTGACTCATAATTGCTTTCAGCTTTGTGAAACTGGCCCTGTAAAGCACCACACACATATATATAAAATACCCGTTTGGACTTCATTCTGATTGCACATAACCAATGTGATCAAGTCAGGATCACTTGTACCTAAGTTACCATAAATTTTTAGTTCTGTCATCAGTGCCTCTTTAGCTGCCCAGATGAGGTCCAATTTAAATTCCCCCCCATATCGGATGCAACACCCCTAGAGTTAGGAAATTGTCATCTATAATATTTATACATTCTGAGGCTGTTTTAGTAGTAGAAGCATGAGACCTCCAGCATATGTCACTCAGATATCTGGTCCAAGGCTTTTGTCCGTGACAGTAATGAACACTTTCACCCTTATGAACACAGAAGATTATAAAAATTGTGAACGTCAACAAGCTTTGTTGCAAAAGTTTAAACTTTCCCTGAAGCATCTGGGAGAAGGTTTTGGGGCATTCTGAAAAAAGGGGACTGCTGAGATTTCAGTTCAAATTCAGGATTATGTAAGAAAATGGGGACCTGCTTGTGAGGGAGGGGGCAGTTACTGTCACACTGTCTGGAGTGGCTCATGGCCATGAATGCCAGTTTCAGGGCAGAAACTCCAAACTGGTTGTATGTTCTATAATTAGCTTTCACTAACCCAGTAACAAGTGTGAACTCCTAAAGCATTACAACAATCTTACCATGGAGTCACAGACGGTCCCCTTGGGCATTCCAGTCTATCTTGCCAGCCTGGCAAGCTGGACTATGTGATAGATGGTCATTTTACAACAGTGATACTCAGATGCAGGCTCGCGAAATGCACGTGGCTCTTTAATGCGTCTCCTGCGGCTCTTTGCAGCACATGATATTGAAACTGTGTGACTTAATTATTAACCAATCAGGATGCTTTTACTATGTTATCAACCAGTTGTAGTTGATAAAATGACTGACCAAGTATTATTATTTTGCTGTAAGAATAATATATATAATATAAAAACTAAATATTTCCCCTGTCATACTGTTTAAATATGAGTATATAGCACTATAGTAAATGAAGCAATGAATTCACACTACAGTGGCTCTTTTGGGTAATGTTGATCACTAATTTGGATGGAGTACACCACTGCAACAGGAGTTTTGGACAGTTCAAAGCTAGAGCAAGAGAAGCTGCAGCAGGAGAGGGATGGAGTGCATCTGGAAATCCAGCAGCTTGCAGACCAGGAGCAAGAGGGAGCCATCTTCACCAGAATAAGTTGAGAGACTGCTGCAGGGGTGGGGTAGGCAATGGGGTGGATGACCCTGCCTGCCTGTCTGACTTACTGATGGGACACACATGATCTTCCAAGAGAAGGTGAGCTAGTGAGGGACAATGCGTTTGGGATGTTGCATTGTTTTGTATGATCTGAACTCTCCTGCGCACAATTAAATATAAGGAGCATAAAGTTGATAGATTAAACAAAGTGTGTTTGTGTTGACTGCTTCACAACTACTGTGTGCCCTAGGGGGAGTTAAATTGTAAACCAGAAGCTCCATACCTTGGGATGGAATTCTGGGAGTGGGGTGCTCAAGTACTGGGGAGTTCGAAGAGTCAGCACAGTGCCCAGAGGGGCTAGCGGGCTGGACCATGGGTTCCAACGTGTCAGGGGAGGGGACACCAGATGGGTGTGTGCCTAGGGACCCTGAGTGTGGGGGAGTGGCTGGACTCCATTCAGGCTCCCGGAGTTTGAAACACTCTTGGGAATCCAGAGCAAGAGGCTTGGATTCCCCTCACAGCAGTCTTAGAGTGTGACCAGGAAAAGGTGCTCACTAGGATCTGTGACTGATGCCATCCAGACTGTACAGCCTCGTGTGGTGGGAAGGATATCCAAGAAAAAATCACTTGGACTATTTTCAGCAGCCTTCCAAGTTCCCTGAAGTCATCGATAATCTGTGAGATATCCCATAATGCATTGTCTTTGGTGCTGATATGCACCATTACTGGTGGATTCTTGCCTGTTGACTTCAGAGGCCTCTCCAATCTTAGAGTGGTGTCTAGGCTCTGGGAAGACAGCGCATCATCTTGTAGTCTGGCTGTTCCTTGCAGAACATGCTTTTTGTTCTTCTTAGTATTGAATCCCCAACAAGGATCACCTGACTCCCTTGTAGGATTGAAGAGCTCTTTGTGAGCTAGCTTGATTTTCTTATTGGTTGGGCCGAGCAGCCATCCCCAGGTCTGTCCTGTACATCTTTCCATTCCATTGGACCAACTGGATCTTCAGAGAGATGTTCTGCAGTTTCCACTTTGAGGACCCGATGAGGAGCTTACACTTCATACGCAAAAAGAAAGGAAACCATTGCAGTGAACCAGAGAGGGAGATGATGCAGTGGAAGATGTCTTTAGCTGTGTCATTTTGTCTAAAGGCTAGTGGGGAAGTGTAAAGACTGAAGAGCAAGATGTTGCAGTCGTCAAATATTAACTTATTTCATGCTAGTTTATTTTCCTCACTGGCTGTTGTATCTATTCACCAAGAGCCAAGAAACACCAATTTGCTATTACTAGACAAAGCAGTGTCATAAAAGCATTGCGAGTTCACTGTGCCAAAAGGAGTGGATAAGCCTCATTTTGACGCTGGAGTTTTTAATCTTCAGTTGAGTGGTTCTGTCATGCATGATTACCTTGGACCTCTGCAGGCACCTTCAGAGTCTGAGCGCAGTGGTCCACATCTCATTGGTTAATAGTATTCCCTTATGTTCAGAGCAGGATCTTGCTGAACTCAGAGCAAGTAAATAGTGTATAAGTGTATGTTGCATATCGATTTCTGCTGCTAATATATCTATAATACCAGTCCAGCGAAGTGTTTATGAAGTAAACGATTAGTCTAACAGTTAAAAATCTATTTTATTATAAGCTTTATTTGCATTTATGACTGTCCTTGGACTTTGCTTAGTAGCTGTTTTCATTGGGTAAATAAAAGCACAGAAGTGGGGAGCGTGTTGGACATGGGTACACATCTGATGAAATTCCATGCTAGAAGTGCAGAAAACTGAGGATAAAAACGAGAAACAAACACTCAAAAGGAGCTGATGCAGGAATCTAGCGCATGCTGTCACCGCAGTCACAGCAAGAACTGACCTTTTGGGCTACAGATGGCTGCAGACTACCGGCAGGGCCATATGAATTATTAATATTAAACTTCAAGTTTTTTCTTTGCATTCTATTAAATTTTGTCTCCCCAGAAAAATAATTTGTTCATAATTTTATACATGACTTGTCTCAAACTTCGTATAAAAGCCTCCTTTGAAACAGAGCTGTTTCCTTGAAGAATTTCTTTCCCTTGTAAATACCACTGGTGAGCTGGAAAGGAAACCTTTGTGAGGGTTTGCACGTGCCCCTTGTTAATTGATCTGACCTTTACGCCACATGAAAGAGAATCTCCATTATAAAGCCAGAATAAGGGCCAGATTCTGCCTTGGCTTGCGTTTTGTGGGGTCACTCACACTGGTGCAAGTGAGTGTAAACTACTACCAAGTCAGAATGGCAGCATTTTGCGCTCATTGTGCACTGGCCTAAATGACTGTACAAGGTGCAGGGGAATTGAGAATTAAGCTCTAAATTTCTAAGTGCCCTTTCTTTTAAAGAGGGTTGAAAATTTAAACCAACTGCTGGGACCGAAAGGAACACGCAGCTGGGTGAATCTATGTCTGCAGCAGATTTTCCTTCCCCTTTACCACTCTTGATATAAAAATGAGTCCGTTAAATCTGGGGTGTCACAACGAATCATCTTGTTATCCCTCTTCAAAATACTTAAACTAGCTTTATGCATGGTGATGGGATCGTGTTGACTAAGAATTGCTTTAAAATGGGGATGGATAGGGAAAGAAAAAAATGTGTCTTTCCCTCAGAATGCTAGTTGTCTCTGCTTGTTACAATTTTCAGCCTTCTTCACAGCTGCCCTGATGGGTACTCCCCTTCTGCATTCCTCACTCATGTGCTAGGACAGGGGTAGGCAACCTATGGCATGCGTGCCGAAGGTGGCACACGAGCTGATTTTCAGTGGCACTCACACTGCCCGGGTCCTGGCCACCGGTCCGGGGGGCTCTGCATTTTAATTTAAATTTAAATGAAGCTTCTTAAACATTTTAAAAACTTTATTTACTTTACATACAACAATAGTTTAGTTATATATTATAGACTTATAGAAAGACCTTCTAAAAACGTTAACATTTATTAGTGGCACGCAAAACCTTAAATTAGAGTGAATAAATGAAGACTCGGCACACCACTTCTGAAAGGTTGCCGACTCCTGTGCTAGGAGCTCACACTTGGTCTCTGCCACCCACTCTTGCAGTGTGAGAAGGCAGTGGGACCAAGGTGCTGTTGCACTGAGTAGGTGTCTAAAGATGCTGCCTGTTCAGTCTTAGCTCAGAGCGTAAAGAGCCTGTATTGAGGGGAGCTTAGAGTTCACCACCACAACCACCCAGGGCAAACCCGATATGAATTCCCCCAACTTCAGAAGCAGTAGGGACCCATTCTTCATATCAGCCATCAGTCTTGCAGCCAGAAGCCACAGGGCAATCCCCTTGCCATAGTTGCTGCTTGGAGGAACTTCTGTCAGATAGGGGAGTGACTTAGAAGAGTCTCCATGAGGTGCTGGGGAAGAGAGCATTATTGCTTGAGAGTGGTGTGGAAGGATGAATTGTAAGGGAAAAAGGAGAGACTTACTGGCTTTTTATTTATTTATTTATTTATTTACTTATTTAAAGAAATTGCAGTGTAGATGGGACAAATGTTTTATGTAGGGAAAATTGCAAATATTGCCCACTGTTAAACAAAATTTAAAGGAGCTGCTTAATAAAATTTTGGTGGCACGTCACCACAGAGGCTTGTTGGAGAGTTACTCATGGAAAGCTATTCTGGACTTCTCTGTATAAAATATCTGCAAAAAAAACCCCAAACCCCGCAACTGTATAAATGGATATAAAGAGAAATGTCATGTCATTCTTTTCCCTACGGCTTTTTCTGAGTGTTATGCTCATGGCATACATACAGAGAATTTAGATAAAAATATAAAATACTCTTTCTAGAAGGTTGCAACCTAACACACACTGTCTTAGAATCAGAATCCTAACACAAGAACCAAAAACACACACACAAAGCAGGCCCTAAGGCATAGAGGCACACCTCCCACCACCTTGCTCTAGGCTGGCTGTTGCAGACTGACTGCTGAAGACTCTGCTTGGTGCTTCTCTAAACAGCCCTCTAGCCTGCAAGTAGGACCAGGAAAACTCCATAGAATTTAAAGCAATAGTTTATAATTTTAACACAGGTTTCAATGCACCACACTGGGCAAGTAGACAGACTAAATTTTATAGGATGATGTGGGAGACCCAATTTGGGTGGGTCCATGGGATATCTTATGTTGGAAATTAATCCTAACTTGTGCACTTAATGTTGGTATGTGTGCTCATAGTTTTTTAAAATAAATTGACAGAATATATTATTTTTTGTGCACGTTGCACTTGCTTATTTTAGTTAGAAATGACATTTTTGTGAATTAACTTACTGAGAATAAGGAAAAAAATCAGTCTCTAGTTATCAACTCTTAGATGTTTAGCTTTATAATACGATGGATCCTGTGATTTGAAACTTGTTCTAGTAATGTTGAAATTTCAGATGTTTTAGTGTGTGGTCAAAAAAATGCCCATTCTGAAATTTTAAGTGGAGTCCTAACTTAAAACTAGAAATTCCATCTATAAATTTATTGACACTGACTTGCTGATTGCTTTACTGAGGCTACATGGTAAAGCACTGACCATCCCTTTTTACATTTTTTACTTACGACATAACAAGACTTAGGGTACATCTACACTGCAATTAGGCACCTGCAGCTGGCCCATGCCAGCTGACTTGGCTCGCCAGACTCTGGCTGTGGGGCTGTTTCATTGCAATGTAGCCAGTGTATATGTTCAACCCGAGTTCTGGGACCCTCCCATCTCTCCTAGAGCCTGCATTCCACCCTGAGACTGGACATCAACACTGCAGTTGAACAGCCCCATAGCCCGAGCCCAGTCAGCTGGCACAGAACAGTTGTGGATTTTTAATTGCAGTGTAGACATACCTTTGGATGGAGTCGGGGGTGTAGTTGTCTCTGACGTTTTCATTCTGAATAGGAATTGCTTTCAGGTTTACTAAAGCAGAAAAAGTGAGGCATCCTTGTGGTGATAAAGTCTCTGTTCTTTAGTCATACTCATTTTTATGAATTACATATAGGGATTTCTGTAGCTGAAAATTACTAGTAGGTACAGTAACTTCAAGTAGTAATGGAGCTGCACCAATTTTGGTGGAGCTGATTTTAGTTCCAGAGCCTTCAGATAGTTACAGGCAATGTTAGATAACTTTTCTTCATCTGCAATTTTATTTTGTTTCAGGGCTTCTATCCCACTTTTATTTCAGAGCTAATAAGAGGTGAATGAAAAAGCTTTTTAAACTATGTCCCAAATCATCATTAACATTATCCGTAAACATAAAAAGGCAAAGAAATGCCGTGCAAAAAAGTCAGGTCCTTTAAGAACCTTCTTCCTGAAACACTTTATAACAAAGCACAATTATGAATTCTCCTCTCGGTTTCTGCTTTCTGTTTTCCTTTTAGTAATTATTTTGACAAAAAATATTTTTTAATGGAGTTAAATGTTTGAGGGGTGGACAGTATCGAGCAATCAGAGAATATTGGCAGTCAGGTCTTCGTGTGACCTCACATGCTGCACAGTATGCACAGTTGCAGCGAACAGAGCAAAAGAAAATGTATGTAGCTTGAAATATGGAATTAAACTGCTTGACAAGTTAGTTCTGTCTCTTTGCTTTTAAAATACCAAATATATGAAACTGACTAAACTACTAGTTTAGTTGGTAAATGGCCTGTTGTTTTGCAAGGCTTAGAGTTAATGATAACCCATTGGGGAAATAATCTGCCTGCAGCAAACAGAAAACTTTTACTTTTTTAGGGGCTTAATGAGGGTGTGTGTGTCACACTTTTATTGTAGTACATAGAGTGGTATGAATGACTCCTGTTAACAATAGATGTTATGCCTGCACTGTACTGTAAAATACAGGGATTTCTAGCGGGAGTTGCTTAGCCTGCGAATTCATCTACTGCCTGCAGTAATAGTCCATTGTACATACTTGCAGCATGATGCTCATATGCATGTTACTGGCTGACATCAGCGAGACTTTGAACAATATCAGTAGGCTTCACTGGCACTTGGGTGCCCTGGTGATGCATGCATTAACAATACATAAGATATCTAAACAGATGTATAGCTAAACTTGTAATGGTTCTGGGACTGGTTCCTTGCTTGGGGCTTACTGCAGTTACAATACATTGTGGTAGTTGCTTGTTTCACAAAAGGGCATGATCCTCATCTGTGTGAAATGGGTTTGTTTGCCATGTTCACCAAAGCCCATATTTTAAATAAAGCTGCTAGTTAAATACTAAAAATTGGGAGAAGGAGCGTAGTCTTTAACGAATCCTTTTTCTTGTAGAACTAAGTGGTATCCTGTATATCTCTAATTTCATGCAATTCTCTTGTGTTTGATATTCCATTACTGTGTGGCTTTGTGGGAGGGAGGAGGTGGTAGAGAGAGAATCCACATTTATTTAAGATCGACAGAAGGGTACATTGCACGGGTGTAAGTAATGGTGCCAGGGAGTGGGGAGCCAGGCCCGTATGAGTGCCAGGATCCATACAGGCCCCTCATCCCACAGAATGTACTGGTACTTAGAGGCAAGTGTCCTGGATGTCATAAATAGGTCAAGTTACACTGAGGGTAAAGGCAGGATTTATGTACTTGGGAGAGAGGAGTCAGTACTAAATAGCTGACTTTTTCTAGAGTGTTAAAATGGAGAAACACACACAGTTCTGAGAGCAGAGGATGTTTGGAAGGCCAGTTTCTTATTTGGTGCTTGACAGGAATTACAGTAACTGAGTTAATAACTTGACTGACACTCAGAGGAGATCTTACATGGACAGGAAAGCAAGCTATAGCACTGGGATTAGTGGCTTAAGTTCTTTAACTCTGGCTGCTGGCATTTATAAATTTGTAATGCTAATTGTGTCTGTCTTGGATGTCACCTAGTGTTTGGAAATACTTTACATTTAGGCTATGTCTACACTGCAGACCTTACAGCAGCACAGTTGTACCTCTGTAGCTGCGCTGCTGTAAGGTCTCCTGTGTAGCCACTCTATGCCGGTGAGAGAGAGCATCTCCCACCGACATAGCGCTGTCCACACCGGCGCTTTTGTTGGTGAAACTTTTGTTGATCGGGGTGTGTTTTTTCACACCCCTTACTGACAAAAGTTTGACCGACAAAAGTGCCAGTGTAGACATATTCTTAGATTTGTTTACAGTTGTGCCTGTCAGCATTTTCTTCACACATTATAGAGGTCAATATGTTAAATAAAGACGTGCCAAAAAGACACTAAAAAGCAAACCTTGTTAAAAAAACAAACCAAACCAAACCCAAAATAAGCTCCACTCCATTATCCCTCTTCCCTCTCACCTCTCTCCCCAAAAGCTTAGGAAAACAGGTAACTCCTTGTGCTTAAGACTGTGGCTTTGTCTACACTGGACTTTGGTTGGTAAAACTTTTGTCATTCTGGGGTGTGAACTCTCTCTTCCCCCCCTCCCCCCCCCGACAAAAGTTTTACTGACGAAAAGCGCTGGTGTGAACAGCACTTTGTCAGCGGGAGAGTTCTCTCCCAGTGTTGCTAAAAGGTGCCTAGCGTAGACGTAGCCTGAGTTGGTTGTAGTCTGTTATTCCCTGCAAGTCACTGTAAACTGCATTTTACATTATTTTAACTTGTTAATTTAGTGCTTGTGTAAGGTGTTAGACTGATAGCACTATAAAATGAAATTGTTTTACTGCAGAACTGATGTCACAGTGGCATTGAAAATTTCTTGCACACTCGTGTATCTCAACCTGTTTTGCAGAGGCCACTTCTAGGGATGAAGGAAGTTCAGTCTCCATGCTCAATGGGCTACTGTGTCTCTGGGAACCTGGACTTGAAGAGGTCTATGTCACAAGTGAAAAGGAGTCTGGAGTCCCACTTGTCTCTAGTGGATTGTTCTAGTGGATTTCCCAGTGCTCATAAAACCACCATGGGGGCTCTGCTTTGCATGATTGGCAGCCCCTACTGAAGGGAACCAGTATTGTTTCAGAGGGGAAATTAGTAGCGCTTCCTAGGGAAAGCTTTTTGTAACCAGTGGTATCAGTCCTCTTTACTGAGCACAAAACATTACCCAAACAATTAAATTAATGATAAAAAAGGGAATCCAGGATAAGAGAGAAAACACGTTTTTGTGTGTGCACCAAAATATCTGTGGCTGTTTATACTATAGAAAAGTCAAAGGTGAACATAAGACATGGTGCTGGATTTTGCTCATATAAGTGCATTATGATCCTACTGTAGTAAATCACTGTAGCTCATTAATATAAGCAAGTCTGCATTAGTCATACACCATCACACTTTTTGTTAGTAAGAATGAACAATCGAGTTATAATTTACTTGAGTGTTAATTAAAAAGTGATTAAGCTGTAATGCTGCTTGCCTTCTCACTGGCATGGTCATCAGACAGTGGCGCATGGGAGGCTATATGGAGCTGGGAGAGACATTATTAACTGACTTGTTTCTGAATAACAAAACACTAAATCTCTGGTATCAGGGTGGGAGATGTTTCCTGCACTTCTAGTCTTCCCTCCTCCTTCCTCTATTTACCGTTAATTGTCATCACCCGGATAGTGGATAAAAGGATAAACTTTTTGCTATAAGCCTTTCTGGTGAAGTGTGTTTTTAGGTGACAATGGCAATCTAGTGTTAATACTGAAGATGTAATTATGGAGTGTAACATGGGTCACAAAAGCATAAGATGTCAACATCTGTTCTAGCAGAGAAACAAACATGAAACGTAGATCCAGTGGTTTTAAGGGCAATAGTTATTACCCTCATCTAGAATGACCCACCCGCATAACATGGGCTATAGAACTTTATCCAGGGATTCCTATATAAAGATCAGTAATTTGTTGCTGAAAAATGTTCCATTCTCTATCTCTAAATGTGTTTTTGGCAATATGGCTGTATTTGTACTGGGGGTGTGTGCTTTTTACTCCCGGTGCTTATAACATTCTTCGTTGGAGCTGGCAGGCAGGGTGCAATAGATTTATTGAAAATAAATAAATAAATAAAAACCCAGAGCCACCTTATACCGAGAAGTACTTCCTTTCCTTAGAGCTAAGCATTGTTTTATTACATTGAAAATATTTTCAAGGAAATGAAACTATTTTTTAATAATCTTGTAGTAACCAGTTCTCAGCTTGGGAACGATTCTGTCAGATGAGTCTTCAGAAAGTAAATGAATTGATGATATAGATGATAAAATAACTCTTTATTACTAGTAGTGCTAGTTGCAAATGAAATATCACATGTATTCTACCTTGAATTAAGGGAATATTTAAAAAGCCTTGCATAGTAAGAAACTCTTGATAGAGGTGTGGAAACAGAAGCAGATCAACAGTTGATTCAGATTTTTGACTGTGATGAAATGGTTTAGTTGACATTTGTCAGTGATGTATAAAAAAGGTCACCACTATGTTTGCTTGGAACCTGATTGAAGGGAACATTTTAGAAAAATTCTTGAAACTTTTTTTTTCTCTGCATGCGTAAGGAGTGAGAAGACTTCCACCCTTGTTCTTGTATCAAAGGAAAGGGGCCATTCACTTAAATGTGAGGGTAGCATATGCAGTGCATCAAGATGGAGCTACATCTCAAATGTATGTGAAAGGTGGAATTGCTGAAAAAGGAGTCACCTGCTAGATGAGCAGGTCTTTTTACAGAGAGCCTAAAACACAGGAGCCATGGCACATGAGCCAGCAAACAGAGCTGAAAACAGCTGAGAAGGATGAGGGAAGAGGAGAAGGGATCCAAACCCCTGTTCCTTAGGGGCAGCAGTCAGTTCTTGAGAGAGAGAGAGTGTGTGTGTGTTTTGCTTGCTGATTTGTCTTCAGTTTGAAAGTCTGGTAGGGGGCAATGTGTTGTGAGAGAAGCAGAGCCTTTGATCACATCTGAACCTTGATTGGGGGCCCTTGCAAAGGAAATTCAACCCAACAGTAAAAGGTTCTTAGCCATATAAATAAAAAGAAAACCGGGAAAGACTCAACGTTTAGTGGTCCCACATCTTATGTGGTGCAGACTAGGTGTTGGGCCATATCTAGATTATCTTTAAACAAATACTTTACCTCAATTTTTAATAAGGGTAACGAGGAGCGAGGGGCTTGGGGCAGTGGCATGGTGGCTAATGGGAACAAGAATATGGAAGTACAGGTGACCACATCTGAGTGGAAGCCAAACTCAAACAGCTTAATGCGACCAACTGGGGGTGGAAGGGATGGATAAACTCCATCCAAGAACATTAAAGGAACTGTCACATGAAATTGCAAGCCCAATAGCAAGGATTTTTAATGACTCCATAAACTCGGGTCATATCCCATGATTGGAGAATTTGAAAATATAGTACATATTTAAGAAATGGGGGTGAGGGAGAAGTGATCTGGGAAACTACAGGCCTTTTAATTTGACCTCAGTTGTATGCAAGGTCTGAGAACAAATTTTGAAAGAGAATATTTAAGGACATTAGTTAATGTTAATTGGGATAAACTACAGCAGGATTTTACAAAAGGTAGATTGTGCTGCACCAACCTGATTTTTCTTTGAGAAGCTAATAGATTTTCTAGATAGAAGAAATGCAGTAGATCTAATCTAGTGATTCTCAAACTTTTGTAGTGGTGACCCTTTTCACACAGCAAGCCTCTGAGTGCGACCCTCCTAATAAATTAAAAATACTTCTTTATATATTTAACACCATTATAAATTCTGGAGGTAAACCAGAGTTTGGGATGGAGGCTGGCAGCTCGCGGACCCCCTCCCATGTAATAACCTTATGTCCCCCTGAGGGGTCCCAATCCCCAGTTTGAGAAACCCTGATCTAATCTAATTAGAGTTCAGTGAAGTATTTGATGCAGTCCTATGTGGGAATTTATTAGTTAGAGAAGATGGGCATTAATATGAGTATTGAATGGTGGGTAAGAACTGGTTAAAGGGGAGACAACAAAGAGTCATATTGAAAGGTGAATTTGCAGGCTAGAGGAAGGTTAGTAAAGGAGATCCTCAAGGATCGGTCTTGGGACCAAGCTTATTTAACATTTTCATTAATAACCTTGGTGCAAAAAGTGAGAGTGCGCTAATAAAATTTGCAGATGACACAAAGTTGGGAGGTATTGCCAATATGGAGGATTACCAGAATATCGTACAAGAGGATGTGGGTAACCTTGAAAACTGGAGTAATAGAAATGGGATGAAATGTAATAGTTCAAAGTCCAAGCTCATGCACTTACCGGCTAACAAAAAGAATTTTTGATATAATCTGGGGCTGTATCAATTGGAAGCGACAGAGGAGGAGAAAGACTTGGGTGTATTAGTTGATCACAGGATGATTCTGAGCAGCCATGTAATGAAATCATAGTATGTATCAGGCGAGGTATTTCCAATAGAGATAGGGAAGTGTTATTACCATTCTACAAGTCACTTGTGAGACCTGATCTGATGCTAGGTCGTCTCAGAGGGTGCTGTCAGCAGGTATTCTTCATGAGGCCCCTGGGGATCTGGAATGTTCGCCTGCTTCAGTCAAAAAGACCCCAAAGTTGCCAGCGCTCTGTAAGGCCCATTTTTCTTGTCTACCATTTGGATTAGCAGAGTGAAATGCTAGCCAATTTGTTGGGAGTGTTTTGTATGGAGAGCTGTTTTTTGGCAGAAGGGGTGAGCTGACTGAAATTGACATTTGATTTGTAATTTTATAGAATTTGCAGGGTGCTCAGAGACTGCGCATGGGCACTTTTTTAGGCTCTAAATTGAAATAAAATTGAATTTAAAATACTTTTTCACCCAATGTAAAATGCACCTATGGAACTCATTGTAACATAGTATCATTGAGGCCAGGAGCGTAGAAGATTAAAAACAAATTAGATATTTATATGAATAACGAGAACATCCAGAGTTAGTCAATATTAAACAAAGCAAAAAACCCTCAAAGAGTTTGGAAAGTGAAATAAATCCATTTGCTTCAAGACATAAACCAAACTGTAGCTATCTGGGGGTTCCCTTTAGAGAGCAGTCTGAAATTGTTTGACATTAGATGGGATCAGAAACAGATGTATATAATAAAGATCCTCATCGACATAGGAATTGTCATAATAGATCAGAGGAGTGGTCTATCAAGTTCATTCTTCCATCATTAGCTGTGGTTAGTATCAGCAGCTTCAGAGAGAGGTGCAAGAAAACCTTATAGCAAGATGTTATGGATAATCTGCCCACCAAAACCCATCCCTGGCATATTCACGCATGTCTGCTTTTGCATGGTGTACAGATTATTTCTCAATTGCAATATTTTGTTTGTTTTTTTCCCTTTATTACACAGTTCCCGTCCATATCTTTTCCTCACCATTTACCATGGTACACACTGAGCATTTCTAAGGGTCCTTTTGTCATGGAGTCCCCGGGCAATGCTATGGAACTGCTCCCCACAAAGCCAGTCAGGACTTTGGGGAGCCTCCTCTTCCATGGAGCAGACTGTCTTCAGGGCAAGAAGCTCACACGGCTTCACCTCCTGGGTTTCTCCTGGGAGCATTCAGCATATGCCCCTCCGTGCGCTTCCCACAGCGAGTCCACCCAGGCGGGGTCCTGGGGAAGCCAGAGGTCCTGCACGCACCCCCACTTCGCAGTCAGAGGTGACTCTTAGCCAGCCAGTAAAACAGACGTTTATTACCTATTCGTATCTCTCTGTTCCTGAGCCCCTTCTAATTCGAACTGGGGATCACATGTCTTCCGAGGATAATTGCCAGATTACCCCACCGTGCTCATATTAATCTGCTTTGGCTAACTTTAAACCTGGGATCTGTCAAGTATCCCAGATTTTTGAACATGCACTACAAATATTCAAGGGGTCATTCTCAGTGAGGCATGGGCATGCTCTTGGCATGCATGTTCATAAATGGAGTTCAGCAACAAATATATTTGTTCAACTGATCCACATGCATTTAACAATGAATTTGGATTGGACTCGTGTCCCTTATTCCATCCTAGAATAAAAGCTTAATATATAAGATCTCTCTGAAACCTCTGCTTCTTACTTTAAAGTGTATCATTTCCTCAGGGCTTTTCAACCCTGGGGGAATCTCCATGAAATGCTGATAAGGGAGTCTTGATTGTGCTGTTCCACCTGTGCCCTAGAAAGCACGACTTAATGCTTGTTAATGTAACATGGTGATGGCTAACTTGTACTGCATCCCTGATCACTGCAGTGTTTTTTTTTTTTTTTATCTATCAAGGACGTGGCTTGGGATGCAGTCCAGGAACCAGGAGCCAATTTTCCTGCTAATTTTCTGCAGCAGAGTCTCTAGGATAGAAGCAGGAATCAGCAGAGGCTGTAGAAATGTGATCCTGACATACTGGGTTTTTTGTTTCCTTCCTAGAATGTGTAGTCTCTTAGCCATGTGCTCCAGTTTCTAGTTTTCTTTATAAATTATACATTTATATGGCTCCAGCTTTGCAGTAAGTTTTTTGCCTGCTGTTCTGAATCTTAATGAGCACCCCGGGGATGTGGAGATGCGGGTGGCTTTGCTTCAGACAGGCAAGGGAATGCTGAACACTTCTGACATAAATATAGAGAACCACACTGCCTCTTTTGTTTCCTTTCCCTAGTTTAGGTATTGATATGGAGAAGAGAATGGGTAGGAGGGAAGAGCTGCCAAATGCAATTTTTAAGCAGTATTTTTGTCTGACAAAAGCACTGAGTAGCTGGTTTAGTGCTGGTCCTAGGTACTGATAAAGTTAAGATGCTATCGGGTTTGGATTTCATACATTTGCACTGCCCCTTGTGGATATGGAAGCAAGCGTGATGAATGTGCTGCTCGATCAGCTTTACTTTGTTGCTGTCAAATCAACAGCCTTAGGCAAGACTAAGAAGGGCAAACAAGTGGTTTGTTCCAAACTGAAAACATCACGCATCCTATGTAGGTACCACAGACATAGTACCTCAGTATACTTTAAAGCCTCTTTTTGAGGCTTTAATTTTTTTTAATTTAAAACACTTTTTTATATTAGATGTAAGCTATCATGAATATCCAGAACAGGAAAAAAACCCTTTAAAATGTAGTGACACGTCTGTGCTTAATGTAGCCCAAAACTGGCATATTTAATGCAAAAATTAAGTGCATTTTTAAGGTTACATATATAAAAATTGGTATTTCTTAACTCTGTGGAGTTCCAATACTAAGACACAGGAATAGAAAACACTACCTAGTTTGCTACTGGAATGTAAATTTTTTAACTTGTTATTTTAATGGTACAAAGTTAGTCTTGCTTTAGTACAGTTTTAAAATTCAATTTCCTTGTTTGTGTTCTTTTGAAAAAGTGGTGGTGGGGGGAAGAAGAATCAGGAGCTGTTTAGCTTACATAGTTTATGGGTTTTGCACGCTTTACGAGTTGAGCTGGAAGTTCCTCATATTGAAAAATGTGCCCTCAGTAAATGGTATGTGGGGAGAGTGCATCTTCGTGCACGCCTGTAGGCTTCAGGAAATCAATATGAGGTTTTAGATAGCCATGTTTTTCAGTCAAACCAGTTTTTTCAACCCAAGACACTAGACTTTGTTTTCAAACAGAATATTTGAAAATTCTGGCCTGAATCCATACCCCTAAAGCACTGAGTCTAGGGACCCAATCAAACAAACAGTTAAGCACATGTATAATTTTATCCATGAAAGTAGGATGGGGGCCTACATTAGAACAAAAACAAGAGATGACAACTTGGGAGCAGGTGACCAAGGTGAAGACAATATTGATCCTAGCGTTTCTGTCGAGGGTAAACTGCACTTCTTGAAGATTTGACACTTGCGTAGTATCTTAAAGATGGTATCTGCAGAAGTACAGCAGCAAGATGGGGCATTATTTCAGCTGTGAAAGAAGGAAGAGTAATCCCCAATGAACTGCCAGCACTTCCTGCAGCGCCTGTTTTCCCTTGGTGATCTCCCATCCAGATAGTGGCCAGGCCTGACCCAGGGGAGTGTTGAGATCACTCCCTGAGGTACCTTTGGCTGCACCATGTAATCTGGTTAGCTTGAAAAGTTTTTGGTTTTGTTATATTACAAAATAGAAAGTGCTTTATTTCTTTGACTTTTTTTTGTAACACATATTGCTTTGAAGGTTTGTAATTCAGTTCTGGTGCAGTTATTGCGTTAGGATTAGATGTTCAGTCGTGTCAGGTTACTTGCAAGGAGGCTGGTTTTTAAAGGAAAGTGAAATAATGATGAGTGCAACTCTAGGCCCATTATTGTATGCATTGTAGTCGTAGCCATGCCGGTCCCAGGATATTAGAGACAAGGTGGATGAGGTAATATCTTTTATCGGACCAATTTCTGTTGTTCTTCACCAAACAAGGAGCCTCCACCGGAGAAGTAGATAGCATCATGGAACGGGTCACCCAAATACCCAGGGAGAACCTGCTTCAATATAGAAATAAAACCTCCTTTGACTGCACACCTCCAATTGTCACCTATCACTCTGCACTGGAACCCCTACAGGGTATCCTCAAACAGCTACAACCAATACTGGAAAAAAATCTTTCCTGAACCTGCATTTCTTGCCTTCAAACACAACACCCCCCACCCTCCCAATCTCTCCAAGCTCACCAGATGCAAGCTCACCATAGACCAGGACACCAACGGAAAGGGATGATACCAAGCTGCGAGGGATTGCAAGTGCTTTGGGGATAGGATAGGATTAAAATTCAAAATGATCTGGACAAACTGGAGAAATGGTCTGAAGTAAATAGGATGAAATTCAACAAGGACAAATGCAAAGTACTCCACTTAGGAAGGAACAATCAGTTGCACACATACAAAATGGGAAATGACTGCCTAGGAAGGAGTACTATGGAAAGGGATCTGGGGGGTCATAGTGGATCACAAGCTAACTATGAGTCAACAGTGTAACGCTTTTGCAAAAAAAGCGAACATCATTCTGGGATGTATTAGCAGGAGTGTTGAAAGCAAGACATGAGCAGTAATTCTTCTGCTCTACTACACACTGATTAGGCGTCAACTGGAGTATTGTGTCCAGTTCTGGGCGCCACATTTCAGGAAGGATGTGGGCAAATTGGAGAAAGTCCAGAGAAGAGTGACAAAAATGATTAAAGGTCTAGAAAACATGACCTATGAGGAAAGATTGAAAAAATTGGGTTTGTTTAGTCTGGAAAAGAGAAGACTGAGAGGGAACATAACAGTTTTCAAATACGTAAAAGGTTGCTACAAGGAGGAGGGAGAAAAATTGTTTTTCTTAACCTCTGAGGATAGGACAAGAAGCAATGGGCTTAAATTGCAGCAAGGGAGGTTTAGGTTGGACATTAGGCAAAACTTCCTGTCAGGGTGATTAAGCACTGGAATATTTACTAGGGAGGTTGTGGAATCTTCATCATTGGAGATTTTTAAGAGCAGGTTGGACAAACACCTGTCAGGAATGGTCTAGATAATACTTAGTCCTGCCATGAGGTGGGGGCACTGGACTAGATGACCTCACAAGGTCCCTTCCAGTCCTATGATTCTTTGATTCTAAAGTGGCACCAGACCCTGTCAGAACAACAGATGCAAAACCTGCAGACATATCTCCACCACTACAATGATCAATGCAGGGATTTGAAGCAATCAAATTTTTGAATTGCTGTGCTCCAGCTCCGGGCATAAAACCCACTGCTCTGCGCTCCAGCTCCGGGCTCCGCTCCAGAGCCCTGGATCAATGTTCCCACAATACACCTTTCAATGGATCCCTCACATGTCTATCACAACATGTGGTATACCTCGTCCAGTGCATGAAATACCCCAATAACAACTATGTGGGTGAAACCAGACAATCACTACATTCTGAAATGAGCACACAAGAAAATAAGACAAAAAAACCCTATCAACTGTGGGTGACTTTTCACAAAGCAATCACTCTATATCTGATCTATCAGTCCTTATCCTCAAAGCAAAGGAAACCCGCACAACACTTTCAAAAGACAATCCAGGGAGCTTGAATTCATTACTCGGCTAGACATCAAGAATCATAGACTGAACAGTGAGATTGGATTTATGGCTTATTACAACAACCTGTAACCCACTGACTTCTTCCTTTTGTCCTATGACTGCAGAGGAGTTATCAATTATCATTCTACCTTGAATGGTCCCTTAGAATATATGCTAACTACTCATGCTAAACAATCTGTTCAAGTGCAACAGCTAAATGCAAGATGGGAGTACCTTTCTCAGACCTGAAGAAGAGCTCTATGTGGCTCCAATGCGTGTCTCTTTCATCAATAGAAGTTGGTCCAATAGAAGATAATACCTCACCCATCTTGTCTCTCTAGGACTATTAGTCATAGGTAGCTGCATAAGGGTTAATATCAGAAAAGTTCCATTAAGGTTCTCAAATTTATTTGAGAACTTGTCAGATGTGGTGGAGTCTTTAAAATTCCTTTATAGTTCATCTTTAAAAATAATTAAAAATTCCAAGTCCTTCCCAGAATATGTATTCTAGAGTTCTGGGGGCTTCCCTCTCTCCACACGCTCCAAAAGCTGGAGACAAACTGCTAAAGGGTAAAGAATGCAGTTCTGCTATAGGTAATATCCCGAACTCTGCTCCTGAAAGGTTTAATATTTAAAAAAAAACAAAATTTTCATTTGTATGTTTTTCTTTTTAAAAGATACATTGACACCTCCAATACACCCTCTTTTTAAAGAGAGCACTTTAAAGTGTACCTCAGATTGCCAACACATATTAAAGGTCTTAAAAAACCCCCAGCTAAACAAAAACCCCACCTTCTAGCCCACTGATTTTTTTTATTTTTTTTGTCTCTTGCTTGAGTGGTCACTTAAGGCAGGGTTTACGATATTCTGTTATTGATCTGGAATCTTGAATAGTGTGTTCACATTACTTTTTAATAAAGCATTTCAGTTAGACATTGACTAATCCAGGATGCTTGGCAGAAATCTATTGGCATCTGATCTCCATAATGTACAGCAGTATGGGCCCTGGAAATGAAGAAATCTTAGTAATGCAAGATTTAAGTAAAGCTTTATTAAATCTCTTCTGAGAACTGGAGGGAGCCTGCTGGATGTTTATGAGAATTCAGTGAGATTGCAGATTAACAAAGTAAGAATTAACGCAGTTTTGCTGGAACAAAAAGAGAACTTTCATAGCTTCTTATCTCCAATTTTTCTTCCCACTCTTAACAAAATGCTTAAAATGTTGCTTGTTAAGAATGGATTAACAAAGCTGAACTTGAACTCTTTGTGAGAGTTATAGGGTAGCAATGAGAATTACAGCATCGGTAATAAGTGGTGAATTTTTTCACTAAGCATTATTATCTTCTCTTGTTTCTAGATGAAGACTGTTAGCGTTGCCTTAGTTTTGTGCCTAAACGTAGGTGTTGATCCTCCTGATGTGGTGAAGACAACTCCCTGTGCACGTCTGGAGTGCTGGATAGGTAAGCTTATTGAATATCTTTGGGAGCAATTTGGAAATGTTGCTTTGTCTCATTAATGTTCAGGTGTATGAGCTCATTGCAACCCCACCAGCATGTTTCTCCTGGGCTAAAGGTAGGTTGAACAAAAGAAAATCTGTGACATCTGATTTGAATATGTCTGTGTAAATAAGTCCTTGCCTACACTACACAATTAGGTCAACGTAAGCTGCCTTGTGGCACCCTAGCTGTGGAAGTATCTTTACTTAAGTCTGGCTCCTGCCGACGTAAGTGCCTTTCTATGCTGATTTAATAACACCACTTCCCCAAGTGGCATAGAGTTATGGTCAATGTAATTAGGTCGACAGTGTCAGTGTAGACACTGTGTTGCTTACGTTGACTGTAAATGGCCTCCTTGAGCCATCCCATAATGCCCCACACTGGCAATTCAATCGATACAAGTGCTTCTGATAAGGATGCACACTACCAACATAAGGAGCCAAGTGTGCACACAATTGCCGTGGCTGGATGCCGATATAAGTTAAGTTGACATAATTTGGTAGTGTAGAGATGGCCATAGGCAGTTATTTCCCCAACAGTAAGTGCTGTGGTATGCACTACTTCCTGGTTTATTCCAAAATGCAACATGTGGAGGTAAAAGATGATTCTGTTAGCTGTTTATTTTTTTTAGGCTTGCAAAGAGCCAGACTGTTACATTTTAAAAATACCATGTCCTACAAAACTCTTTGGCTATTTTGGATTGGGGGTGTGAATTTAGAAGTTAAGGATCCTTCCCAGAAACCGTCCTGCTGACAGCCCTTACTCTTACGAGTGTTTGCTTCATTATTGTGGTGGTGGATACTTGTCCCTGGCCTTTTAATTGAAAATGGGGATTTCCCCCATGTTTTGGGGACAAAAAATTCGTCTGGTACTAATAATGTTGGGATGTGATTATTTTCATGTGCAAGCTGTCTAATAGCTGTGTGTTTTCAGTAAATGAAACCTAAAGTCATGCCATCTAGAACATGCAATCTTGGGGCTTACAGCAGACTGAAGCAAAGTCTCCATTGTACAGAGTTCCTGGTTTTCAAAATTGGCTTTCTCTTGTTCCCACCCTCACTGAAACTGGTATTCAACTTTTCTTACCAAAGATGTTAAAAATGCTGAAGATGTTAAAGTAGTTAAAAAGCACTGAACGTGCACCCACAAATGTATCCAAATGCAACAGATGTATTTGGTAGAATGAGCAGTTTGTAGCATTGATTTCTTGAGTGAAATATGAAATTCACCAAAAACTAAATTGGGTGGGGATAGGACAAAATGAAGAACTATCAGGACTCATCCAAATATGATGATTAGTGATTGATATCAGCAAGAAAATTTAGTACAGTTCTTTTGTTTTAATTTAAAATATATAAAGTGCCTTTAACATTTTTTACATAAATTTAAAATAGTCACATAAAACCTGTACTGCAATGTAGTTTTGATATAACAAAAGCCTGGATTATGGTAACAACTTTTGGATCTGAAAGAATCCTTCATAATATTTCATCCAGATGCAGGTGGAGGGGAAAGAGCCATCCTGGGTAGTGCTGTTATAGGGCCATTTAACAGCAGTTATGGATTGCATTTAGACTCCTATCTTGTGAACTCTAGTAATAGATGGCAGGCACATTCAATCAAAAAGTCAGATGCAGTTCTTATCATGCCTCCTGGACATTTCCCTGAAACTATCAGAATTGCTTTGGTATTTGCTATCTAGCCTTCATTCATAACCTCCTAATTTCAACCAGACATCAAGGAAGTCATAAAGAGCTAGGTGTCGTCGTCATCATCATCAGGTACCTTATCCCGTGCTTCTTCACTAACCCTCCTACAAGCCCAGTGTAAACATTGCACAGGAAGGGAGACGAACTAGAACCCCGGATGAGCAAATGCCACAAACTACCCTCTGGAAATTCTGCTCGAGGACAAACTGAGCCATCCAAGAGGAGCACCACCCACTTGTGATGTGGTCTGCTAGCAAGTCAACACCAGCTGATGATTGATGGTGTCCACATTGTGTTTGAATGTTGTAGTCCATAGTGTTGCTGATACGTTAGAGTTAATACTATTATTTTAAAGCTAAGAGGCTTATTGATAAAATAAGACATTTTAAGGGCTGTACTATAACTGCCAAGGCCCACCGCTTTGAGTGTGCTTGTGAATTGTTCTGTAAGATGATTCTGTGGACTATCCCTTGCTGCTGTGGCAGTTTTATCCAGATACCTTTGGTGCTCAGCTAATAAATTAAAAAACATGGAGTCTAAAGCATGATTAGGTAATTCTTCCTGCAGTCTGTTTCCTTTGCCTTCCTTGAATCTGTCCCATGTATCTCCCTGGAATGAGAGTTGAAGGAAGCATGCAGTTATGAATTCTAGCAAGGTGAGGGATTGGTGTGCATATCTCTGGTAATTTGCCCTCAATGAGTAGAGAAACATGGCTGAACTTGTTTTCTATTTGTCTTTGTGAAAACTAAGGTTAACCATTAGGCTTCTACTCCAGGTAATACACACAGTTTCCATAATGCTTCCTCTCCTTTCTAGAGGAATGACACCTGTCCTTCCTTCTTGATTTGTTTTGTTTTATGGTCAGACATTAAATGCCACAACAGTAATGAAGAAAATGCCATTCTAGAAGATGCATGCCCTGTAGCATGGGAAGAAAAATCTCTGTTTAAAAGTGGTATAAATGAGCCGAATGCTGAACAGGGGGAAATGAATTCTACAGAAATCTCTTTTTATATATACCACCTAATAGAAGTTGTGCATCAAAGCAAGGCAGGAATATGTCGAGAGGTTTGTCAGGGCCTTTGTTTAGAAATGCATTAAGTAGAAAGCTGTGCTTGATGTACATAAAGAAATGTCCATTTTCGTCCATTTATTTAAAATGTCAAAGCACGTGTCTGTAAAAGTCACAAGAAAATGAAAGTGTTTCTGCTTGAGCTCTTTATCCCTCTTCCCTGCCAAAAGTGCTGCAGCCATGGGGACCGCCATGCAAACTGTAAAATTATAATTGCTACAGCCTTTATCAGCTTCAGTTGTTGGTCTTATTTTGTAACTAAATGGAAAGATTATGGCCTCTTCCCTATCTCAGTAAAGAGAAAATGTAATATATTGACTTATTCCTGTATAATAAATCAATAACTGAAATTATAAAGAGGTCCTATTCATCTCTCCACAAATGCCACTCCCTGTGCACATTGCCATCTAATTATCAAATTCTGCCAAGGCTATTGCTATTTTCAAGCTTTGGTATGAGATTTGATAATGTCAGTCCTATTCTTGTCCAGCATAAAGTCCTCTAGAAGGCACAGGTTAGCTCATAGCAGCCTTCAGAATGGGTGAGTAAACTTTTTAAAAAGTTACTTACTGAATGTGCCGTTTCCAACCTCAGGTTATTAACACCTTCATTGGCTGGTTTTATAGAGTGGCACCAAGTTCATTATTTTTGTACAAGGCTCTGAAAGGGCCTCATTAAAAATGCTAGGACGCCGAGGCGTTCCAAAGCCCACAGTACACATTTCTTCACCGAGTGAAACTGAAGTATTGTTCATTAGGCTTTTTATGCATTTTAATAAATTCAGCTCGAACTGTTAAGTAATCCTGTACAATTGCCAGTGTGTTTTGTTTTTTAATCATAGGGGTACTGCAGTAGCACCTTTGTATAGTTAACTTGCTATCAGTATTTCTATGATGAAGTCTGAGGGGCTTTTGAAGATTTATTATTCACCAGTTCCAAAGGGGCTGTGGTTGAAATTTGGCTTAAATGGCAAGAGACCTAGTGCAGTTTTTCTACAATTTGCTTGTTTTCAGAATAGTGGCAAAAATACATTGTTGCAGTTTAAAATAGAGGGTTTTTTTTATCTAGAGACTATATTGGTGACTGTTGGAACTGCAGGTTCATTAGTGCATTAAAGGAGATTTTGCGTTAAAGGACTGATCTTCCCCAAAGAAATAAATGGCTAAACTTTCATTAATTTCTGAATAGGGCCCTATCAAATTCAAGGACCATTTTGGTCAATTGCACGGTCATAGGATTTAAAAAATCATAAATTTCATGATTTCAGCTATTTAAATCTGAAATTTCATGGTTTTGTAATTGTAGGGGTCCTGACCCAAAAAGGAGTTGTGGGGGAGGGGGTCCGCAAGGTTATTGTGGGGGGGGGCGGGGGTTGCAGTACTGCTACCTTTACTTTTGTGCTGCTGGTGGTGGCGCTACCTTCAGAGCTGAGCAGCTGGAGAGCGGTGGCTGCTGGCCGGGAGCCCAGCTCTGGAGGCAGAGCCGCCACCAGCAGCAGCGCAGAAGTAAGGATGGCCTGGTATGGTGCTGCCTGCAGAGCTGGGCCCTCAGTCAGCAGCAGCCACCACTCTCCGGCCACCCAGGTCTGAAAGCAGCAACACAGAAGTAAGAGTGGCGTGGTATGGTATTGCCCCCCTTACTTCTGCGGGGTGCTGCCTTCAGAGCTGGGCACCCAGCCAACAGCCACCGCTCTGCAGCTGCCCAGCTCTGAAGTCAGCGCAGAAGCAATACCATGACCCCCCTAAAATAATCTTGTGACCCCCTCCCCCCCGCAACTCCCTTTTGGGTCAGAACCCCCAATTTGAGAAATGCTAGTCTTCCCCGTGAAATTTGAATAGTATAGGGTAAAAGCACACGAAACACTAGATTTCATGGTGGGAGACCAGATTTTGACATATTTTTCATTTCCGTGAATTTGGTAGGGCCCTATTTGTGAAGCAAGGCTTGACCTTAGTTTATGTAGATCGCTCTTCTTGGATAAAACTGAATGGGAGAGCCCATGGATTTTCTTCTCTTTGTATCTCTCCTAAAATCTCAGTCCTTGCAAAAACATTAATGATTCACCTCCCAAAATGCTTAAGAAATAAATCTTTCTATGAAGAAAAAAATGGTATATTTAAACTTTAGTGTTGATTTTTGGTATATGCTGCTACCCTGCTGCCCACCTTGGCAACTGTTTGTGTACACTGTTGACATCCTGCCTGCCATTTGACCTTGACATCTTGGCCAAGTACTAGTTGAAGTGGTGACAGAACCTAAATGTGCGTTCCATCTCACCAGCCGGTTAGCTCATTTACGGCTACAGAGCCTTCTGAACAATCAGCCAATCGTTTTTGAACTGTACCCTACTTATTTGGGGATGAAGCCTGACTGCTCTGTCCTTTCAATAACACATCAAGAAGACGTGCTAAAATCCACTTGAGATTCACACTGCTCCGCGGGCTTGCCAGCTACTCATGTGGCTTTAGCGCTGCACCCTTATAGACATCTACCAATGTCCTCATTATTGCGTCTGCTGAATACTGTGCAGCAGCTTGGGGCTCCAGTAGTCATTGTGACAAGTTGGACTCAATCGACCCTGCCCTTTGTATCCTTACTTTTGCCACGTGGACAGTTCCAGTCTCCTATCTTCCACTCATGGTTAGTAGTGCTCCCACTGGTGGTTAAATGTGAAGGCAGAGCCCTGGCCACAGTATTGTGTGCAGCCAATTGTTCAAACAGCTTACTTCACAATTTCATCTCAAAGCCATATCAAAAACACTGGCTGAAGTCAGGTGCCGCTTTACTGAAATTGTTGAGCCTCTCAAACGGTATGTTGGACACAGCCTTTCTAAGGAACAATGGCAACAGGTGATATGGGACTATATTTTGGATCTCTGGCGCATTTCTTGGCAGATAGACAACTCAGATTTGCGTCTCCTAGTCTCTCCGGATCAGATTGTGTATGCCCCTCAGAACAATCGTATGAATCAAAAGATCCTTCTTGTTATAACAGGAGATGTTGTGGTCGCAGGTGGTTTAACTTGCATATCTACTGTTGGGGCTTCCTGAGCTCCGGGCTCAAGAACAAACAATGTGCCATCTGGTTATGGACTGCTCTATCATCTTGTTGGTGGAGGGTGCACTTGATGGTTCCAGATGCTGCTGCTGTGATAGGGGCTACATCACTTTCTTAACATCTAGTTCGCTGTTTTTGCTGTTAGAAGCCATATGCCAGAAGAAGCTTTTGGTCTGTTAAGAAAATCTCAATAACCTTAAAAAAAAACCTTAGCTTCTCCCATACTGTATAAAGTGGTGTTATTCTGGTGCTGGAGGTATGCAATGGAGTAGTTATGCAAAAGAAAACATTTAAAAGAAATATGACTTCAATTTTATGAACCTTGCTTTTTTAATCAATAAGATTCTACATTAAACTGGCCAGTACTAGCTTCTAGATTCTTGATACTCACTGTGGCCAATTACACAGCTCTGGGCTTTGAGTAAAGCAGAAAAAGAGCAGCTGAAATTGTTAAGTATGTTGGAACAGTGACTCTCCAGTGTCTAGGGAGATGAACTTTGTGCTCAAAAGTATAAAAAGCTTTAAAAAGGAGTTAATCAAATCTCTGTTGATAAACCAAGTATTTCCAAGCATTAATATAAAATCTAGGTCCTCTCACTGCCATTGTCCCCCTCCACCCCCCGGGATTGGTGTATTATTTTATGGTTATCGGCTCGTATTTATATTTAAAAACCTAAAGTTACACCTCACGTTTTTCCTAAGAAGATTTTGACTTCCCACTTTGAGAAAAAATGTTCTTATTGCAAGTTATTGCAGACATTGCTGCTCTTCAATTCTGTATAACAGTAGATAAACCTAGGGTCAATGCCTATGGATACTGCCCTTAGGTAACTATGGTGAAAAGCTTTGTGAATGAATTTGAAACTGATGGTTTTACTTTTAAAATAAATACCTTGAATCCTGAAAGAAGCCTGTTTTAGAATATCATGAAAATATTTTATCACATGCACTAGCTGGGAGGCTGAAAGTGAGGAAAACTTTATTCTCTCTTACAAAGGTTGTGGATCGTTCTTCGGCACAAATAGTGACTACCCAGACCATTATATTTTGTCATCTGAGTTCATTTTGAACTTGACAGAAACCTAGCCTGGAGTAAGTGAAGTTGGGTTATGGAGTCAAATACTCATTGAGGTGGATGATTTTTTTTTTTTTTTGCCTTGTGCAAAAGCAGGTAATTTGGTAGTGATCAAAAATACTCATTTATGTTTTCTATTTCTAGATCCTCTGTCAATGGGTCCTCAAAAAGCTCTGGAAACGATTGGTGCAAATTTACAAAAGCAGTATGAAAACTGGCAGCCCAGGGTAAGTGGGTGTATTTGTTCTTGACTTTCCCCAGAGTACCTGTCCCCGTAGACCCGATACTATTATGGGATAAACTGGCTTAGGTTAAAAAGGAAGCTGTGCATCTATTATATAACTGAGTGATCTCGCAGCCTCCATTGCTTGCCTGTCCATTCTCGTGGACAGACTCTTGCAGGCTCTCAAACTCAGTTAGCTTTGTGCTTCATGTCTCTTGGCTAACGCTTTGTTTAACCATGGCAAGGGTAATTGTTCAAACTCTAGATGCTACATTGATATATTATTTTTTTTTATTATTAGTGGACTTTTTGGAGAATTTTAGACCTTTTTTGCAAATCATGGTCTCTTTTCTGTGGTGATAATGTTCTTGGTACATTTCTGCAACCTCAGCTAGTTGGAATGTGTAACTATCGGCTCCCACGTAGTATTGCATTTCTTAATGTTTTAGATGGAACAAACTAATAATCTTGTAAGGCCTGTAGCTAATAGATGTTCCTGGTTTTGTTGAGAGAGGTACTTTTAGGGTTCAGTCACTGACTGTTAATTCTGCCTAATGCATTGGTTCTCAACCTGTTTACCATTGTGTGCCGCATATGCAGCTCTCCGTGTTATGTGGGGTGCATCCACACTATATACACATACACATACTAGTGGGCTGCGGCTTGAGAACCACTGGTCTAATGTATGGCAGGCATATATTTTTGAAATGAAAATGTAATGAAGACTTGATCCTAATGCCATAAAGCAGGTGATAAATAGCCAGCAGCTTACAGGTGTCTTTTCATTCCTTACTTTAAAATCACTTTTGAACCTTTGGTAAATTTCTTTGTTTCCTGATATTTCAATGTTCAACATTTTAGGAGCCTCATTAAGGCTCACAGGGATGGAAGTTTATCATTTAATTTTTAAAAAATTAAAAATTTAAAACCTATTGGGTTATCCCCAGCATCATTAATTTCTAGTTTGTCCTGTCCATGTCCTTTTCCACAGGTCTTATCTTAGACTGTGAGCTATTTGGGGGCAAAACCTCTTCCTCCTTGTGTACTCTACAGCATTGAGCACATTGTCACTATTACACAGTATCTTCTCAATATGAAATGCATTTTATGTGACCTGGTTTGATCAGAGGAGAAGCAGCTTTACCAGTTGGGTTTGACTAAAATTTATGTTGTGCTTTTATATCCTATACTGGTGGTTGAAATTGTTTTATTTCCTTATGTTTGTGAACGTATATCCTCCATTTCCATGAAGGGCTATGGGAAAGGCTATTGTTTCATCTTTTCCTTTTAACTCATATTTTCAATATTTTGATCACCATCTTTGAGGTTCATATACCTTGTATGTCAGCAAGGGGACCGCTCTGCTTCACGCCTGCTATGTTGACAATCTCATTGTTTCATGTACAAAATTAATCTACTATTCATCAGTGAATGTTTTAGGAGCATGTCCTGAAATCCGGAAAATTTCTTTGGTATTTTCTTCCACTCAAAGCAGCGACGCTTGCTGAGATAGACTTTGCTTTGGTTTTAGCAATGCCCTCAGGTAGTTTTAATCAGTCATTCTAGTTAAAATCTAATTGGTTATGCGTTGACATGAGGATGTTTCATAATTAATTGTTTCTATATAATTTATAAAATCAATATAGATAATAAATTTTGTTTTTTGTTTGGTCCTTGAGCCATGAGGCACCCAGTCTTGCTGTTTTCATGGCAGGCATCTCTTCCTGAAGACATTTTTGTTCTTTGTAAGGTCTTTGTTCAAGCTGATAGGTATCCATTAAGTATTAATACCTTTATCGAGCATGGCTTTGGGGGTATTCTTCCATTGGAGCAGAAATGTTTCCCTTAGAGTAGAGTTGTTGTAGGAGTCCTATTCCGTCCTGTCCTCTCCTCTATAGGTTCTCATACCACACTCCATCACCCTAGTATGTGAATGCCTTTCAGTAGGGCATTAAGTAATGCAATTAAACATCTATCACGTGGCATGTGTTCTCTCGTTGGGTATGTCTACACTGAAATTAAAAACTCATGGCTAGCCTGTGCCTGCTGACTTGGGCTCAGGTTCTGGGGCTGTTTAATTCCAATTTGGACTTCCAGGCTGGGGCTGCAGCCTGAGCTCTGGGACCATCCCACCTCACAGGATCTTAGAGTCTGGGCTTCAACCCAAGCCCAGAAGTCTACACTGCAATTAAACAGCCCCTCAGCCCAAGCCCTGCGAGCCTGAGTCCGCTGTCAAGGCCAGCTTTTGGTGTCTAATTGCAGTGTAGACATACCCGTCGTCTCCCCAGGCGAAGAAGTGTGTGCAGTCTTGATTTGCAGCGTTTTTGGTAGGGTGTTTTTTTTATTTTAAATATACAGGTTGCTGTGTGTGTGTGTGTGTGTTAGAGAAGGCAAAGTCAAAGAAATACACCTTGCACATGCAGTGGAAGATGGTGTGGTTTGTGATGGTCATTCATTCCTGGGCTGGTTCATTCCACAGTCTTAGAGCAGCCCCCATGTAAGTTGTCTCCGGCACAGAAGATCTTTACCCTTATTGTAGAGAATTCCATTGTGTCAGAAGAGCAAAGTTATTGACCACAGTCTACCTTTTCTGATACACTAAAGAAAAGTAACAAGTTTAGTAGAGGATATGGAAGGTGTAGTAAAACTAGGCATCCTTTCAATCCATTATCATAGTCCCTACATTTTCTGTCTCAAAGCCAGAGAAACAGTAAAATTTGAGCAGAGATGATTAATCTATTCAGAGCAGTCTCTACCTGTTAATAGCATTTAATTTTCCTATTATTTCATGGTGACGGGATGGGAGTGAACAGCCAGATCTACAGATCACTTTCTCTATACAATTGTTTTCAGTTAAGTATTCAATGGATGTGTTTTTTTGCATCAGCATTTCATTCTTTCAATAGGTATTTGTTTGAAGGCCCTGTCCTAATTGTAACTCAAAATGTATTTAAGACAAGTTAATTTTCTTTTTGCATTTTCATTTTGGGTATACTGGAAACTTTCTCTTTTGATTCCCTTTTTTCAGGTAAAGGGTTTCATAATTTTTGTGTTGCACAGAAAACTCAATTTCATAGGCCTCTTCCTTTAACTGTTTTCTTTGCGCTCTGATGTAACTTGTAGTATTATAAGGTTACTTAAAGGGGATGTGCCATCTGGAGTGAGAGACAGCTTTGAGTACAAGATCCTCCTGAGTATTGACAAGAGTATGCCCTGTGTGTGAAACGTCAAAATAGTTGTAATGAGTGACACTGGTTATTACACATGATTGCATTTATTAAATTTTCTCTCTTTCACCAAAAGAAGTTGGTCCAATAAAAGATATTACCTCACCCATCTTGTCTCTGCATTTATTAAGTAATGGAATTTTAAATTTTCATAGTACAGGCCACGTCCGGTATCTTCCATTTCAACAATAATTGAGGAACTTAATGCCCGGGAACACGTCTGATGTAAAACTCATAATATACTGGGTGGAATCTAACATTATAACAGTAAAACACCTTGGTGCACAGTAAAAACAAACATGTTTCTATGCTGTTTTAATAACTGAGCCCATGGTACTGGAGACTGGTGAACAGGTTTCTGTAGCAGCAGGTACTCTGTGTGTGGGCAGACCTCATGCTGCCTTGTAGAGTTTGCACAAAACATGAGGCAATTACTGAGCTCAGATGTTTGTGTGCAAGGTGCCTGGTTCTTAAAAGTAAATCACAGCCCTTTGAAACATTGCAAAGCTAAACACGTACCACTTTATTGCACTCTACAGGGCTCTTGAGTTTTCTGCAGTAATAAAGAGAAGTTGATGTAACATCTGCAATAAAACAATAGGAATGTTATTGAATTTCCTAGATCTTTCATGTAAATATTAATAGATCTAGTTTTGTCTCTTTTGCTGTTTCTGACATGGTTGGAGATTTGGGGGAGGGAAGAAGACTTGGAAAGGGAAAAATTTGGCAATCTGAAATAAGGTCAGGTCATTAAAACGTTCTGAGAGAGCTAGCTTTGTGGAGCTGCCTGTGTGAACTAGGAAACACCTGTCAATATCTTTCGTATAGTGCAGGCATGAATAGTGCTAATTAATTGTACACTGGCCACTGAACACCTAGGATGGTCCTCCCAGTAAAGTCCTTAAGATTTATCATCCAAGAATTATCACAAAACATCACTGCCAGTGCAGTCTTGTTTGTCTCACGTTCTTCGTAGGATGTTGTTTGCAGGGGCGGCTCCAGGCACAGCGCAGCAATTGTGTGCCTGCGGCGGGAAGCTGCTGGGGGCAGCCTACCGGTTGCTGTGAGGGCACAAGGCAGGCGGCTCTTGGCGGCATGCCTGCGGGAGATCCGCCGGCCCCCGGCTTCGGCGGCAATTCGGCGGCGGGGACACCGATGGAGCGGCACCAGCGGACCTCCCGCATGCATGCCGCTGAATCCGCATGACCAGTGGACCGCCCACAGGCGCAGCACCGAAAGCCGCCTGCCTACCGTGCTAGGGGCGGCAAAAAACGTAGAGCCGCCCCTGGTTGTTTGAATCAATGTCTGGGAAATTATTGGTTTAAAAAAAAAATACAAATACACTAGGCAGAAATCCTGAAGTGGGGCAAGCTTGAAAATTCTATTTGTTTCTGAAAGCTCCCAGGCTGTCTCTGGTACACATTTCCTTGCCAGGTCTTATTGAGCCCCTTTCTAAATAATTTATCAGTTTGCCATTGCTTGAAGTATTTCTTCTGATTAAATTTAAGACTTTGCTTTATTGCTGTGTAGCTACATAAATTTGTGTGCTGCAGGAGGGGGAAAACACTTCAGCCGTTGTTTCATCTGCAAAATACTGCAGTTAAATAACATTTCAGTCATTTCATTGCAAGTCTCAAATGAAAGTTTTATTGGGGAAAAGGGAGTAGGAGATTACAAAGCTGCGGGCATACAGTGAAGAATTTCTCTCTCTGAAGAATTTTCCTAACAAATTAGAATTTTGGCAGTTCAGCTTGGAGATAATTTAGGTGGTGGTGAAAAAAATGATTTGGGGAAAAAGCAGCCTTTTCTATACACTGCCACCCTCCTCTCCTGGAGCAAAATACTTGATAGGTTTACTTTAGAAATTCTTCATATACTCAGAAAAAATATTTAGATGAGAGAAACTGATTGATTAAACTTAAATAGTATCTATCTGTATGTGTTCTTCCCTTCCTTCCCCTCACAGGATACTGCCACCATCTTAAATGTAATGATAGCGAACAGTCAATTACACCTGTAGCAGCTTGGGCTAGGTGTGATGGCAGAGTGTGGTGAAGATTTAAATTTTGCCTAGTGAGATGATGATTGGTGTTTCTGTTGGCAACAGTGCAGATACACCAAGAAAATCCATCATGCAGTGCAAAAGGGATGAAATTCCCTTAGCTTAGTTCCCTGTGTGAAAAAACAAGAGACATAGTTGAGCATGCGGTAAAATGGGAACAATAGATGTCTGATTGTTGACAGCACTACTGCAGTGATGTTTCACCAATATGCAGATGCTACTGTGGCCCCCTTCTGTACAGAGCCTACTGCTACATGAATCAAAAATTGGAAGTCCATCTAAGCACAGCCTGAGGCTTGAGTTCTTGTTTAAATGTTCTGAAGAATTTTTTGTGACAGATAGATGATTGTGGAGCAGAGGGGGTCATGTGGGAGGGTGAGAAAGAAGGGCAGCTTGCTACAGTCATGCTTTACAATTTAGTATTCCTTTTCTGATGCCCTTGCTTGAGAGAACACAAATGTTTTTCTGCAACCTCTTGGCTGGAGTCCTCTGAATCAGGCTAGAACTGCCTGGGTATAAAAAGCACTAATTCCCCATTGTAGTTTGGCTGTTAAGCATGGAGCATTATACAGAAACTGCATTGTAAAAAGTCTTCCCGTGGTCACTGACAGGTTCTCATAAGCATATTGAATATCACCCCTGCTCTAGTTGTAATGATCAGATCTTCCGCCTTCTGGCTTCTACCCTTCCCTGGACACTGAATTCTACTTACTTCATATTGTGTATGTATTTGTGACAAATTGCAAATGAGGATGTGTAGCCAAAGGCAAAATTGTAGGCTGGATGACACACAGTTTACATAATTCAGGATCTGATGTGAAGTAGTTTGCAGCATATGCTCATTAAATTTGCATGAATTTAGATTTTTTTTCTTTTTGATTGGCTGTGGTTTTTGACTTTTTTTCTTTTAACTCCAAACTGCTCAGAATACTTAGAGTAATGTTGGCTCCAATATATGTTTTGTTTGAATTTCACCCTTGTTTTAACAATGCTCCTTTTCTCTCTTCCCACCCTGCACTTCTGCAGTGTAGTCACTATTCAGAGACACTGAACTGTGCTCCTGAATCAGTCTTCTGCAATACCATACTTTATTCGCTCACAATAACTTCCTCAACTCTCTGCAGGCCCAAAAGTGATGTTTAATAAGTGCTCCTGAATAAAGGTCAAGTTAAGAAACCTAGTTTAAAATAATTCTCCACATTCCTGCACTGCCACTGTGTCACATTAGTGACACATAGAAAATGAAATCTCATATCTGTGTGCTACCTTATCATAACTAGACTGAGCAATTTGACCTTTTAAGAACTTTATTTTCTGTCTGTGTGTGCGCGCGCGCGCGCAGTGTGGCACTCATTATTACTGTGCTGAGTACCCTAAAATGCTACAGCTATATACTAGTAGGGCTTTGCACAGCCATCTGGAAGACTGAGATTCAGGAGTTTGTGCAATTCCCTCGTGTACTCCCTGGCAATGATGAACATACAGCAGAGGCAGTAAGCTTGATCAAGCAGGGAAGACTGTTCTCATCGACTCCAAGGCCAGAAGGGATTGTCATGTTCATCTAGTCTGAGCTCCTGCATAGCACTGGCTATAGAACTTCCCCCAAATAATTCCTAGAGGACATCATTTGGAAAAACATCCAATCTTGATTTAAAAATCAAGTGATGGAGGATTCACCATGACCCTTGGTAAATTGTCCCAATGGTTAATTATCCTCACTGTTAACAATTTACACTTTATTTCCGGTTTGAATTTGTCTCGTTTCAATTTTGTCATTTTATACCTTTTTCTGCTAGAATGAACAGTCCATTATATTATTAAATATCTGTTTCCTATGTAGATACTTACAGACTAATCAAGTCACCCCTTAACCTTCTCTTTATTAAGCTAAATAGATTGAGCACCTTGAGTCTGTCACTATGAGGCATGTTTTCTAGTCCTTTAATCATTCTTGTGACTCTCCTCTGAACCCTTTGCAATTTATCAGCATCTTTCTTGAGGATGTTGTCCAAGAGTGGCGGCCCCTTTGGAGTTGGTGTTGACCAGCTTGTTGGCCAGAATGTTGTTATAATTTAGGGCCTCAGAAGCAAGGAGATGGAATTATTAAGGCAAACCAACTTTGTGGAGGTTGGTTTGCTGATCTTAGCATCATGTTTGCAACGCTTAGACTCCACTAGTTCAAATCCCAGCAGATGACTCATCTCTTTGTTCTTCTGACTGAGGTCCTTTCTGCTCTGTATGCACGCTAAATATCCCATGGTGGTATTTGTAGGATGAGAAAAATTCCTTCCTTCATAGATTTTCAGTATCTTGATTGGAACATAAGAACGGCCATACCGGGTCAGACCAAAGGTCCATCTAGCCCAGTGTCCTGTCTACCGACAGTGGCCAATGCCAGGTGCCCCAGAGGGAGTGAACCTAACAGGCAATGATCGAGTGATCTCTCTCCTGCCATCCATCTCCACCCTCTGACAAACCGAGATTAGGGCTGCTCTTTATTCTTGAGGTGATTGCATTTTACTGGTGATATATCTACATTTTATTCTGTGCTTGTGTGTGGCTTTTTATTCTTGTTTTGTTTTTTGAGTTTGATTTATGAAGGTGCTAACACTTGGTTTATTACGTATGGGAAACAGTCATGCTTGAGTGATATTTTTAGTGCCATTGTTTGCGGGTGGATTATTGACATTCTTTTTAATTTGATACTTAGCGGCCATGGCAAAAAGAACTGTGTGCCACTTTGGGACCCTTCAGGATGAAAGAGTCTACCAAAATGTTTATTTAAAAAAAAAAAGTCATGTGATTGAATAAATGAACCAAAACTGTGTTAACTTAGTGGTTCTCGGTGTGTCTGGAAAAGGCACCTGCTGGGGGTGACCAATGGAGAGCTCGCTAGTCACATGGTTCTGAGTGTTTTCCTTGTTTCCCAACGTTGCTTTTGAAGTTGCCACACAGAGGTTAATGTTGACTGTCAATGGGAAGGGAGTTAATGGAGATATAGTCTTGGGACTAAGATGTAGACTACATTATGAAAAAATCTGTGAGCCTGTTAACTTACAGGTTGGCAATCACAAGTATTAAGTGAGGAAAGTCAAACTTGGTTCACTTTCTTTTTATTCACCTGGAATATAAAATCCCCACCTTTCCTTTTTTGGTAGAGGAGTGTGTGAAAATTCAATGAGCAGAACTGATTTAGGAACTCTCCTTGTTTCCTATGCAGTTCATCTATGTACTTGACTTGCTCACTTTTTTCCTATTGGGCCCACAAGTTTTTCTAGGCAGTGACTCTAAAGTTGCAACAACGCTAGCCAGCTTTAGACACCTCGTTTGTTACATTGGCTTGAAGCATCTCTTATCTCATCCAGAAGTAGTAGTGCAGTATTCTGTGGACTAAGGGAATTCTGTTTGTGTTTTACTTTAATCACCAATATGAAGGCATTAAGATAACCGATATTCATTTTGATCATGCTAATACAACAGATCATAAAAGCAAAAGTTTGTTGTCCAACCTTAAAGAGAGAGGATACGCAACTGGGCTTTGCTTGTGATTGCAATTCACTGAACAAATAATGTATTAAACTCTTGGACAGTCTAACATCAAACTGCTTTGTAACAATTGCACTGCAATATAATAGCCTATTGAAAATAACAGAATTTTTTTTATTTAGCTTTTGGTTACTGTTTTTTTGGCTCTCTCAGGAAGTTTAGCATTTTTAGCTCCACACTTAGTCGTCTGTGCTTGGTATTCTCAATGTGGTTAGCAGTACAACCTGTACTGCAGTTGGCACTAGCAAGCACCTTACTTGACAGACTCAGAAGCAAGGAGCCACGGATTGAAATTGAACTAACCTTTTACTCCACAGTTGGACCACCTGGAACAGGGTTGAGTCATGATGGACAGGGATAGAAGTATCTGAGCGTGTGGGTGCAAGAGAAAGGAAAGGTTGCATTGCTTCTGTATCTGTTTTGTGGACTGAGGACTTCCATCTGCCATAGTTCACTATCACTAACTTAATGTACAGATTTCAGAACAAAAATCAAACCTGATGTGCATTTGAGCCTGGGTATTTCCTGTACAGTGAAGCTAACTGCAATGGCACCACAGTTCAATGAATGTTCTACAATCATTGTTAGAGCGCAGAGCCCGAGTGTGTGTTTTCTAAATGAGCACTCTTCTCTCTGTGACGTGAATAGACATTGGCCCACACTGCTTGAGCCTTGGAAGCGAGCCAGCGAAAGGTGTAATGGTGTGAAGCGCTCAGCAAGCGAACTGTTTCAAGTGAGTACACTGAAAAGCGTGCAGATGAGCTGCAATCATCATGCTGTCCAGCCTCATGCTTCATTACTCTGTTACTCTGCTGGGAGAATGCCAGAGCTCCCCAGCCAACTCTGCTCTCTCACGATGGAAACGTGTGTGAGCAGCAGCCTCGGCTCGTATTCCAGCTGTAGCAGACTTTGCTTCAAAAAGAGTCCAGCAAATAAGTAGATTTAGCGTGTATCAAAAACAAAAGGGCTCCACAGTGGAGAAAGGAGTTTTTTGTATAAATGTGGTAAAGGAATTGACCTGGCAAAAGGATCAAGTTCCAGGGCATGGAGGTGAAACACAATAGGAAGGTGACCTCATCTGAGGATAGGTGTGTCACACAAGGTCACTTTTTGTCAATCCAGCCAGAGCACATTTAATAAAACTAGTTGTGGAATGAGTAACAGGGAAAGGCCAGTTGTAAAAAATGTCGTTTTATTCCTTCAGTGAAAGTGCATTTGTTAAAGGACTATGGCAAAGGTAATTAAAAATGTTTTTTTTTTTCATAGTCTGCGTTGATTTGGGAGAGGGAGAAAGCTGGGGTCCGGCTAGGGTGACGAGATGTCCCTGCTTAGGGTGACCAGATGTCCTGATTTTATAGGGAGAGTCCCGATTTTTGGGTCTTTCTCTCATATTGGCTCCTATTATCCCTCACCCCCTGTCCCGATTTTTCACATTTGCTGTCTGGTCACCCTAGTCCTGCTATGTTGCCATGGTGGCATCTCTGCCTTTGCATAGAGATTAATACTGCTGCAACCAATAGACAAAATTTTGGTGTTTCCATTTAAAGGCCTTTCTTGTATTGAGTTCAGCATTGTTTTTAAATCAGTTTAATAAACTGCCTGAATGATTGTAGGGAATAAGAGACATTAACCTGTTTCTGGGTTTCAATCACACTAAAATCTGTGGCTTGTCATCTGTGGAAAATGTATCTCCCCCCCCGCCCCCCTGTTTCTGCCTTGTGAAGCCAAGAGCTATGAGAGCCTTTCATACTCCTCCTCATGATAATGAACGGTCTCAAAACCCAGTCAGTTTAAACACTGCACACACAAAAGTTGATTTCCCCCTGCTTTTAACCCTGACTCAAACATGTGGAAGTCATTGAGCACAGTATTGATTTTTCTGATTCAGGTGCTACAATGTAATCACCTTCCTTCCTGATTCCCCCTTTCTCTCCCCTCATTTCTTTGAGATATTTATCTTCAGTGGAGATATTTTGATGCTGAGGGATCTGTACTGAATATTTATTAGAACTGCACCTGATTGACCTTCAGTGGAGGAGGATTTGCCTGTGGCAGCTAAGAGTGTTAATCATGGCAGAAGTTTGGTTGAGTTCAGAGGACCTAGAAGGCAGAAGATAAAACTAGTTCTTAATAATGGCATTGGGAAGGGTGGCCTAGGCCAAATTTTGGCATTCAAGCACAACTCTGCATCTTCCTTCTCTTTTTAATAATCATGAAGGACTGTCCGTGGTTCAATATTACTAAATCTTGAAGACACAATGTTGCTGCCCAATGTCTTCAGGTCCGTTGCCTTACGCTGTTCCCACGTAGATTCTCCGTTACTCTTGTTACTGTGGTTTATTAAAGGGCAGACCATGACATCTCTGAACTCACTTGTCTGAGAGATCTAGAAATGTTATGGCCCTTTACGCTCCATTTGTCCTGTATAAATTTTAGAAATATATATATAAATGGCTTGTGTCCTCTTGTCATTGAGCTCAAATGGGTGGCAAGACCAGGGGGAACAGAGAGATGGGTAAGAAAGGAGTGTCAAGATCTAAGGGGTAGACTGCAGCACTCATTATTGAATTTATAGGAGAACAGTGGCCTGAGGGAATTGGGGAAATCAAGTGCTAATCCCAGGTTTGCATTGCCTGTTCCTGTTGCACTGAACATAAAATGGAGGTGACAAGGTGAGTGAGGGTAATATCTTCATTGGACCAACTTCTGGTGGTGAGAGAGAGCTATCAGGTCTGTGTGGCTCGAAAGCTTGTCTCTCTCACCAACAGAAGTTGGTCCAATAAAAGATTCTACCTCATCCACCTTGTCTCTCTAATATCCTGGGACCGACACAGTTACAACTACACTGCATACATAAAATGAAACTGTCAATTACAATAATTTAAAATAGTTGACATTTAATCTTTTCTAAGTGACCTGTGCCCAGGAGAGAGATTCTTCAATAGCATCTGTCTGTCATTGCACTTAACTGTACAATTTTTCAGGGAAGGTTTTTGTAGCCAGTGTCATATGATGTGCTTTGTCTCTGGGAACTGGCATCTACCAATGAATCAAGGTCTTTGGGGAGTCAGAGGAGGGGAAGCAGTTGCTCATATAGTACTGAAAAATTGCATATTTTGTGTGTGCCATGCCTCAAAGGAAACAGTGATGCTTTTCCGAGTGTGTCTGCAGTTGGAGTTGGGCCTGATTCCCAGCTTGCATAGACATACTTGTGCGAACGCTCATCGAGCTAACATGTTAAAAATAGTAGTGTAGCCACGATAGCATGGGCTAGCTGCCCCAAGTATGTACCCAGAGGGACCAGGCAGATTGTACTCAGGGCAACTACCCAATGCCGCGGCTCGCTGCTGCCCATGCTGCCGTGGCTACACTACTATTTTTAGCGTGCTAGCTCAATGCGAGTTAGTGCGAGTATGTCTGCGTGCGCTGGGAATCGCACCCCAGCTCCAAGTATTAGACATAGCCTCTAACCAACCCAGGTTTCTTCTTTGTCTCTTCTGATCCCCTGCCAAACAGTTGTCTTAATTTTAAAGTTAATGCAGCCAAGATATTTGAAGCTGCATCATTTACCCCTTTCTCCATGTAATCTGTTGTTGATGCTGTTGTACCCATCATTAGATATCTCTGGACTTTGATATGGTTTCTGAAGTTTCACTCTCCTTGTGTTGCTTCCCTCTTCCTAATTAACTGGTGTGCTGCCTACTGTACATCAAAGGCTGAGCATTTCCTGACGAGTAACTAGTTAAGCATGAAAGCTAATTGAATACATGACCTAATTATTGAGTCGGCTCCAAGTCATTGCTCTTCCTTTATTTCTGTAGGGTTTTTCTTTTAAAACCACAGCAAATATTAACTACTATTGCAAGAGAAATCCTGGAGAATTCCCAAGGGAGAAAGTATATGGAAAAAACTGGCCTTTCATCTCCCCAGTGCACGTCCTGGGAAAATCTGATTTTGTTAAACAAGGTTCACAGTTATGTATCTTGGTCTGCTATCAGATGCTGTCACAAGGTTGCAAAGCTTTTATTATTTTATTTGCTAAAGGTCTATTGAATTTAGAGAACATGATAAAGGCATTTATCACGAATGTAGGCTCTGGTAAAGCTTAACAATATAGACTATTGCTGTTCTGCAAAAAGTTTGACTTTTCAGTTGTCAGCGTAAACTGATACTTTCTGATGAAAAGCTTGCCATAAGAGTGCAATCAACAGATATGGTTGTCAATAACCATTTTACCCCCTCCTCCCATCTGAAAAATTGTCTTGGTACTAATCTGAACCTTTGATTATTAGCTGTACACTATTTTTTTTTTTAACCAATTTCATGCTGGCAGAGTTGATAGCCAAGAATGCACAAATCATGAGTAGCACTGAAATACGAACGGAAAGATAACTGAATCCCTTCTTCCATCTCTTGGGAATGGGCTGAAAATGAAGGATAAATTTTAGTTTGTGAAGATTCAGTTTGCGCCCAGCAATAGCTGTTCACTCCGCAGGCCTGCCTTAATGGAATGTCTGACTTGTAATTCCTCTGTGTAAACATACAGTAAACACTCTCAGTTGTTTCCATGCATTTGTTCTACAGAGTTGCCAGTGCTGTTGCATTTTGAATAGGTAATACATGAGGATTCTGCATTAAATTAAAGTAAATAAAAAAGTTAGGAATAAAGTAGCCTATGACAGAATTTCTTTGCCAGTGTTTAGGACCATTAGGAATACTGAACCACTTATGCCTGAGGCCTTGTCTACATGCACACGTTATATACTAGGATGGTTTAAAGCAGTACAACCCCCTAGTGTGGAGATGTTGTTAATCTGAAGGTACTTTATAGCTATCTCTGTAGGGAAGAGGCACCTGTACGCTGATATAAGTGCATCTACCCAGGGCCGGCTCCAGGCACCAGCTTCTCAAGCAGGTGCTTGGGGCGGCTGTTCCGGAGAGGGGCGGCAGTTCCAGGTATTCGGCGGCAATTCGGCGGACGGTCCCTCACTCCGCCTGGGAGTGAAGGACCTCCCGCCGAATTGCCGCTGCAGATCGTGATCACGGCTTTTTTTAGATCGCGATTGCGGCTTTTTTTGTTTGTTTGTTTTGGTTTGGTTTTGGCTGCTTGGGGTGGCCAAAACCCTGGAGCCGGCCCTGCATCTACCTTAAGGGTTATATGGATTTTAACTATTTTGGTAGAAAAATAACATAGGATAAATTTTGAATATACTTCTTAAAAATAAAATCACTTGGACACTATAGAAACAAACTACAGCAACATGCACTTTATGGAGGTCTCTGGATCTCTTGTGAAGACTGGAATCTCAAAGCAAGAATCCAGTTAAGTAGCTCAAAGATGATGGAGGATGCTTCTTCCACAACTGTGCTGATAGGAACTGTGGAGGCAGAGAATTGTCCTCAAGCTGATCTTTGTACTGTAGTGCGCGTGCGTTCCACAGCAATGACCTGGCATCCTGGAATCAAGTCAACAAACTTGCAAAATCAGTTTAATGGGAAAATCCTCTTGGTCTTGCCATCCTGCTCTCAGCTGCAAATACTGCAGGCAAAGTGACCTTGAAGTAGAGAAATCTGGGGCAAAGGGGAAGTTGGTACCAAAATCTTAAAAAGAGCCCAGAAACTAGTAAGGAAAAGTTAGCTTTCTGAACTAGAAGAGGGCTTTGATTTGTTTTCCAGATTAATTCTGTAAGCATTTATTACAATAATGAGTCTAAGTTAAAGCAGCTTTTTGAAAAGTAGCAGACTTTCCCAGTCACTAGCTAACTCAGCCAGTCAGCTGTTGGACAATGCTGACTGCCTGTCATATACGTTCTCTTTAGAGACCATAGCTGAGTCACTGCTGACCTGAGGATCTGCAATGGTCTAGTGCTATTCTTGGACAATCACAAACAACTCCTTCGCAAATAGCAAATTCTTTCAGATTTGCATTTTAAGAAGGGTTCACTTGGCAAGGAACAGTTCAGAAAATAATCCACTTCTTCCCATTTGGTGTCTTGGTATCTTACTTTTGGGAAAGAATGGGTCCACCTCACAGTCGTGGGGGATTATGAGGCTTAATTAATGTTGATAAAGTGCTTTCAGGTAATCAAATGGAGGGTGGAATAGTAACAAAATAAAGTGATTAATTTTGGAATGCTCTATCAAAGTGTGGAAGCCTCGTGGTCCTGCATGTCTCCTGTTTTGTCTCATTACTGACTTTGACTTTCATATGTGAAGGCTCCATCCTTAGTAAGAGCAATAATTCTTCTGGTAGGATCTCGGAATCTGAGAGGAACCAGGTTTGTGTTGTATCTATGTCCGTGCTAATGCTAGGCATGTAGCCCAGCACTCAGTGAGAAAGAAGTCAGCACCTATCCATACATTTTTATTCTTTTACAGTTTCACTGGAACAATGGAAAAAGACAAGAATCAAAGGCTAACAGTTAAGGTTCCAGATCAACTTTAACTCTGGCCCTTTCCACACACCTCTATTTAATTTTGGAAGGACCCTCATGAGTTACCATTTGAAACTTGAGTATTCCCTATTGTGATTAGATGTTGTTTACTGGGAGGACTTTACTGGAGTCTGTTATTAGTGACTTGTATAGTGAAGTAAAGAATATGCATCTAAAATATGCAGACATCGAGCTAGGAGGGTTGCAAACACTTTGTTAAGGTCATTTTGAATTCTAATTCTGTCCTCCAAATTGGAGAATAGGTCTGAAATCACCAAGATGAAATTCAGTGAAGACAAATGCAGTGTACTACATTTAGGAACAAAAAAACCAACAAGTGTCATTTGTAAGACACAAGAGATAATTGTCCCACTCTACTTGGCGTTGGTGAGGCCTCAGCTAGTGTATTGTGTTCAGTTTTGGATTCCACATTTCAAGAAAGAGGTGGAAAAATTGGAGAGAGTACAGAGGAGAGTAAAAAAAATGATAAAAGGTGTATCATGACCTATGACTAAAGATATTTAAAAAAAAATAGGCAAGTTGAAAAAAGAAGACTGAGAATATGTGAAGGTCTGTTACAAAGAGGACAGTGATCTATTGTTCTCCATGTCCACTGAAGGTAGGGCAGGAAATAATTGGCTTAATCTGCAGCAAGGGAGATTTAGGTTAGAAATTAGGGAAAAAAAAAAAAGCCTAACAATTAGGATAGTTAAACACCGGAATAGGCTTCCAAGGGAGGCTGTGGAATTCCCGTCATTGGAGGTTTGTAAGAGCAGGTTAGATGTGCCAAAGATGGTCTCGGTATACTTGGTCCTGCCTCAGCCCAAGGGGCTGCAGTAGATGAGCTCTCAAGGTCCCTTCCAGCCCTATATTTCTGTGATTTTATTTTTTTCACCAACAAGGACCCCAACCTCGTTCTGTTCATGTTCTTTTAACATAGTTTTTAAATTTAACTTTTTCAAACTTTTTTAAAAAAACAAATAAAAAACAAATTTCCATCATGTAGAACCATATTGACCTCCACATGGATAACGAGTGGCAGTAGAATTTGTAAATCCACAGTCTGTGGACCACAGGTTGAAAACCACGGGCCTAGAGAGTGCACCTATGCTAATAATACCAGTTCAAGTTGGTTTTAAGATGGCACTGGGAAAAGATTAGAATCCTTAAAAATGATACTCTTCACTTTTTGAAGTGACATATATGCAGCTTTTCTGGACCACCTCAAACAATGCCACCCCCCTGTGGCAGGTGAGCATTTCTTTGGAAATTAGAGCAGTGGTAAATGTCAGCCTTAGTTAGATCGTTAACTGTGGAATTGCTATTGTGATTCTATAACCCTACCAAGCTGCGGCAAGGGTTGGCAGACAATCAGGATTTTCACGTCAGAGCATGTTTGTAGGACCATTGAACTCTTAATGCAGCAAAGAGTCCCGTGGCACCTTATAGACTAACAGATGCATCCGAAGAAGTGGGTATTCACCCACGAAAGCTCATGCTCCTATACGTCTGCTAGTCTATAAGGTGCCACAGGACTCTCTGCTGCTTTTACAGATCCAGACTAACACGGCTACCCCTTTGATACTGAACTCTTGATGTTTCTCTGCCCTAATACAAGACATGCAGAAAGACCTGTTATCAGAAAGGCTTCATGAAAGGGGTAAGCAGCTCTGCCTGCTCAAATCTGATTGTTTTTCAGTAATTACCACCCAGCCTCTGCTTGACCTATTTAAAAATACATTGTCTTTGTATTCAGTGCAACAGAGTGAATCAGATTAGGGGCAGAGTAGAGCCTGCTACAGATCAACTGAAAGTGACTGGGGTGCTCTTTATCCAGTAAATAATGTTGAACATCCTCTGAACAAGAATTTGATAATTGGGGTTTGGACATGCAAATTGCATTTAATGAAGACATTTATTTTTTCCTCTAAATAGTTTCAGAAGCTTTATATGCAACTCTGGTGCCACATGGGGGGAAATTGGAGAGTTATATTTATTACCCTGTTCATTTCCCTAGGATAGAGTGGAAGAGTCAAGATACACTTATCTTTACACATTCCCATGTTCCTATTTTACTTCCCCTTTACTAACCTCCACTTATCACACCTTTCTGCCATTCTTTCTCCTTCCCCACAGCCAGTATTCAGTGGGCAGTAGCCCACGAAAGCTTATGCTTTAATAAATTTGTTAGTCTCTAAGGTGCCACAAGTACTCCTGTTCTTTTTACAGCCAGTATTCTGTTCCTTGACCTGAACACCCTTGCATTAAGCTCTTGATGTGCAACCAGCAGTCTGAGAGCACAACTAGCATTCAATGTCTGTTAATACTGAAAGATATATATTTTTCTTGCCTCTAACATGAATACCTGTTAGCACATGTGCTGTTCCAGGAGATAAAAATTACCTAACGTTGGGTTGAGTTTATGCACCAAAGTGTGGTACTGCAGCCTGAACTGAACCTTGAGTAATGTCTGAGTTTATTTTTAAGAAGCTAGGAGACACATGTGGAGTCTGAAATTTTAAAGAGCTCTTAAAATAGAGGTTAAGGGGAAAGGGTACTAAAATGACACAGTTGTGTGGTGGTTATGTAGTCTATTGACTAAGAAAGTTTTAAAGTTGTGTCCTGGTATGTACTTAAAATCCTGTTGCACCATTTTGTGATATGACCCATCAAACCCACCAAACTATCTTTGTAACTAAGGGGGGAGGGGAGGGTTGAGGGGAGAGAGAGAACCGAATTTGTTCCTTATTTTCTAGCTCTGACTTCATTTATCATTTTATTTCGTTGCCTTCCAAAAATTAAGAAAATTGGCAAAACTAATATTTACTAGATCATTTCACAATGGTTCTTTTTCTGGGCAAACGGAGCAGACTCTTATGCACTCTGTGTGTAAATTATACGCACACGATTCAGCATGAAGTGTAATTGTGGTGGCTTGTAGTGTAATTCCAAGGTATGACAATATCTTGGCTGGCGTGCATTAGTTATTCCAAGTTGATGCTCTCCATGCCAACATCTAATGAATAGATTTCTCATTCGTTTTTTTTGGGGGGGGGGGAGTGTATGTGCATGTTAAATCTCAGGCTGGATTGATTTAAATCAGTGATTTAAATGGCCAGTTTTAATTATGATTTTAATCAGCAAGTAGGAAACCTTGGTTTAAGTTATTGATTTTAATCTTGGTTTGCATTTATACTTAGTTATTTTCCTAAAGGAAAGGTTGATTCTCCTTGGCTGGCAACCATTAAAACATGTTGATTTGTAGCTAAATATAGCCTTTACACTCAATTTGGTTCCTCTTTTTGTATATCTATACACTCTATCAATACACATCTGTTTAAGCATTCTTGGCATTAAGTTGAGTTCGTTTAAGGTGGGTATTGGATTCCGCCAAGGGTGCGTCTTGTCCTCATCCTGTTCGTGATTTTCGTGAACACGATATCAAGGCGCAGCCGAGCTGTGGAGTGGATCTGATGCAGGGACTCAGAGGTGCCATCTCTGCTGTTTGCCGATGGTGTTGTCCTTGCTTCTTCAGACTGCAGTGTCTGATGTGCACTCGAATGTTTCGCTGCTGAGTTTAAAACAGCTGGGATGAGAATTGGCACCTCCAAATCAGAGGTCCTGGTCCTCTCCTAGAAGAAGGTGGACTGCTCTCTCCAGGTGAGGGGGGAACAGCTGTTCTCAGTGGAAGAGTTCAGGTATCTAGGGGTCTTGTTCACAAGTGATGGCAAGCGGGAGCATGAGATCAACGGCGGATTGGAGTGGCAGTGATGTGGGCGCTGTACCAATCTGTGGTGGTGAAGCAGGAGCTGAGTTCTTGGACGAAGCTCTTGGTTTACAGGTTGCTCTACGTCCCCATCCTCACCTATGATCATGAACTTCGGGTAATGACCGAAAGGATGAGATCATGGGTACAAGTGGTGGAAATGAGGTTTCTCCACAGGGTGGCTGGCCTTACTCTCCGAGACAGAGTGAGGAGCTCGGCTATTCGGGAAGGCCTCGAAGTAGAGCCACTACTCCTCCGGATCGAGAGGAGCCAGTTGAGGTGGTTCGGGTATCCGCTAAGTGTGCCCCCTGGGAGGCTTCTGTTGGAACTCTACCAGGCACGTCCCACTGGGCAGAGGCCCTGAGGCTGACCCAGGACACGCTGGAGGGATCATATTGCCTGGCTGGCCTGGGGCCTGGGAATCCCGGGGAATCCCCCAGGAGGAGCTGAAAGCTGTTGCAGAGGAAAAGGATATCTGGCCCTCCCTACTCTCCATGCTGCCGCTGCAACCCTCACCAGGAAAAGTGGCATAAAGGAAGAAGGAGAGAGAATTTTTTTAAGCAATTATGTAGCTTAACGTATGTTGAATCAGTCTTATTTTACATTTTTTTAATTTTAGAAAATGGTGAATGATGTATTATTTTCTAGATTAATTTTTGCTCATGATTTGTGTCAAGCTGCATTTGGATGGAATTTGGAATTCAATGAACTATATACAAAACCAATATTAAAATGTTGTTAAAGTAGTTTTATTTAACTATGTGTTTATCAAAACATATTTTGCATTTAAAACCAAGGAGGTATTATCTGTAGTTAGTAATTAAACTGTTGGAATGCTTCAATATTATGCATAATTATTACCAGTATAATACTTATCTGTACTTGTTATTCCTAAGATCATAATTAAAGCCAAGGTTAACACTGCACTATTAAAATAGGCTCAGCATTTAAAATGGTGACCCACTAGACAATTTAAATACTCTGATGCAGAGTTTTTATATAAAGATGTATTTCCATTTTTTGCACCATTAGTTATTTATTTCTATATTATTAAATTGTATAGTGAGAAGACTAGGATTTGTCAGGCACTGTTATAAACCATTGTATGAACCATTATATCAAAACATCATGTTAATGAAATTTGGCTGCTGAGACTGTTGCATTTAGAAACTGATCTTGCGTTGTACAGCTAGATGTTAAAACTGCAAATACTTCGTGGGAAGTGATTTTTTTCATGTATAATTAGTGAAGTTCATTTTCAATACTGAGTATAATGGAAAAAAGTGCCATAAACATGGTTTGTGATGCTAGTAATTTTATCACAGTTTATTATCTAATAAAGATATGGGCAAGGAAGTGTATAGCTCAGGTGAAGGTACTTTGATTTCACCATAGTTGCAAAACTATAACAAATTGTAGTAATAAATGTGATATTAGGTTGTGTTTAGTGAGGCTGAATCTCTCCATAACAGTATGGTTTAAAAAAAAAAAGAAAAGTATTCCTTTTATCTTCATTTTGCCAGCATATATCTCTGTTACAAATTGTGGTAAGAATGAAATTCAAGACAGTAGTATATATGTGTAGGTGTCTACATACAGAATTAAATTCCATAATGACTTCCAGCGTTTCAAAATAATTAGTATGTTTTGCTTTTTTCTCTTTGAATCACTGTATACTCGAGAGCTCTTCTTTCAGTAAAATTCATTAAGCTAAATACAAACGCTATGCAATCATTCTTCCAATGTATTCTCTTACTTCCCGGACACTGGTGCTGTATTCTTTTGAAGCCTTCTAATAAAAGGTGTTATGTGTTTTTATATGCTTCCAGTGTGTTCAGTATCAAGAAAATAAACCTATGATGTTGCTCTCTGCTGCATTACATAGTATAATCACCCAACTTTGTGGCTGTTAAATGGTTTTGATGGTGTGCATATGCATAAGGACTGGGAATGGCTGAGCCATTACAAACATTGAATCTATCTCCCCTTGTAAATATTCTGACACTTCTTATCAAACTGTCTGTACTGGGCGATCTTGATTATCACTTCAAAAGTTTTTTTTTCACTTACTTAATTACCTCTCAGAGTTGGTAAGACAACTCCCACCTGTTCATGCTCTCTGTATGTGTGGGTATATATATCTCCTCAATATATGTTCCATTCTATATGCATCCGAAGAAGTGGCCTGTAGCCCACGAAAGCTTATGCTCTAATAAATTTGTTAGTCTCTAAGGTGCCACAAGTACTCCTGTTCTTTTTGCATATTTTGTATGTCTCTTACGGAAAACTTGTTCCAGATTTGCTGAGGAATATGTTACATCAAACTGTCAGTTGCCTCCTGAAGTGTGGAATCTGAATTCATGCTGCTGACGTTGGTTTGCATTAGAGTCAAACTTACATGCGGAACTGTTAGTGTTATCTCTTCGAACTGAAGTTCTGCGGAACAGTGAGAAGTATGGCAGGCTGCAATTTTCGTACACTTTCTTTTTTTTTCAAGAAATTTGATTGAATCCACAATCATGAAAGTGGGAGATTAACAGCTGCTTTTACACACACTGTAAGAACTGCCGTACTGGGTCAGACCATGGCCCATCTTGCCCAATATCCTGTCTCCATTGGTGGCTTGTATCAGAGCTTCTGGGCGAGTGTGCAGAACAGGACAATTATGGAGTGATCCATCCCTGTGTTCCACTCCCAGCTTTTGATATTCAGGCCTTTAAAGTCATCCTGAGCATGAGGTTGGCTAATAGCCATCAAGGGGCTTGTCTTTTGACTATCACAACATCCCATGGCAATGAGTTCCATGGGTTAGTTGTGTATTGTGTGAAAAAACACTTCCTCTTGTTTGTATTAAACTGGCTGCCTGTTAATTTAATTGGGTGACCCCTGGTTTTTGTATTGTGAGAAAGAAGTGGTATTTACCCTATCTCCACTTTTTCCGCACCATTTCTATTATATACCTCTATCGTATCCCCCCTTATTGTCTCTTGTCTAAGTTGAACATCCCTAATATTTTTAGTTTCTTCTGGTATGGAAGCCATTCCATATGCTTGATCATTTTGATGAACCTTTCCCTGTTCCATCATATCCTTTTTGAGATGGGACAACTTGAACTGGACATGGTATTCAAGGTGCGGCCACACCATAGATTTATATAGTGGCATTATATTTTCTCTCTTATTTTCTTTGACTTTCCTAATAGTTCCTAACATACCATTAGCCTTTTTAATCACTGCTATGCTCTGAGGAGAAGTTTTCAGTGAACTATCCATGGTGACTCCCCAAGATCTTTCTTGGGTGGTAACAGCTAATTTAGAAACTACAGCCCCTGGCATTCCAATATTAGTATTCCCATGAGTAAAATATAGGAATTACACTTAATCATGCAGTGGCTTTTGCAGTTTGCACTCTTGCAGACTTGTGTGAGATCCTCATACAAGTGAAAATGGGTGACCGATGTCAGGAACTCAGGAATTCAGAGTTTGACGCAGAGTCCCCCTGCCCTAACACTAACAAAAACATTCATCTTTAATACAAAGCTTCCAGTTTCTGTAGCCATTTATTCTGCTTCCTTAGAACTGAGAAAGAGCTAATGGAGTCTGCTTTCCTTCTGAGGTCAGCTTCACTCGGTCCCTGCCACAACATACCTTCCTAAGGGCTAGAACTCTGACTTTTAACCTTCAACAAGCTGTTTATTTTCAGCTGGGAGTAGTTCTATAAGAACCTCTCTACCCATTTTTTTCCTTCTTGGAGCATCTTATGAACTTGTTAAACCGTTAGCTTCAATCATCACTTCATAACCCCCCTCTGCCCTCCTGTTTTCTCAGTGTGAGATGTGGACATGATTTAATTATCATCCTCACAAGTAATGTGGTAGTAATACCCTAAGTTACTGCCATGTGGAGCTAACACAGGGGTAGGCAACCTATGGCACAGGTGCCGAAGGTGGCACGTGAGCTGATTTTCAGTGGCACTCACACTTCCCGGGTCCTGGCCACCGGTCTGGGGGGCTCTGCATTTTAATTTAATTTCAAAATGTTTATGAAGCTTCATTTAAAAACTTATTAACTTTACATACAACAATAGTTTAGTTATATATTATAGACTTCTAGAAAGAGACCTTCTAAAAACATTAAAATGTATGACTGGCACGCGAAACCTTAAATCAGAGTGAATAAATGAAGACTCGGCACAGCACTTCTGAAAGGTTGCCGACCCCTGAGCTAACACCTATTGGATGATCTTATATTAACCAGTAAAACTCAAGTCCTTAGTGTGCTTAAAGAAATGCAAATCCACCTGAAAGTCATGCAGTCACTTACTGGCTCTATTGTCATGTAAGACATTTGCATATCAATAACCAGTATTAGCTTATATTTAATGGATTTAAATCCTTGGTGTGGTTCTGCCAATCTACCCAATTACATGTCCTCATAAAATATACACACGGAAGGTGGCGTTATGGAACAACTACATTTTTAGGTTTTTCATTATGTTAAGCCTATGTGGGGAGCAGGGATCCTCTTTTTTAGGATTTCCTCCTTTGTGCCCTCTTCTGGTTGGTAACTGCCTTCTAAAGGATCCACACGACAGCATCTGGGGGTAGGGATGGGACTATAAAGCCCATCCTAACTGATCCTAAATTTCCTAGTGGATCCTGTCATAGCACAAAGTGGTGATCTTTGCTTCTTCTACTCCTTTTGCTGAGAGCTGAGCACTCTGCCTTCACAGGATGTCCAACCCTGATTGGTCTGTGGAACTGGAAAAGAGGCTTGGGCTGTAACTTTGGTCTCCTAGGTAGTTTTAAAAAAAAAAAAGACAATCGTAACTCTGGTGATGAAGTTAACTCTTAATTCTTTTTTCATTATTCCTCAAACCAATAGATTCTGTTCTGTTTGGTACAGCGACAGCATGTTACATCTGGAATAGCCAAGTGCTAATTATAATGAGCAAAACATGAAGTCTGTCATCAGCTCAATGGAATTTCTCCTTTCCTTCCCTTTTAGGCTGTGATGCGGACTTTGAAACGCTGAAATAGAGCTGCTGATCTTGATGTACTTCACTGATTCCCTCTGTCAACTACGGTCCTCTGATCTGCCATCACACTGTCTTTTACATAAAACATAAAATAAATAAAGGGAAGCATCACTCAAGAACTTAATTTAGTGAAACTGCTGTATAAGATGGCATTTGTCGTCTTGGAATAGAGTGCTTTTGTTAGCTTTTTTCTAATATCAGAAATAAGCAATATTCTGAAGCATGGTTTGAAAATCATTTTGATTATCTGATATCTTGGATTTCACCCACCCTTTTCAATGCCTTTCATCATCCCTTTCCTCATTATTTTGTGTGTCCCTTTCTTAAGTAGAGGTCTTTGAATTTCCATACCCTAGTTTGGTTTGGTCCTAGAGTCTTGCTGGCCTTTTTCTTTTCTAAAAATCTGGGCAGGACTGTTCATTGGTAAATTTTGTTTGTAGTACAAAACCTATACACAGGCAGTGCTGCTAATGTTAAAGAAATGGGTAGAACCTAAATGATCATTGCAGCTGAAATTTAATTTCTAATGCATATCCCCTAGCTCTTCCCTCCCTGGCTGGGTTCAATGGGGATCTCAACCCGTGTAATGTAAAGTAATTATTTTTGGTGACATCTTTATACTTGATCAAACTGGTGGCAAAAATCATAACTTTGAACTTACTTGCTTTTGTGGGCATAAACCTTAAACAGTGCAGAGGTCTCAGTAGCTTCATTTTGTAGGTTTGGCCGGCAAAGAGGAAAAATGGTGGCCATCAAGCAGCTAATGCTCTGCTGTTTTACAGTATAACTAACTTAGTACAATACAACTGACATACGACAATAATTGATGCTACAGAAAATCCTAAGCATATATTGGATAACTTAGAACTGAAGCCTACTCCCTATGTTATACTCTTAGGTACAAAAAAATTAAATTTCCCCTGTTGAATTTCAGGGCAAGCATCCCACAGGTGATAGTTTGGTGTTTGTCTCTCACCTGGCAATGGTGTGTAGATTGGTTTTGGGTAGAGCTGTATGCTAAGATAATATGCTTGGCTCCTTATCTCAAATGTTTTGATGGCTTGTGTCCTTTACCAGGTTAACTGAACCTCTCACCCCTCCTTGTCTTTCCGAGCCCACCTCCACACAGATCTCTAGCTATCACCTATCTTGGGGGAGAATCTCCCACGCTGACTGACCTGTAGTCCCCTGTGATCAACTACGATTACTTTTTGGAAGAACTGACTTTTCATTTCCATTCGAGAGTAATGACAGTGGTAGCCAGTAACTAAACAGGCAAAGCAAAATTATGATTATTTAGACCAAAAGCATTTAAGAGAAAACAGATTTTATAAAATAAATAAAAATAAACCAATCTATAACCATACTTGCCCGCTACTAAGGCTTACCTTCCCCTCTACCTTCTTTGGGAGAAAGTCCAATTACTAGAGACTCACTATTTTTCAGCCTGTCTCCTGCATAGTGCTGACAATTGACCATTGTGAGCAGCTTTTTAAGAAGGGCTCTTGAGAAGGGCTTTTTAACTTAGTGTTGTTTTTGATCTCTGGGCTCCTAGTCTGGCAAAACAAGGTGGGCATCTTCGATGGAGACAGGATATAGGATTCTCTAAGCTAATAGTTCTTATCTGGGGATCTGTTGTGTTGCCTTCCTGTTTGTTCTTGCAACAGCCCCCAATTAATTAACACAATATGGGTGTATAATAAGCATTCCACTACCCAATATACAATAACTTCACCTCTCTCTAAGGGCACATACTGTGTTCATAAAATAAAAGTTAGATTATTATCTAGCAATTCCACATCGACCGCAGCTAGGACAAATAATTAACTAAATTTCTTAATCTGAATAGGCAGGTCACTTGTGCTGGGAAGTGTTATATTCTGTGTGTTTAGTAACTCATGCTAGTAAAGTTGTATCTTGGGATCACCCTGTGTGGCTTATTTTACTTAAATCATACAGCTGGTGTTTTTTTTAACTGATCAATAACCCAATTTTAAACTTTTCCTGAGACACGAGATGCCCACAGGAATCTGTACTTAAATATATGGCAATAGTCATGTAGATATTTGTGCACGTTACTCTGTTTGTTTCAAGGTATGGATGAGTATAGCTTCTGGGGAGGAACATGGTAAAGTTCATTAGAAGTGATCTCTGCCTTCATGACAAAAGGTCTTCCTGATAAACTGTCAACAGTATCACTTCCTGATTTAAAAACCAGAAGATGAAGTTTTTGAGACTGCCACATACTTACCATTAGCTGGCAGTTTCAGATGGAACTGGACTCAGTCAAGAGATTGCACTACCATCTCACCCCTCCAGGTCAGGGCTGATTCACATCGTAGAAAGATTGCACTGCTGTTATTGGCATTGTATCTGTTTTATGGATGAATAGAAGGCTTCAGGCTCCAAGTCTGTCAGTCCACTACCTTTGTATCAGTGCACAATTCATTATAAAGGAAGAGATGAAATCTTAACCTTTAAAAGAATGTTTTCTGAGGATTGTTTAGACAGGCAACATAAACTCTTTCCTCCAAAGTCTTGAATTTCTGAAAACAGCCTGAGGGATGCATTCAAACTCATACCTACTAGTAGTCTAGTCTTGGAAAGCTTTCAAACATGGTTTAAATGAATTTATTCCTGTTCCACACAGAGGGAAAACCTGCAGTAGTTTGAACTCTTTTTTGTAAAATCTGTTTCCTTAACATTATCTTTTTGGTAGGACAGTCGTAAGCTTTCCTCCCTTCCTACCACAACCACATCTTATTTTTCAAGGAATAATGCCAACAAAGACACTGAGAAGTGTCAGCGTAGCTTCCAATTGTATTGTATCTCATTCTGTTATCTTTTAGCACTGACCTGAAATATCTGAGTTCTTTTGGAATCACCTTGTGGATAAGTGCTTTTGCATTACCCTGTCACATTTCTGCTGCTTCAGCATTTCTCAACTCATTCAACCTTTGGACTTTCAAAAATAACTTGTTGACTTCTTTCCAAAACCTTCCCTGGTTGTGTACGTTCCCTCTCTTCAGCCTAAGCCTTCTTTCATGGTGTATTTACTCCCTCTAACTATGTCTGTACTAGGCCATTTCTTAGCTCTTTGGGTTGAGTGAGAATCACTTCAGAGAATACTCTTACTTGTTCACTGTTGATCTCTTTAGCATCTCTTGCTGGTTAGATACGATGGATTTACCTAAATTTGAAAGTAAGGTCTTCTCTCGTGGATTTATGCAGGAATGCCTCCCTGTTTGGAAACTCTCTTATTCTGAAAAAGTGTTTCCTTCTGGTTTAGTTTAGTTTAATCCAGTTATCATAATCCAAACTGGAATAAATGTCCTCACATGGAGTTATTTAAGAATTCACGCCCTACCTTAATCTGAATTAAGTTGTAGACAAGCCCCTAGCAATAATCATGCGGAGTGTTAACATATATGCATTTAACATTTGAATTAAATTACCGGTATATCATCCTTAATGTTTGTATAGGAGGCCTCTATATTTTGGAGTACTGGATTTTTACATTAGTCCAAATAAATATAAATGTGGAACATTTTGTAACATGGTTTTGGTAAGGAATGTTATATGGTTCCTCGAACTGAGCAAACTGTATAAAGAAAAATGCAGCTGCTTTACTTCATTCGCTCAGATTTGCATTGTTTTGGCAGTCATTAGTAACAAATGAGGCTGCAGTTTAATTTTTGTTATTAAAAACTGAAAGGACAGACTCCTTGCCACACCAAAACAAAGCCACTCATCAGGAGTAGTATATTTGCTATGTTTTGTTCACTTAAATCCCACTTACCAGCCACTTGGAATGAAAACTTATGACAATAAATAAAATTTTAACTTCCAAAATAGTGGGATGTTCCTGAATTCATGTGAAATTATTTTGCTTCCCCAGACTAGAGTTTACTAACACAAGACATGAAAACTAAAGCATTAGTAAATGTTTTAGCAATTAAACCCTCTATTCTATGGGTGCTTTTCTTTCATTAAAAGCTTTCTATTAATTCAGCCCTTGAGCTCTGCCAGTGATACCAGCCTTGATTATCCTTTCACCTGTTTCCCCAGCAAACATCTTCATGCTGTCTTTCCAAGCTGCACCTATTCTTGGAGTGCCCTCCGTGCTCTGCTCTGCTAAGCCACCACTCTTTGGGTGCTATCAAATAATAAACAATGTGAGTTGTAGTCCAAGGAATAGCTCCTTTAAGACCATCACAACCACTGCACTGAATATTGTGCTGAGCAGAAGTACGGAGGAGTGCAAACCTGTCAGACTATGAATAATCTCATATGGAAAAAGAACAGGAGTACTTGTGGCACCTTAGAGACTCCGAAGAAGTGGGCTGTAGCCCACGAAAGCTTATGCTCTAATAAATTTGTTAGTCTCTAAGGTGCCACAAGTACTCCTGTTCTTTTTGCGGATACAGACTAACACGGCTGCTACTCTGAAATCTCCTATGGGTATATTACCTTGTGGTTTCCCTTCTGCATCCAGATTCCCTACGCTTGTAGTTGCGTGTCAATTGAATCCCAGGTATGATCAAATTGGTTAGGTTAGCGTCGGTCAGCAGGCCCTGATGCATGCACCTACAGTTCAGAGAGAACATCTATGTGAAGGTCCCTTGGCATTTGCACACCATCATGATCTGAAACTACCAATGGCTTCTTGACCTTTTATTGAGTTTCGAACCTATACTAATTTCATTGTAAAGGACTTGTTCCCAGTACAAATATATAAACAATCTGTAGATGTTTTATCTGTTTCTCAAATTCAGGTAGCAGCTTTAGGCTTTCTATCAATAATTAGATTATTGATCCCTTTTAATTATATAGTATTAAATAAGCTGCACATGCCTGGGTAGGTCTGGTGTTTAATACCTTTTCCATATAGACATACGTTCAAATCTGATCCAAGGCACAACACAGCCACTAGAGGGCACATGTCAAGACCACGTGATATCACTCTGTATACAAAAGAGGCCTACATCTAGAATAGTAGAGTTGTTTGCAAGTTAGGATTATATTTCAGGACTGTTGCTATGGGGATACGCTCTGACCAGTAAGGCATTGTTACTGCATGCATGCCCTGTAACCCTGGATGCTTTTGTGCTGTGCAACTTTTGCTCAGAACCCTGACACCAGCAGCATGGTCACAGCACAAGGGCCTCACCCTGGCTTCCATCAACCTGATTACTCCTTGTGGGGCGCACCAACTGCCTTTCCAGTCCCGAGTCTCCCCAAAACCATCTCTCTGCCAGTGTCTAGTCCCTTTCACTGGGCATTCACAGAAGTTAAGTTTGCTGCCTCCAAAGAGATAGGGTTCACATCAGCCTGTTAGGTTTGCTGAAGACTCATGCTTACTCCAATATAACAGCACTGAAATGGTTTGTAGAAAAGTAAGAATACATTTATTAACAAAACATAGATTTGAGTGATTTCAAACAGTGAAAGAGATGCATGAGGATTATAAATGAAACAAAAATAACATGCTTTCTACTGTCTAAAACTCAATTTTAGCAAGAGATAGCTTTGCCTAACATAGTTTCTTCCTTGCATCAACTTGTTGGTATTCTCCAGCATGGCTCGCTGCTCCAGCCATGACCCTATCCTCACAGAATCAAAGAGCTGGTTTCTTTGTTCCCTGAGGAGATGGATACCCTAAAGTCTTTCAGCAGGTCCTTATATCCTTAAAGTTTATCTTTGTTTTCAAAGTCAGGAAGCCCTTCTGGGGCTCAGCTTTCTGTGTCCACCAAGGAGTGGACACCGTATTAATTTTTGCAGTCTCATGTGATTTTGCAATGCAAATGATCTTTCTGTGATCTCTGATGCAAATAATAGTCCATTGTTCTTGGCCACACCTGGCTTGATTTGTGATTGGCCTGAAGAGGTGTTGGCCATTCTCCTCTGGAAAAAAACTCTTTTGTCTCCTTGGTCTGGTTATATACTTCAAAGCATAATATCAGGCCTGGTCTATCTAAATTACGCAACTTCAGCTACGTACTTAGATCTACTCGCCGCGGTGTCTTCACTGTGGTGAGTCGACAGCTGACACTCCCCTGTCGACTCTGCCTGCGCCTCTCACTCCGGTGGAATACCGGAGTCGACGGGAGAGCGCTCGGCGGTCGATTTATCGCATCTAGACTAGATGCGATAAATCAACCCCCTCTGGATCGATCACTGCCCGTCAATCCTGCGGGTAATGTAGATAAGCCCTCTGAGAGTATCCATAATTTCACATACAGCATTGTTACATATATTTCAAAGTGATAATAATGACCAACATGCTGTTAGTTTTCAAATTATATATTACAGTGGTTCTCAAACTGTGGGTTGGGACCCCAAAGTGGTCTGGGGCTGAAGCCCTTGAGCTTCAGCTTTGGCCCCCCTGCCCAGAGTGGTGGGGCTCAGGCTTTGTCACCCCACCCAGGGCAGTGGGGCTTGGGTGGGCTCAGGCTTCGGTCCCACCTCTGGGGGTCGTGTAGTAATTTTTATTGTCAGAAGGGGGTCACGGTGCAATGAAGTTTGAGAACCTCTGGACTACAAGATACCTTTTAAATAACATCATGACAACAGTGTGTGTGAGGTGTGTTGAGCTGGTCAGGCCAGCTGAGTTTTACTGTTCCATACCAGGGGCCCCTTGCTATCTGGCATTGGGGTGCTCTTGGGGCCACAGGGATTGAAATAGTAGGGGTCACTGCAGATCAGTATAGAGATTCACTGGAAGAGCTGTAGGTGGCTGGCTTACATATGTGTAATGCAGTGGTCCCCAAACTGTGGGGCATGCCCCCCCTAGGGGGCACAGAGGAACTTTGGGGGGGTGCAGTGAGGCCTGGGCCAGCCCCCATGGGGGGCGGGGAGGGAGTGCCGCCCACCCCTGCTCTGCCCCCAGCTCTGCTCTGGCCCCACCCCTGGTCCCAGCTGCAGCTTGGGCCCCTACTGCAGCTCTGCTCCCAGCCCCTGCTCCCAACCGCGGTTCCTGGGGGGCACAGACAGGGTCCATTATGAGTAAGGGTGGGCATGATGAAAAAAGTTTGGGGACCATTGGCATAATGCCATTCTAGATCCAGAACTCTGTTAATTTTCATCAATTCACCCTCTGTTTTTTGCCACAGTAAAATATTGTACACCTTTGTAATACATTTCATTCCTTTTCTGATTGGAACACCAGACAGAGTACAGTAAAAGGAATCTAAGATGTTATATGCAAAGTTCTTTAGTCTATCTTGTGTTGAATTGTTTTCTGCTCCTAGAAGGAAACTAGGAGCAGGCCAGTGCTTTTTAACTTTTCTGCTTTATGTGAGGGGTCAGGAGCCTTATGCTTTGTGCCATATGTACTCTTTGTTCATCTCCCTTAAAAATTATATGGAGATATAGATCTATATGGTCCAGAAAGTAGAAGGCTCTTTTTTAAGGGGGATACATAAAGTGGATTTTAGGAAGACTCTTCAATGTGAGTGTTTGCTTGGGACATTGAGGGAAAGGTCCAAGTTCTCCTTTTAAAACAAACTGTTCTGATCAACAGACTTCATAACTAATATCACCCAAAACATTTCATCTGAGTTACGTTAAATAGCAGAAGCCTTTTGTTTCTTCCGAATTCTTGCATCCACCTGTGAATTCCAACTGCTTGGTAAAGATAGTGTGGCAATTCCTTACTTCAGGAGTATACCAGGCTGGTTAAATATTGGTAATTGACATTTACCTCAGTCACATCATGCAGATACTACTCAGGAGGATGAGGGGAATTGAAGCAAGTCTTGTTTCCATTCCATTACCTTCTCAAAAACTCTTAAAATGCCCGTTTGTACCTTTTCCTTTTCTCCCCCCAACCCTGTGTAGCTAAATTCAGATTGGGCCGCACTACTGGATGCAGGTTTCTTAATTAATAGTGCCCTTGGCGTAGACATTTTTGTATTCACATATTCCATCTGGAAATAATGAATCTGGATATTGGAACAGTATAACTAGAGACTCTTGCTTTTCTTGTAAATGGGTTCGGTTAGCTGCTATGTAACAAGAGGTTTTCATACTAGATGGTGCTCAGCTCTTGTGTGTGTGTGTGTGTGTTTGCTTTCAGAGCACTTTGAAATATGCATTGCTACTTGCTAATAGACTAAGTTGCTATTCTAAAAATGGTTGGTTGAAGAATTGTTAACAACTCAGGCAGCTGTAAAGCGGTAGAACCTCTGTGGGCAACTTTTGGCGTCCCCTAGTCAGTTTTTGTGCATGTAGGTTAGTGTGCAGTATAAAGCACAGTGGGTGGAGCAGTGCAGCTGCCTGCAGGGAGACTGCATTTTTTCAACTTGCCAAATTTAGAATACATAATTTCAAGGTTCACGGAGGTGCTTATAATTCAACTATACAGTCCTTTCGTAGTGTTCTGGCTGGCAGGTAGCTGGGTCCTCTCTGGCCTGAAGTGAATGAGGCATCCAGTAGTTCAATTAAAAGCACCATCAGGAATCTTTATAATTACATAGATAGACATCTACCTCCATCTATAATCTGCTTTACTAATATCGCATGTAGTCTTGTTCTGAAGATTTGAAGAACAGGGATATTTATAGCATTAACAATTCCTTGTTTAACAACCCTGTCTTCCTCCTTTTTTGCAGTTCAGGTTCACTTTTATTGGTATCTTTCTAGGCCTCTGTATTGCACTCCTCACCCCCATAGTGGGTTTTTACAATATGTGCAATGTTCTGGGGATGTCGAGGGTCCTTCTCCTGCAGTGCGTGGCTTGTGTTCTCAAACATGGAAACCTCCCTCCCCCTTCCCCTGGTCAGCTTGCTTTGATCTTGGTTCGTCCCACAGCTGAACTGTCCCAGCCTGCCACAATGAAAACATGTCAAAGGGGTCATATATCGTAACCCCTTCTCCCTGGCACTGCTCACCAAAAATGACTCATGCACCCTCTGCCAGCCATCTGATACTCCCTAAGCTGGGAAACACTGCCTTAAGAAATAGATTTACAGCCTTAATTATAATGTAACCAAGTTTTACTTTTTTGTGTTTTTGCGAGTTTTCTTACGTTTTAGAAAGGTGGAGATCCAAGCTACATGAGAATTGAGCTTGCTCTTCCCCCGGGTAGCTTCCCCCGCTGCTTTCTTCCCTCTGTCTGGTCAGATTGACACCGCGGGGAGTGCAGCTTAATAAGAGTTGAGGAAATTGCTTCTAATAATTAAATTTCCCTATGGTCTCCCCTAAATTATCCAAAAGCACCAGGCCTCCTTAATACCAACCTATTAATACAAGGTGAAGTTTCTAGGGTAAGCCATTTTGGGATTGTTAGAAGTAATCACCATTGCAAAATAACTTCCCACGTGGAGACTGCATAGACACAATAAATCAGTATAACAGGATCACAAAGGGTTCCCAGGAATAGAAGATGAATGGTTTTATGTGTTGTTATTCTGCCTTCAATAATAATGCAAAATTAAAGTAACAAAGGCCGAATAAAGGACAAGCTATTTATTTACAGCGGCTGTCTTTTCTACTCCTCACCCAAACGATAGCCAGGTGTTGCAGCTCTTACTGTTGTGCTTTTCTGTTTAGGGCTGGGATGGGAAATGACGTGGTTTCTCTGCCCTTCCTCAGTCCCTCTGATATCTAGCCCCACACACTTGTGGTTTAACTTAGTGGAGCTCTTCTTGGAACCAGAATTCCAGTCTTAAGCTGCAGGGAAATGGGTGATCAAGGCTTTAATCATGTGATTTCATGACAGATTCTGTTCCCTCTCCCCCTTAAATTTCTCCTTTTGGAGGTTTACTTTTTCATGATGAAAAAGCGGAGGAGTGCCCTGGTCTCTCTGTCATCATACATTGTGCCAGTGACTGCCATCCAAGGACGGGAACCTTGGCCAAGCTCTGAGCCCTTTCTTGCCCTACTGGCCTATTTAATAGCATTAGCAACCCAAAACAACTCCTTCCCTTAAATTGTCACCTTCAGAACTCTCTCCTATTTAACTACCCTAGGCTCCCTAAGCTCAGCATCTGGCAGGGTCGAACCACCTGGGGAACCAAAAACAGATACAAATCTTAATTCCTAGGTGGCAGCCACAATACTTTGTCGCACAACCGCTGAGCTGCCGCAGTTCTCACCACTCTGAGCATTACACAATGATTCATGGCAAAGGGGCTGCTTTAACTCTGAATTTCCTGACTACACTTGATTTATGCTTTGACTGTATTAAACGTTTTAAAAAATGTAATTAGGCAAATGATTTCAAAGCAGAGCATTCATTCGACTGCAAAAAATCCACAGAACTGCAGGATTGCTCTGTGCAGCCGATAAATATTCTGACAGTTCCCAGCAGGGTAGAAATTGAGGAATCCAGTGGATTGGTTTTTCCCCTCTAGTGAAACTCATCTTTGTGAGGTTGGTGTTTCACCTGCAGATGTTTTATTTATGCTTTGAAAGAATGAAATCCCTCATGAAATGTATAGAATAATAGAGGAAAGGCAGTAATGCTTGTGCTCCATCTTTACCTCATTTGCTGTGGTTGCAGCACCACTACCACCAATGTAGTGCCTTTACCTAAGGCTTATTAAGTTACTGGCTGTGCTGCTACCCACTGAAGGCTTTCGCCAGGTGTTTTCCCTGACCTGTTAATCGGATTAGTTGTTGTGTGGCTTAATCATCAATTGGTATGCTGAAAGGGAAATCTACACAAACATAAAACCCAGTCTTACTGATCTAGCACAGGAAGCTTGAGAGGAAATGACACTGAAATATTGTAGATCCAAAAGTCAGTGCCAAGCCCTGGATGTGTAATACCACAGCATTGCAGTTTTCTTGAGGCGAGGAGAAGTATTTGTACGTGATCTGTGTGGATTTGATGTATCAAATATACATTCTCTACGGGTGTGATCTCTTTTATAGATTGGTTTTTCATGACAGTGGTAAAGCTGCTAAATCAATAACTTCCTGTTACTGCCCTTTCTTATGAAAGCTGAACCTAAATATTAAGTTGTGTACATAAAACAGAGAATATAACCTACCTCCCCCAAATCGAAAACCTATTGATAACATCAGTCTGAGAACATCCCTCTTCCCCTTCTCCATTCCTCTCCTCTGCAGATAAGATTTCTACAAGACTGTTAATTAAGGAGTCCTGTTCCTGAAATTATTTTTGTATGAGTCTTGGGATTCAAATATTTATAATAAATATTGTCCAATAACTATATGCATAGGATTGTAGGGATCCATAGGACAAGACAATCATGTTATTGCCAATATATGTGGCAAGTGGATCAATGTGTATGCATCTTTCTTTTGGCCTTTCCTACACTGATTGTTTTAAAATAAATAAACCAGCACTGTTGCAGAGGCTATTATAGGCAACATCTGGCCTCTGATTTCTCAGATAGGATGGGGGCTCCGTATTTTGAACACTGGAAGGCTGGCTATGAATGTCTTTGTGGTTTGTCATGAGGACAGGCACTCTGTCATTTACTGGAAGCAAAGGATGACTGACGTGTGTGTAAACTGTATATAAGATAAAGTATAGATGCTTAAGACTCTATTTAAGCATATTTTTAAATTGTAAAATAGTCTTTAAATATTCAAGTTTTTATGTAAAATTTCCTAAATACTACAATAACTAACATTTTTCAAGTTAGTTGCTAAATGTTTACAAATATGTAATATTATCTTAGACACCACATACCTATATCAACCAGGCACAGTGTTAATTTTTGGAATGCTGGCAATTTTTTCTAAACAATTTTTCCTTTCCAGATGTGATTTCAGGGATCTTCTTCACAGGGTAACTGGTAATATCATCAGTCAAACCAAGGCTGTAAAAGTGTGCTCCGTGGTCTGTTTTTCTTTTTGTAAAATTGTTTCTAGCCCACTTGGTTTTTGAGATAGACTTGAAAATATGAAACGAGTAAAACAATGTAATGTTTTCTTCCTGAGTCTGCAGACAGCCTGAAACAAGTATGAGATGCTCCCTTTCAATGCAGCAACTTTGAAACCCAAAGATGCTTTATTAAATCTCTGTTTTAACTGTTTCGCTGTTACGCATGCTATAAAAACATCCAGCTAATGCATTTAGTTTATAGTCTAAAACTGCTTTCCATGCCTTCTTCAGTGCCAGAAGCAACAACTCCTCCCACTTCAGCTTTCCCCTTACAATGTCTTCAATGCAGTGTATTGTCAAATACTGGAGTCTGTGGCATATTGAAAACTAACAATTGTTGTGTAGGGGGCAGGCACCATTAAAATTTAAAGTTCACATAATAATGAGTGTAATCAATTGATAATATTCCTAATCATGCTGACTAATATTCTCATTGTTTCCTTGCACGACCCCATCAGTGAAGCTCCATCTATGCTCTTGTCTTTATACTTGGATTGTAAGGTCTTTGGGGGCAGGGACTGTCATTTGGTTCTATGCATGTACAGCACCTAGCACAATGGGGTCCTGGTCCATGACTGGGGCTCCTCGGCACTAGGATAACACAAATAATAATAATAAAATAGTCTATTGTAATTAATGTAGTATTCAGTCTCTCGTTTAGTTCATTGAAAAATCAAGTTTTTAATTTAAATTAAATTACTTGGGAATTTCCAGACTGCTGTATGGGAGTGCCACAGAATTAAAGAACCTTGCTGCAGAATTAGGTATAGCTTGATTTGTGGAGAATGCAAGACCTTACTTAAAACTCTGCAGGGATCTTCACCTATTAAACAACTTCAGATGCTTCTGCTATCCTGAGCTGTAGCATATGAAATACAGAGTTCTAGATTGAATAGTTGATTTTTAGCTAACTATTTGGTGTGGGGAGGGGAATGATTTTCAATTTCTGTTTAAAATGTGGTGTTAATGTTTAGATTCTGTTGAGGTTTTGGAACTTAAACAGTCTCCTGTATTTCAGTTTGCTTTGAAATGGAATCTCAAGCTAATCAGAGTAAATAAGACCAGATCATAGATGGTGATGTACAGTTCTCAGTGTGAGTGTGTGGATATTATAGTGTGGTAATATTGCATAAATAAGCAAAACTTGTAGCTGTGATTGCATAAATAGAATCATCAAAAGACCGTCCAGATCAGGACTCCCCAAGGTTATTGCTCTTGAAGTCATTAAGGTGATCGAAAATCATATTCACACGGTAAAGTCAACTGACATCACTTTCATACTTGTTCATCAGTGCCTTTCAGCTTGGTATTTTGACAGCTCTAAGGCTACAATTGTGGCATCAGCTAGAACGACAGATATAGCTGGATAGCATTTGCAAAGGAATGGAAATCCAGATTGTCCTGTCTGATAGCTGTGACAAGAGGCAAAGGCTTCTTGCCAAGGGCTAAAGAAAATTATTCCAACAAATATTATAAAAAAAGGAGACTGTACCAGGTGTGCCAGTGCCCAATAACAGTAATAGAAAATTATTATTACCTCTTGTAACAACTAGTGTAAGATAAGAGAAGCCAGCATGGTCTTCAGGTGCTGTAACAATCAGTGGCCCAATAACTTTAAAAAATAATTAGTGACTCTTTATTTTAAAAATATTATAAACTACTATCTAAGTAGAGGGTACTGACCTAAAGCCTCATAGAAACTTTTCAGATAATTGCTTTTAGCGTAAGGGAGTGTTTTCTAGCATCCTGAAAGTATGTATTGGGCAAAAGTAATGTGATGGAAAATAACTAAGAGAGAAAATTATGACAGAGGAAAATGCAGCATGCAGAGGGATGGAAAAACACCTGTGTAGAGACAAACTAACTCTAAAGATCTGGAAGAGATGAGAAGGAAATAGGTTTAAAAGCTAAAAGAAAGACATTAAAAACAAAACCAAGTGTTAAAGAAAGGTATGCCTTCCCAGTCAGAAGTTGAGGTAAAATTCTAGGATCAATGAACGCTCCTAGACAGCAGGTTAATTAGTATGTCAGCATTGTTCAAAGATTGAATGCACTCTTCCAGTACCTGGAAGAAACGACTGTCCATGGGTTAGTGCATAGTGATGCTTTTCAGTCCACTTAATCTTAAAACCAAAGGTATATGATTTCATATACCAATGCCCTTGGCAAATCTTTTTGAGAAGAGGGTAATGGCTGTGAATTTGTAAGCTGCAAATTTGTAGGCTATAAAGTTGATAGAGTTGTGAAGCAAGTGCTCTGGGCCGACTGTGGGAACAAAGATGCGTGCTGCTTTGTTTCTCAGAGCTGTGAAAACTGAAATGTAAATAGTTCAATGCAAAACAAAACAGATTCTACAAAACAGTATAATGAATGAGTAGTTGTGGCTTTTGATTAGCAGTGTGGACCTGTATCCCGATATGTCTAATGTCTTTAGCATTATATGTAGAGCTGAATGAAGAGACCTTGATGGGGGAAGCATGGGAGATATCACCCTACTTCCAGTAGATTCACCATTGAGTTTAATTGTCTGCCTACTTTAGAAGGTAGCCTGTAGGAAGTTTTAAAGCCCATGACTTGAGCTCTCGAGTAGCTCATTGAAACTGAGTTCATACAAACTTTTCTGCAAGTTCTTACTGTGCCCACAACACATCAGTAATATGCCAATGATACCTTTCTTTCCACTAATAACAAAGCCACGTGTGCCACCATTGTACTTGATTATGGTGTTCAAGTACAACTTTGTGTTTAACAGCTAAGTGACCAACGGTATAGGTGTCCGCATGTGATGTTATCTGATAAAATATGACCATGTAGATCATTGTTGCTACCAGTGTTATATAATTGCAACAAATCTTGTACAAAACATGTCAAGTAAGGTGTCTATAGAAAGGTTATGATTTGCTGAATATAATTATGCTATTTGTATGATTGTATCATTTTTGTATCTGAAGTTATGAATATTAACTATGTACTTGTATTTCAAATGTAACACCCACATGGTATTCAGCTTGCACATCTTGAAGGGACTATTCAAGTAAAATGGCTCGTCAACGAACACTTAATTCCCAGTGGGCCATGGAAGACACCTATCTACACTTAATGGACTTTCCCGTGATGGCCTCTGCTATGACTAAGCGAAATCATGCATGGACATTGACTTGCCCACGTGACTCCAAATATCATTTTGTTACCTGTAATTTTCCTCAATGAGAACAATGGGTTTCCCTTCACTTGGCAGAAGCTGTAAAAGGCCCTGAAAACATCTCCATTTTGCCTCTTTCCTGCTCAAACCTCTGGACTATGAACTTGTATTAATGGGAGCATCCTAACCAATGCTCCCATTTAGAAGCAACCAGAGACTTAACGAGCCAGCTGTTTATTCCATCACTGCTACAAGCCTGATCCAAGAACTTTGCAATTGTTGTATGTATTTGATTCCTTTAACCAATTTTAATTCTCACCTTTCTTCCTTTCTTTTTATAAATAAACCTTCAGATTTTAGATGCTAAAGGATTGGCAACAGCATGATTATTGGGTAAGATCTGAGTTATATATTGACCTGGGTGTGTGGCTGGTCCTTTGGGATCAGAAGAACCCTTTGGTTTGATGAAATTGGTTTTAAATAACCACTTATCATTAAGTTTAGTGTCTGGATGTTGAATCCAGGACTGGAATACCTAAGGACACTGCTTTTCTGACATCTTGTTAGCCTGTGTGTTGAAGCAGAAGTTTACTTTTGTTCCTGGTTTGGTATATCTTATGGGAGAATAACCACCAGTTTTGGGGTGTGTCTGCCCTATTTCTCAGCAATTTGTCCTGAATTTGGTATTGTCAGTTGTGACCCGTGGAGGCACAGTGACACTGCATCCTGAGGAAAATGGTCTTTCAGTTCGCACCCAAGGATAACCTGTTGTCAGCAATCACTAAGCATTTATAGAGCTCCTCTCACTGGAGCTTTTATAGAAGATTTATACTGTTTTGTTCATGAAATTAACTCTGTTCCATGCAAACTGCAGCTTCTGTCACCCATTCAAAATTTGCTGTTTCTAATCTAATGGTTTGGCAAAGGAGATAACATCCATCATGCAGAATATAGTTATGTCTTCTAGGCTACAGAACTATAGGTTGTGCTCTCCTTTTATGTGTTTTGTTGCAGAGGGGGACTCTTTATTTTCTTACATAGAAATGAACATGAACTATGAAATATTTCAGTTTTACAGGATGGGCTTGAACAGAGAACACTTCAATCTCAGCCCTTCCAATCGTTCCCTAAATGGAGCTTTGTTCAGAGTTTAAAATATTCCTTCTTGGAGAACAGAATAAAATTGCAGGCAATAGATGCAAGATTTCATAGAAAGATAGGGATGCCTGTGTCTTAAGAGAGACCGCAATCAAAATGCAGGAGAGCATTTGTTGGAAAGGAGACTTAGAGCTGCAGTTTTGTTAGATGAGTGATATGTATTTTTGGTCTGGATTCCTGTATCCTTATTTACTGTTTGTACAAGATTTGAGCTGTCATCAATACCGGACAACAGCTGTGCACTGTATTTTAGAGAACTCACTTTGGCAATCTAACATCTGGTAAAATAACCAGATGTTAAAAAAAAAAAAAAAATCTGGTGTTTTCATATTCTTCTTTGTACTCCAATCCACTCTCTGCCCTCTACAGACTTTGCAGCAGCAATTCTGGAAAGAGAAACGGATGCAATTATCATCTTATTATGAATGTTAACTCCCTCACACTAACACCCCTTATACTCCTTCCCCCCCCCCCCCCCCCAGAGTGAAATAGTAAAAAGCTGGACTTTCCTTGTAGTTGTTTGTTTTCCTGATTCTCCTCCTCATCACTGAAAAAGATCTTAAAGTTTTATCAAAAACACAAAACAAATGACTAGTTATTTTTCTCATCATGGGTAAAACTAATAGATATTGGCTGTTGTAATGTGCATCAGAATAAGCTGAGTAGACCGATAGACCGATGGCTAAAAGTCTTTGGCTGACAGGTAGGCGTTTATCTGCTCATTTGCAGGCTCTGCTCCCTCTCCCGCCCCCTCCTCCTTCAGCCCTGTGTTTATAAATGTGTAGATGATATGTTTGTCTCAGATCTGTAGATATGCAGGCTTTTGTTTTAAAGTGTGCATTCACATTCATGAATTGTGAGCTGTATTTAATATTTATGCTAAAAGGACATGAGGTATATTTCAATGAGTAAGTTCTCAAAAAAAAAAAAAAAGTGGGAATTGAAAAATTACTCACTACTTGAGGGCTCTGGTTATAGTGCCTTGTAAAGGTGCCAACAGGCAGAATATGATTTAAGATGCACATTTTGCAAATCAGCACCTTCATAATAATACTTGGGCATTCACCCAAGAGTTCTGAAAGAACTCAAATGTGAAGTTGCGGAACTGTTAACTAAGGTTTGTAACCTGTCCTTTAAATCAGCTTCTGTACCCAGTGACTGGAAGTTAGCTAATGTAACGCCAATATTTAAAAAGGGCTCTAGAGTTGATCCCGGCAATTACAGACCGGTAAGTCTAACGTCGGTACCAGGCAAATTAGTTGAAACAATAGTTCAGAATAAAATTGTCAGACACATAGAAAAACATAAACTGTTGAGCAATAGTCAACATGGTTTCTGTAAAGGGAAATCGTGTCTTACTAATCTATTAGAATTCTTTGAAGGGGTCAACAAACATATAGACAAGGGGGATCCAGTGAACATAGTGTAGTTAGATTTCCAGAAAGCCTTTGACAAGGTCCCTCACCAAAGACTCTTATGTAAATTAAGCTGCCATGGGATAAAAGGGAAGGTCCTTTCATGGATCGAGAACTGGTTAAAAGACAGGGAACAAAGGGTAGGAATTAATGGTAAATTCTCAGAATGGAGAGGGGTAACTAGTGGTGTTCCCCAAGGGTCAGTCCTTGGACCGATCCTATTCAACTTATTCATAAATGATCTGGAGAAAGGGGTAAACTGTGAGGTGGCAAAGTTTGCAGATGATACTAAACTGCTCAAGATAGTTAAGACCAAAGCAGACTGTGAAGAACTTCAAAAAGATCTCACAAAACTAAGTGATTGGGCAACAAAATGGCAAATTAAATTTAATGTGGATAAATGTAAAGTAATGCACATTGGAAAAAATAACCCCAACTATACATACAATATGATGGGGGCTAATTTAGCTACAAGAAGTCAGGAAAAAGATCTTGGAGTCATCGTGGATAGTTCTCTGAAAATATCCACGCAGTGTGCAGAGGCGGTCAAAAAAGCAAACAGGATGTTAGGAATCATTAAAAAGGGGATAGAGAATAAGACTGAGAATATATTATTGCCCTTATATAAATCGATGGTATGCCCAAATCTCGAATACTGCATACAGATGTGGTCTCCTCATCTCAAAAAAGATATACTGGCACTAGAAAAGGTTCAGAAAAGGGCAACTAAAATGATTAAGGGTTTGGAACGGGTCCCATATGAGGAGAGATTAAAGAGGCTAGGACTGTTCAGCTTGGAAAAGAGGAGACTAAGGTGGGGTATGATAGAGGTATATAAAATCATGAGTGATGTGGAGAAAGTGGATAAGGAAAAGTTATTTACTTATTCCCATAATACAAGAACTAGGGGTCACCAAATGAAATTAATAGGCAGCAGGTTTAAAACAAATACAAGGAAGTTCTTCTTCACGCAGTGCACAGTCAACTTGTGGAACTCCTTACCTGAGGAGGTTGTGAAGGCTAGGACTATAACAGATAAATTCATGGTGGTTAAGTCCATTAATGGCTATTAGCCAGGCTGGGTAAGGAAAGGTGTCCCTAGCCTCTGTTTGTCAGAGCGTGGAGATGGATGGCAGGAGAGAGATCACTTGATCATTGCCTGTTAGGTTCACTCCCTCTGGGGCACCTGGCATTGGCCACTGTCGGTAGACAGGATACTGGGCTAGATGGACCTTTGGTCTGACCCGGTACGGCCTTTCTTATGTTCTTATGTACTGTAAGTGGGGGGAGAGAAGCCAGTGCTGAGGCTAATGTCTTCCCTTGCCTTTGCCTAGTGAGGAAACTCCTAGAGAACATCCAAGTGTGACAGAACAAGGCCTCCGTTCCTTAGCCTCCTTGTTGTGACTGCTGCTTGAATGCTGCACACTCAGAAATGTGTCTTAAAGGACTGAAACCAGGCACTGCAAGGCATTCTTTTTGCTTATTGGCTTGAAATGCTGAGTGTTAATTGAGAAACATTGAAACCAAGTTATCACGGTTCTGTTTAGCTGTCTGTTGTGTTGATGAAAGATACAAAAAACTTAAAATGAACTGGGAGTGGTTATGAGAATACTTTAATATATAAAAAAATGATTTAATTGTCTTCGTAGCTTGCAAAACTGTACTTAAGGTGCCCAGTCTAAGGTAAAAAATGTTTTGTATCTGTTTAAGATTGTCCTATTCTTATATGCAGTTCTTGTCTGCTGTAATATAGCAGTTTTAGTTCTTGAGGCCGTTGTGATTCCGGATTTCTAGTCCCTTGGGTACGTCTGGGAGAGACAGAGACTCTGATTTTCCAAAGGGCAATTAAAAGGCATTTTCTTGTCACCGGACTTTGGCTCAATAGTACACCTTAAGTTTGACAAGCAAGCCAGCTTCCACACGGAGGATTCGCTGAACATGTTGGCTTAGATTTCATGGCCCTTGATGCAAAAGCATTGGAATCTGCATGGTTTTATACAGTGGATGCATGTTTTTTTTTATGGTGGGTGGCTTTGTTAAAGTCATGGTTACTTCTACTTCTCTCATCAAGTCGTTGAATAAGAATGGTCTTGTAGCATTGATTTTTACTGAAGTTATGCTCCAAGGTGGGGTGAAATGCTCTGGGATTTTCATGTTTGTAACATTGCGTTACAATGTTGTGCTACAATGTAACATTGTGTTAGGACTGAGCTGTAGTTGAGATGTAGCACCCAAGGTTATAATAGGATCACCCAGAAGGAAAGTGAAAGCTGCTGCTCCTTTAGGTGTCTTTGGTTCCCATTTAACATTGCTGCATGAACATCAGGTTGCAGGTATCCAGTGTGGGGTTTTGGGTGCATGGTTTCTGTTGGAATGTGTTTGTCAGAAAATATGTGCTCTGTGGTGCAATCTGTTCAGTGTTCTGAGTTGTGGATGTCAGACTATGACATATAATTTTAATATAAAAATCTTGAATAAATGTAATAATAAGGTCCTTAGCATATATGGCACATTCAGTAAGCCTGAAGTGCATGGACTCTGAAGTAACCTGGGAGCTGATGTTAATAGCTAAAAGTTAGGTAGCCAGCTCCATCAAACACTCCAGTGTTATAGTAGATTAGAACTTTGACATGACATAGTTCAAAAAGTTTGTCTGAGTTAGTGGTGAATATCGTTAACTGGTGCTGGCTGATAGTGCAGGCATTAGTTTGTTTTCCCATAATTCATCAGGCTTATTTAACCTATTTTGGCATGTCCTGGCCACTAGCTGACAGTTAAAGTGACTATATCTTAATTTAGCATTCTTCTAGTGTAGTCCTTCATATGTGCAAAGGAGGAGAGAGCTCATTTTGAGACCCAGTAGCATTTCTAACCTTGCAGACCTGTTTATGTTAATGAGCTATTGTGATGGAGAAACCTACATCGTTTAAAGTGACGTTATTACTGAAATTGTATATAGCTTCATTATATTTAGACTGAACTATTGCCACAATCCAGCTATTTTTCTGACCTTTATCGGGAGGCATATTTTTTCCTGCAAAAGCTTTCGTATCTTAGATCACCTTTTTTACATTCTCATCTGTCTACACAGTTACTATAGTATTATACTTGGTCCCTACCCTGCCGTATGTGCAGTACTTAGCCATTTCCCTCTTCCTTTTATGCAAAATGTCTTTGGTATGTTGCTACAGATTTTTCAACATGAAAGGTGTTAAAAATGGCACTTCCAGTGTGTTATATCGGTATGTAGAGAATACATGATGGGATAGTGAAGTATAAAGATTTTATCATGAGTTTTAGGATATCTGCATTACTGTCTGCATTGCACACAAGTGGCAATCCTAAGAGCAGTACAACCTTGCAAAAGTAATGGGTGGAGGGAGAGAAGACAGTTTGTTCTCTCCTTTTCCTGTATCTGCTGTGCCTCTATGTTCAGTTCTGCTGAAACCTCACCGCTGTTCCCCATTCTTCCTAACCTGGAGGCAGCAGTAGCTGTCCAGTTGAGTGTTGTGTTTGGGAGGGGAAAACTCTTCTTTCTTGGCCAGGATCTTCCTGGGTATCAGCACACTTTGCCCCCACTGGGCATCCCTTCACTCCTCCTGCTATCTCCACTCAGTGCCCAGCAATCCCCTACCCCAAACCAGCTATGGGTCCTTGCTGTGGTCTCAATCCATCAATCCTTTTGTGTCTGCAAAGCATTTTGGTGGGTCCAGCAAGAAATGGCAGGAGGATTTTAGCTCTGAGGTGAAAAATGATTGAGACTCACTGTTTTAGATGTTACGGTTATTTTACTGGGGCTATTTTTGGATCTATCCACTAGTAAAGAGAAGTGCCTTTATACCAAGAGTCCAACTATAACAGAGCTCAGAAGGGAGGAAAAATAATTTTAAAAACATTTAAACAATTACCTAAAATAGCTGTTCTGCACAGATACTTTGGGCCTTTCAAGGCTAGAACCAATATCTAGCCCTGAAAGGTTGCAGAAATATCTGACCGTAAATGTGTCAATAGTGCAAGACTGAATATTGTCAATTCTGAGCCTCAGGGCGGGAAATTGTGAATAGGGAAACGAAAACAATGTTGGGGTAGGCTGATTTAAAATCAGTAAATAAAAGCAGCTGTTTGAAGTTGTTGAGGTATTTGGAATGCCAGTTGCAGTCCCTGGGTGAAATGGATCAGTGTTAAGGTGTGCACAGGACAGGTGAAGTGGTCAAACAGTGGAGAGAAGAAAAGTAGCAGAAATGTTTTGCCATTCGGTTGTTTAGTAAGCGTTATACGTAATGCATACTGTTTCCTGTGTATTGAAGTGTTTATGCTTCTATGCATCTCAAGTATGCATGTGCACATAATTAACTGTTAACTTATTTTTGGTATCACCAGGCCCGGTACAAGCAGAGCCTCGATCCTACGGTGGATGAAGTTAAGAAACTATGTACATCGCTGCGTCGAAATGCCAAGGAAGAGAGAGTCCTCTTTCACTATAATGGGCATGGTGTTCCCAGGCCAACAGTGAACGGGGAGATCTGGGTCTTCAACAAGGTGCGTCAGCTAGAAGCGTGGTTAAAAAGGAGCACGCACATTAAAATCTGTTACTGTTCGTTGGACAGAAGATTAATTTTCAGGAATTAAAATGACTTCATGAATGTTTGATTCCAGAGCTGACATTTATTCTCTTTCCTTATCCATTCTGAGTTCTTTTGTCAGAAGAGACATCTTGTCCCTCTGCCCGAGAAGTGCTAAACACTTGCTCTCCCAGAGCCTTTGTTAATGCTGCTCTTAAAATAGTCAGAGGGGACACTACAGAGTAATTAAAGGTGCCAACTATCTCCAAGTCTCTCTACCTTCTCTGTCAAGTTGCACACCTAGCTCCTGCCAGATTTGGAGCAAAAGATGTAGCTCTTCTCAGATGCTTGGCTTCCCTGCCTTGTGTCATTGGCTTACTTGTTAGCCTCTTAAAATAGAGTTTATGTTGAGAGTGCCAACTAATCCTGAATAGCTATTGTTCATGCTATGGCAGTACAACGCATGAGAGACAATAAAATATTCTTAGTTCCCAGTTTTAAAGTACAGAGTATTATGGTACAAGTGAGTACAGTATAGTAGGCAACTCTTGCATTAAGGCCTTTGTCACTTTTACTGAGGACAGCAAGACTGGCACGATTGAGTATTTGTACAGCTGCTGGTATCACATATTAATACAGAAACTGCTACTCTGTTACATTGGGACTCATAATTATGGCTAATTAAGTTGAATGTACTTTGCCTCCCTTATAATTCATGCATATAGCACCTATGAAAGGTAAATGATGGAGAACATAGTTTTATTCCCCAGTTTATTTACTGTCTCGGTACAGTTGCAATAGAGACTTACTGTCAGTAGCTGAAAGTTGCATCCAGTGGAGGGAGAACTTGCTCCCATTTTTATATAACTTGGTTCTGTTTTAGTTTTTGATTTGTATTGTGCCAAGAACAACATTGCACCCATCTCGCATCTTGTTTTTTTGCAGTTGGAAAAGAATCCAGCACTGATCTGAGAGAATTGGGGCAGGAGGGGAGTATAATTTTATTCCAATGCATCTAAATTGGAGACTTGATTAGCATTCAGCCCACCCTTTTAAACAACTCATTTGAAAGCTGAATTTGGTGTAAGAACAAATAGCAGTGACCTTCTTCTTACTTAATGGGCAATAGGTAATAAATAAGATAAATGATGCTGGGCAGAATGTGTTACACATGCAAGAGGAGCAAATTATTGCTCAGTGAAGTTTGTGTTACGCCAAATGCATTTTTAAGAACTGACTGGGTATTTGCCAATTTGCTTGCTATCTCAGCTGGTGTCATCTGATAAGGACTCTACTGGTGAATAGGAGGAGGGGCCCCTTCTGATTTATGGTCCAGTCTAGGGAGAAAGATTTGATCTGCATAAAGGAGGTTGAAATTTAATAGCCTTTTTGCAATATGTTAACAAACGTTGTCTCCCTTTTGGAAGGGAAGGCAGCAAAGTGACTCTTCCCACTCCCTTATTCAAAGGAAGATTTTGGAAAAATATGATAAAAATAGGGAAAACCAGTATTTTTGAGAGACCATTTGTAAGGATGTGAGTTTTAGGACCGGGTAGAAGCTAGTGAGGCTCAGCATGTTCCTCCCCCCTTCCTGGCATGGTTGAAATAGCAGATGGGCTGAAATATACTATTGATCTTTGAAAATCACACTAACATATGTATCCATGTCTCTGAGGTCTGAAATGGGCCTATAATAGGAAGATCCTCTTGACCGGGAAGCTCTTAAAATGCATGTTGTAATAATGCTAATATATCATTTTAAGCGCTCTATGAAAATTACCCATAAAACTGCTATATAACTGCAGAGAGGTGGTACGGTTACTTGTGGAATACTGCTGAGTAGCCAAAGATAGAAGAAAACTATAATTTGGAGACTCCGCCCAAACATTTGGGTATGCCAACGCTTTTGGACCATATTTATTCACACTTTAATCCTTTCCTCTCATTTTCCTCCCATAAAACTAATCTGCTGCCATTGTAAGTGCAGTGGCGTAGACTGAGGACAAAGTACCTTACCAGTAAGTGACCTGTAGACAGACTTGCCAAACATCTCACATCTCCTGGGACACTGGCTGCCCTTTGCATATTCCTGCAGCCCTGAGTGTCACATGGGACAGCAGGAATGCAGGCAAGCTGGATTGCAGGGGTGGCTGCAGTTGTAGCTCACGGCTGCCAGAGGTTGCTGTGGTGCACCTTGTGTAGGCAAATGAGCGGCCTCCGTCTTTCCATGTTCCTGCTGGATCAGTATGGAGAAAGAGCAGGTGGTAACAGCAGGCAAATGGTGGCAGCAGCAAGTGAGGAAGACAGGTGAGAGGGATTCAGTACTGGTCTCTGGCTTTTCTCCCAGCAATCAGCCAGCCCCAGACGTCCCAGACACTCATATATACCTACCAACTCAAGCCCTGGACAGGTTTCAGATGCACCCCTCCCCAAGCTCCCATAAAATCCTAACCCAGGCACCCCATCTTCCTCTGACACCCACAAACCTAGCTATCCCCAGACTTTTATTCCCACATTTCCCCCAGCTACTGAACCTTGCCCGATCTTGCTTTTCTTGGCTACCCCCAGCCTCCCAAATGGCCCTACAAATACACCTTGCCATGCCCCCAGTTGGCATCACCCATCTACTCCCCTGACACTCTTCCGCCACCCGCCCACCTGCCAGAGCTGTCAAACTTGTGTCCTACCTCTGCTGCTGCTTACGGCAGGGTGTATTGACCTTAAGTTGAATTGTATGGGTGTATACATGTTATTTGAAAATATACATTACATAATGTGATAATTTGCACATTTGTAAACTTGCATAAAATGTCTCATATGGAGCTGCACAAAACTTGGCAGTTGTGTGTAGAATATATTATTTCTGTTCCCAAGGCCAGGTCTCCAGCATGCCAGTGCTCATCACTGCTACCGAGCCTAATTATCGTTTTAAACTATTAAAGGACTGCACATATAAAGGAAGGGCCAGAACAGCCATTTTGAGCAGTGGCTCCCAACCTTTCCAGGCTACTGTACCCCTTTCAGGAGTCTGATTTATCTTGCATATGCCAGGTTTCATCTCACTTAAAAACTACTTGCTTACAAAATCAGACATAAAAATACAAAATTGTCACAGCACACTAGTACTGACAAATCGCTGACTTTCTCATTTTTGCCATCTAATTATAAAATAAATCTATTGAAATATAAATATTGTACTTACATTTCAGCACATAGTATTTATAGCAGTCATTTAGACAAGTCGTATGAAATTTTAGTTTGTACTGACTTCGCTAGTGCTTTTTACGTAGCCTGTTGTAAAACTAGGCAAATATCTAGATGAGTTGATGTACCCCCTGGAAGACCCCTGCATACCACTGGTTGGAGCCATTGACTTAGGGTATGTCTAAACTGCAACGTAAACCTGGGATCAGACTAAGGTGTGAGCCCAAAATCTCTTTCTGTCTATACACAAATCTCTCAGACTCGGGCTTGGACCTAGGGTCCTAGGACCCAATGGGGCTGGAGGATCCGAGCCCCAGTCAAGCTGTGACCAAGGGTTCAAGTCCTATTGCTTTGCAGTGTAGACACAGCCTCCGCCTCCCCCTCCCCCCGACTTGGGTCCTGGAAGTCCACCAGAAGTATCCCACAATCCCATGGGCCAACTTCCTTTGTCCTTTCTATCCCAAGAATCTCCAGTCGACTCCAGTGAAAACAGGAGCAACTCCCCTTGGTGTACAGCAGCAGCTCAGTGAGTCAACGTTAACCCTTCCTTTGTCTTCTGACCACTCAGCTGCAAATGCACCATCAGAGAGCCTTCTGTGTTTGCAGTGAAGACTGAACAGCATGTTGCTTCACGGTCGTGGGAGCACAGCCAGATTTTGGTAAATCTCTGGTGCAAGGCCAGCAAAACTGTGGACTTTAGTGAGAGTACTAGGAATGACTACGCATATGCAAATAGTGAAGAAGCTGGCAGCTTTGCACATTTACCAGACTGGTGGCCAGTGCAGGGAGCAGATGGAGCAGCTCAAAAGTGAGTATCGGAAAACCAGGGACCAGAACCACTCCTCACGCAACTTGCCGACGACATGTCAGTTTTATGAGGAGTTTGACCAGCTGCTGGGCACAATGGTGGCGGCGGCGATGACGACCTGGTCAGCTGGTCCCCTGCTGGCCTCAGAATCCAGCATGGGGACTGATGGGAGCCAGCAGCAGACACCAAGGGAGGACAGTGGACTCACTCTGTTGCTGGAACCAGTCCCAAAGCAGGTTTGGAGCAGGAGCAGCAGCAGCACATTCTGGGCCTACACTTGAAGGAGCCATTTGATGTTCCCCAGAGAAACCGCCTGCTGCAGAGCTGATAGAAGCCACCCCCGAGCCTGGTAAGTTTCTGGCTCCATGTCAATGTTTGTTAATACAGTAATGGGAGGGATTTCTACTTTATGAATCAAAGCAAAGCTTATGAGAAGCCCTTGCTAGCAATGTGTATAAGCTAATGGCGCATTGTACGTCAGTGGCTTGGCATCCCCTTCCCTCTCTCTCCCTACCATGTGGAGTTCAAAGTGACGATTGGGAAATGCAAACGGTAAAGAACATCTTTAATGTGTATTGTTACTGGAAAGGCATAGATTTTTTGGTAGGGTCATTCCTGTTTCTTAAAGCCAATAACCTTCCATTGCCATGCCTGTAAGTATACCATTCTGTAACCAATCACCGGTCTGTCAAGCCATCTGGAAACGGTGTGGGGCAGGAGGAAATGTGTTCAGTTTTACAAATCTGGTCCATTTCAGTTACAGGTAGTCCATGCAGTCCACAGGTGACAAAATCATTTGTCCCAAATATGACTGAGGTTGGAAACTTTGTCCAGAAATGTGCTGGGGGGAGGAAGGCTACGGAGTCCTGTGTGTTTGCATGCAGCCATGACAGGATAAGCCATGTGGAAGCTAATGCAGCATCCTGTTGATTTTTCTCATGAATTCTGACCCAATCCTGGATGCTGATAGCTGCAAACTTTTCCTGAAGCAGGAACTCCAGATAGGTAGTCATGTTTCGGGGAAGGACATATTTTCCAGGGACACCACAGTAGCTGGCTAGCCTGTCCCCCTCATCGAAGTACTGTTCAGTTACTATATGTTTGAATACTTAGAGTATATAAACTGCAGGTTTCCCACCGGCAGCTTGGAATAACTTCCAATCAGGCACCACAAGAACTATTATGTCCTCCAAAATATGGAAGGATGCAGAGGCGTAGCGAGCGCCCTCTGACCGGAGGGGGCCCCGCAAGGAAGGGGGCCCCTAAAAGTGGCAAAATAAATACCGCATTCCAGTTTCTGCATTGTAAGGGGCTCCGCCCGGACAAAAGTTCGGAGGGGGCCACGTTCTTTGTTGCTACGGCCCTGGAAGGATGCACTGATAGAAAAAGCTTTTGTCGCAGAGCCACTGATTTCTCCCCCCCAAAAAATCCCAAGTAGTTCTGCAATTTTCTAAAATAAAAACAGCTTTGCATTTTTAACTAACAGTTGTGTCTGGATGTCTTGCTTTAATTAATTAGGCTGTTTCCAGGAGCTTCTGTGGTCTGAAGCATCCCTCTCACAATATATTGAAGTTCCGTTTGTGAAAGTATCATTTGATGTCTTTGAAATTCCACAAGAACTTTTTCTGTGCTCCTGCACTGAGCTATTTGAGACAATAACCCGCTGTGTCTTGTCCTGTTCCAGGCCCCTTGACTTCTACTGATTGCAGCATCTCCACAGCTAGCCCACATGGCAGCAGAAGCCTGGGCCAACGGACCTTCATGGACTGTTCCAAGAGGAAGCGTTTCCATGATGAACTTGAGGTTGAAGTTCTGGAGAGGGCCAACAAACAGATCCTGTATCAAAGACAGAGGGATTTGTGGCTAGAGGAAAGGCGTGGCAAGAGCCGGAGGAAAGGCTCAGGATGGCTGCACATCTTGAGGACAGGGTTTCAGCGCAGGAGCAGGCACTTGCTTTGTAGTTCCTGGAACAGGAATGGCAGCCAAGGGAGAAAGACCGAGCTCAGCAGAAACAACAGTTTGAGCGGCTCATGCCACTAAGGACTGCAAGAGTAGTGGCTCCTGCTGCATCACCCATACCACAGCCTGAGTGCCCTGCATGCTACCTACCCTGTGCTGCAGTCCAGAAGCAGCTTGGAAGACTCCCAAGGCTGAAAGAAGAACAGGAGTATTTGTGGCGCTTTAGAGACTAACAAATTTATTAGAGCATAAGCTTTCTTGGGCTACAGCCCACTTCTTCGGATGCATCCGAAAGCTTATGCTCTAATAAATTTGTTAGTCTCTAAAGCGCCACAAGTACTCCTGTTCTTTTTGCGGATACAGACTAACACGGCTGCTACTCTGAAACCTCCCAAGGCTGAGTGGTACATGCAGTCAGGTCCCATGAGCGGCTGGACAGGGCAACCTTGCCCCATGCAGCCCTCCATATTGACCCTCTCCCCTGTGGATGCTTCCACCCCACTTCCTACAGTGCCAAATGCATGGCAAATGGGGAAAGAAGGACAAGGAGAAACGGGTTGCCAGGGGACGTGCCATGGTAGTGGGTTTCTGTCTTCCACATGGCTTCACTGTTTGTACTGTTTATATGCACTTTGTTTTTATTTTTTTCCCCTGTAAGATTCTGTCTTTACTGGTGTTTTGGTGTAGTAATTGGGGCTGACCTGCCTGGGAATGGATGACTATTGTACTTTTCTAATACATGTTTATAAATAAAGCTTTTTATTTATTCAGGAATGTTTATTGCTCTCATTGCTTCACATCATGCAATCTGTATTCAAAGTAGTAAAGATAAACTCATGTTCAGGGATAATTAAGAATTAGTGTGCAAAGACTATCCCTCAATAAGTTATCTATAGCAATTCCTACTTCAATCCCTTCCTTACATCAATCCATATGAATAACCTCCACCCCCTCTTTCATAAGTGGTCATGTCATTCATAAGCATATTGCGTGGCACTAAACTCCCCACTCCTCTTCAGGCACTGAAACACCACACAATCAATGAACCCTCCCTCCCACCCTGTTCCAACAAGCATATTCATAAAGTACTATTCCCCTTTCTCCATTGGGCCATTCAAGTCCATAAGGTGGGAGCGCAAAATATCCCTGACTACGTTGCCCAGGTGCATCCACTTCCAACTGTGGTAGATGGACTTTCTGACGGAGTTACTGATTCAGCGGCCCCATAGTGTCATAGGTTCATTCAGGGGGAAATGGCTCACTTCTGGCTTCACAAAAATTGTGAAGAGCACAGCAAGCCACAGTGGTACGGACAGCATTGATGACACTGGAATCCAAACGGGTCTGTAAATAGCACCAGCGGGATTTCTGTCTGCTAAATGCACATTCAGCAATTCTACATATCCTGAGAGAGTAATTAAACAGTCTTTTGCCAGGGTGTCTGAAATCACGGTACAGTTTCGTAAGCCAAGGCAAAAGTGGGTATGCGGGATCCCCCAGAATAACAGTGGGGACAATAACTCAGTTTATGACAATGTCATTTGGTAGGAATAGTGTCCCAGCTTGTCCATGAATGTACGTTCCCAAGTGGCAAAAAACCTGAATTTTCCCAATGCAGCCTGCGTTTATGTTCATAAATCACCCTCTGTGGCTCACGAGGGGCAGCATAACAATGGAGCAGTGCCTTTTGCAGTATTTGTACTCATGCTCCCTAAGAAAGGAAGAGAGTGGGCATGAGTCCGATTAGTGGCACCACCACAGTTTGGAATTCCCATTCTCTCAAAGCCAGCAATTACTTCAGGATTAACTTTTATGCCCGCCGCTGTGGGGTAAACCACATACCTGATTGCCTCAGAAACCTCCGCCACCACTTTACCCACACTCAACTTTCCAACACCAAACTGGTGCAATGGACTTGTAGCAGCCTGGGGTAACCAGTTTCCTGACAGCTATAGCAACCTGCTTCTGGACCAGCAAGGGTGGCCTCATACACGTGTCTTTATGCTGGAGGGTCAGAGCAAGCTGCTCACAAAGCTCCAGAAATGTAGCTTTCGTCATGCAAAAGTTCTGGACCCATGGTTGGTCATCCCAGGTCTGCATGATGATTTGATCCACCATCACTGGCCTTGCACTTACACTGCACTGTAGACCTACTGTTATGGACTAATACTCTGCATTGCCATATGGGAGATCAAAGTTTGACTCCTGGAAACTTGGTGAGGAGTCTGGGAACCTGAGAAGTGGAGGGTGTTACAACCTGTGAGATGTTTGGTGGAATGCCTTTATATTCCTAGCTAGAGGCCCTTTCCAGGAAGCTTATTAAAGAAACCCTGCCTTTCTCTCTTCTCAAGGAGAAGAGGGAGGTGGAGGCCTTAAGCTGGGAGAGGGAGGAGGAGGATATAAAATGAGAGAAAAATTGGGGGAACCTGAAAGACTGACAGAGTTGGAGATAGACCAGGGATCGTCAACCTTTGGCACGCAGCTCGCCAGGGTAAGCACCCTGGTGGGCCGGGCCGGTTTGTTTACCTGCTGCGTCCGCACGCAATCAATCCAATCGCGGTTCCCACTGGCCATGGTTCGCCGCTCCAGGCCAATGGGGGCTGCGGGAAGCGGCGTGGGCCGAGGGATGTGCTGGCCACCACTTCCCGCTGTCCCCGTTGGCCTGGAGCGGTGAACCGCGGCCAGTGGGAGCCGCGATTGGCCGAACCTGTGGACGTGGCAGGTAAACAAACTAGTCCGGCCCGCCAGGGTGCCAAAAGTTGCCAATCCCTGAGATAGACAATAATCTGATAAAATACACCACTTCTTGGTTCTGTCAGTACGTACTTTCAGGCTTTAACTGTGCTCTGTATCTCCCCTTTTAACCTCACAGGTTTCTTTGGTCTTTTCGTTGTTTATCAGTGGGTAGATTCTGGTAAGATGCTAAATAATGAACTGGTGCTTCCTGGAGCTTAAATTTGTTGCCAAAATACCCCATTTCCTTGCAGACTTCATTTTAATAGAAGGGAAGCATGTCTTGGGATGCCTAGGCACACTCTCAGGGTGCAGATCCTTTATATAGCATTCCATCCTGAGAGCTTAAACCATGCAGTTCATTCATTAGAACCAGGGCTGACATGCCTTAGACACCCCCTACCGCTTAAGGGGAGAGGGATAGCTCAGTGGTTTGAGCATTGGCCTGCTAAACCCAGGGTTGTGAGTTCAATCCTAGAGGGGGCCACCTAGGGATCTGGGGCAAAATCTGTACTTGGTCCTGCTAGTGAAGGCAGGGGGCTGGATGATCTCTCAGGGTCCCTTCCAGCTCTATGAGATAGGTATATCTCCATAAATTAGTATGTTAGTATTCAACACATCTTCTCCCAGAACTCCACCCAAAGGTGTGAGCCTTCTGGTTTCCATCTTCGAGGGGCCACGGTAGGTGTGGCATGTAATGCACAGAAGTCTAACACATTATTTCTTTTCACTTAATTACTAGGGCTGTCGATTCATCGCAGTTAACTCACACGATTAACTCAAAACAATTAATCCTGATTAAAAAAATTAATCGCGATTAATCGCAGTTTTAATCGCACTGTTAAACAATAGAATACCAATTGAAATTTATACAATATTTTGGATTTTTTTTACATTTTCATTTATATTGTATTGTGTTGTAACTGAAATCAAAGTGCATATTTTTATTATAAATATTTGCACTGTAAAAATGATAAAAGAAATAGTATTTTTCAATTCACTTGATACAAGTACTGTAGGTTGTTTTTTTTGTTACATAACTGCAGTCAAAAAACAAACAATTTAAAACTTCAGAGCCTACAAGTGCCCTCAGTCCTACTTCATTTTCAGCCAATCACTAAGAGACAAACAAGTTTGTTTACATTTACAGGAGATAATGCTGCCCTCTTCTTATTTACAATGTCACCAGAAAGTGAGAACAGGCATTCGCATGGCACTTTTGTAGCCAGCATTGCAAGGTATTTACCTGCCAGATATGCTAAACAAAAGTCTTAAAAGAGCAACACTGTGATGCGGAAACTACAGAACCCAAACCACCAAAAAAGAAAAACAATCTTCTGCTGGTGGCATCTGACTCAGCTAATGAAAATGAACATGCATCGGTCCGTACTGCTTTGGATTGTTATCGAGCAGAACCCATCATCAGCACGGACCCATGTCCCCTGGAATGGAGGTTGAAGCATGAAGGGACATATGCATCTGGCACGTAAATATCTTCCAATGCCAGCTACAACAGTGCCATGCGAACGCCTGTTCTCTCTTTCAGGTGATATTGTAAACAAGAAGCAGGCAGCATTATCTCCTGCAAATGTAAACAAACTTGTTCGTCTGAGCGATTGGCTGAACAAGAAGTAGGACTGAGTGGACTTGCAGCTTCTAAAATTTTACTTTGTTTTATTTTTGAATACAGGTTTTTTTGTACATAATTCTACATTTGTAAGTTCAACTTTCATGATAAAGCAATTGCACTACAATACTTGTATTAGGTGAATTGAAAAATACTTTTTTGTTTTTTACGGTGCAAATACTTGTAATCAAAAAGAAATATAAAGCGAGCACTGTACACTTCGTATTCTGTGTTGTAATTGACATCAATATATTTGAAAATGTAGAAAACATCCAAAAATATTTAAATAAACAGTATTCTATTAATGTTTAACAGTGTGATTAATCGCGATTAATTTTTTAATAGCTTGACAGCCCTATTAATTACATGAGAAATACGCAGATCTGTCCACAAATAATAAACCCTACACATATTTCTCTGCCTCGATTTCCTCATCTAGTATAGGGCATTCATTGGGCTGGGATCAGGGTCCTTTGATCCCATCTAGAGTCCTTCTGTTCCAATGCATGGCTTGTGATTTGAAACATGAAGCCTTCTCCTTAGGTGAGATTGCTTCTTCTCACCATGTCCAGTCTGTGCCCTTCCTTCCTTCTGCCTGAACTTTTCCTGTGTGCGTCTGTCTCCTTCCCCTTCCCCTCTTTGGGTCCTTTTATAGACTCTCTTGTTTGGTTACCTGGCTTCTTTTTTTTTTCTTTCAGTTTTTGGGAATTTTTCACTCTTCCACTCACCCCTGCAGAGGGGTAGGTGAGAAATGGTTTTCTTAGGCTGAAGCTCACCCATTGTTCAAGGTGTTTCATTGAGTTGTAATTACCCTCCATTGTATCTGGACTAGGAGGATTTGATACAGCTCATGCCAGCAAAAGCAGAATTCACATACACACAGAGGCATTCAAAAATACACCAGTTTCATAATGACAACTTTGCAATATTAACCAGCATTCATAAATCGTAAAGACAGATTTCTGAAAACATCATACTAAGTAAAGATTAGATGCAGAGCCCCTCCCACAAAATATAGGTATATACATTTCTCAAAAATAGGTATTTTTAAAGTTACCCTAGTCCTCTGCTCCCAAACATCTGATGCTCTGGGTAGATTGAAGCTGTTAAGTTGTAAGGAAAATACCAATTTTATGTACTAAATTACCCAGTCTGTTTCTGAAAAATAAGATCTCCCAGTAGTCCTCTTATGTAGTTGATTGAAATCCAGTTGGTTAGTACAGTCCCTGGCAATTGGATTGACATACTGTTGAGTGTGTCCCTGGGATACATTGGATAACGCTATTCCAGTTCTGCCCTTTCTCTAACTATAGTATTGTAACTCCCTGCCAGGGAATCTGCAAATTATCTGTTTATCCTTCAGCAGGAGACGACAGAACTTGCAGTAGGTCCGTGTGACTCTAAGAATCCATCATTGTATGGCAGTGCTATATTTATGGGAGATTAAGCATTATATATTCTGATATGTAGATTAAAAAGGATAAAGCCTTCAGGAAGTATTATTTCAACCTGATTCACGTCAGCTACAAAGCCAAATCTCAGTGGCTTTGTTTAGTTAAACAGAGTTCAAATTCCACAGGGAATCGATGTGAAACCGAGAATGTGGCACAATTTGGATAAGACACTGAAAAAGCTAATAGTTAAATTAACTTGGTGTTTAAAAAACAAACCTGCCTTCCCCTGCACACACATTTTCTGTTAGTTCAATTTTTCATAACTCTTGTCATGTTGTGCTTGCTGTGGTATAAGTGCCTCTCTGGTTAGCTTAATCTTTCAGGGCAGCCTTGTGAAGCAAGCCTAGGTTTTTTATGTTTAATCTAGCCTGACAGATAAAGAGGATCGTAATAAATAAATAATCTGAAACCCATCTCTGTTTGTTTATTTAGAATGAAAACCTGGTCTTTTATGTGTTCAGTAGGGAAAAAAAGGCAATCATGATGTGCCCCCTCTGTCTGTTCTGTCCTGCGGTAGGGAATTTAGGGTAGAATGTAGGAAGGTGTCCACTCTACCCTTTTACGAGGATTGCTCACACTTCAGAAAAGCATTCCGCTCTGTAATTTGTAGAGGGAGACAGTTTTACAGTGATACCTGTATGGGGCAGAAAACAGTTACAGTTGGGATAATTTTTCCTCCTTTCTCTTCAGCTGCAGCATCAAATGGTTCACTGCAGCGTGATAAAATGCGGCATTACTCTGGGCAAGCCTTTGAAGGCTTGCAGTGCTTTAATTTTTCTCTGCAGCTTGACAAACAAACCATTTCCCCAAGTGAGGCGGCTGATGAGATAATTATACATATGGAAATAACTGGGGATGGGTTCCCACAGGGTGATCCCCACAAGGCTCTTTTCCTGAATTTTACTGAAAGATTCCATTAGATTGTGAAATCCCAGGACAGAAAAGGAACATAGGAACCTGCTGAAGAAACATTCTAGCTTTCCGGGAATTGACGCATACATAATCTTCAAACGCTGTCTTGTCTTTGATATGAAGTGGGAAGAGAAATGGCACCACGCATTGGAAGGAAGAATTATTTCTTTAGAGTTCCAGTTTATTTCTGGATTAGTGATTTTTATTATTTTTGCAAATAGATGCATGAAATGCAAGCACCAGCAGAGGCCAGAATTACATGATTAAGCTCTTCAGTAATATGCTAACCATATGAAACTTGTGAAATCATAAAAACATAAATAAAAAACAAACGTAATCATGTTCAATGTGGCTCTTATTGACTTGGTGTTAAGATCTCCAAGAAACTGGATGGTTTCTTAAACTTTTAGTATTTATCGTTGTTCAATTGATGTATAATCTCCTCTAAAGTTGCTAAACTAAGACGACCCACATGCCATTCAGTGACGTTAATTTGGTGTGCCAAAAGATTTGTTAGAAACTGGAGGTCAGTAATCGTGATTGCCTTGAGTATTGAAAACTTTATTATAAGGGGAGCTGGAAGCGACACCTATATTTAAGTTGCGTAACATTTTCTATTGTAAAACAATCTTCTGAGCTCTGAAAAGATCTAGCGCCAACATTGCTGTAGCAAGGGGAAGGCCCTCTGAGTCTGAAAACTGCCATTTCTTTGTCTCCTTAAATTCTGGTCAAGTTTTGCTGAGAGAGACACTCTTGAAAATTGCCATTCCCTTTTTCACTTCCATTCCTCATGAAAACGTTGGCAATCTGCTGAATACCTAAACATCAATCTTCTAGAGCAGCGGTTCTCAAACTGTGGCTCGGGACCCCTGTTTTAATGGGGTCGGCACGGCTGGCGTTAGACTTGCTGTGGTCTGGGGCTAAAGCTGAAGCCCGGGGGCTTCAAGGCCCAGGTGACAGGGCTCAGGCTTTGGCTTCGGCCCGGGATGGCAGGACTCAGGTTACAGGCCCCCGGCCCAGGGCTGAAGCCCTTGGGCTTTGGCTTTGGGCCCCCACTCAAAGTGGCGGGGCTCAGGCAGACTCAGGCTTCAATCCCCCGTCCTGAGGTCATGTAGTAATTTTTGTTGTCAGAAGGGGGTCGCGGTGCAATGAAGTTTGAGAACCCCTGTACTAAAGAATTACTTTCCTGGGAGTGCCTGGGAGCACTTAGCCCAGCTTCCCCTGACCATCCCTCAGACCCAGGGCTGCCAGGTGTCACACACATCACAGATCTGTCATACCTGCCCACAGCTCAACCGAAATGTCATGTGTAGAATCCAAGAGGGAAAGGAGATGCAGCAGCAGATGGCCTGGCTGGCAGGTCCCACACCCCAACCCCAGAGGTGCCACGTCCTCAGAGACCTTAACCAGCCTGTTCTCAACCAGCCCCCTAGCTGGATCCCAAACAGTTGCCCTCCAGATGGATTCCAACTATCAGTCTCCAGACAGCAACAATCCACCTATTGCAGTACCTACCCAAGCCCAACTGCATCCAGTACTTCTGCATCAGTACCCAGGAACCCACTAGACAACAACTGGCACATCAGCGACCCCAGACACTAAAACACCCACTCATCTACTACAGCATCCATGGACAGCCATCTATCCCCCACCACCATCTGCCTGAGCCTCAGAGCTGCCAGGTTTTGTGCAGATCCATGTCTTGCCACTGCTTGGGGAAGGGTGTATTGACCATATGCTGCCATTTATGGTTGTATGAAAATTATTTGCAATGTAAATTATTTGCTGAATTTATTTGCATAAAACTAGTTTTGCTTGAAATTTTCCATGTTCTGAAGATTAACTAGACCAGGGATCGGCAACCTTTGCCCACGGCCCGCCAGGGTAAGCACCCTGGCGGGACGGGCCGCTTTGTTTACCTGCAGCGTCCACAGGTTCGACCAATCATGGCTCCCACTGGCCGCGGTTCGCCACTCCAGGCCAATGGGGGCGGCGGGAAGCAGCGGCCAGCACATCCCTCGGCCCGCGCCACTTCCAGCAGCCCCCATTGACCTGGGACGGCGAACCGTGGCCAGTGGGAGCCATGATTGATCGAACCTGTGGACGCAGCAGGTAAACAAACCGGCCTGGCCCGCCAGGGCGGGCTGCGTGCCAAAGGTTGCTGATCCCTGAACTAGAACATCTCTCGAAGAAGAGTATTCTTCAAAAGGGATTTGACTTAATGATATTCTGCATTTTCAAATACAGCTTGTTCTTCCCTTTAAATGGCTTATCACTTCAGACTTTACACATAGGTAAATGTAAATGTTCATAGAATCACAGAATCTCAGGGTTGGAAGGGCCCTCAGGAGGTCATTTAGTCCCACCCCCTGCTCAAAGCAGGACCAATCCTTAAGAATGTTCTTAAGAATTTGAACATTAGATAAGTTAACTGTTTTTGTGGTGGGTAATTTAAATCCCACTGAATTTAAATGGGAGTTATAGGCCCGATTGTCATCCTAATGATGTCAGTGGTAGTTTTTGTAATTAATTTTATGGGGAGCAGAATTGGACACTGTACATGAATGTGAGCATGTTGCCCTCTGGCTGCAGTTTAGAAAGAACATAAAGCTATGTGATGCTAGGAAAGATTTTTGTAGCTCAAGTTTTTTTGGAGGTGAAGGATTAGGGTTACAGTCTCAGTTCTGCAGCTCTGTGTTTTATATAGCTAAGGCTGCAATACGTGTCATATTTTAAGGCTTTTTAAAAAAATCCCTCTTGTAGCTCAAAAGAAATAAGACCCTCATGCCTTCAATTTCTAATAGAAAATACAGCACTTACCAATTGCAGAAGCTGAGTTTATGGGAGCTTCACGGAGTTAGTCAGGCTTTGTAGGATTTAACTTCATCAATTAATTTTGAAAGATGCACAGTTGTTGTTATAAAGGCTGCAATAAAACAGTGAAAGGGTCTCATTAAACCAACACTAGAGATGTCTGCTGATGGACATCTTTGCTGTAAGCCGCCATTTTAAGTTATGTCCATAAAGTTTCCAGTGCCAAGTATATTTGACCTTAAATTAAATTAAAGAGCAACCTATTTCTGAAGTTGAAGCTTTTTATGACTTCTTACTTCCCGTGTCCTGCATCAGTATTACAGGGGCCTGAAATGAACATACACTGTTGAATGTCAGGTTACACCTGCTAACATGTTTCAAAGGAACCTTGAAGCAGATTTTAGAATTTGTAAACATTCAAGCTCAATGTAGCAGGCAAGTAATATGACAGAAACTGTTTGCGTATTACATTTCTGAGTGGGGTTGTCATGTCGAATCAGCAATAGGCCCTGAACACATGCAGACCTTCATTCTATGATTTCAAAAGTAGAATTCATGGAATGCATATTTCAGTGCATCAGAGACACAGGCTCTACCATCAGCTGTCATTCTCTTCATGTATGTAATGTCCACTTTTTATTTTGTTTCCTCTTACAGAACTATACTCAGTATATTCCACTATCCATCTATGACCTGCAGACTTGGATGGGCAGTCCCTCCATTTTCGTCTATGATTGCTCCAATGCTGGCCTTATTGTCAAGTCATTCAAGCAATTTGCACTACAGAGGGAGCAAGAGTTGGAGGTGAGACCAATTTGAATTGCCAAAATCTTCCTGTGGCTTCATTTCTCTCTCTGCTGGGCATTCGGGGTCTGATCCTGCTCCCCATTGACTTCAGTGGAGACAGGTTTGAGCCCGTTATGAGACAATAAATATTTTTTAAAAATGAGTTAAAAAGCAAGTTAATTTGGAAAAAATCGTGTCACTCCAGTGCAATCTTTCTGGCTCTGTATGCCATTCTGTTATAGTCAGAATCATTTTTATTGCAAGTACTAATTAAGTGATAACGCTAATAGAATCAGGTTTCAGAGTAGCAGCCGTGTTAGTCTGTATCCGCAAAAAGAACAGGAGTACTTGTGGCACCTTAGAGACTAACAAATTTATTAGTTTGCATGTATGCATTCGAAGAAGTGGGCTGTAGTCCACGAAAGCTTATGCTCTAATAAATTTGTTAGTCTCTAAGGTGCCACAAGTACTCCTGTTCTTTTTGCTAATAGAATCAGTTTGTGCCTTAATCTTTGCTGCTGAGATGAATGCTGAGGTGAAGCAGAGCCATTTATTTTAGATGCAATAGACCAATACAGATTTGGATTCCAGTAGTGTTTCTTGCTGTTGTACCGAATGCATAAATGTTAAACTAAATGATTTAAAACTGATAGACAAAAGGACCTATTGTTGATCACTTTAACTTGACAGAATACAAAAGTGTAACCTTGTGTTTCTAATGAAAAGACACTTTTCATTACAGTTTTAATTAGAATTTATTGGAGTAAATATGGATTGTGAAGAGAAATATATGAAATAACTTTAAGGTGCTTTCCCTTTGTGCACTAGATGCTTAGTGCAGCAGTGTGTCAGAAACTGGATGTTGTAGGCAAGCAGGTGCGTGATTGGGTGTTCTCCCTAAGCGTTAGCCCATTTGAAAAGCAGCCTGTTAAAGATTCGTTTCTTATACTTCCATAGCACTAAGTCAAATACTTTTAAAACTTCAGTATGTTTAACAGGGAATATTGGTCACTCAGGCAACTGGCTGGTGTTACAAACATGATGCCATGACACTTCTTGAGGGTGTGCTTGGTTTTAATTTTCTTAAATAGAATGAACCCCAGTGTTGAATTTTGCAGTGACTGTCTGGCAAGTAGAGACTCTCTCTTTCTCTCTTAAAGAAACATGCCAGTCTAGTAACAGTTTAAGACAGTTAGGTCTTCTCATCATCCCATCTCTTTATAAGTAACGCTACCAGTCAGTGTACCAGCGTTTGCAGGTTCCTCACCAAGGAAGGACGTGACACTGAAAGGCCCAGATCTGTATTGGCAGAGATGTGTGTGGAGCGTTTTTTCAGAACAAAAAATGGAAAAAGTTGCCATTATATCCTGTGTTCCTCTCATCCTGTAGCTTTTTTTATTCTGCTGCTTGTAAGCCTCACATCTCTCATGTTTGTCTTTCAGCCATCACTCACCCTGCCATATTTACTGCTGCTTTGTTTTTCCGTGTATAGATTCTGTCCTTCCGGGTGTTCTGTTTTTCTTTCTTCTTCTTCTTCTCTCTTCTCCCAGAGCACAAGCATAAACTAATTTAGAAAGATGCCTCACTCCAGCTCTTTTCTTTCCCCAGTTCTCCTTTGGTTTTCCTTACCTCCTCTTCCCCTGCATTTCTCTCCCGACTCTCGGTTCTCCTTTGCTGCCGTTGGGCCCTAGGGTGACCTGAAGCTATTCTGGGCATTAGGGTAGTTACTGTTCTGGGTAGGTGAGATGGCTGGTGTGCACTGAGGGGACAGACAATGCCAAACTGCTGTTGGGTGTTGAGGGGGTTGCTGCTCCGCCGGACCTTTCAACACTGCAGTACCATGGCAGCACAGGTGGTTGGCTGGGCAAGCGCATGGGACCATGTTCCTAGGAGCTCGAGTGAAACTGGGACAAAACTCCAGAATAATAGAGTGGGCTCAAAGACAACGGCTATCCTTCCAAACCAGGATATCCGGTTGTCATACGCAAGTTGTTGAAACAACCACAGTTGGAAAGTGTAGTCTCTGCTATCCAACAAAAATGCAAAAAGTTTGACTGGCTTTCAGGATTTTTTTCCTTCTGCCAAAAACTTGAAAACCCAAACAACAAAAGTGTCTTCAGATGACTCCTCTTTAACTGACAACTTTCTCTCTGTACTGTAATTTGTTATTTAAACATTTTATTTCCCAGGTTACAAGTCCAACTTTTCTGTCCCTGGTATCTTAAGTACTCTAGGTGTGTGGTGAGCACTGCTGAGGACTAGTTTACTAAGGGAACTGTTTTTTTAATTTTATACAAAGTATTCAGAATAGAAGACTTTCATACATCCTATTTAGAAAAATATAATACCTGCAGTTTCTTACATATTAAATTTTAATTCTGTATGCAGAAGATAAAAGTAAGAATTAAAATAAAGATTATTTCAGGTGGCCAATTGGTGATGGTGTCATTTTATATTATGTTTTGTAATTAGCTTAGTTTTTATCTTGGTGCTATTTTTAATTAAGAGTTTGTTTTTCCACTAAGTTTAATGTTGTTGGCTATTGTTCAGATAGTCCACTGCATAAATAGCGGATATTAAAAACGCAAAATCTGTTCATAGTTAGTATCGCAAAACATTTGTTAATTTCAGTACATATTGTGATTCCACTTTTGAATAAAAATTATTCAATACATTGAGGACTGAAAACGTGAGCTGCATTCATTTGTTGCCTGTTAAAACTATTTATATATTTGTGTCTTAAAAAAAATTGACCTACTAGATTATAGACTCATGAAATATTTGACATACTTTTTTTGTCTGTGATAGTAACAGAGATTAAGGGATGACCAGATGGTGTGTTGAGCTAGAAGATCAGAGGAAATGGTATACATAGTGCTTAAAAAAAAAAAATGAAAAAAGTAGAAATTTGAAATAAATAAATGGACAGACCACACAGCCTTCTCTATGAAACATGAATGTAGTCATGAGCTCCTGGGAATACCCTCTATTTCAGGATATAGTCGTTACTTTTACATTTCTTTTTTAGTGCAAATTCTTCTTGCTGAACGTTGGTTATATTTGAGATTGTCTGAGGATTTCAGATATTTATACTAAAATTTCATTTATTTACCAAAACATTTTCATTGACCCAGAGCTTCCTACTTATTCACACTGTTCGACAGTGTAGACATGTGTTTATTATTGATTCACTCTCCCGTTTTCCTCTTATTGTTTGTCAAAATTCATTGCCTCTTGTCTTAAATTAAATGCCAGTTGTGCAATGAGCTGTGTGTAGGTGGATCCTTGTGCAGCGCCCCAATGAAGTCAGTTGGGCTCTGTATGGCTGCAGGGGTCTGCCTACACACAGCCCACTGTAAGATTGATTTTCAGAGATCATGCCACCTGGTGTGTTTGTGTAGGGCCCAGCATATTGTGGCTCCAGTACTGACTGACTGGGATCTTTGACCAATATTGTAATGTAAATATTACACACACACACACACACACACACACACACACACACACACACACACACACACACACACACACACACACACAATTTGCAGAAGGGACGTTATTAATATTCCAAAGTCAAGCACACAGAAGTTAGGAAATGCGCTGGTGTAGCACATCCTTTTATGATACAGGTATTTGGAATCTGGTATCTGCCACTGGAAGGACTGCCAGAAGGATGTCCCTATCATAACTGTTACTGCAGGAGGTGTAGAGGTAATGGTGGAGTTGTTCAGGAGGTAGCTGTAAGATGTTACAAATTAAAACTAACACATCACTTGAGGATATAGGGATTCTTGAAGGAGTTACAATTAATCCAAACAAATTTTCTGTACATATATTATGTGCCTTCAGTTCCCACTTCATAGGGTAAAACAGTAATACTTAATAAGTTAATACATTTCATCTATTTAAATAAAAGGTAACATTAATGCTTTTCCAACCTCTGCTTTCTTATATTGGAAGATGTAGGGTAGTGCAGAAGAAAGGAGGTTATTATGCAATGCACCTTAGATAAAACTAGGTATTGGGTATTCTGAGATGTTTTAGGAATGAGTTTTTAGGTTACTTGCCTGGGACTATAAGAATTCTGTATCTGTGTTTTTATGTTTACTCGTTAAATATTTGTCTTCAATTAACTTGACTTGATCCATAGACATTCTCCTTGTAAGCCTATGGAAGTGTATATTCGAGGAGATTGTGTATACATCCATTTAGATCTGTCTTGTTGATTTTTTTTTTTATGCTAGTTAAAAACCATGTGTTAGCACTGTTACTGGCTCTTGCTATGAAGCAGTGCTTCACTCCAGTGTCTCAAATCCTGCATTAACTCTTACAAGCCAGCATCCCATTAGGAGAGTTGTGTTTGAGTTTTAAGCCTCTTTTCAAAACCAACAGCCTATCTTGACATAATTCTTTCTGTCTGACCCAGACTAAAGCAATGCTGTGTGCTCCCTCTGGCGGCTCCCTGATGTGTTACATAAGAGTCAATTTTTAGGATTATGCTGATAAGACTGAAAATGTTGGTGCACCAATGGACAAGTGCAGTGGCACCAAGGTTTCAAACTTAATTTAAACTAAACATAAACCCTCTTCATAGTAGCTCAATATGCTACCTTTGAACTGTCTGTTTACCTTAAACGTATGTTTGTAGCAGTTTACCTCTGATTCAAGTTAACTGACACTGGAAGAGATTTTGCAGGGGGCAGCTTTTTCCGAAATGTGAATCTGAAAATCTGTGTTGCCAGTAACCATTTGGGTTGGAGAATGTGGGAGATCCCGCAGACAGAGGCCTTTAATAATCGATGATTTGTTCCTGCAATATGTGCAGCATTATGAGATTGCTTCATTAGTTCCATTTTGTTGTGCTTATGAGATGATGTAGATGTGTGTGCAGGGCCGGCTCCAGGCACCAGCCTGCCAAGCAGGTGCTTGGGGCGGCCACTCCGGAGAGGGGCGGCACGTCCAGGCATTCGGTGGCAATTCGGCGCACGGTCCCTCACTCCCGCTTGGAGTGAAGGACCTCCCGCCGAATTGCTGCCGCAGATCGCGATCGCGGCTTTTTTTTTTTTTTTTTTTTTTTGCGCCGCTTGGGGTGGCAAAAACCCTGGAGCCGGCTGTGTGTGTGTGTTAGGGATTTGTGTATGTATTCTGGGTACTTAATTCATAACCAGAGACGAGAGTGAAAACTTAACTTACCCAGCTCTTTCCTCTTGCAGTTGCAATGTTTTACTTCTGGTGGTAATGCTCTCTACAGTTACATGGCACCAAAGGGCTTAGCGTGAGTTCATAATTGGCCTGTTTCCTTGTGAGTATGAACAGCGTGAAAATACAAAGTACTCACTAAAGGAAGTACATTAGATAGAAATGGTAAGTGTGGGATAGATTGGGAGTGGCAGAAGAGAACATAATCAGGAAAGAAGATGGAGACTAGATTAAAGCAGTCCAACTTTAGCCACACTCCATTTTTTCCTCCATCCTTCCATCCACTGTTCTCATCTATTTCCCTTCGGAAGAGAAAATAGGGGGGCTAAGTGCCTGTAGATGTCTGACTGGGCCATTAAACCATTTACCAGGGCATTTTAGGCCAGGAAATAGAGCACATTTAATCTGAAAGCATAAAAAATTTAGTTAATGGTGGCTGTGGACAGTATGAATCATCCTAAGAGGTAATAGTCTGAATTCATATTGTGTCAACTACCTTAATATGTTTATTGTGTTGCTTGCAACAGTTAAGCAAACTCTAGATGAGTTTGCTACAGGAGCTAAACAGGCAAAACAAATGATAGTCTCATTACATTCCTAGGAGAACGCTATTTTTTTTGCCTTGCAAGGTAGGTGTTTTACATAGAATGTGACTGTAGTTTGCATATGCATTAAGTAGACAATTCTGGCAGATGATTTCTTCATTTCTGATTTACTGATTAGAGAGTCACAGCACTGGCTGTGGAAAGAGAACCTTAATTTGGGTGGGTAATAAGGCTAAATGTAAAAGTGTACATCTAAAAACAAAAAATGTAGGCCATACAAGATGGGACGCTCTCTATTCTGAGTAGCAGTAACACTGAAAAAGATGTGGGTGTCATGGTGGATAATCAGCTGAATATGAGCTCCCAATGTGACACTCTGGCCAAAAGGGCTAATGCAGTCCTGGGATGAATACACAGTGCAATCTCGAGGAGGAGCAAAGATATTATTTTACCTCTGTATTTGGCACTGGTGCTACTGCTGTTGGAATTCTGGGTCCAGTTCTGGTGCCCACAGTTCAAGAAGGATGCAGATACATTGCAGAGGGTTCAGAGGAGAGCCACAAGAATGGTTAAAGCAGGGGTCGGCAACCTTTCAGAAGTGCTGTGCCGAGTCTTCATTTATTCACTCTAATTTAAGGTTTTGCGTGCCAGTAATACATTTTAACGTTTTTAGAAGGTCTCTTTCTATAAGTCTATACTATATAACTAAACTATTGTTGTTTGTAAAGTAAATAAGGTTTTTAAAATGTTTAAGAAGCTTAATTTAAAATTAAATTAAAATGCAGAGCCCTCCGGACCGGTGACCAGGATACGTGCCAAAGTTGCCTAACCGAGGGATAGCTCAGTGGTTTGAGCATTGGCCTGCTAAACCCAGGGTTGTGAGTTCAATCCTTGAGGGGGCCACTTAGGAATCTGGGGCAAAATCAGTACTTGGTCCTGCTACTGAAGGCAGGGGGCTGGACTCGATGACCTTTCAAGGTCCCTTCCAGTTCTAGGAGATAGGATATCTCCATTTATATATATATATATATATATATACACACACACACACACACACACACACCCCTGGATTAAAGGATTAGAAGACATGCCTTATAGTGATAGACTCAATAGTCAAACAGACTATTTAGCTTAACAAGAGAAGGATCAAGGGTGACTTGATCACAGTTTATAAGTACCAAACTAGGGAAGAGAGATTTGACAATGGGCTTTTCAGTAGGGTAGAGAAAGGTAGAACATGATCCAATGGCTGGATGCTGAAGCTAGACAAATTCAGACTGGAAATACAGGCATACATTTATAACAGTGAGGGTAATTAACCATTGGAACAGTGGTGATGGAGTCTCCATCAATGACCATTTTAAAATCAAGACCGTACGTTTTACTAAAAGATCTGTTCTAGGATTTATTTTGGGAAAGGTCTGCTAGATGATCACAGAGATCTCCTCTGATCTTAGAAGCAAGGATAGCTGGCCTAGTGGTCATTGGACTTTACATGAGGTCACCAGAAACTTACAAATGAAGTCCAACGTACTTGCAGATATACATGTAAATGCATCATGTTTTCATTGCATTGTTACTTGAATATGGAAGTGATTCCCTCTTCTGAGGTTTAAAACTTGCCTTGTCTCTTCAGTGACGGAGCACCAAAATAAGATATGGTTTGTGGCGGGTGGGGTGAGAAGTGTCTTGAGACGTCTGCATAATAGATGCTGTCCGAGCGTTACTTGTCTTGTCTTGTTTGATGTGTCCCCAGAATAACAGTAAATTATAAAAAAGCATAAAATCCAGTTGCTGGAAATGATTTTTGCATAGAAATTCAGCAGCAGCGTAGACAACTGAACTAAGAAAGGGATGATCTGGAGAGACAGTATTGTCAGGGTGTAGGGAATCACTGATTTACATAAGTGAAGAGCTATGTAGAGAAACAGAATGAAGAAGTGGTATTCTGGAAAGAAGAAATGCAAAATATATTTTCTTAAATCTCAGTGGAAACACTGCAATTAAGAAAAATTGTTCCTCCTCAACAGAAATGCTGTTCCTGGGGGAGATGAGGGTGAAAGGTGTAACTTCAGTTCAGAAAGTTCTGAACATGCTAACGCTAGCTCAGCTGTACCCGTGATTTGTAGGGAGGGGGAAAGAGATGAGGACTCGATTAGGTCTTTCCAATATAGCTTCCTCTCTTAATTAACTAAAAGGCTAGAGTTCGTTTCAAGAGTCCCTTTCTTTCTTACAGTACCTTAAATGGTTTCCAAAGCACTGAATGAGTAGTGCAGCGACCGTGCAAGCAAGAGGCACGGCCATTCTGTGCTCATTGCTGGCTTGCCCACCATCCAGGACATTAAAGACTCTTATTTAGAAAAGGAGGGCTGCTACGACACTAGGGTACTTGACTGTCTTCCAAAAGTGTCTTGGGATTGTTTAATTTCCACATGGATGGGCAATTAGGACCTTGGTTTAATACCTCATCTGAAGGACGATACAAATAACAACTCTCCTAAGCAAAACGAGTTTTAATCGTATCCAAATAAATACAGAAATTACATAGTGTCTTGTAGATAAAAAACGTCCATTTCATTATAAATAGCGTTGAAGCCCTGGCATGTTATGCGGCTTGACAAATTCATGTCCTTGGTTTAAATGCCAATTTTAATGATTGATACTGTGCCTTTCTCTACTCCCTTTTTGTCACAATCTGTCCTGCAGAAAGCTACATTCCCTGCGCTCCCTAGGCATCTTTCAGATATGGAAGCCAACTTGATCTTTAGAAATTAGATCTGCTGTTGATGGTTTCCTGGGATAATGTCATACTTGGCATCAGTGGACACAGTAGTGTTAGTAGCCAGTGAGACGTGCGCAGTTGTAGTGTGTGTAATGGGCTATTTTGGAAGGAATTGACCTGATGCCAGTACAGGAACATGGCAGGTGAAATGGTGCCTACAAGGCAGGGACTAACCTGTTCAGAAAATACCCAGCGTGTGTATTTCCTTCGGCCGTGATCTCTCCCTGTGGTTTGTTCTGAGAGTAAAGCACCCAGCAATCGGTCTTAATTATCTAATTAACTAGCTGAGTGTATGTAAATATACCACAATTCTGGAGAACTAAGCAAGGTGCTTAAGTGCACCGTACTAACTGTGGCAAAGCAATTGGCTGGTTAATTTTGATGAATTTTCCTTAAAATTGTGACAGTTGCAACACCTAATTATGGGTCAAAGGAGAAATAGAAAGGTTCTGGTGGTAGGGGGGATTATAAGGCCGTCTTTGAGCTGTGCTGAAATGAGGGCTGAAACATCACTTCTCGATGTGTTTTTCTACAGACTATATAATCTTTTTTTCTATTTTCAGCTTTTTTTATAGTTTGAATTTCACAGCATTTTACCTTAAAGCATTTTAGCCTGTTTTGTTCTCTATTTGTGTAGGAATTACATTCTGCTGTGGGTGTGCATGTTCCTTTTGCCTCAAATAGGGGACATGACTAACTACTTCTAATCAGAGCTGAGGAACTTCTATTTTGTTTTTTTTTTTTATTTCTCCATCATGAACTTAAATCTCCAAAAATTAGCTTAATGCCCGAGCCGCGGGATGATTTCTGGCAATGGCATGAAGTATCATGGGGAATTTTCCTAATCCACCATCTGCTGGAAGCAATTACTTCTTTTTTGTAGCTGCATTAATGTCTTCTGCAGGGATGAGGATTCTGACAATTGTAGAAATTCTGTGAAACCAGAAGGTCTGGCCAGCATTTGAAATAACTAAAAACTGCAACCTCCAGCCTCCATGTTAAGGCAAAGGCCTTCCGTTAATTTAACTTGAACATGCCTATTAATTCATAAAGAACTGTTTCCCTTGCATTTGCCTGCCTCTGATTTATGTGCATAAAAGTTTTGAATAACACAGGTTTAAAAGAGACTTATTGTCTCCCTTTGTGTTAATTACAAGTAGGGAGACTTATAAATTTGTTCCTTTTTCCTTCTGGCAAGTGCACCATTCACAAGTGGCAAAACTGAATACAGGTTAACTTGGGCAGCTATAATTTGTATCCAAAACAACTGATTTGCCATTTCACAGAAGTATCTAGGGATTTCAGTTTAGCTGATAGCCAAAATCTCTATAAGGTAGCATTATTATTGACTTGATATTACCATGGATTTTCCATTGTTCTTTGTACCTGTTATCAGCAGAGTCCTGTGGCACCTTATAGACTAACAGACATATAGGAGCATGAGCTTTCGTGGGTGAATGCCCACTTCATCTACATGCATCCGACGAAGTGGGCATTCACCCACGAAAGCTCATGCTCCAATACGTCTGTTAGTCTATAAGGTGCCACAGGACTCTTTGCTGCTTTTACAGATCCAGACTAACACGGCTACCCCTCTGATATTTGTACCTATTATGTCATCCCCATTCTCCGTAAAGACAGTTGTTTTTTGTTGACTGAAGCTTGTGATCGGAACATGCATAATTTTGCTGGGAGATTGTCTGTTCTCACCAGCTTAGTATGTGTACTGGGGAGGTGGCGTATGAGGGAAGATGGTGACAGCTCAGAAATTAAAGAAATGTGTGAGCCATTATTCTCAGGGTGTTAGGGGTAAATTCCTTGTACTATAACAAAGTACCAGCATCTTTCTAAGCAGGTCTAGGATCAGTTATTTGCAGGCCATAATTAAGGTTCATGTTTTGTCATGGTTATTTTTAGTAAAAGTCAGGGACAGGTCGTGGGCAATAAACAAAAATTCATGGGAGCCCTGACCTGTCTGTGACTCTAAAAGTAGCTGGGGGGGGAAGAAGGGGGGGAGTAATGACAGCTGGAGCCCCATGAGGGGGGGACTGAAAGCCCAAGCCCCACCACCACGGGCGGCTGGGGGTGGGGGAGCCGCAGCCACGGGCGGGGGGACGGGGGACTGGGAGGGGGCACAGTCCCGCAGTAAAGTGATGGAATCCTCCATGACTAAATCGTATCCTTGGCCATAAAGACAAGTTTGCAGACTGTGTCTGTGTTTTTAAGATAGGCTCCTACTAGTCAGCTGAAGCCCATCTTTTTCTTCATGGTTGGTTCGCAGTAGGAATGATTGTACTGAGGGACTGGATAGCCCAGGGAATTCCAAAGCTTTCACCTCTAGGACATTGCTTTAAATCTGACCAGGATGTCAGTTACCAAAAGTTGATACTCTGTATTGGCTTGATTGTTGTTTGTGGTCCAGATTTTAATGGCCAAGAGTTCATGTTCTACTTCTCATGATTAGATCCCCTTATTGGGCACCTCTGTGGAGAACACAAGGATTAAACAGACCAAAGAGGATGAGCTACTCTCCAGATCAGAATTGAGGGGCATTGATGCGGAGTGACATGAGACAAGCTTGCCCTGCTATTACCCATGCCATGCATACTCCATGGCCAGAGGATTTCAGTATTCACCACATTTCAGCCAGTATAAAATTCACTTAAACATGTTCCCCTGAAGAGCCCATGTACTGAGGATGTGTACATCCTTCCTTAATGCATTAATTATCATCGCTAAAGCTGTTTGGACGCTCTGTATTTACAAATCTATAAATGGCAAACCTCCTCCATCCTCTCCGCTACCCCCAAATTCCTTCCTGTAGTTATTTAAAGTATCTGTTTTTAAAAATTAGTTATAACATGAGATATTTAAAAGATAAAGTTTAGGTTATTAGATAAGTGCAGTAAATATGATCAGAGGTCCTGGGATTGGTTTGAGGATAGGTTCAGCTCCATCTAAGATGTAGGGCAGGGTTCCCCGACACGGTGCCCGCGGGCGCCATGGCACCCGCCGGGGCGTCTAAGTGCGCCCGTGTACTGCCCGGCGGACGAGCATCTGCAAAATGCCGCCTACAAGCAGCGTCATCCAGAGGCATCGCCGCTGCGGCATTTTGGCAGCAATGCCTCTGGATGCTGCTGCTTGTCGGCGGCATTTCGGCTGATGCTCGTCCGCCACCATGGTCTTCCGTGGCTCGTCGTCTGGCGCCTGCCAGATGAAAAAGGTTGGGGACCACTGATGTAGGGAGATGACATCCATCTTAGCTGAGGGCAGCCTATCTGGAGTGAGAACAATGGGAGGTGGCAGCCATTTGGGATAAAGGCAAGAAACCTGTATGAATGATGCAGCAGCTCGTGAGATTGAATTAAAAAAAAAAAAAAAAAAGAAACAAAAAATCTGAAACCTCTCCACAACTTTCCTAATGCATCTTTTCTATACTTCTCTGCAGCAGAGGTGGAAAGTTGTACTGAACTGTGTAGTGGGTGTGTAACATGGATGTGCCTTCACAAAGGGCTCTGCTGAGACCACCAAACTGATTTACACTTGTTGATTTAAACAAGATTAGAAACTTTGGTATATAAATATTGCAAAGGGCTAGTGTATTGCCTAACTCAGTGTGAAAAAAGGGAAATCCTTCAAAAGCCATTTATCTTTGGTCATTAGGATAGCAAATTTTCACTTTGTTTGTAGTTCAAGTTGTTTATCGGTAAGGCTCAGATTTTGTCTCAGATAATTTTAGTAAAAATCAGAGACAGGTCATGGACAATAAACAAAAATTCACAGAAGCCCGTGACCTGTCTGTGATTTTTACTACAAATATCCCCCCACTGCCTGCAGGGGATGGAAGCTGTGGAGTCCCCCTGCTGCCTGGAGGTTAGGAGCTGCTTGGGGGCTCACTATCTGCTGACCGCTCCAGGCCCAGGGCAGAAAATGTCATGGAGGTCTCTGGAAGTCACAGATTCTGTGACCTCCGTGACATAATTGTAGCCTCATTGATAGGGCAATTTTCCAGTCCTGTTCACTCAAGAAGCCTCACACACATTTGGGTCCAGAATTTTGGATGCTTGAAAGGGTGTTGTAGACACACACAAGCTAGTGTTTGTGTCTCTACCTTTTTAAAAAAGACACTGGAAGGAATACCTACGCTTTCCATATAATCAGTTCTCTGAAAAATCTCCCATAGCGCACACCCTTAATCGCTAGTGCCATTGTAATTCTAAAAACACACCTGGAATTACTGGTGCACAGTATTTTCCATTTTACAAGATGATGTCTGGACAGACAAATTGAAGGTAAAATGATACCGCTAGATTGTCTATACTTGAAACACTGCAGCTCTGCCACTGCAGCGCTTCAGTATAGACCAGGAGTCGGCAACCTTCGGCACGCAGCCCATCAGTGTAGACCAGACCTTATAAACACCCTCATACCAGGCTTTGTCGTACTTTTACCAGAACCCTGCACATGCTCATATGGCATCCTACTATGCTGCTTACCCTTCATTTCTTTAAAAATTGATTCCCACAAAGGACCTGAAGTGAAGGAATTGAATAGTACGTATGCAAACCCTATTCCCTGGCTGTTGCTGCAGGAATGCTGTTAGCTTAATGTATTCCGCCAGTGCACGGCTAGTGTGAAGGCAGCACTGACACATCTGCTAACTCTACCAATCTCTCTTTGTGACTCAGATTTGATGGCGGATTGTTCCCAAACCAATCATAAGTTTTAGCAAGGTTGTCACTGTAGACCTAGGAACTAATTTCTTGTTTAGAGCAGTCTGGTATTGCTGACGTTGTTTTAGCTCATCTGGTTGATGCAGAAAAGACTTGCTGTAATACAATTGTTCTGGTGACTGATGTTCACTGCTCTGGACAGAAGTTGCAATGCATGGGTATTTCTGGTCAATCCTGGGGAGGGACAGCTGCCTGTCCTCCTCCTGTTTGTCCCCTGCCCTTATTCTAATATTGACATGCAAGCTGCACCTGCTGGTACCTTTGCTGATCTGACACCACACACTCCCCTGTCTCTCATTCACCCCATAAGAGAGCAGACGTTTCCTCTTTTAATTTAGGTGATTGTCTTTTGCATTTCTCCTTTCCTTCAGCAATACTCTCCTCCTCCCTTCAGCGTGGCCTCGATTCAGAAGTAAGAGTGCTCATGGAAGCAGTGTGGGGAGTACTGGGGACTGTAGCAGTAAATACTCAGCCCTCATGACTCTGAGCTCCATCTAAAGCAGTCAGTCGCCTTTCCGCCGTTCAGGTCTAAGCTATTTCCCCAATTTGTAGTTACTGAGAGTGGGCTGCAACAAAGATATTTTTTGTTCAACTTTTTTCTCAGGTAGCACAATAGTTCACAAGACTTATTTCTACAATGCTTGATTCAAAGGTGGCAGGATTTTGTGGAGTCAGAATCCTGTGACGTGGTGATCGGCAGTTTAATTTCTGTGTCCCAAGTTGCTGGTTGTATTACTAAATATTGCAATACTACAAATGACACAGACTGCAAATGTACACTTGAACTGTTCACTCCTGACATAGCTCTAGCAGTGCCATTACTACTTTAATCATTGCTGAATATGGTGATGCATTCAGCCTCGGTCATTTTTAGCAGGTTGTTTTCAGATTTATTTTTCTGGATGGTTAAATCTTCTGACTGATGCCTTTTTCTTTTGATCTATCATCAAGGTTGCTGCAATTAACCCTAATCATCCACTTGCTCAGATGCCTTTGCCCCCATCAATGAAGAACTGCATTCAGCTGGCAGCATGTGAAGCCAATGAATTGCTACCTATGATCCCTGACCTGCCGGCTGACCTTTTCACATCATGCCTTACGACACCAATCAAAATTGCTCTGAGGTGGTAAGTGTCTCACCTGTTATGTGGGGGAAAAGCATGGTCTGCAAAGCTTGTCTGTTGAATTGATAGACTTGTTGATCTAGATATTTTATCCACACTAAAGTTCCTCCGCAGTACTGAATTACAGGGCTTTGAAGAGCACACCTGGGACAGCATCTTATTAGTCAAAGCCAAGAAGGTGAAAATATTTGTATCTTGTTTATTACATTTTAGATTCCAGCTCGATACTTGGGTTTGCTCAGATTAAGGGATTTACTCTAGTGGAAATTAAAGGTATCTGCTTTTTCACAGGGCAGAAATACCATACAGCACAACGCAACTTTATTTTGTAAGTTATCTTTCATGCAAACTATATCCCAAATGTTGTAGGGTTGCGATAAATAGTACAGTAGTGTTAATAGCACAGCGAAAGAAATTAAGAGTTAAAACCAAGAAAGATGTATTGAAATGACATAGAAAGTTGAAGAGGCAGAGTGATACAAAAGCTTGGTCCAGACAGTAGCAACTGTACAAGAGCAAAGTTCTTGCACAACATTAGAGAGATGGTGTGGTGGAACAAAGAAGATATCTGCACTGGACAAGTGCATCGTGCGGGGAACTTCTGTGAGAGCTACCATGCTCACTGCCCTGTGAGTGCTGAATGCTCGGGTGAATTAATCCACATGAACTGGGTATCCACCAAAGAACAGAAGGAGACCACCAAAGCTCATTTCCTTGAGTCTCCGTTAAGATTCCAATTGCAGCCCCAGAATGAAAAGTCCAATGCCCTTTGATTAATTGAATTGAAATAAACATATAGTTAGGAGGTCTGGTCGTTAGTATGTTCTACTTTGATCTTTGGTTTTGATATTAGTCCTTAACCGACTAAGGGAATTAGGCCTCTAGCTGTTCTATATCATCCAGATCAATGCACTTCGTCTAGAAAATAGTTGATAGTGCCCTTGTCCCATGTGGCCCTGATTTGATCCATGTGGTGCCCTGGCATTTTCTTCCCACTTACATTGTTGTGGAGTCGCAATTTATTTTTTGTTACGGAAGAGCCTGCTGCTTACTTTGAATGGCTGACATTCTCAGGCTTATTTGCGAGGGTGGTAGGAAACCTGTTCACTAGAGATGCCGCTGTAATGACTTAGCCCAGCCAACAGGAAGTGTGTGATGGATTTGGAGCTACTGTGTAACAAGTAAAGAATTTTCTTTGTCTGGTTTTACTGTTGTAAGGGGGGGGTACTGTATTACTATTAATTCAGATTTAGCTTCAGACTGCCACTCATTTTTATCCACTTGAGGAGCAATACTAGACCCATCCACTTTGAAGTCCCATCTCCAAACCCTGTTGAGCTCAACAGGGTATCAAGGGGTAGGATCACAGCTGGTCAATACAGGAGCACCCTAAGCCCGAGAAGCAAGACTAAGAGCTTCTGGGGAAGACAAACATAACATTCTTAACGAAGGGTGAGGGCGTTGTTGGGAGCTGCAGATGAGAAGTAGGTCTCATAGACAAAGACCCCAGAGGCCAGGGGTCTGGAGCAAAGATGGACCTTCCTAGTGTGTCTGCCAAGAGATGGCAAGCCTCTAGGTAAGATACATGTGCATATAGGCCTTTTATTTTAAAATCCTTTGTCTTATGCTCTGCTGTGTTCCTTTTTGGTAAAATTAAACTTTACTTGGTTTTAAGAAAGCCAAAGGTCTCTGTATTAACCACTGGCCACCGGTTCTGAAGGGAAGACTTTAGGGTGCCAAGTCCAGTTGGGTGTGTTGAGTTGAGACACAGGATACTATAGCTTGAGTTCCAATCTAAGTGGGTGAACCACAGGTTTTCACCCCAGGACATGGGAAGGCAAGAAGCTGATCTCCCGAGGGTGTGACTTAGTGAGACCAGAAGAGGGGGCAGAAGTGCCCCTAGCCTGGTGATTAACAAGGTGCTTGCAGATTGGATGACTGGGCTGTCTAGAAGCCTCATTACTTTACCTGCCCAGATACTGAAGTCCTGTGGATACTGCGATCCTGGACCTGGTCTCCCACTGTCAAATTCAAAGGGTGCCTGTATATATTTTTCTCCCTAAAGGTGAAAAAAAATGTTACATTGTGAAAAGTAAATCTCTCTCTGTATATAAGGAAACCCAGAGAGAAGCTACAGATTGTGAACAGAAAAATACAGTTCCAAAGAAATATTTTAAAATGGTATTGCTATTAACAGATAATTGCTGTCCTGAACAATAGGACACCCGGCATGGGGCTAAGGAGGTTTGGATTATACCACTTTGAAGTGAGGCATAGAATTTTGACTGTAAAAAGTCATATTCATTGGTGCTAAACCCTGTACCCTCAGAAATACATTGATTCCTGTATTATAGTTGAATGGTATTGGCATGCGCTGTATAAAACATACAAAAACCTACATTAAAAGAACGTTAACATTGCAAAGTCAAGAACCTAGAAGTTAGGAGCAGAGGGTCCTGTGGCACCTTTAAGACTAACAGAAGTATTGGGAGCAGAAGCTTTCGTGGGTAAGAACCTCACTTCTTCAGATGCAAGTAATGATTTCCATTACTTGCATCTGAAGAAGTGAGGTTCTTACCCATGAAAGCTTCTGCTCCCAATACTTCTGTTAGTCTTAAAGGTGCCACAGGACCCTCTGTTGCTTTTTACAGATTCAGACTAACACGGCTACCCCTCTGATACTAGAAGTTAGGAAACACCCTACTTCATTGCATGTGGATTCAGAGGAGGATATGCTCCATATTCCGCAGAGAAGTTTGCTGTTAAAAGATTTGTGATTCTGCAGGTCAATAAATTTGGAAATCATGTATTTGGAAGAGACATTAAAGCAATGTCTTAAAGCTTTAACGTGTATAGAGGATACGGGAAGGGTACATAAAAGATGATGGTCTTTTGTGTGGAGCCTTTCGTTCTGAGCCTTTAGAAAACCATTCAGCCAGTTCCAGCACATATACTTACATAGGCAAGAACAGAGACTATTTGCAGTTTTAGCCACCTGGGAGCTTTTAGTACACTTGAGTTATTAATGTAATTCAGCAAAATAAATTTGGGGTAAAAAATTTACAGTTTTTCCTTTTTTATTGGTTAGTGTGGGAAGAAAAATTGCTGCTTGCTGTACCTTAATGTCTTTATGCACCAGGGCTCCAAATGATTTTCATGACTTATCAAGAAATATAACCTACAAATCAACTGCAATGTGGTTTTTCCCCTGCTTGTAGCTTCCTATAGTACTTCTGAGCGTTCAGCATGACTTCCTATGTAACTTGTGTGTGTGTGTGTGTGTGTGTGTGTGTGTGTGTGTGTGTGTGTGTGTGTGTGTGTGTGAAAGCTACAGAGTGAGGTGCAAGTTACCTGAATAGGGGTGTGCGCAGGATAAAACATACCTGAGGGCAAACTTGGATCATCTCCTCTAGTGGAACCCAATAAGGTTGCAAAAATTCATCACATTTTCAGTTGCAAGTTCTTTGGGGCCCAGTCTGATGCACACTGTGCCAATATAGCAGGAGATGACTGCCCTCCAGAGGCTCAACCATCCCTCCTTTCCCTGGACTTCGGGAGCATTTTGAAAGCAGCATGCTCAGATTCATTTGAAAGCACCATGTTTTGTTATCAAGAAGTTTCCCCTACCTAATAATATATCGTCTTATGGTTGTTTCTGTGGCATCTGCCATCCCAAAATGCACAACATACTATATATATATATATATATAGGAACCACTTCACCCACCGCTGTTTTATGATCATTAACAATTCAAACAACAAATACCCAACAGTTTAGGACAGAAAGTAAACACTATATAGGATGGAAACTGCGAGCATTATTTAACAGACTGTGTAACTTCCCAAATTTGGCAGGGCACCAGAGCAAACAGCTATAAAAGTGAACATGTCACAGGGTTTTTTAATGACTGCAAGTGGTAAGGGCCTTGCTTTTATATTCTCTGAAAGATGGTACTTCTGGCATCATGGTGTCACCCCCAGCATGTTAGAAAACATGTTATAATAGCATGAGTTAGACAGTGCATCAGTCTTTTCCTTGGAATGCTGTCTCTTTGTGCCACAACTGTAATAATTTGTATATGATTTAAATTTGTTTTGACAACATCTGATATATGAGAGGTTAGCAAATAATACAGGGATGAGTATGAAAGCCTGAGTCAATAGCAAACAAACCATAACAATATTTAAATTTAGTTTCCATATTCAGTGTTTCAAACAGCATGTCATTGGGGGCATATTTCTGTAGTTCAGAGAATACTTTGGGGACTGCAGCTGCAAGTGCATTTCATGGTATGCAAAACACATTCTTGAAGGCTCAATTTCTCCAAGCTGTATGGAGATTTCTGAATAGTTAACTTGTTTTGAATATGGGTGCAGTGGGAGGGAACAGAGGGTAGGTGAATGGAAAAGATAAGGCCTCGATCCATTAAGATGACTAAGTATGGTCTTTTAGTCTGCACAGGCTGATTTTTAAATGAAAGATCTTTTCACAAATGTATTTTTGCTCTGATTGATTGAACAGAGACCTAAATCAGATTTCTGATGTATTTCCTCTGTTTGCTTAGCTTCCTCTTGTTACACTATGATTTTACTCTGTCTGTGCCCACTGCAAAGTAGTGGGATTTCTAGCAATGGAAGGAGATGGGATATCTGTGTTAAACACAAGTAGCTTTGCCATTTTCCAAAGTGGTGTTGGATACAGAATTATTTTACCCACTTGCTGACTGTGATCCAGTGAAATCCCAAGAACCAGCAGCATTCACTTCCCCGGCAGCTTCCCCTGTGTGACTAGAATACACACTGAAAAGAGCCCCCGGTCTTCTTGTAAATAAAACAACGTAGAACTCTTCCAGCTGGACCTTCTCACATGTGTGTATCTTGGTCAGTGTCAGAATAAATTACCTTTGGGGTAGAGTTGGGTAAGATTTTTCTGACAAATGGTTTATTTGCCAAAAAATGAAGTTTTGGGTCAGCTAAAGCTATTCACTCAAAGTTTCAGAGCCCCCCCCCCCCCCCCAAAAAAAAAAAAAAAAAAAAAAAAAACAATTCAGGCTAGATTCACAAAGCCACTGGAGGATGAGGTGAAGGGGCTGCTGTCCCCGAGTAGCTCAGAGGTTAGGGCACTCACTTAGGAGTGGGAGACGCAGGTTCAAATCCCTGCTCCAGAGCAGGGATATCAGATTTTTACCCCTCCTGGGAAGTGCCTGAAGTTATTGGGTATTCTGGCATGGATCTTTCTCAGTCTCGCCTGTTGAAGTATTCTACTGTGTGTATAATAGTTGGATAGTCATTGGGCCAGAGAGAGAGAATGGCTTATAGTGAGTGGTTAGGGTACTTACATGGGATGTGAGAGATCCAAGTTCAAGTCCTTGCTCTAATAAACATTTAATTATTTATACAAAATGTAACCGCTTTAAGAGGAGAGATGGCGAGAGACCCACCCCAAAACAGCCACTAGTCTGGTGGCTTGGTCACTCCCTTGGGGATGGTGGGAGACCTGAGTTCAGGTTCCTGCTCCAAAGTGGGGACTTGAACCTGAATCTCCCACATCCCAGTGAGTGCACTGTACTGCTAGGTACAAACACACCACCTCCTCCCGTTCTGTGAAACTAGCCCATCACTTCTGTTGCTTTCCGGTTTTGGTGTCTGAAGTGAATTTGTTTGATATGTGAATTGAAAATGGTTTTGATTTATTTCTGTACCTTGGTTCTTAAGTTGGCTCCATGGTATTTGAAATGTTTTGCTTTAAAAAAGTATTTTAAATGCCCTTTTTGATGTTGCTTTATAGTTTGCATGTATGTAAGTATAATGTGAAACGTGTTTTACCCTGTAAATAGACAACCGTAACTATTCTCTTACAGCATGATTTGCTGTTAATTTTTTGGTTTTGGTTTTTGCTTCCTTATGGAAAGTGTAGCCATGCTGTCCCTTTGCTGTTGCCAGCATTCTCTAGGTGAGGTCCTGTTGCACCACCATTTTTTAATATGTTCTTCCTCACAAGAAAGCTATCCTCTGCATATTCTACTTGTCACAAGAGTTAAGAGGTCTGTTTAAACTCACACCAGGCTGAAGTACTCATATTTAAATGTCAGCACTTGTCACATGGCCACATGCAAACCCATTAATAATATGGGCAATAGAACCTTCAGTGCTTTGGTATTAAATCCTGAATCATCACTTAAACTTCATCTCTGCCAAAAGTTGGCCATGAAGATACTGCGGTCGTAACACAGAATAGAGAATTCTTTACAAATCAGGTAGTGATAGTAAACTTTTAAAACTCCTTTCTTTCCCTCTAATCAGATGAAAAGAACCAGTGGCAGTCAAGCTTTTGAGTGGGCCTAACAGGACACAAGGATCTGTGTCAAGTATCAGAGGGGTAGCTGTGTTAGTCTGAATCTGTAAAAAGCAACAGAGGGTCCTGTGGCACCTTAGAGACTAACAGAAGTATTGGGAGCATAAGCTTTCGTGATGCATCTGAAGAAGTGAGGTTCTTACCCACGAAAGCATATGCTCCCAATACTTCTGTTAGTCTCTAAGGTGCCACAGGACCCTCTGTTGCTTTTTAAGGATCTGTGTGTATGTAATGTTTCTGTGATTAAAATTCAGCAAAAAAAATTAAGCGTTTTAAACAAACTTTCTGAAATGTGCAGCCATTGTGCCATTCACTGAATGAGAATCTGAAGTGAAATTGATTAAGCACTGACTAAATATATAGGAAATAGACTAGCTTATTTGCATTGATCAAGCTGAAACAAACTAAACAACTTGCCTACTTTAAAAAAAAACAAAAAAACACCAGTGTTTAATAAGGTAGTGAGTTTTTAGTAATACAAGTAGGGAAACTTATTTATATGAATTTAAATCTGGCAGTTTCCTTTAAAGGGTTCTTAAATCTATAGGTGCTGATAATGGGTTCTGATGACTATTCAGCACCCGCATGAAGCATTTTCAAGCATCTATGCGAACCATTGCCAACTTGCTGCAAAGTGAAAGCCTCTTTTACATGTCTCTTGCTCCTCCACTTGTATCCCACTGCAGAGTAAAGCCCTTTTCCATTCTGCCGCTGTTCTTGATGCTGAAGGGACTATACCAGGCAAGTTAGCAAAGGCACTAAGCATTGTTAACCTAGTGAATCTGCCCCCAGGCTTCCTTGGCATCATCTAGTTTTTTTGTTGGATTTGCTCCATTCGCTCACCAGCAAGGGTTGATGGGTATCAGTACTGTGACTAGTCCCCCGTACTCACTTGGCAATTCCATTGTGTGCAAAGAGCAAAATGAAGCTGAGTAAATTTCTGAAGTGTTGCCTGTAGGAACTGACATTTTCATACCTTAGGTAGGATTTCTGTTTTCTCATTAGTGGATTGTGGTGAGAGGGATACTTTCCAAGGAGTACTCTCAGTCTAGCCTGCCAGGTCAGGGAAGACTAGGATTCAAAACTGCTCTTGTGCTGCAGTGCCCAGCACTAACCGATAGGCAGTGGTTTTCAAGCAGTTCCTTTTTTAAAAAGGAGGGGGAGATGGAAGGGGGGGGAGGGGAAGCAGATTGGATTGGTTAGATGGTCCCACTGGTATTCGAGGGGCAGAGGGAGAAATCTAGGAAATAATTGGTGAAAACCATTTGACAGGTTCACTTGTCATGGTCCTGGGCATTACCAGTACAATGGTATTGATTGCCTTGCTTCAATTTAGGGCAACAGTTTTGGCACAAAACCTATAGGAGGGGAAAGGGATAGTGGTGATTAATCTCTCTTAAAAGATAGGTGAATAGTGTGTGGGAAGCTGCAGGGCAGGCTGCCAGCCTGTAGGACCCAACTGCAGTGAGTTTTTTCAGATGTACAATCTCAAGTGTCAGTCCGTTGTTGGAGCTGCACCGTGTACAGTCAGCAATGCAGCAAAAAAAGATCAAGTGGTGGTTTTTTTTTTTTTTTTTTTTTTTAAGAAAAAGCTAGCTCCACAAGGCCAGCCCCTTTATCTTACATTGGGGTTTTAAACTGAAAAGCTACAAGGCTCCTGTAAAACACATTCCCTGCTCTGGATTGTGAAAAAATTGAAGACAACTAATTTAAAAACATCCAAAATAACACCCAGATTGCACCAAACTGCTCCCAGTGCCAGCAAACTTCTCTGTAATTGGTTCAGCTCTTGAAAATCTTTTTTTTCCCGTTTAAGAATGTAAACACAGAGCCAGATAATCTCCTGCTTTCTTTCAAATGACAAGAAATTGCCTTCTCTTATAAACCCTTCAACTTGTATGAACAAAGAGAGATCCCTTACATATGGAAGGAGGAAAGAAAAAGGAGTGTTTAAGTCAGAGGGCCTTTGAAAGTTTCATGAGGTTTATAAATTGGCTCTTAAAACAGTGACTGAAAAAACTGAAGAGGAAGATTGTGCAAGAACATAGATGTTCCCCTTCTAAATTGGGAAAGGCAGATTCTCAGGCAGATCTTATTGTAACCAATAACATTGAAGAGAACTGTTTTGCATCTGAATTATAATCGGAGCTGTAGCACCGCCTATGGTAAGCTGCCTGACACTTCCACAGTTATATGTCAAACTTAACCATTTGAGCTGAAATTCCCATTTTGGGTGTCTGCCTCAGGATGAATTTTGTTGGAAAGTTTCAGCAAACTGCAATAGCGGTTTACGAGAACAAGATTAGGGGAAAGTACATTGTTTTGCCCGAGTTAAAATTTGTTTACAGCAGTTTTATTGAGAGGTTCTAGTGCATCTGTGCTTTAGAGCAAGGCCTTGCACTATGACGGGGTACTCTCTAGTGTCAGGGATGTACCTTTTGCTGTTCCTGTGAAAAATTGCCCAAATTTGGCCAAGTTATAAGCATTTGAAAAATCTTTGTTTGCACATGCTCAGTAGAGACTTGTTAGTTTGGCAGCTAAACTCTGGGAAGATTTTATGTGCACTAAGCATGTTCTAGCACAGGGATGCAGGGACTGAGTAGGAATTTCCCTGCAATTGCTGCTCCTGGTGCTGGGCACAGTCACTGAGAGCCAGAAGATTGTCTCCTCTGCGCTGTTCCACCTGCTGGTATCCAGGCAGTGAGGAAGAGAAAGCAACCTTACTTGAATGCAGAGGGACAGTAGTCAGAGTTGGGGATGGGGAGGTTGGCATGTGTCTTGGTGGAAGGAGTAGAGCTGGGGTGAGGAGTCTGGGACTGGGAGTTGGGCAGAAGACTTGGATTGGATGACACTCCTGGAGGCGGTGTGTGTGTGGGGGAAAACTGACAGACTGGGATAACGAGGGGAACTGGAAAGGGAGACTTGAAGGAGGAGAGACAGGACTGGGAAGTGCAGGCTGGAGGGGTTGGGGTAGAAGAGGTCAGGCTTTGAGGGAAATGAGTGCAGAAGGATCTGGGATCACTAGAACCTGGACTAGAACCCAAGATTTGCATCCCAGCATTCCTCTGCTGTCACTAAATATCTGTGAAACCCACTGGCAAGTCTCTCTCTCATCCCCTTCTAGTGGCCAGTCCACCTAGAGCAGTGGTTCTCAAACTTTAGTACTGGTGACCCCTTTCACATAGCGAGCCTCTGAGTGCGACCCCCCTTATAAATTAAAAACACATTTTTTATATTTAACACCATTATAAATGCTGGAGGAAAAACGGGTATTGGGGTGGAGGCTGACAGGTCGCAATAACCTCTCAACCCCCCGAGGGGTCCCAACCCCCTGTTTGAGAACCCCTGACATAGAGGATGACAACCTATTACAGCCATTGGTACTAGCCCAAGTGGCACAAGTCTGTTCTGTGGATCTATCGGTTCCAACGTTGCTGATGACCCATGTTAATGTCAAAATGATTCCATATGGTGGAATTTCTGTTTTTTTCAGTGCGGCTTTTCAAAAACGTAGGAAATTATACCCACAAAACAAGTTAAAAGAACATTAAGCAAAATGTTTGCAACAGCAAGTACTCAAAAGTTAAGAAATACCAGAATTAAAGAGGCTTGTGCATGTGGGACTTCCCAGCTGTGGCTCTACAGTAGTGATCAGAGAGAGACCGAGCGATTCTGACATCGGGAGTTTGTTTTTCTGGATATTCTTGACTAATTCAAAGCATATTTGCATTGATACACAGGAAGTCCAACAATGACACACAAAGACAGTTATATGTGCGTGCACACACCCAGAGTTGGAAGGAGTTCTGAGGTGTATCTTTTGTGACTGCATGCGTACTGTGAATCCGCCACTATGAACTATTTTCTTAAAACTGCTTATGCATGAAGTAATGTGCGGTGTTGATGCTGCAAGAGAAATTAATTAGTATCTGTCAACCTATACAATCAAAGTGCACTGTAAGGCAGTTCTTGGGAGCCAGACTACTGTGTTGTAAAGAGTTTCTGTCAGACTGAGGAACCAAAAAATATTTGTTACTAGTACTCAGATATTCTTCACTAGTGACCAGAATGTGCCAGGCATCGTACAGACCTACAGAAAGACCCATCTCCTGCCCTAAAGTGTTCACAGTCTAAAATGTCTTCATTCCCAATTTCAACTATTTGAGCATGTGGTCTTAATAGTATGTAGGGCTTTTAGAAGCTCCTCTTTCTACAGCCTGTCCACTAGGAAGTGGACTCTGACTATATCTTTGGACTCCGAGAAAGTAGAGAAGCATACAGAGCTGTAGGAAAAGGGTCCAAAACATAACCTGGACACTAATTTGACTGGACAGACATGAGAGATCCCCGAGTGCTGGGTCAGGTAACCTCTTCTTTTTTTTTTTTTTTTTTGTCTTAAGGGCCCTCTTTCCATCCCTGTTTGAGTGCATAAAGCTGTTAGGAGTCTGTTTCCATTCAGCACTCATGCTCTTTCTCCATGTTATCCACCCAGAAAGTGTGGTGGGTTGAGTCTCTTACCCAGTGTCTGGTAACATCAGGAGAACAAGCTGGCTGAGTCTCCGTTCAGAAAAGGCTGATGGGATGTTGATAGGTTGGAGGACATAACCAGAGGATATGGCAAAGATATCGGCCCCGTAAGGGCGTATGTCTGCCATTTGATGATTGTCAGACTCCCAATTGCTATTAGATGTACATGTATCTATAGAGACCTGACTGGCTTTTTTACAGCTGCCCCTGATCAGGAGGTTGCGGTCCTTTCACTCTGGCACAGATTTCACTGCTGTCATCCAGGCTTTTCTCACTTTAAGGTTAGGTCTACACTTACCTCCGGGTCCGGTGGTAAGCAATCGATCTTCTGGGATCGATTTATCGCGTCTTGTGTAGATGCGATAAATCGATCCTGGATCAATCCCGGAAGTGCTCGCCGTCGACGCTAGTACTCCAGCTCGGTGAGAGGAGTACGCGGCAGCGACGGGGGAGCCTGCCTGCCGTGTCTGGACCCGCGGTAAGTTCGAACTAAGGTACTTCAAATTCAGCTACGTTATTAAACCATAAACCTGAGACTGCCAGTTCCAGGATCTTTACTGGCTGCCTCTTGGTTCTGACCTTCTGAAGTCCTTCATGTCTCGGGATCTGCCTGCCTGAGAGCTGCTTCTCTCCTTATGCAGTGTTAGCAGAGCTGAATTCTGTGGAGGCTCTCAAGCTGGAGTTCGTTTGGTAGGAGAGAATGGCTGGCATGGGGCTGTCCATGATGGTTCCTTGACTTTGGAATTGTTTTCTCCCACTTCCATAATAGCCCAAATCTGTAGTCCTTTAGGAAGTATCTCAAACCCTATCTATTGAAGAAGAGTTGAAGTTTTGGTGCAGTGTGGATTTTTATTTAGTGGGCATTAGGGATTTACAAGAGCTTTGGATATGTGATCTTTTATAGACTGACATAGAAATAACTAAGACTAAAGAAGACCACTTGCTATATAGCACCTGGACAGTAAAGCTCTCTGAATAGTAGTGTTGGAACAACCCAAAATTGCTTCTAAATGTATTTGGCCATGGGAAAGGAGAGCATAGCACTTGGAAGAACAGATCTTTGTCAGTAAAGGATGTTGTTTAGATGTTGTTTGAACATGGGCAGGGTTAGAAGGAATTCGTTTTATTGTTAAAACAATGGCCTAAAACTCTGAAGATCTGGACTTGGACTTTGTCTGTGACCTTGCCCTCAAGATCACTTAATTTCCAGGCCTCGGTTCCCCATTTGTAAGAAGTGGATGATTAATACTTCCCTACCTTGCAGGGGTGTTGTGAGGATAAATCCATAAATGTTCGGGAGGAGCTTCGATACTAAGGTAAATGGATGGATATTGATCAGTTAATCTTTGGTAAGAAATAATGTGATAACTACAGACAGCCCAGCTCGGAATGGCATTTTGATATAGGGAAAAATCCAATGGGCTCTAAAGGGAACGATAAATGAATGTCTACATTATTCAAATAAAATCTGTGAAATGCACTGGAGGGTTTTTTGTTTGTGCCTTTTGATTACAAAAGGAGCTCTGGTTCTTTTGGGCATATCTTACTTTCTCCAATCCTGCTTAAAATTCTTTTCACCTCTGCAAGAACCAGAATGAGCTGATTTCTTCTTTGACTAGCATTATGGAAGGAGAGTCAGGACTTGGCGTCATGCCACCATTAAAGGTCTGCAATAACATCAGGTTCCGATCTCTCTAATATGGGCAGACTGATTGTGGAAATGAGACATGTGAGGACCCTTTGCATGGTTTAGCAGTATGAAATGCACACGAGCAGACTGTTGAACTCCTAAGTGATCCTGCTCGCAGCATGATTCCATAATCCTGTATTTTTAAAGAGGGTTGACTCTGCTAAAGTTGTCACTGCTGATAAAAAAAAAGGTTAGGCACTTTGTGCTGCTCTAACATTATTTTTCGTTTTCTCCCTCATTCAGTAGTGCAGTAGAAATTGGTGGGCTGTTCTTCCCTTCCATGAATTTATAGTACGAGGGATTTTTATAACTCATATGAATGCAAAAGATGTTTGTTTCTGACCTTCCAGGAGAAATTGCTGGGAGTGATCCAGAAAACTTGCATATGTCTTAGGCTAGGTCTACACTACCCGCCTGAATCGGCGGGTAGAAATCGACCTCTCGGGGATCGATTTATCGCGTCCCGTCAGGACGCGACAATCGATCCCCGAATCGACGCTCTTACTCCACCAGCGGAGGTGGGAGTAAGGGCCGTCGACAGGAAGCCGCAGAGGTCGATTTTGCCGCCGTCCTCACAGCGGGGTAAGTCGGCTGTGATACGTCGAATTCAGCTACGCTATTCACGTAGCTGAATTTGCGTATCTTAAATCGACTCCCCCCTGTAGTGTAGATGTAGCCTCAAACAGGAAAGCTGGCCCTTTCAGATACTGAGAGAGGTTACCTACTTCAGAGAAGGCCACAACAAAAATGAAAGCATCAGGAGACTGCAAATGAAGCCAAAGGTTTAATTTACATGTATGTTAAAAGTTAAACAAAACGTACAAAATAGTGTACATTACCCAGGGGTTGGTTCCATTTTTGGGAACTGTACTGGGTAGCAGCAGAAGGTCCAAATCTTCAGACCTTTACAATTAGCCTATATTTATCTGTAGCATCTTCCATCCTGAAGGATCTCAAACTCCAAGAGATCAACACGGTGATCTCTTTACTTACTACTAAAATGTAGCTAGCTCTGGGGTGAAGTGCTGCAGCTGCATAATGTCTCACAGCAACACTACTGAAGAGTTTTATGCAGGACAGAAAGACAATATTGTATCTATTTGCAGTGGTAGGGGGAATTTAGGGAAGCCAAATTTAATTGTCTACTTGAAAAGAAGACAGGACATCCAGAAGAACACCACTGCTTCTCTTTCAAGTAGCACCAAAAGGTCTTTCATGATGGTAGGTGGTCAGAACTTTGATTCTGACTTTGTCTTATCTAAAAGAACTCCTATTGTGACCCCTAACACCATATGGGGTATTAGATCAGTACTGAATCAGAAGGAAAAGTACTATCACTTCCTACAGCACCTTTCTTTCTGGTTTTCCTTGACGTTTCCCAGTCGAACGCTAAGCAAATCAGACCCTGTTTGTCAGGAGAGATCTCTTGCAATCACTTCACTAAGTGGTAGCACTATGATGAATTAAAACACGCATACAGAGTGTAATTTTTGCTAAGTGTGCTTCTGTTTTTTTTAAAACATTCTAGATAACAGTAAACCTTTAGAGCTCCCATCACTCTTGACCAAACTTACAGGATAGTGTTTTGCTAAAAGTCATTTGACCGTTGTGTGCACCTTTCTGCCTTTCCTGTCTAATCACCGGTGGTTACCAAAAGATTTATATGCAATGACTTTCCCCTCTAGCCCATCCTGATGGATTCCTGCAATGATATCACAGCTGCTTGTTTGAGACCACATGTTTCAGTGAAATGGAAGTGATTGTAAGATTGGTATTGCAGATAGAAACAGAATGTTCTGTATCCTCTACACACATTTTCTGGGCAATCACTACTTTTAAGTGAGGAAATAGAGAGGGACCATTACTAGTTTAAATGCGGGTTTGGTAAACTCAACTGCTTATTTCAGAGTTTGCAGGGAAATGGTGGGGCCTCATTAAAAGAGGGCTCAGAGCATTCCCTGCATTAATCTCCTCTGAAGTACAGTGGCAGTGCAGTAGCAGTCCCAGCTCTGTATACATAAAAGCCGCAAGCGCTTGCTGTGCTACTTCCCTTATGCTGAATACCAAACAGATACGTGCTGCAGGGTTGTGTTGGAGAAAAGGAGTTTCCCTTACTAATCAAATGCAATCTGCTTTTATTCATTATTCAGTTGCCTTTGAGAAGCCGAAGGCACCATTGAAATATCTGAAATCTGAAGCTTATTTATGTCTTGCCCGTAGTTCATTGCCAAAAGCTCCCAAAGGAAGTGCTTAGTGACAGCTTCGAAATGTATGTCATTTGGGGAAATGCCTTTTTACAGCTGACCCTCAAAGGTGCTCTTTATTTTCCTATTTTAGAAATAGAAGGAAACGCTTGACACACTGATAATTTTTCCAAGTCCACTATCCTGAATGCTTGGGGGTGTGGGGGAGCCATCTGCCAGAATTCCTTGCAAGAAAGGAAGCTGAAGGATCCATTTGCCTTGTGGCAAGTGACCTGTGCTGCTAGACAAGAGATTGTGGTTCAATTCTTGGTCTCCTATAGTGTGTACTGTAAGGGGCTGGGAGTGCTGAGAACTCGTACTCATCTCACAATGGCCTGCAGTTAGACTGCCTTATTCTGTGATCCTATTAGATTTCACTAACTAAGCAGGGTTAGTTCACGTCAGTGTTTGGATGGAAGACTTCCAAAGAAAATACCTGATGCTGCATAAATTGGTGGTGGTGAGTCGAAAGTACTTTCTGAGAAAGTAGTGAATGAATGCACAGTGGCTGCAGCATGTCGTTAGGGAATGGCATGGTCATCTTTTGGATGAGACATAAATCGGAGGCCCTGGCCAATGTAGTTATAAAATCTCATGGCACTCTTTATATGAATGGGGGCAGTAAACTAGGTCTCTCAGTCAAATTCCAGCTCTGGCTACATTCTGCCTCCTTAAATTCCCCCTGCATTTTGGAGATGGTGTTTTTCTTCACTGTTGGGCAGTATTGCCATGCAATTTCACCCCGTGTAGAAATTGTCTATCAATTTAAGGTCCTTTAGGATGGAAGGCACAGAATATCAGAAACAACCACTAGCTGACTGTGACACCATCGAGCCTTTCTGAGCCTTGCCCTATCATTGGTTAGGAAGAGGGTGGCTGCAGTGCATATTCTGGAAAATAGGGTGTAAAATGGGGAAAGCTGGAGCGTCGTCAGAACTCCACTAGGTAGATGTGTACTCCCTGTGCATCAAGGAGCACAGATGTCTGAGGGTTCTTGCTCGCTGCTGTACCATGGGAAATTGGGCAGATACTTCCCCCACTTATTGGGGATGGAAGTGGCACAGCCATGACTTGGCTTGGAAATGGAGGTGGAGGATTCTCTTCCCTGGCCCCAAAGGAATCTCCCAGCACACAGCCCTGCTGCTCAGACAGTTGCTGGAACGAGGATCTAAGCCTTCGGCAGTTGATCCCCTATGGTTTCAGCTGGTCTTCAGTTCAAGGTCCATTTCAATAGGTTTTTCTCTCCAATCACAAAGGCTAGACACTTTTTTTAAAATATGAACTTGTATTCTGCTGGAAATGATTTGTGAAACTCTGCATGAGAGGACTGGGGATGTAGTGGAGTCAGTGGAGGAACTCCCCCAAGAAGTCTGGGGTGAGGGAGTTGATGCTTGAGAATTGAGCACCTATCTTCTTTTCCCTCAGATTAGCTAGTCTTGGAGTCTCTAGATATGGCAAACCACAGAGTTAACTGGACTCTATTTTTTGGTACAGGCAGTTCTGAAATTGTAGTGCCTTTAATTGCTGGAGAAATGGAATCAATGTTTTGTATTTTAAAATTATATAACCCAGGTGTTTGATCTTGACACGTTGCTCTCGCGCTCTCTCTTCCCTCCCCCCTGCCGTGCCAGGTCTCTTCAGGGAAACCCAACCAACGCAGATCATTCTTTGACTAGTGTACACGAGCTCTGCTTTATTTAGTGTCTTGCTCCCCCCTCTCCAGGGACTCTGCTGGATGACTGTGAACCCTTTTTTTCTCTCCATGTGTTGGGAAACTTGTCACTATGACAGTTGCAATACCACAAGCTTGTCACCGTGACGATGGAAATCACTGCATGATCATGAGTGCGACGAATGTTGAGAGCCTTGTTTGATTCTCATTATGCCGTGGCAAAGTTTTCCAAACCGAATGTTATTTTAAAAGCAAAAACACTGTAATAACCATCTTCCTCATTCTTTCCACAGAACCTCCAAGAGTCCTGTCATTAAATATTTAATTAGTGTGAATTATTTTTCTTCTGTTCTCCACAGGTTTTGCATGCAGAAGAGTGTCAGATTGGTGCCAGGAGTCACGCTGGATTTAATAGAGAAGTAAGCAAGATTTTATGACATTAAAACTACTGCTATCCTGACTTCCATTATTACAGTTGGTTTGATGGGGAGGGGAAATTGCTTCTTAGTCACGTTGTCCTCAAGATCCCTTCATTCTGCTTGTGGGCATGCACCTCTTTGGGGTACTTCTGTGGCCCAAGACTCACTTGGGGGTACCAAGTTCCCCTCTGTTCATTTTTCTTTGACTATCTTACCCCGTTAGTCCTTTGTTTTGCATTTGTTCTCATGCCTATGGTGTGTCTCATTATATTGTCTTTACTACAGGCTGGCAGAGCAAGCAGTGACTATAGAAGCAAGAATTCATGCAGGGAACACTGTTTAGATGGAGTCTTACGCTTGCCCTAGAGCTTTGCTCAGTCCTTTTACCTTACAGGTCACGTAGGTCTCATTCCTGGTACGTTGAGCATACACTAGCCTGACAGGTCACCTTTTTGACAGACAGTATTGTCGAGCCACCTAACTAGTTGTGTTGGGCACACATTGAGAGAGCTTGTCAACAGGGATCAATGGAGATGTTAGATAATGCTCGTAGCCTTCAATTTTTGGAGTTACAACTTCACACGTATTAAGGTCACATGTGAAATTAGTTTAATACTCTCAGCCTATATCCTAGCTAACATAAAACCATGTGGCAAACGCCTCTGCTTAAGGCAGGCAAAGGCTGTTGTAGTAGAGAGTGTCTAAAGTCAGGCAGTGAGGTGCATTGGTAGAACTATATGGGAGCATAGAACTGAAATGGTTCCTGCAGTTCTGGTATTTAGATGCATTGGCAGAGCTGTGTCCAGGGGAGACCGGGACTGGAATAGCATGGCCAGGATTGGGATGCACGGGCAGAGCTGTCTTGGGTGCACGGTGCTGGAACTCTGCAGGGGAAGCTTTCACAATACTTGTCTGAGGTGTGAATGTCTCTCGATACAGCTATCATTTTCTCTTTCATGACTCATAAAATCCATTCAATACCCTGAGCCTGTGTGCGTGTGCACGTGTGTGTGCGCATGTGCATATGTGCACGCGCGTGTGTAAAATCAGAAAAAACAAGACATGTTTTGTCACTCAACACACTGTAGTGTTCTTTCTATCTAATAATGGTATTATATTTCGATCCTTAATGCCATGGAAACCTATAATAATCCTTTCATCCAAGCAATACTTGACCATGACTACTGGCTAATGGACAGCCCAGGGCAAAATGATTGACTAAACTCTTCTCCAAAACAAAGTCCAGGTTATGCAAGCTACCCAAGCTATTGAAAAAGTAAATCATAATTCATCTACTGCATTCTTTGTTTTCAAAGAGTTTTTATAGGAAGGCATTTTTTGCCATCAGGTGAGGTAGTACATGTTTGTGTGGATGGTCTCTGAGATCTGTGCCACATGGTTAGTATTTTCAAGCTTCCTATTCTTAGAACATTGTGTACCCAAGTTAAATTAGCTTGGAACAATTAATAAAAGGTAATTCAATTTCTGAGATGTTTGCCTTGAGAAACGCTCATTGTCAAGATTAATTAGAATAGGCTATGGACTTGGACTTCTGACACGTGAATGTCTAGAGCCAATTATCCTCTTTCAGTTCTCCAGGATTAGAGTCATTCATTCATTCAGGTGAAAGGCATTCTCTGCGGTGTTCGGAGGGGTTGGGTTGGGGTATTCAGTCAGTGAGTACATAGTAGTAGTGTTTTAATATATCATTTTTTGCTTTTTTTAATAGGTTTTGTAGAGTACAGTGATTTGCAGCTATCATTCATTGCTCCCAGACTGTCAGTAGCAAATGATATTTTGCAACCATGGTGATGAGTGTAGGATTCCATCAGCTAAAATTCCCAGTTCAAAGCGTTGTCTTCTCTTTTGGCTTATTGCATTGGTAAAGTAGATCCATGTTGAATAACCTGCCCATTTTAATCCCAAATATATTTCAAAGTATCGTTGAATGCCAGAAAAAGTTCCGTGTAATGTATTTTAGGAGATAGGCCTATATCGGGCTCTTGAGCAGCTTTTAAGTGGTTAACCATTATGGAAGCCATGCTGGCATCACACATTTGATCTATGTGAAAATGGGTCCAGCATCTACAATTTAGGTAGGAGAAGCCAAAGTATGATTCTATTAACCTTAACTTCAAAGGCAGTAATGCATAAATGGGTTCAGCCCATGTCCAAGAGATCCAGTAGACAAAGAACAGGCTTGTGGTATAAAGGAGGAGGCTGAAATCACTGAGGGTCCCTGATGTGATCCTCAACTGACATGAAAGTGTAACTAGGCAAAGCCCTGCTGGAATGGCTTGAAGGACTGGAACCTGCCAGGGTCTCCATGTGGAAGATGGGTGACACGTGGTAACCTTGGCATGCCTATGGATTGTTTATTGTTTTATGATATGCTTTCTCTGTCATGTTTTTGTCCTAAATAAATGTGAAGGCTGGCTGGTCACTGGTAAACCCATTCAGACCCTGGAAGAAAGCAGAATGGCTGGGGCTGGACAAAGGTCAGTCCTGCTGGGATAAGCACAGTGAATTGCCGGGAGCTTGCAACCTTAAATCCCTTGTTAAGGAGGTGATGAAGGTCCCCACCCATAAAGAGGTGATGGTTGGAGACCGGAAACCTAAAGGGGTGTCCATGAGGGTGGGAGCAGAGTGCATTTAACTCCGGAACTGTGACAGCACTTATCCGCTTGTTTCTGAGTGAGGATCCAGCCCAAACCATTGACTAAAACTGGCAGAGCAAGGCCCTTGGGTAGTGACAGATTATGCAGGAAAACAAAGAGAAATCTCTTCAGCTCATCGGCTGTGAAAAAGAAGCCGATGCAAAACAGGGTCAGAAATCTGTTTGCTAAAGTAAATAAAAGAACTAGGAGAATTAATTCAGCTCTTTCATCCATCTCCAGAACTATTTTACATTCTCCATCCCCTAACTCATGAGCCATGTCGAGCTTTTAGGTTTTGTTTTCATTACACCAGCAGTGAACACATTTGATTTTTCTTTTTCCTGTTTGCAATATACTTTGTGGATTTTTAACTGAGGTTTTCTAAGTGTCACACTGCACGTTGAAACACTGTTTATGCTGATTCGTCCTAGCAATTGCTATAAAATCTTCATGTCAATGTATAGATTTTTGAATAGTACGGGTTTTTAACTAATGCACTGTTCAAGGTGCAGGGAAGATGGACCAGTGTTCCTTGTAATCTGTGAAGTATCAGAGGGGTAGCCATGTTAGTCTGGATCTGTAAAAAGTAACAGAGTCCTGTGGCACCTTATAGACTAACAGATGTATTGGAGCATGAGCTTTCGTGGGTGAATATCCACTTCATCAGATGCATGACATGCTCCAATACATCTGTTAGTCTATAACAGGGGTAGGCAACCTATGGCATGCGTGCCGATGGCAGCACGCAAGCTGAGTTTCAGTGGCACTCATTCTGCCTGGGTCCTGGCCACCAGTCCAGGGGGCTCTGCATTTTAATTAAATTTTAAATGAAGCTTCTTAAACATTTTAAAAACCTTATTTACTTTACATACAACAATAGTTTAGTTAGATATTATAGACTTATAGAAAGATACCTTCTAAAAACGTTAAAATGTATGACTGGCACGTGAAACCTTAAATCAGAGTGAATAAATGAAGACTCGGCACAGCACTTCTGAAAGGTTGCCGACCCCTGGTCTACAGGACTCTTTGTGGCTTGTAATCTGTGAGGAATTGGAAGCGGCTCATTGGTTTCTGTCTCTTATTCTATCTTGCTTTCTGATTATTGAAGGGAAAATGGAACCTGCCCAGCCCAACTCAGCAAAACTACCAAAAGCAGCTCTTGCAGTTGTTTTCAGTAATGTGTCAGTGATGCAGCCGCTCTTCTCCATTGGATACTGTGCCCTATGGCAGTGCATGCCCCTTGTCCTGGGGCGAGAGTGTTTGCAAGGAGGTGAGGAGCAGAAAGGAAACCTGCACGCGGGTTATGCCTGTCTCATCTCAATGTGCACAGTGCCTGCTAATGCTCTTTCATTAGCTGAGGGTGATGATCTGGTGGCCTGAGGGTTCCTCTGTTTACGCTTAAGCTTGGCAGGGTTTGATTTCTATCAGTAACTGTCGGTAAATGTCAATTTCAGCTGGCACAATGCAGTTGATGAAAAATTATATCAACCAGCAACAGTGGGTGTGCCTGCAATGTTTGGCAGTCACCAGCCCTGCGGCCATGCAGGGAACCCTCGGCAGCCCTGCTGTCATGCGAGTGAGTAGGTCCGTGACTGCGGAGCTGCAGAGGGCTCCCTGCACTGCCTCAGGGTGGGTGACGCCAGATCCCTGCAATACAAGGTGTGGGAGGAGGCCGTGTTCCTGGTGGAGCAATCTTAAAAATAAGAATTGATAAAAATCATCAAAATGGGGGGGCGGGGGGGAGAAGAATGCTGCCAAGCCTACTTACCCTGGAGCGGACAGAGGGATGTTGTCCTGAACAGTTCTGATTTTGAGCTGTCTGGAAAGCAAAACTAAGAGGTTCTGTCTTTAAACCCTGAAGGAGTTGTCCATACAAGTGGCAATCTCCTGGGGGTACCATATAAGTATATTATTAAGCACTGACATGAAATAACAATTAGGTTAATTATCATTAAGAATATTCTGTGTGGAAGGGTATCCAGGGTGTCTCTCCAACTGGCATGCATCATGTTCTTACTCGCTTAAGAAGTTAGAGTAGGGAAACAAGCTCTCAAAGTCTCTGTGTTCCTGGAGACCAACCTGCTTCCCTTACTACAGGGATGAGAGTACTGTTGGGAGGGACATACAGTTTCAGGGGCACCGTGAAGGGAAGAGCCTAAAGAGGTCAGAGTTGAAGCTCTGCTTTTCCTAGCCCCAAAGGATTAGACATGCTCAGAGGGGAAGAAGTGGCATTTCTTCTTATGGTCAGAGAGACTCTGTCCTCCCCTTCCAGGAGTAGGCACAGAAGACTAATCACTGCCACCTAGGTTTCTGGCTCCCGAGAGGTTACTAAAATGAGTTGAACACCAGTGTCCTCATCTGTTTTCCTCTTCTAATAGTTTGCTTTAGAACAAGGGGTATCCACGTCAGACATGGCTGGTCCCCTTTAACAGTACAAATCTGTAACTTGTACCTACAGATGGAGTACAAGATCCTTGTGACTGGCTTGTACTATCCCTAGAAATTCTAGCACCCAACACGGTAGTCAGTAACAACTAGGTGTTTTGCCTTTGGAGCTGTGCACTTCCTTTAAACCCAGATTATTGGTACAAGATGCTCCCAACCTTGCGATGGTACTTTCAAAAGAACTTGAATTTGAGTGGAACAGTTTTAGTTCCATCACAGGAGGCTTCCATATTATCCGGCATTAATGAGCGAACAATGGTCAGGCACTCCCATCACCTGATTGGCAGGTGTAACTAGCATTCCTTCACAGACCATTAATGATAATCCATTGCAAATATGTGAGTACCTCAAGGTGAAATGGAGGAGAAGTGGGCTGTAGTCCACGAAAGCTTATGCTCTAATAAATTTGTTAGTCTCTAAGGTGCCACAAGTACTCCTGTTCTTCTTTTTTTGGAGGAGAAAAGTTGTCTCCTTTGAAAATCGGTTCTGTTTCACTGCTAGGTGAGAGTACAATATGTGAAGCCGCTAGCTCAAGTTGAAAATGCAGGATATCTAGGCTGTGTAACTGGGCAGCTATGCGTTATACTGCTTATAAATAGCCAGTGGGCAGAAGGGTTCAGAATATTCTCAAAGATGTAAAATCATAAATTAAGGGGCAGGGGAACGGGATTAATCATTAAACTGCTACGTATTGACAAAGCTGTCAAGCTGGCTGCCAAGATGGGTTTCTTGATTTATTGTGTAATTTGGCTGGGTGACATACACATGTCCTTATTGCGGTCATCTTTTTGTGTTTTCAAGGCAAGTGAGGTTAAGAGTCCTTGTATGACTCTAAATTGAAAATGACAAAACTGACATCTCTACCAGTGGGTGAGGTAATATCTTTTATTGGACCAACATCTGTTGGTGAGAGAGTCGAGCTTACACAGAACTCTTCTTTGGGTCTGGCAAACATGACTACAACAATGCTGTATTCTTTACCAGTGTCATTTTAAACCCACCTGGGCCACTTGTATCTTCTACTTCTCCCCCTGAATCTGTTTCATGGCCGTTGCAATAGCAGCATTTTAAGCAATGGAATAAGAAAAGTCAGAGTATATTAAAACAGGCAGATGTTGTGGGAACGGGGGGAGCGGTTTACTTTGTTGGCTTTGTTCTTTAGTCTGAACGAAATCCTAAGCACTGTAAATTGGTGACATAATCAGTCACTAAAATCTTTCTGTATCATCTAGAGCAACGTTATATAAAAATTGTGGCCAAACAGATGTTATGAGTCCACATGATATAAAAGCATAACATCAGGAGAGAGTTAACATACGTTACTGATTTTACTAGATTTATAATAATTCTAAAACCTAAATACTTAAAGCTAGAATAATTCATTTGTTTCAGCAAGCTGTATAGAAATTGCATGAAATTGGTAGCTGTCTATGCTGTGGTCCTGTTAGTAAATGCTCTGGATTGCAGTAACCTATCTAAACAACAGAAGCAGAAAAATAAATAAATAAATAAAAATGGAGGTGGCAAAATAATTTCTTAGTTTTTCTGACTTCATTAACCACAGTGCTAAAAAAATCACGTCTGGTCAAGTGACAGATAAATTAGCAAAAGCTATCCTGTCAAACCTTTCTGTCTGCTGAGCACGGGAATCTAGCACCACATCTTGTTTCTTAGATATATTAGAAAGAAAAGGAATTCTAACAATGGTATTCGTCCAATACTAGATGGAAATGGTGGAACAGTCAATAATAATGTAGACAAAGCAGAGGTGTTCAATAAGTATTACTGTTCTGGATTTGGGGAAAAAGCCACATGATGCATTCATATTATATGAGGGTGATAAAGTACTTTCCATTCAACAGTAACTAAAGAGGGTAAATAGCAGCTAGTCTGGATAACTTGCATCCAGGAGTTTTAAAAGAACTGTCCAAGGAGTTCTCTGTACTGTTAATGCTGATTTTTCAATAAGTCTTAGACTGTTGGAGAGGTTCCAGAGGACAGGAAGAAAGTTAATGTTGTTCCATTATTTAGAAAGGCACGGTAGACTACGCTCATAATTATAGGCCTATCAGCCTGACTTTGATCCTGAGCTAAATAATGAAATGGTTGAGATGTGCCTCGATTAATAAAAAATTAAAGGAGGGTAATTCATGCCAAACAGCATGGGTTTATGGAAAATAGATCTTGTCAAATTAACTTGATTTTTTTATGTGATTACCTTTCTGGGGTTGTGTAATAATTTTTGTTGTCAGAAGAGGGTCGCGGTGCAATGAAGTTTGAGAACCCCTCATCTAGAAGAAAGAACACAATGGTAGAACCTAGAGGAGCAAGCTAATGGATTTTCCATCTCTAATTTATTATTGGATTTATTAATTCCTTCTGTGTGTCATTAAGTAAGTAGTTTTTAGTACGTGAGGGTAGTGGTTTGGTGAACTGTGATTGGGAAGTCAATGCATGTATAAAGGTTGCTGTAGGAAAAAGCTCAGAGATGGGAGAGGAAAATTAATGGGACATCAAGCTGGGCATCACTGGCAGAGCAGGTATGCAAAAGATCTGTGATGTGTACAGAGGTAGAATCCTCCAGGGTCCCTAGGGTGACCAGTTAGCAAGTGTGAAAAATCAGGACGGGGGTGGGGGGTAATAGGAGCCTATATATATATATATAAAAATAAAAAAAAGCCCCAAATATTAGGACTGTCCCTATAAAATTGGGACATCTGGTCACCCTAAGGGTCCCAGAGGTGAGGATGAGAAGTTATAACTCAATACTACTGACTAGTGGGAACCAGTGGAGGGAGGTTCATGGTCCGGTTGAATGAGAAAAATGATGATTGCACCAGGAATTCTGCATGTACTAGAGAGGAGCCATATTGATTTCAGGGAGGTCAGAGATGGAGGAGGTTGTTGCAGAGGTCAAGGCAGGAGGTGACTAGGGTGTGGACAATTGTATTGGGAATAAGTGGGGGATGGGTCAGATTTGTGAGATATTGTGGAAGGAAAAAATGGGGGGTGGGTGTCAGAACTCCACTCTGTAAAGAACTTCCTAAGGCTCGTTGGTTTTGCTCTTGAACCTCTTAGCCACTTCGGATTTTATGTAGCCATTGGCAACTATGGCTCAGTGCAGGTGAACCTCTGCTTTCCAGTGAGCTTACTAGTTTTACCCAGGTTTAGGAATCAGTTTGCCTGAAACAGATGACTGACGACTCCCCAGATCAAAAAGCAAAACAGTTGCTTGGCCTTCTAGTCCTTTGCTGGGCCACCCCACCCTGCATAGTATATTTCTTTTACTGTTGCTGAGACCAGAAATCAAGCGTTTCTCAGTATTGCACTCAAACTCCTCACAATGCTGTAGGGGGTACTTGTTATAACAGTTTTTTCTGAGTTCTTGCTCCTTCTTCATATCTCCATAACATACTTTTTAGAAGAGCTGCCTTCCTGAAAATGTTCTGAATGAAGGTTCCTGAGGATAGCAAACATTAAAACCTTTTCATCATAATCTGATAAAGATATCCATTATAGAGAACACATGTTTTTATTATAGTCCCATGACAAGTCTAGCTAGACAGTAGTACATAATGTAATTTATAATTTAGCTGTCTTTAAACCTGGGAAAGGAGTTTGTTTTCTAATTAAGATGACGAGTTTAGGAGTAAATTACTCTGCACCTTCTTTGAAGAGCCCAGATTTCTAATTATCTAGGCTAACCCAGCAGCCTGATGAATAAGCACGTTGCTGCCTCTACAGTGCATTTATAGTATCAATCCTTTGAGAGGGAGCCAAAATAATCCATATTTTGGAACTAATGCTGGAGTTAAGTAATGCAATTTTTAAAAGGAACATACAGAATGTGAGGAAACCTGGGAAACTCAGGGGACTGAGAATGACGTAGAGTGCTTTTTCCCAGCGGGGCTATTTATTGGTGTCTGGTACAGATAATTAGTAAGCAGAAGTCCCTCTCATCTGATCGCTGTTCAGTTTTTTTGTCTGTAATGAGTTAATGGTTACAATCATTTGTAATGACCAAATACTCATGGTAAAAAAAAAAAAAACCATCACAATTGACATGAATCATTTTCCCTTGCCACCAATGTTTTGTTACACATCTTAGCAGACATACCATGTTATCTGTGGGACATGGACAGTCTTCTAAACCCTAGATATAGTCCCTGCAGATCAGGGTTGAGTCACATAGGCAGGAGCTGTATAGCTTGCCTTGCTGCTACCTGTTCTGTAGCTGTTTTGAGAACACAGATCTCAAGTCTCTGGGTCTGACAATCAAGCACCTTTCAACAGCCCCAAATTCACTTTACAAAAATTACTGGAAATAACAAGTTTGGTACTAAAATTACCTTTGTTTCCATTATAACTATTATGGAGTGTCACAGGCTGGAAATCAGTAATTCATTAGTGTCTGTCAGTCACTGATAAGATGAGTAATGATTCACAAGGAACTAATTTAGAGATGAAGTGGGAAAAACAAAATCCGAAGAGACTGCACAGCAGAAAGAATGTGAGTAATTGGGGAAAATGTAGAAATCATGCTGTAAGGTAACAAAATAACAAATGCCCAGAGAATCTTAATTAGTCCGAGTTGCCTTTAGAACAGTAGATTGGAACGGAGGCAAAGTAGTGTGATTAGTTAGTTAACAGTAGTTTAGTTTTTCATCTCTGGAGATCCCAGTTCAAATTATGAGTAGGTCAGGGACGCTTAGTAATTTTTAGACATCCCAAACCAACACACCATTTGTTGGGATTAGCAAGTGTCTACTCAAGAAAGACCCAGGACTGGACTGAGATGACAGTGGCCAGGTCACATGATATGCACCCATTGGCAGATGTGTGAGGGGAAAATCTACACAAAGGCAGGTGTAGTGCAGGAAGTCAATCAGCATGAGATTCACACACTCCACATAAGACAAAACCGAACACATTCAAAATAGCCTCTCATTCTTTCCCCTCTCTTTCTCTTCCCCGCTCCCACTCCATTAGGGAAAATTCAACAGAAGCAGAAAACCAAGAAACCTGGTAGGAGAAGGGAATGAAGACACCTTTTCTGCATGGCGTTTTGATAGCAGTCCTGGAACTATAACAAGCTCAGTTTCAAACATTTGGAGCACTAATTTCCTCTTATTGTATGCTCAGCTGATCATGTACTTTGGCATTCAGAATGTGATCATCCTTCCCTTTAACAGCCTTTGATTTTGTATAAATTCATTTCCCCTGGTGCTGGCTGCGTGCTTCCTTGGATACCAGTATGTATTAACCACATGTCAGTAAGGAAGAATGAGGCTTTATGTGACTCGCACTTCCCCTTAGAATTCCATGAAGGGCCTTTTACAGGTGTCAGAATCAACCCGTTCTTCTCACAACACAAAGCTCTGTTCTCAGCTCCCTTCCATTACTTTTGAAGTCAAAGATAATTGCTTTTATCACTTTTCTTTCCTGAGGGTTAGCATGTCCAGCAAGTTCTTGCTCGTCTATTTAAAGCAAACTCCATCCACCAGTTGCCACTTTTGCCCAGTAGCCATTAGCAATGACATTCTTTCATTCCAGCTGAAAGCGTCAGGAGGATCAGACCTGTTCATGTTTTGATAAGAACGGCACTGGATTCATCCATTTTTAAATAAAATTAGGTTTCAGAGTAGCAGCCGTGTTAGTCTGTATCCGCAAAAAGAAGAACAGGAGGACTTGTGGCACCTTAGAGACTAACAAATTTATTAGAGCATAAGCTTTCGTGGACTACAGCCCACTTATGCATCCGAAGAAGTGGGCTGTAGTCCACGAAAGCTTATGCTCTAATAAATTTGTTAGTCTCTAAGGTGCCACAAGTCCTCCTGTTCTTCTTTTTAAATAAAATTGTTGCTAAGACTAAACATGATTCTTTTAAATAGTTTGCACAGCATGACTTTGTAATCTATTCTAAAATTTTCCGTTGACGCTGGTCAAAGAAACAGTGCTAGAATTGGTTTGGGGTTGTTTTGTTTTGCAGCATGGGAATACCCAGCAAGGTGCATATCTCAGTGTATGGGAAAGAAATATTATTGATGGCATCAGTAGTGTGGCTTGGTCTATAAGGCAATGAGATCCTTGCCCCAAAGACCCTGCAATCTAAAATAGTCATGAACACACTGAATAAAAACAGTCAAGGTGTGTAGGAAAGGGAGAGAGAGAAACAGTGGGGAAAGTAATATTGACTTGGGAGGAAATATAATTCTTAGTTCACTTTTGAAGACTGCAAACTTTGGACCAAAGCTGGGCAGTTCACAGCCCCGGAATTCCTTCTAGTCAGTGTAATGGAAGACCCCAAAATTTGGCTTTAAATATATTTTGAGATTTAAACATGTCGGCAACCAAAGGACAGTAGTGACAATTCGTCATCATACTTAGCTGACAAATGTGGATCATTAGTACTTGAGTTGAGGGGTAGGGAAGACTTTTAGATTGTCTTTAAGAATGATGATCCAGAAGGTTTTATCTTCGGCAATGAATAATTTCTTATTGAAATGGAGCACTTAGTTTTATCACCATTGTTAGATAAAGAGCCAGGCGCTTGTTTACACAAAAGCTTATTGTGTATGCGAAGTAAAGATCATACTCAACAAGATGGTTTTCATGGCAACACCATTCCATTGCTTAATAAAGATAGATGGCAGGACTGAAAACAAAGACACAAAGTTTTAGAACATTCCAGGATAAATGCTGTCAGAACTTTAACTCTTTTGTTGATTGTCTCAAGGAGGTGGGCGAGGTTTCAGGAGTTAGCCAAATCAGTTAGATTCATGTCCTTTCTGTATCAGCCGCTGTATGGTAATGAGAGAAATGCTCCCTTTGATTGAACTAACCATTGACGTGCTGATGTATCTTTCTAGCTGAATGACTTACACTGCAAGATTCTGGCACTTGTGTACCCTTTGGGCTTCCCCTCACATATGCTCTTTGAGACACAAGTAACAAGGAAGCCCCAGAGCTAGTAAATACACCTCTACCCCGATATAACATGAATTCGAATATAACGCGGTAAAGCAGTGCTCCGGGGTGGGAGGGGGGCTGCACATTCTGACGGATCAAAGCAAGTTCGATATAACGCGGTTTCACCTATAGTGCGGTAAGGTGAAATTTTTTTGGCTCCCGAGGACAGCGTTATATTGGGGTAGAGGTGTATTAGCATTGGTGATTGGAGCCCAGCAGAGAGAGCTACCATACCTGCTGCCCCACCACAATCCCCATATCTTAAAAGATAGGCAGGAGAGGGATCAGTAGTTATGCTAGTGGCAGGACCTAGCCGGGAGCAAGTTCGAAGGTTTGGTGAACCATCCCAACTTTGAACTTTCTCTTTCACTGCTTATGAACACATCAGAGAGAACTATTAACTAGAACATTTTGTTCTAACATGTAAGCCGTACATTTTAATGTGCATCTCAAATTTATACACATTAGATGTCCAATAGTAAAGTTAATGTGGTGAAGCTTTTACCAACTGAGGGGGGGAAACCTGGCTTCCTTTGAAGTAAATGTTTCCATTGTAATTAAAAAGATTCATAGGATTTTGCTAAATTTCTGAGGACATTGACAGTTGCACCTGGCACAAGTTCAGTGACCTTGACATTTCATGGTCCGCACTTTTCACAATATACTGCAGTGATTTAGGGCTTTGTAAAGGTGACTGTTAGGAATAGTTGATGGAAGAAGCAATGGATACTGTCGATATGTTACATCACAGCCAAGAGCTGAGGCAGTGTGGCATCCCTCCCCCTTTTAAATTTTCTTTCTTTCTTTCTAGATTTAGAAATGAAGTCTGCTTCGTCCTTGATGTCCAGGGCTCTCCAATGATTGTCAAAGCATAATATGAAAGACATCAGGAGAAGTGAGACCAGGAAGGCAGCAAAATCCCACATGGGACAAATTCTTTGTGGAGCTTTGCTGCCTTCTGCTCGTTCCATGTTTGTTTATTTTAGTGGCCACATACCCAAAAAGGTAAAAAGCATTTACAGGTCTGTCTCATCTTACGCGGGGGTTCCGTTCTGCGGTTAGTGCATAAAGCGAAAACCGTGTATAGCCAAAACCCCACTGAGTTCAAAGGCGGGCGAAATCGCCTGCACTACAGGTATAGATTTAAAACTGTTGTTTTTCTCTTTTTTTGTTTTTGTTTTTTCCGACCGCGAAAAGTTGAAATCGCGCATGTTAAATGCGCGTAAGATGCGACAGACCTGTATAATATTATGGTCAGAGGACTGCCTTGAAAGTCCTTGTCCCACAGCGTGCAAGCAAATACACTGAGGATCTCTGCAAATTGCTTTATTTGAAAAACAATTAAGATACTCAAGTCTAAGGAAAATCTGCGTATTCAGTGGAACTCTGCAAAAATAAACAAAAGGAAAGCTAACTCTATTTTCTGAAGGGGGATGGAAATGAGACTATTTAATGTAAGCAATCAGTTTTTTATTTTCTCATACAACTGTGAGAAAGGAAATAAGAAATGCTTTACTTTTCCTCCAACCTTTTATTCCATATTTTTTTCTGTAGCATTAGGCAGCAGCTCCCATAAGTAATGGGTACAGGCTGATACTGCTGAATTTCAGTGCAGGTTGATTGGGTTTCTAAGGTTGGTTGGTGATGGACGTATTCAATTTTTGGCTGATTAATTATCCCTATTATTGAATTGATCTTTGTTTAAGCATCTGAGAGTTGAGAGTTGCTCCTCCAGTTCCCCTCTGAAGTTAAAATTTGATTCCCAGGCAAAGATGAGATTGACTGTTATCAGATCGTATTCAGATAAAAGCCCTTTCCCCAGATCATTCAGCCTGTCATCCAGGCAACACAAGCAGTTTAATCTTTACTGCTGTCACAGGACAGGAGATCAGGACGTCTCATCTAGGAACAGAAGAATTGCTGAATTTTTTTAATGCAAAGATTTATCCTGCTAATTTTTCCAAACTTAATTGAGTCTCTGTGTAACATGCAGAATAACAGTGCACTCAAATACCTTCTAATGTATGCTTGATAGCTGCAATTTAAAATCTATAGGCCCTGGTATGTGTGCAGACAGACATTATTCAGAGTACTGCCTAAGCACTTATGTACCTGCCTTCTTCCCAGGGCCGGCTCCAGGCACCAGCAAAGGAAGCAGGTGCCTGGGGCGGCCAATAGAAAGGGGCGACACTCTGTCCATTATCGGGGTGGCACGTCTGGGTCTGCGGCGGCGGGTCTTCACTCCCTCTCTTCCTCTTCAGCAGCAGCTCAATTGGGTTTTCTTTTTTTTTTTTTTTTTCCCCCGCTGCTTGGAGCGACAAAAAAGCTGGAGCAGCCCCTGCTTCCTCCTGTTCACCTTCTCACCCAATAATAATACATAACATTTATATAGCACGTGCATCTCCAAAGCACTGGCACACCTTAATGAATTTTCACAACACTGGGAGAGGGTAGGCAAAAGTTTTCTCCCCATTTTATGCATGGGGAAGCTGAAGCACATGGCGAGACAATTTACCCAAGGTAACATAGGGTGTCAGAACAGGGAGTAGGGCCAGATAATTTTTGACTCCCATCCCATGCACTGGTCATTAGTGTGCACTGCCCTTCACAGGCAGACATTCTTTTGCACAATACCTTACAAAGGTTATAGTCTTACAAAGGTTTCTAACATTGTAAATGTTCGGGACTAACACCTACTCTTATCACAGAAATTGTTTTTTAAAAAGCAAACATGTCCACAGTACAATATATGCCCTACTAACGAGCAGTTGTTTTCAGTGCCAAGCCTTTTAGTGAAAAAATGTAAAACCCCATACTGTTTCTCCAGAGAATAGCTTGGATTATTCAAGTCTCAGGTTGCTTCTAGGGAATGGCTGCAGGCAGCAACTTCCTATTTCAGTCTGTCATTCACAGCTAAGAGCACCAGCCAAAATACACATCTCTGTGCATCTCACATTTAATAAAGAGAATTAAGTGTGAAATTGTTCTTGGAAATCTCTCTGCCTCTCCCATGTGGACCGAAATTTGGTATTCTGAATTCTGCTCTGATGTGAGTTCTTTCTACTTGCTTTGAAAATTAAGTTAAAGGGACAGACAAGTAGCTTAGGATCAATATTTGCCCTACCAAAAAGCGTGAACAAGAAATACTTTTGGATTCCAGCTATACTAATATCACTTCACTATTTTATTGTTGAGAATTGTCTGGAATGTAAGTGTATATTTCTATGGAACCTTCACTGAAGAAGTTCTGTGCCCTTGTGTTCCCTCTGCGGCAGCAGTTAACAAACACGATTTCTAGAGAGGTATATTTTTCCTCTCATTCCAAACCAACCCAAGATTTTTAAAAAGTTTTGAATTTCAAGCAGCTTGAGAAATACTGAGTTACAACAAGGGAAGACAGACCCCTTCTGAATCCTGCGCTGGACATTGTGGATCCCTTCCCACATGTTTTTGTGGATGATCTGAAGATGGCTGGTAACAGGCAAATGATAAATTCACCTGCATCGTTTAGTTTTGTCTCCAGACTTTTAAAGTCTGAACGAATGTTACAGAAGTGTGATTGGGGTGGATGAGGGGAATCTGTGATGATAGTTTGCCCAATTTGGGATGCTAATTTTGCCGGGATGATTTTCTTCATGCTAAAGGATATATGTATAATCTTTGAGAGGTATTGAGACTGATCATGCAGAGTTGGAAAAGTCATGTAGTTCCTAAACTCAAGGAGTGAGAGAGAGCTTAGTGGTTTTTGTTTATGTTAAAATGACAGATTGTGAACCAGGTAGGAATTATTCATTTTATTATAGAAAAACATACTGAAGACACTTGAATGGTAGCAGGATGGGGTGGGTTGTTGCTGGCTTCTGTTCTGCTTTTGGTTGTCTATTATGTTGGGTGTTTTTTCTGGACTTGTGACTCCTCTCTGGTTTTGGGTGGTGGTTTTTTATTTTGAGACTAGGCTCAATGGGATTGATATTGTCTTGAGTTATTTTATAGCCCCCTAGATTTTCACAGAATACGTAGAAGGATATTGTCCCTGCCGCAAAGAGTTTACAATCTAAGGCCCTAAACCTGCAAATGCTTAATTTTAAGCAGATAAGTTGTCTCACTGAAGTCAAGGCTTAAAGTTAAACATGTTTGTGTTGGTAGGATCAGGGTCTAAATTTTAGGTGTGACATACAGGAGAGAGAGAGGATAAGAGAGGGTTTTCAGAGGTTCCAGTAACCAATGACACAATTGCTTAGATTAAGCATGTGCACTTCTTGGTGGGCCTATCAAGATTTTTTGATAAATATAAAAATAAAGAATAAGATTATGAAAATTATTAATATTCTTGACATACAGAAAAGGTTAAGGTAAAACAATTCTCTGATTAGCGCATATAAATAAATACCTAGATAGCTGCATTGTGAAATTTTGCTAAATATTTTAGATGAGTCTAACACTGCAATCCAATTAAACTATTATCATTATTTCAATGGAAAATTAACATTGAATATTGCAGGTGTGGCCAAAGTGCAACCAGCATGTGTCTCTTTGACAGGTCAGCTGCAGCTCACAGAGCTCGGGGCTTCACCCCGTGGGGGGATGGGCGGCTTCACCCCAAAGCGGCTTCAGCCTCATGTGTGTGTGGGGGAAGGGGCGGAGGCTCAGGGTTTCACCCTGCAGCGGGGTGAGCCAGCGATCGCGGCTTCAGTCTCGCAGGAGGAGGGGCTCCGCTGCTTGCCGCTTCAGCCCCGGAGGAAGAGGCGAGCTGGTGCTGGGGGCTTCAGCTCTGCAGGTGACACCTAGGTTCCGGCTTCAGCTGCACATGCTTAGGAAATCGGATCACTGTAGTGCTGTACAGACCTCATGTGCTCTGATCTCCCTGCATGCTGCACACTACAGGCTGTGTTTACTGTCCATAAGTCGCATTTGAATAGTTTTAGATTTAAGTGTTAACCTTACATTAATTTTGTAGATGACAATGACATGTTCAAACTGTAAGAAATGCAAGTATGAAGAAGAAAACCGAAATTTTCAGCCAGAATGGGAGGAAGATTTTGCATTCACTAGCAAAAGTGGCAAACCCCTGTGCCTAATCTGCAATGCATCGCTCTCTCGCTACAAAGTGAACAACTTGAAACATCACTACAAAATAAATCACAATAATTTTTTGTTTAAGTACCCTCCTGGATCAGAATGAAGGAAAAACAACCTACCCACATTAAAATTATGCCTCAACAGTCAACAGACACTACTTTCTGCGTTCAGTAAGGAAGCTAACCCAACAACAGAAGCTAGTTTTGTTATGGCATGGAATATTGCTCGTGCTAAATCTCAATGTTGTGATGGAGAATTTGTTAGGAAGAATATTGCAGAAGTTGGTTGCAATTTTAGATCCAAGCAACACACAATTTCAGCGACTGATACAGCAAATTCCAATTTCGTGCCACACTACGGAGAGGCAGATCTCCCAGATCAGTGCCGATGTTGCAAGCGAGATGCAAAACGATCTAAAGAATTCTCTAGCATTCAACCTAGCTATTGATGAATCCACAGATGTGCAAGATAAACCACAATTAGCGATTTGTTCGTTATGTTTCTGCGGATGTAATTGTGAAAGAAGAAATGTTGGACTTAGTGGCGCTAAAAGAAACAACCTGTGATGTTGACATAAAGAACACACTTGACAAAGCATTGACAAATGCCGTTGTACCACTGGATAAACTTGTCAGTGTTACAATGGATGGAGCACCTGCAATGGTGGGGAAAAAAGTAGGCCTTATCAGACTCTTGAAAAGCGATCCCAAATTTCCAGAGTTTCTCCCTGCTCATTGCATCATCCATCATGACCATCTCACAGGCAGATGCTTCAAGTGTGAAAATGTTATGAAAGTAGTCCTACAAATTGTAAATTTAATTCATTCAAATGAGAAGACTCATCGAGAGTACAAAAATTTCATTGAATTGATGGATCTTGAAGACAAACCTAATGTCTCTTTCTATTGTATTGTGAGGCGATTATCAACCACAAATGTCTTAAATAGGTTTGTGGAGCCTATCAGTTCTTTCCTTGAGGAAAAGGAAAAGTCCTATCTACAACTGAAAGATGAGCAATGGATGCAATGTTTTTCACTGATATTATGTAGCATCTACAAACTCTCAACTTGGCATTCCAAGGGAAGGATAAGATTATTTCTGTCCTCACTCACAGTCTTCAGCTTCCAGAGTAAGTTAAAGCTTCTGCAAAGAGACATAGTGTCAAGAGACTTCAACCACTTTCCCCATCTCAAGAGTAGGATAAACACATTCCCTGAAATCAAAGTAGAAGATCACAAACTTGAGGAATACAGAGGTACATTACAAGGACTGCTTGATGACTTTCAGGCCAGGTTTGAAAACTTGCAGAAGCTGAGATCCTGCTTCGCCTTTCTTGTAAACCCATTCATGCTTGATGTGATCAATGACGGCTGTTCAATTCCCAAAACCGTGGTTACAGAAACATCTGCTGTAGAAATGGAACTATTAGAACTCTAGGAAGATCAGGTTCTAAAGTTGATGCATAAATCAGTCTATAATTGAGTTCTGAAAGCAAGTTCCAGGAATGAAGTATTCTCAACTCAAGGGCCTGGTGTACACTGGGGGGGCCAGGGGATCGATCTAAATTATGCAACTTCAGCTATGTGAATAATGTAGCTGAAGTCGACGTACTTAGATCGACTTACCGCGGTGTCTTCACTTCAGTGAGTTGACTGCTGCCGCTCCCCCGTCGACTCTGCCTGCGCCTCTCGCCGAGCTGGAGTACAGGAGTCGACGGGAGAGCGCTCGGGGGTCGATTTATCATGTCTAGATTAGATGCAATAAATCGACCCCCGCTGGATCGATCGCTGCCCACCGATTCGGTGGGTAGTGAAGACATACCCAAGAAGACTAGTGTGCGACTCATTTCAATTTTGGCACAACATACTGTGTGAATTGCTGTACTCTGTGATGAAGTTTGTAAAATTGAAACATTGTGCAGTCCTTACAAATCAACATCTGACCAAGGTCCTCTGTACTGCCTTGACAGCATATCAACCAGATTTCCAAAGACTTATGACCAGGATGGAGACCCACAAGGCCTCTAGCTTTAGCAGTAATTAGCCAAAATACAGTAATTAGGATGTTAATATTTTTTAAAATGCATGTGTAAAGGTTGTGCATGTCTTGTGGCTCTCAAACTTCTGAAGATTATCATATAATTTTGGCGGGTCAGTAAATTTGGCCACCTCTGGAATATTGTATTTGCTTGGATTGAATATTCATTTGTGTTTAGAATGTCTTGTCTGTAACGTGGCAAAAAATATTCCTTACACAAAATAGGAGGAACATTATTGTTTGCTAAATGGCAGGACGTAATTGCTAGGGATAAAACATTTGTTTTAAAGCTTTTAAGATAGTTTTACAAACAACTGAGATTAAAAAAATGTTAAAGACTAAAGAGTATCTGTGTGTGATGTCTAAGTGATCCCTTCCAGGGGTGGTTGCAGTGATTACTGTGCTGTAATAGTATGATACTGTCTATACAGAGATTTATATAGAAAAGGAAAGCACTTGGCTGTATCACTTTAAGCTGAAAAGCGCCAAGGTTTTCCTCCATCTGCCTTTTTATTACATGCCAGAAAGATTCATTGTGGCACATTTTACTTTAATGAAGTAAAGCTAGATTGTTACCTCACCATTCACACATCTTACTGGGCTGGTTGCACATTTTTGAAGTCTGCTTATCATAGCTGTTGATACTTTCTTAATAGAGAGGAGCTTAGCTGGGACAGTGTCAGATTGTGTTAGCTCTGAGCCAGGGTTTGTTTGAGCACTAATGGGAGAGTTGGGAATTGGGTATGAATGGCTTTGTGTTTTGATGAGGAGGAGAAACAATGGGTGGATCCAATAACAGCCCAATCCCACTCCTCTCTAACCCAGAAGTGCAGCCTGTGGAGACTTGGGTCCTCCCTAGCATGCATTGTGGTCTGGTCATTTGGATCGCACATGGAGCTTTGTATGCGGGAACCTGTGCTTTCTGTAGGCCACACTTCCATATTAAAGATGAGTGGCTGCAGTGTATTCTGCACTTTAAGTGCAGCTCTCAAACTCTTGACGTCTTGTCAGTTCAGTCCATGGATGGGATAGGTTTGGGTAACTCTGCAACAGGAGGTCATGTTGTCCAAGGGCTGAGTCTGGAAATGGTGAGATTCTGTTTGTTGTTGTGGGGAGAAGGCCTGAACGCTCCCTTTCCTCTAAACGTAAAACACCCACTGGGGTAGTGCTATCCCACACTGGGCCAGTTTTCATTGACTGGTATCCACCAGAGAACAGCTACATCTGGCTCACTGAGAAAGCTTTCCGATTAAAACCTGCATCTCGATCAGTAGCCAGTCTTGATTTGAAGACATGAAGAAATCGAAAATTCCCTACTTCCCTGGTAGTTAATCATCCTCAAAGCTTAAAAAATGTATTACTAATTTGAATTTCTCTGGCTTTAACTTTCAACCATTGATTCTTGTTATCCCTTTCTGAGCTAGATTAAAGAGCTGTTCAGTACCTCCTTTTGAAGGTATTTGGACGCAGCATTCAGGCTATTTTTCCTTTCTTTTTTTTTTTTTTTTTTTTGGATAAACTAAACAGATTGAGCTCTTTAAGATTCTCACTGTGAGATTTTTTTCAGCACTTTAATCACTTAAATTGTGATTTTTCTGTGCATCCTTTCCAACTTTTCGACATCCTTTTTAAAATCTTCACAGCAGACACAGTATTCCAGTACTGGTCTCACCAATGCCATAGACAGAGGCAAAATGACCTCCCTACTCTTCACTACTCCCTTCTTTATATATCCAAGAATCACATTAGTCCTCTTTGCCACCGCATCAGTTGTTTGTCCACTATGAGCTCTTAATCTTGTTCCGAGTTAGTGATTTCCAGGATATGGTTCCCCATTCTGTAGGTATGGCCTGCATTCTTTCATCCTAAGTGTATGATTTTGCACTCAGCAATACATTTTTTTAATGGTCCCAGCTTACCAGGCCATCCAGGTTTGTTCTGAATGATTGCCCTATCCTCATTGTTTACCACTCCACCAATCTTTGTGTCATCTGCAAATTTCAGCAACAGAGCTACTAGTTCCTAAACTTAGGAAACCTGGACATTGGTGCCAGTGGCTTGGGTTGAGGTAAAGGGTAACAAATCCTTTTAGTTTTTTTGAAGCTCCTATTTGCTGCTGGCCCCCATCTAGACAAAAAGGTGTTTTTGGAAGCAGTGTCCTGTCAACTCACTGAGGAGGGAAGGAATATTAAGTATAGCTAGAACCATGGGCTCCACTGTAGCAAATGCAAAGTTTAAAATTTTGTCTCAGCCCTATTATTGCTATACTTTGGTTCCATACCACTAAACTCTACCTCTGGGGGAACAGACTTAAAAAAGAATATACACTAAATTCAGCATTGCATTTGTAGAATACACATTCCATGTGCTACAATCTCCTGCAAACGAACTTTGGAATCATGGGCTGCTTTGTCAATTACTAAATTTACCCTGCGCTAAGATTTACTTGCTTGAGAGAAAGTCAGTGTGTAAATATTTCAGTATTTGAATAGATTTGAATTGATTTCTTACACCCCAAACACTGAACTTTGAGAATCCCTGGTATTGCAGTTTCCCTGAGTCTCCCAAGACAGGAGAAGTGTCGGCAATAGATCACTGTTTGGAAGGCTACCATGCTAGGAGTCGTTCAGTGTTCTTTTTTCTCCTTTCAAAAATAAAATAAAGTTGAAAATTTGGTTCCTCAGCATTTTTAATGTGACACTGTGATGTAGACTCCCTGTGTGTGTTGCTGACAAGATCGTCCTGTTCATGGAGGTGAGACTGAACTTCATATCCCAAAGCTGGAGAACCGGAGAATGTGAATGTTAACCAAGTGGACTGATGCCACCAACCCACATAGGCCAGAGAGCAGCTTGCAGCACCAGTGGTAATAGCTGCTGTTTGATCATCTCCCGCCATATTATATTAGCAATGCCCCTGACCCTTTAGTGAAAGGGACTTTGTTCTCTTCAAAGAATATTAAACATCATGGACAGAAGATTTTTATACTGAATATTTTACTTTGAAAGTTACAGCTAGGAGGATTCAGGTGGCTGTGCATTGCACCTTGAGATAATCTGTACCCTAAACGTCTAGATTTGGCTTAAGTGGAACAGGCAGAATGACTCCTGAAAGACCGCAGAGCTCAAATGCAGCCAAAGTGGCGGTAAAAGTCATTGCCTCAGCTTGTGGTGTGGTTTTCTATGTTACTCTAGGGTTCCAAAATGCATGCTTTCAGCAGCAGTTTGATGATGGTTTATTGGCTAGAACGAGCTTCTCAAGGTGACTGTGTCTGAAAATCTTGAGAGGGAGAAATTTTTCAGATGAAAACTATTTGAAAATCTCTTCCTGCTCTGTAACTCTGAGGGTGATGAAGAGAATGTCTCTTTCACACTCGAGTCCTTGTGCGATACATGTATTAAAATTTTGCACAGTAGTGCAGATCTTGATGGTCCAGTGGGTACCATTATTGCTTTCCAGGAATGCTGACCTGTTCATCAGAAAGCCTTTGGCTTAGAGAAACACCTTCTGTTGGAATAAGAAGCTACCTAGTGAGTTTAAATATTTACCTGACGTATTTTTCAGATAGTTGTTATGGTGGCACCTGAAGGCTATAGCGTTGGATCATAAGACATATATAGACAGATGTGCATCATATTCACATGAGGCAAATTTTCAAAGAACGTAGTGGGAGGAAAAATGTGGTATACTTGTAAGAAACAGCAAAATGTGCCCCTCATAAATGAGCATTAATGACCTCAGTAGAAGAGGCACGCATACTCCAATGTGCTTAAATTGTTGTCTGGCTTGAATAATGAGGAAAATCTCACTAGGTCTTACTACGTCATGGATAGACAATATCTTTCTAGTTGATTTACAACAGCAGGGAGTTGTGAAGTAAGTCTGTTACCCTCATAAACCTTTAACAGTAGGGCCACATTTTCCAACCCAATGTGCTCTTTATTATTATTGTCACTGCCTGGAAAGCTGTGTTTTCTGACTGAACATCATTCTGTGCCAGTGGACGCTGAGCAGTTCTTATCCAGAGGCTATTTGGAACATGAGCTCAAAGTTTTTATTATTAATCATATTTTTTATTAAATACTTCAACAGAAGTATTGGGTGGTGAATAAAATGAAGCCAAACAGCAGATGTGATCTGAAGAACAAACTTTCTGGAGTTCCTAACAGAACCTCTCCCTGCACTGCCCCTCAAGATACATTTCCCTCACCTCACCTCATCTCATGGTTGATCATCTCTTGATCGTGGTCCTCCATCCAAAATCTCAATTCCTGAGATAATTCAGATATTACTGCTTTTTTTGATAGAATGAAATTTGTCCAGCAATATTCTTGATAAGCCCATTTGGCTTATGATTCCATTATCCTCTTCATATTTGTTCCATCATTTTGCTAGGGAAAGGAGTTAGATTTACAGGATGGTAATATTTGGGATCATTTTTCTTTCCTTTCTTTGAAGATCAGTACTGCATTTTGCTTACCTCCAATTTCCAGTACCTCCCCAATTGTCTCATCCTCCCCCCCATTATTCAGTGACATGGCAAGTTTATTAGCAAATTCCCTTAGTGCTGTATAAGGCATAGATGTTGTTACAGGAGTTCAGAATCTCAGTCATTTAAGTCCTACATTAATTCGTATAGTTCAGGTGATGGAAAGGCGAAAAGCAGCAAACTGGAATAGGGAACAAAATATGAGGTAAACTGATACGTGGAAGAAGTTCCTACTGAAACAAGGAAATCGAGGCGGTGCTCGTGGAGGAACAAAGCAACTTCTCTTAATAAAATTAAAGCAACAGTACAGTGACACCTGTGGCCTTGGGTATGGCCTAAGTGCATGCATATATATATTTAAATTCATATTTATTTATTTATTTATTTAAATAGTAACATACTTCATACAAATGTCTCTTTTGTAGGATTCCTGGCAGACTGAATGACAGGAGAACGCCTCTGGGAGAGCTGAATTGGATCTTTACAGCAATCACAGACACCATTGCGTGGAATGTCCTGCCACGAGGTAGGACTGTCTGGCAGTTAACAGTCCACGTTTTCACCAGGAACAAGTGCTGGCTGCTCAGAGTAGAGGGGTAGGGAAGTTAGATAAGGGGGTTAATAAAACAAGGAAGAAGAGAGAGTCTGATGATAAAAGAGGTAGAGAAAACATGGGCTGAGGTGAGACACCAGAAGAAAGAATCCATGCCTGGGAAAGGGAAAAACAACAGAAAGGCAGAAAGTATTGAGTAAGTGGAGAGAGGGAAGAGTGGGTGTAGAGCTGGGTGAATAATTGATTTTTATTTGCTGGCCATTCTGAAAAATTGGGGGATAAATTCAGTCCTGGTCAAACTGAATTAGAAAATGCCAAAAAAAAAAAAAAAAAAGGGCGAATGAAAAAAGTTAGTTTTGGGTCAAAGAAAATGTATAATTCAACCTGAAATGTTTTGTTTCTGGGCATTTGTAAAGGGCTAGATTCACTTTAACTTAGGTCTCTCACCTCCCAGGCAAGGGCCCTAACCACCAAGGTATAGGGTATTCTGAGGTGGGTGTCTCTGCATCTCTCTTGTTGAAACTATTGTGCTTTGCATAAAATACTTAAACGGTCATTGAGGCAAAGAAAGAGCATGAGATTGACTCTGTAGCCTCATGATTAGGGCACACTCCTGGGATGAGGAGACCTGGCTTCAAATCCCTGCTCCAGTGAATATTTATACAAAGTGGATTAGCTTCAACAGGAGAGATTGAGAGAGACCTGGTGGTGGCTAGCGCAATCAACTGGGGTAGGGCCTGAGTTCATGACCTTGCCCCAGAACTGGAATTCAAACCTGGGTCTTCCACATCCCAGGTGAATCCTTTAACCACTGGACCAAAAGTTATAAGGTGGGCTCTCCCACCATCACCCCCCATTCCTTTGTTTTGTGAATCTAGCCTGAATTTTTTTTTTTTCTGGCTGAAACTATTCAGCTAATTCATTTCAAATTCACAAATAGTTTTGGTCGACCAAAACTGCATTTTTCAGTGAAGAAACTAGTCAGAAAACTTCGTCCAGCTCTAAGTGTGACTTCTCAGTAGAGATGTTATTTATCAGGGGGTAGCCGTGTTAGTCTGTATCTACAAAAACAACAAGGAGTCTGGTGGCACCTTAAAGACTAACAGATTTATTTGGGCATAAGCTTTCGTGAGTAAAAACCTCACTTCTTCGGATGCATAGAGACTCTTATGCCCAAATAAATCTGTTAGTCTTTAAGGTGCCACCAGACTCCTTGTTGTTTTTGTAGAGATGTTATTGTCACACTTGTCAGGCAAACTCAGTGCCCATTAATCCTTCTGTGGGTGTAAAGTGACAGCAACACTATTTCTGGAGGTCTTGGGCTTTTGCTTTTCTGGGTTTTTGTTTTTGTTTTGTTGGAGGAAAGTATTCATTGATCAGCTCTCTTGTGCGTGTGTGTGTGTGTATCTGCTGGTACAAAATGCTTCTTACAGATCACTGAAGGTACCTGTGTGTCACACACATTATCTCTCTGCAGATCTCTTCCAGAAGCTCTTCAGGCAGGATCTGCTGGTGGCTAGCTTATTTCGTAACTTCCTGTTGGCAGAAAGGATTATGCGGTCTTACAACTGTACCCCTGTCAGCAGCCCACGTCTACCTCCAACCTATATGCATGCAATGTGGTAAGTCGCTGCTAGCAGGGTACCTCTTGCTTTAAAGGCTTTGTACAGATGGCTTGGGGAGATTTCAAGAGCTGCTGTCATACAAAGTTGTTACCACCTGAATCTGTGCAGCACTTTCCTGATTAAATCAGTAGATCAGAAATGGAAGCGCATGTGGCAACTTAATACCTATCTCCAAATGTATTGCTTCCCTGTGTGTACGGTACCCCATTAATATAATTCTGATATAATTCCCTGATACAAAAGCTCCACTTCAGCTAAGTAACATTTCAGCCCAAATAGAGAAACAATGGAGCATCAGCTACCTTTCTGTTTTGCTGGCATAAAGCTGTGATTGTAATGGGGAGAACTGGGATAGTTGGGGCTAAGGCAAGAATTCTTTTAACTTTCCCAATAGAAAGTAAAAGGAGGTGGGGTTTGTTCCAGAGTTCATTTCCTGGCACTCTGCTTCTTTTTAGATGATTAATGGAAATGCAAATGACTCACATTATGGAAAGCCTTTTAAATGCATTCCTGACTAATAAACAAATGCTGAGTGAATACAAAGGCCCTCCTTATAATTCTTAGTCCTGTCTAATTAAGGCTAGAATTGTACAAAACTTAGCTTGACCCCATCAGGTTACACTTAGCCAACACAATTTCTGTAAGAGAAAATGATGCCTCTGTAATCTCCGAAAAGTTAATAAAGTAATTGCTACATGTAATTGAATAGGCTTAATTTACTTGGATAGTCAGAAAGCTTTTGATAAAGTCCCTCCGTCAGACTACAGGGGAAAACAAAGTTTGAGTAGAGTCATGGAAAAACTGGTTGAGGTGGCAGAAGTCATATTACATGTCTTTTCTTAAAACTGGAGAGAAGTTAATAGTTTAATAAATATTGGGATCATTGTTAAATACATTCATTAATCATTTGGAGGAAGAAGTAGACAGTGATTAGAAGTTTACTGATAACAAAAAATTGCTTTAATTAATAAAAAAACATGGAAGGACTAGGAAAAATGCACATTGGCACCTATAGCCAAAGATGCTCATATGTGCTTTTAAATTGGAGGAACTTTTGAGGAAAAAGATTTGTCATGTACATAGCACAATGAAGTTGGCTTGTCAGTGTGGTGTAAAAGCAAACAGGTTGTTTGTATGCACAAAAGGGATAGAACACGTAGCATACGAAACAATGAGTGAGCGCTCATGTATGACTGTATCCAATAGTTGCCTCACCTGAAAGGTAAGGCAGAGCCTGGAAACCTCCTGAGAAGGACAATGCATGTATGGCTACAGGTTTTGCAGGATTTTTATATGGGCAGAGATATACAAACAAATCTTTCTAGGTACTTATACCATGCTCATTATCAGTTATCTGAGCTCCTTCTGGCTTCTTGCTGGAGTCCTTCTGTGAGGCAATGTGGCCTAGTGGATAGAGCGCTGGACTGGAACTCAGGAGATCTACGTTCTATTTCTGGCTCTTCCACTGACCTACTGGATGACCATGGGCAAGTCACACCTTCTGTGCCTCAGTTTCCCCATCTGTAAAATGAGGATAATGATATTGACCTTTGTAAAGTGCTTTGAGATCTGTGGATGAAAAGTGCTAAATAAGAGCTATTATTATTGTTTTCATTTTTACTTAGTATTTAGCAAAAGCAGAGCTTCCTTAGGAAAACATTCATCATGTCTGCTTCTACTGACTCCCAGATGGTGGCAACCCAGGAAGGGAGAAATGAACAGACAGCTCCTTGATGCATATTTTCAATACTCTTCCAAAAAGGTAGTATCTAAAATAAAATTCAGGTCAGGGGAGACTTTCTTATTTGTCAGAAGAGGCAAGCAACATAACAGTTTGAGAAATGTCTAGTTAAAGATTTTATAAAAAAATAACCCTGTGCCCATGTAGAGCACCTTTTCTCCTCAGCTCTCTTGGCACATCACAGACTTGAAGCCTCACAGCCCACCTGTAAACTAGGCTCAGCAGAAGTGACTGACTTCGTCACACAGCACATCAGCTGCAGGGCCTGGACGAAAAGAACACGGTCCCGACTCCCGGTCACGTGCTGTAACTCACTAGATAGTCAAGTCTCCCTAGGCCTCACACAGAGCTGTATTCCGAAGCCTGTCATCTTCTTTTCTTTTTTTTTTATTAAAGCAGATCATTGCAGCCGTTGGAAATTTAACCCAGAAAATGTGGTGGAGGAAAGAACCAGAACTTACATTGCTGGGTGATAGAGACCGATTGGATGACAGAAAGCAAATGTGCACTGCTGAGTACACTGGTTGTCATTCTGCTCTGAGCTTCTCACAGATTTTTGCACCTGGCAGATCAGAATTTGAATGCTTATGAATGTGGGTACTGGCTGTGCTGTCATCCATAGCGATTTGATCTGCAGGAGGCCAACAAGAAACCCCTAGGATCTGCTATAATATGTAAATGGATGATGAGCTCAGACACTTAGTCCTACAACCCATCAATCTGTGTTCCTCAAGGACCTGACTTAAAGGTTTTCTGCTTCCCCCAGCCCTCAGTACTAGTTATTTTGCTTATGTTGGTTGTCACAGGAGTGTTGAGATGGGGCCTTTCTGCTATTCCCACACATCCATGCTGAGGCAAGCAGGTATTGTGTGTCTCTACCCCCTTACACTTGATTTCATAGTTTAAAGCCTTCATGGTATTGTGCTGGTTAGCTTCCCCACCTATTTCAGAGTAGTTCAGATCCTTCCTCGGGATGCTGATCTCCCCACCTACTCTGCATCCTTCCACACCCAGAAATTATGGGTGATTGGCCCACTCCCTCCTCGCCATAGACACCGCTTGTGCTGCATTTTGTTGTATACCCAGTCACTGGATAAAGATGGAATCCATGCCAAACTCTGTTCATCCATCTACTTAGCTGGCTTACCATATGCCTTCACTGCTTAGAAAACTGTCTGTTAAAACTTACATTGTTATAATATTGCCAGTTCTACTGAAGTGCATTCTAATTTACCTTGCATTTCAGATGTGAAGAAACATGATGAAACAATCTCATTAGGGAAGTATGAAATAGCAATTATATGTAAAACACAATCAAATTTTCTTCTGTTTGTTAGTAGTGCATAGGGAGATACAGGATACACAAGCAAGCTGTAAAAAGGAGTCTGCATTGGCACTGCATGAGTAATATTGAGTCACAGATACTTTCTTCCCTTTCTCCACACCCTCTCCTCTCCTTGTGTACTCGCTGAGATCATTAGGATGTTCTCTGGGGCTGTCTTCCATACAGAAAACATAAGTAATTTTAGTGATTCACTGATTATAGTAAAATATACTGAATGGATTCTGAACTTTGCACATGCTGTTCGCTCCTCCCTGCTTTCTGGGAAACACTGGTCAATTGTACAGTAAAGATGCCCTGCACCACACCTTGCGACTCTGTTTCTGTTACTGGAAACATCCTCACTGTCAGTGTAAGAGTGGAAAGAACAGAAAGCATCTCCTGCTTCTTGTAATTCCTTCAGGTTCCCGGTTTTAACACAAATGGGCTACAAAAACCAGAGTTCGGTGCTCAAGTTTCCCCCTTTTGTCTTTCCAATTAGCATTCTAGAGCTGGGTCCAGTGCCTTGTTGTTTCTGCTGCAGTTACATCACTGATAGAAAACCACAAAGCAGTTGACAAAATATCATGACGGTGTCCTGCTCAGCTACAAGTGCACCGCAGGACTGTGCATATGCTGTGAAATGTTTGTCCACTTGACTTGAGCATCACTTGATCTCATGAATAATTATGGCTGTTCCTTTTTAGAAGTTAAACGTAGACCATTTTGCTCTCTATTTTAGTGTATATCTTTGTCTGTGCTTCTGCCTGATGGTATTCTCTAGACCATGCTCACTTTTCACATCATTTGAGGATCCTGAATAGATTAACCCTTTTCTGGAAATAGTCACCAGGCTGCCAATGGCATTAGAAGTGTCTACAGATAAGAGTGTTTCTCTCTTCTGTCTTGGTCATCTGGAAGTAAATTCTCTGTGACCAGTTAAATCAGCTCTCTTAATTTATTCTGTGGACCAGTGCTCTCTAACTTCTAAATCACTTCTTCTAGCCAGGAGATTGGGCTATAGGGCAAGTCTTGTTTTCTGAGGCCAGTTTTTGTCCACTAGTCAGCCAGTATTAGGATGCACCCAATAGGGCACTGAACTTGATAGTCAAGAAACCTGGCTTCTGCCCCCATCTCTGCCACTGACCACTGTGTGGCCCTTAATGTGTGACTTAACTTCTCTGTGCCTCTATTACCACTTTCTTGTCTACTTAAACTGTAAGCGCTTCAGGGCAGGGACTTTCTCTTACTGTTTGTACAATGCCAAGCGCAATGGGACACTGATCTTAGGTGAGTCCTGTTGGCACTACTGTGGTACAAGTAATAGTAATATTCATTGAGGGACTGTCCAATTCAAAGCCTAGATGTATTTGTCTGTGGTGTATGAAGGGGGAAGAAACATTTTTGTCCTGCCTACACGTGGGTCTCCATGTCCATGGATTGTAGTTTATACATTGTGATCACCAGTAGAGAATTGTAATGATGGTAACTAAGTAAATTGACAGACTTTTCCTAATGTGTAATGTAGGCCATGTATTAAAAACAAGGCACCTTTATTATGCTGTGACAGAGATGTGTTTATAATAATAATAGAAATATTGCTACAGTAAATATACCAAGCATGAAATTCTAGCTGAAAAGAAAACCATAATGTAACATCCCAATAACAGGTGAGGAGGGAGATTCTTGAGTCTTTGGACATTGTGGGAAGTATTGCAAAAAAGGTTCAAGTCTGCAATTTTCTTCCCTGGTGGATTTAAAAAGGACTCTTCTTTTAGAAACATAGAAAAGTCTTAACATCTCAGCAAGAGCAAAATGACTGAAAGATTTAGGGGAGCATTTGGCTACTCTGTGTTAGCCTTTTATAAGCTTGGGTGGGTTCTTGTTTCAATCGGAAACATGAGGATTTTGGTCTCCACCTCCTCGTTAGAGTCTCTAGTACCTATCAGAAAGGCACCCACCTAGTTTGATCAGGAAAGGTCCAGAGTTGCTATAGTAGGGCATGGGTTGAGGTCAGGATTGAGATTCATTGACTAACAAGAGGAAAGTTGCCCACTTCTGCCACTAACTAGCACTATCAGACCCTCGTTTTCATGAGCATTGAAATACTTAACAAAGATTTTATAGCTCTAAATGTTTTTAAAAATACGTATGTCTGAGTGCTTCCCTCTTGCCTTCCCTAGAGCAGGCTCCATGTGTCTGCAGTATCACTGTGGAGCTGCTGGCTTCAGACTGATATTTGAAAAATCAGTCAAATGGGACATGGGGATAGCTCAGTGGTTTGAGCATTGGCCTGCTAAACCCAGGGTTGTGAGTTCAATCCTTTAGGGGGCCACTTAGGGATCTGGGGCCAAATCAGTACTTGGTCCTGCTAGTGAATGCAGGGGGTTGGACTCCATGACTTTTATTTTTAGGGGGGAGGGATAGCTCAGTGGTTTAAGCATTGGCCTGCTAAACCCAGGGTTGTGAGTTCAATCTTTGAGGGGGCCATTTAGGGAGTTGGGGATTGGTACTGCTTTGAGCAGGGGGTTGGACTAGATGACCACCTGAGGTCCCTTCCAACCCTGATATTCTGTGATTCTATGATTCTATGCTACTGAGTTGTAGCTGCAAAAAAACTAAACATGGGAATAACATGTTCAACGTAGTTCGTACAGACTGAAATGTTTCAGTGTCAGAAATGTAGAATTCAATCAAGTATATTTGTGTTAGTCCCCAGAGCACAGATGGCTGAAACTCAGATGCCTTTAGCAGCTCCCCTGAAAATCATCAACTTCGTTTCCAAAATGAAGGAGCCCAGTGCTTTTTCCCCCCCTGTGCTGGAATGCAGTCTAATACCAGCTGTTTCTACATAGAGAGAACACAAGCATAAGAGACATCAGTAATTCTTTACCAAAAATGAGATGTGAGGATTAAAAGCATCAGGGACACTGACTCAGCCCAGAAAATTAAAGTTAAATGTAATAAGTTCTGCCTTCATGATCTGCAAACTACTTCAGTACACATGGGTGAAGAAATACTGAGGGTGGGTCTCTGTAACTATGTTTTATTTATGTTAAAGTATTACCGTGAGCTTCCAACATGGAACATTTTATCTCACATAATAAAATGGTCTTTAAGCAAAGCTAGATGCTCTGTGCTTTCCATTCCCCGCTTAACAGCCCAAACTTTGGAGCACCTCAGAAAACACAAACTAAAGGCAGTTGGACGAGATCAGGCTAAATTATTTAAAAGGTTATAATACATTTTTAAACAAAATTAAAGTTAAAATACATGAGCACTTCCCTCAAGGGAGGGGAGAGTTAATAACAGAATCCAGGGAGTCCTTTCTTGTTTATTTTTTGATGTAGAGTCATGCTGTTTTCCTCAAAGAGAAGACTAAGGGGGGATATGATAGAGGTATATAAAATCATGAGTGATGTGGAGAAAGTGAATAAGGAAAAGTTATTTACTTGTTCCCATCATATAAGAACTAGGAGCCACCAAATGAAATTAGTGGGCAGCAGGTTTAAAACAAATAAAAGGAAGTTCTTCTTCACACAGCGCACAGTCAACCTGTGGAACTCCTTGCCTGAGGAGATTGTGAAGGCTAGGACTATGACAGGGTTTAAAAGAGAACTAGATAAATTCATGGAGGTTAAGTCCATTAATGGCTATTAGCCAGGATGGGTAAGGAAGGGTGTCCCTAGCCTCTGTTTGTCAGAAGGTGGAGATGGATGGCAGGCGAGAGATCACTTGATCATTGTCTGTTAGGTTCACTCCCTCTGGGGCACCTGGCATTGGCCACTGTCGGTAGACAGGATACTGGGCTAGATGGACCTTTGGTCTGACCCGGTACGGCCGTTCTTATGTTCTTAAGTTAACTAATCTTACACCTCAGCACACAAACAGGAAATAAATTGGAGAACAGCAGGGGGACAGGGAAGGGGTCCATTCCCTTCTAGAAGTGATTCACGAGAGCCAACCCAGGATAACACTTCCTTCCTTCCCAGGCTTCTTATGGGGATTTCTGTTTACAAAGTGCTTTTGAAGATTAGTTTTTACTGTGTTAGGAACAAAAATGGTTGAGTAAGAGCTCAGTATTATGCTTTTTCCCCCTTTTTCCCGAGTCCCACTGCCCCGGGGGGGGGGGGGGGAAGAACAGCCACCGCCTGGCCTGGGGAAGAGGCGGGGATTCGGGGAGGGAGCCAACTGGGGGAGGAGGGGGCGGGGGGGGCACGAGCACTTCTGGGCTCTGGAGCATTTCCTTGTTTGTCCCGTGTCCCAACCGCACGTCTGTCGGGACGTGGGACAAACAAGGAAATATCGGGACAGTCCCGATAAAATCGGGACGTCTGGTCACCCTACTCAGAGAGTGTATCTAAAAATTCAGATTGCCTGCCTTCGCTTTCCCTCTTGGTAATCTGAAAACTTCAGTCATTACCTCTTCTCCTTAATGGTCTTTATTTTCCCCCGGGTAGAACCTAAATCTCTCTGGTTTCCCCACCCACATTTAATCGCCCATGTCCTTTTATCGTTCTTTTTCTGGACTTCCCCAATGCCCTTTTAGTGAAGTATGTTTTTACCTACACAGTGGGTTCATTCTCTAAACAAAGACACAAGTAAACGATTAGAAAATAACTTGCTGGTGTCTTTTTGGCAATTGGAAGTAATACAGTGCTGGCTTCAGTCCGAACAGTATTGTTTGTATTTTTTTAAAGTTTCAGCAAAGACACTGTTCTTGGGAGGGGGTGTGTGTGTTGTAAGTAGTTGGATTGTGTGCGTCCATGAAGCAATTCACGTTAATCGGTAGCTCTCTAGACTGCGAAAGGCAGTCATATTGAAATTTGATATTGGCAATTTCACTTTTCAGGAAGATTGAATATTGGCTGATGTGGCTGCATTGATTTTTAATGATCTGTTTTTAGAAGTCTAAAAAGAGATTTGGCTTTAATCTGCTGAAATCTCTTTTCAAATGCCCTATAGTTCTTCCTGATAACATGTTTAAAACTCTCAAGATCTGACCCTGCAGGGCTGCTCTGGACAAATTTTATAGAGGTATTAGTGCTCCTTACCTGAAATGACTTTGAGGTGCTCAGTATATGAGGCCTGGTCTACACTTAAAATTCAGATCAACTTGGCTATGGTGCTCAAAGGTGTGAAAAATTCATACTCCCCGAACACCGTAGTTAAACTGATCTTAGACAAGGATGGGTCGTCGGATGAATTCTCCCATCGACTAGCTACTGCTGCTTGGATAGGTGGATTACCTACATCAACAGAAATCCTCCTTCTGTCCCTGTAGGAAGCATCTACCCTACAGTGCTATAGGGCACAGCCGCAGTACCATAGCTGTGCCACTGTAGGGCCTGTAGTTTAGACATGCCCTTTGTGCTGTGCCTCTGCAGAATGATGACCTATGCAGCATCCTTTATAAGCAGCACATTTCAGACAGTTGTGCTTCTCCTCCCCTGATCCTTTTCATCCTCATCTAGTAAACCAGAGTTTAATAGTTCATCTCAAAGGTGCTACGTATGGCTTCTCTTAATATCTGAGGCTACGTCTACACATCAATAAAAAAACCCATGGCACCGAATCTCAGAGCCCGGGTCAACTGGCTCAGGCTCATGGGGATCGGACTGAAGGGCTAACAATGGCAGCATAGATGTTTGGGCTCAGGCTGGAGTCCAGGATCCGAGACCCAACCCCTTGTGGGCCAGCTGCAGGTCTTTTCTTGCAGTGTAGACATACGCCCAGAGTCCCTTCTCTTAAGGAGGCCTCCCCGACTCTTTTCAGCCCCTACAGTTAGAAATACTCATCCTTTGGTCGGAGTCAAAGAATCCTTATATATAATAACTACAATAATTTACTTTGCTTCTGCCTCAACCAGGACTAAATATTTCCCTCAGCAGCTCTGACTAACCATTTTGCCTACAGCCTGGGCATTTATTGAGCATGTGGGAACCATTTATTGCCTGTGCCTTGAAGTGGTTTTGATTATCTCCCCGTTACCTCTTAATTATATTGGTAGCCTTTTGCCAAGTGAGAGGTGAACATGGTGAAGGAGGATGGCAGGGTTGGGGCTATTGAAACAAATTACATGTTTTGGATCAATGGGGAAAAGGTCTTTTTAAAAAAATTCTTTCTTCATCCTGAACGTGTAGATTTTTCTAATTGTAAGCAGCTGGTGGCTTGGCTAATGGAATGGACTCTCCTAGTGAATTGCTCTTCCAGTAGTATCTCTGCTTGGTAGTGCAGGGGGATTATTAAGATTTAAGAAGTTATTAGAATAGATAACTAAAATCCAGTTTATTGATTATCACCTCTAGTCTTACGTTTGCAAATGTTCCTTGACAAAGAAAAATTGCTTAGCCTCTTGATGTTAATGCTATGCCCATGAGCCAAGGAGGAGCAATTCTGTCTAGTGAATAAATTAGTTACTGTATAAAACACTCTTTGGTGGTGGTGCAGCAGTTTAAGTCCCTAGCCTGTCATCTTAAAATGACAGGGTTCAAATGCTAAATCGAGAAATGTCTTAAATGAGTTTTGAAGAGGGTGAGAGGATAAACATTGCAAAAGTGCCTCAATCCCGTGTTTCAGAAGAGACTTAGGCACTTTGGAGCATAAGTTCCATTAAGATTTTTAAAAATGGAACTTGGGTGCTTCAGAAAATGTTTCCCTAGAAGAGTAGCAGCCCATGTGACAAAACATCAGATGAGCTGGTAAATGTTCAATAGAGATCACTGTTCTGTATTTGAAATGAAGTAGGAGGATATATCCATTTCATGTGATGTTGTGTATGAAATAGAAACTTTATCGCCTGTAATAAAGGAAGGTGCAAGGCAGCATTCGCTACTATTCAATTTTTTTAAATCAACAGACCCCGGGTAACTTAAACCCAAGAGTCTTGAAGGAACTAGCTGAGGAGCTCTCTGAGCCAACCGCTAACGTTAATTTTTAAGAAATCTTGGAGTACTGGGGAAATGCAAAGAATTAGAGGTCTGCTCATTTGTTTACAAAAGGATAAAAGGGATCCCAAAGGAACTATTGACTGGCTAACCTGATGTTGATCTCGGGTAAAATAATGGAATGATTAATTTGGAACACGTTTAACAAAGAATTAGTGGCTAAAAATACAATGAATGCCAGTCAGCATGGTTTCACTGCAGGTAGGTCTCGTCAAATAGACCTGTTAATTTAACAAGATTACAGGTCTTGTTGATAAAGGCAATGGTATTGACATAGTATACTTAGATTTCTCCAAGGCATTTGATTAAGTGCTTGTCCACACGGACACTTAGTGCGTGGCAAACTGGAATGTAAATTTACAGCACACTAGTCTGCCATGCATGAAAAGTTCCGTGGTGTGCTTTGACAAGCTGCTATTTCCCAGCGAACTTTTAGTGCATGGTAGCAGGGCCAAACAGTGACTTAGTGCGCTGTAGATTTACACGCTGCCTCCAAGTGGTCAAGCCCTTAGTACCACATGACATTTGTATTAAACTTGAATCATATGGAATTAACAGGGCACACGTTAGATGGATTAAAAACTGTCTTGCTGACAGATCTCGGAATGTAGTTGTTAATGGGGGGATAGCAATGAGCGGAGCTGTTTCTGTCAGGGTCCCACAGGAACTGGTTCTTCGTCCAATGCTATTTTATATTATCAACAATCTAGACAATGATATAAAATCTTCGCTGGTAAAGTTTGCAGATGACACAACTATTGGTGGTCTAGTAAATAATGAGGAGGACAGGTTACTGTTAGTGATCTGAATCACCTGGTTCAATGGTCACAATCCAACAAAATGTATGTTAATATAGCCATATGCAAGAAAGTACATCTGGGAACAAAGAATGCAGGTGGTTACTTACAGGATGGGAGACTGTGTATTGGAAAGCAGTGACTTAGGTAGATAATCACGTCAACATGAGCTCTCAGTGCAGTTCTGTGGTGAAAAGGCTAATGCAATACTTGGATGTATAAACAGGGGAATATCAAGCAGAATAATCCAGGGGCTAGATTATTTTTTGCAGTGTGGGGTGTGAGGAGCTTGATTTATTCAGTTTATAGAAGGGAAGACAAAGAGGTGACTCGATCACTGTGTCTAGGAATTATATGTGAAAAAGACATTGAGTGGGGTGGGGTGGGGCTTTTCAATCTTACCGTTAACGGTGTAACAAGTTCCAGTGGGTGCAAGCTGAAGTTAGACAAATTCAACCTTGAAATAAGATGTAATTTCCTAGCAGTGAGGGTGATAAAACATTGGAACAGTTTACCAGGGGAATTGGTTGACTTGACTTTCCTTGAAGTCTTTAAAATGAGATTAGAAATCTTGCTAAAATATATGCTTTAATCCAGCTGCTGGGAGAAATTTTATGACCTATGCTCATTGGGGCAGCTAGCCTTGGAATCTGTGAATCTTCCTGTTCATCCTTGTCCTTCGTAGGCCTTTGGAAGAACATGGCTGCCTACATTGCCCTTAACATGCTGGTAAGACTTGAAGCTTTGCAATAAGATAACTGTAATCAAATCCCATGCTTCAGAGCTTCAGCCAGTTGCCTGCAGATGTCAGGAAGGAATTTTTCCCTTGAGGCACAATTTTTCAAATGTATTTGGGTTGGTGCCTTACTCTGAAACATCAGAGATTGACCACAGCTGGAGATGGGATGGATCAGTGCTCTGAAGTGGTACAGAGAATCCTCTTTCCTAAATATCTGGCTGATGTGTCTTGCTTACATTCTCAGGATCAAACTGGTTGCCTGGGAATTTCCCCCAAGTTAGAATGGCAAAGACTTTAGGGGGTTTACACCTTCCTCTGTGGCATGGAGCCTTTCTCTGCTAGGATCCTCTCGGTTTGTCTCAACTAATCAATTCCTTGCCGTTTCAGGCATTGGCCCCTTCTGTTCTCCGCCTGTGGCACACAACAATGTGGTCTCTGTAGGACTGAAATGCTTTAGTCTAACTAAAGTAATTGGGATTAATATAGGGATATCTGAGTGAACTTTAATGACCTTTGATATGCGGGAGGTCAGAGTAGATGATCTAGTGGTCCCTTCTGGCCTTAAATTCTATGAAAATATGAAACACTTGTGAAATCAGCACTTTGCCAAGGGTGGTATACTGGCAGTTTGGCCAGTGCTGACTTACCTCTTGCCTGAGTAACTTGCCTCATTTCAAGGGCATTAATTCTCCTTCTATTGCGTACCCATAAAAATCACTGGATGTCTTTTGAGCAGTTGCTTGATAATTAGTCACTTCTGGTAGATTTCCAAGTCCCTCCCCCATAAAACTTCTGTTACAGTGTACAACTTAACAAGACTGATCCCTAAGATCTTTCAACTATTTCCCTATGTTTTTCCTTGGCTCATTGTATACGTATCACCAGCACAAATGTGTACAACAAATCTCCTTAAACAAGGTAGCCATGCAAAACCCAGATCAGAGTAGGATTAATGCAGATAAGGCCACCCTTCAACAGTACAGAATTTCCAAGTCTAGAGTTTTGAAGAGAAGCTTTATCATGATCCTGTCAGTGTATTAGTGAGTTGTGACTCGCAGGGCCTGTCAACAGGAGTAATTCTTGATGAAGCATATTGGCATGCCTAATAGACTGGAAGCTAATCTTCGAAAGGATGTACTCGGCACCTTAGAAGTGTGTGCTTTAGGATTATGGGTCATGTTGGAGCTGTCCCCTGCTGGTGGATATTAATAAGACAGCAATGAGAATTTGATAATGAGAACATGAAAGTTCACTTTAAAAAGTGGCTGTTCCAGTTAAAACAAGAGCAGGCACAGATTCGTTTTCTAGTTAAGTAGATAGTTAATATCAACATTTCATGAAGAGTTGTGTGTCTGCCAAGCCTGGAAGTACTAAGTGGCAGTCATACAGTGTCGCACATGAGCAACAAGATGCCAGACTCCATTAATGTCAGTGGGAGTTCCATGGTTTTTTACCTTTGAATTGTGCTAGAAATATGCCAACTAACTACAGGTCTCACTGAACAGTGGAGTTGTAATGTAAGAACTTCCTCCTTCCAATTTACAGTCAATCCAGGATTGTTATTTTTTCAGTTTATAAAAATACACATGTTGTGCCATATAAACACAGGGGCAGAAAAGTAGAACATCAAATAAATCTGCCTGCCTTTTAGATTAGAGGGAATTTAGTCTTTATATAGAAGTAGTATGCTTACTGAGATTGTGCGGTGTGTTGTGATTCTGGACAAGGGCTGCTGTTGCTGCTTTGCATGAGTACGAACTGGCCTCCTGAGAATTGAAGAGCTATTACATATTAACTAAGCCAGTTTGGTATCTCTATAAGTTGTCCATCCTCTAATAATCAGCAGTTCAGACTTCTCCCAGTATTGTATACTCATATTCCAGGATGACCTGTCTCTCACTTGTTTCTCCAGGCAAGCTTGGGACCTCGCAGTTGATATTTGCCTTTCCCAATTACCAACAATCATAGAGGAAGGAACTGCATTTCGGGTAAGTTACTCAGGCATTGAAATGTGCTGTGTCCATTAGTCAATGTTCCAGCCCATGAAATCTCCTTTTTTATTAAGTCTGGAATTCTTGCAGCCAAGGAACTAGGATTGGGTGGAGCTTACATTTCCTGGGAGATCATAAACTGCCAATCAGCTAATTTAAAGGAGTAGGCTTAGGGTCAGTTTAAAATCTTTCATTAGCATATAACATTTCTGAATGAGTGAATGCACTTGAATTCAGAGACCTTGCTCGTATAGGCATATGGAGTGATATGTGCACATATACTTCAGAACTCTCTTAGTGAGATGTCATAATTAAGTTGAGGTGAGGGTTTCTTCTGTTCAGTGCCAGTTTTCATTGTTTTAAAAATTGGTGGGGAGGAAGAAATTCTTACTGGCAGAAACCTGTAGATTCTAGGTCTAGGTTTGAAAAAGCTCAGTGACGTGAGCTTTCTACTAATACAGCACACCACTGTGATTTACAATTCAATCATTTTTAATAACCATGTAAAAACCTGCAAAAATGAATTGTTTAATGGAGGTGTGTTCAAATAATACAGAGCGAAGTTGTACTTGGTAAGTTTGGGGGTACTTTACACCATTTCTTTAGAACAGGAGGTGATTCAGTAAAAGTGGTCTCATTAATGAGATTCACTACATTTGTTGCTGCCCTTTCGATTATCTCAAGCAGCGAAGAGCCTGAATGTTTTAACATAAAATTTGTCCCATATTCCTATAGATGGGATGGGTTTCTCTTGATGTTCTTCTGATGCCTCCTGAATGGAAACCTTTTAATAATGACTATTACAGTCTGGTTGGTCGTAATGTTCTGATAGGCTCGAGGATGAACTCCATTATAGTCACTGGAGGAAAGTAAATATGGGTTTCCTATATGGGATTATTTTGGTTTTGACAGGCCTATAGCAGTTTTCAAATCCAAGAACATAAGAGACTCTGACATCTTTCCCAGCTAACGTTTTTGTTTGCTCTTAACCCCAGTTTTCTTTCTTATCTGATCTATCTCCTCCTTTTCCAGAAACAGATGGAGGTGTTTTTTACTTGTTCATGCTCTGTTTCAATGACCTTTCCCAATAACTTATTTTATTAATCAGACCCATTGTTTGAATAGTTCTACCTACATTCCCTGCCTACTCCTAGTTTCATAATTTTTAGATGATGAATTGATCAATTTAATTTTTGATTAGTGATAAATTGTTGTCATCCATGTTTTAAAACAAATCCGAAGAAGCTGATAAATTAATACGTTGCTCTGAGGTTCCCAGTGTGTGTTTGTATTGTCAGTCTCTCTTGACTGTAAGCTTCGCAGACTGGGATGGTGGTGCCTTTGGTAACATTCACAGATTATCTCCGCAGCAGTTTGACTGGACCTGATAGGGAGCAGGTTGCTGTCAGAAAGGCCAGAGAGAAGGTCGGTATTTCTGCACTGCAATAAAACCCCCATGGCTGGCTCACATCACCTGACTTGGGCTCACGAGGCACAGGTTTTGGGGCTATAAAATTGTAGTGTAGACGTTCGGACTTAGGCTCCTGCCTGGGCTCTGGGACCCTCCCCACTCGTGGGGTCTCAGAGCCTGGGCTCCAGGTCAAGCCCAAACAGCCACTCTGCAATTTTATAGCCCTGCAGCACGAGCCCCAGAGACCAAGTCAGAGGACTTAGACCAGCTGCAGCGTTTTCTTGCAGTGCAGACATGCCTGGAGATTGCTGTAATCAAGACAGAAGAAACAGGATGAGAGTTGAAGTGTTGCAGACAGAGATAAAAAGCCTTGCAGTCTGTCTTCCATTTTCTAGGGCTAGGATCCTAATGTAAGTTTATAAGAGAGGCAATATAGCTATATAGCAAACTCTGTATCTCAGTAGGTATAGCAGGATCTGATCTGCAATGCATCCAGATACATTACAGTGACTGGCTGAGAGCCCAGTGTAGATTTATGAGAATAAAGTACTGCATTTGCTAGACTCCTTTTGTGATTGAGCTGGTTCAGAGAGAGTAACTCTGATAATATGCAAATTTGTGTGGTTTTAAACTAGCTATTCCCATGCAAGCTAAATGGCCGTTAAAGTTGAAACAAACCATCAGAAGAGAAATCTTTGCTTAGCCCTATTGCAGGTAGTTTGACTTTCTGTACAACCAGTTTGAATAGATTCCAGAATATAACCTCAAAATCTATATAGCATAAATCCATAATAGATTAATGTAAATGAACACTAGTCAGCCAAGCAAGTGAAATGAAACTGGTATTTACTTGGAAACATAAATGATTTTCTCTAAAACCTTCCATGCAAGGAGTTTTAATGTGTCCTAGGATATGGATCTTGAATGATACTAAGTATCCAGGGATGGGGTATAACCTTTAGTAACACTTGTATTTTGGATTTCGGCCTTCCACACACACGTGGAATAAAATGAGTTTCTACAGTAATGACCTTGCTGTCCATGCATATTATCAAATTGTATTTTCCCAGTAGGTTTAGTGGCTGAAGTTGTATCCAAGTGCCTGAATGCAGCACAAACACTTTGGCTCTTTTGGGAGTGAAGCTGGTAAATGCTCACACACCCTTTAATTCCCTTCCCTTTTCTATACGTACTCTGTATTGTAAAATAGCAATAAATGTCATTGCCCCCTGCTATTGCAGTTCTGTGACGCTGCTCTGATAGTGCACATAATATGCCCCTGTGGCAGTCTTGGGCATCTTCAGCTGACTTACAGTAAAGAGTGGGCATGTTTCAGGGGTGAGAACAGAGAAATATCCACCAGGGACTAGGTAAGAAGCCAGCAAACTCTATTCACTTTACAACCTAAGCAAGACAATCAGAAGTGAAAACAAGCCATCCTCCAAGCTCCAGTCAATGCCGTGTTGTAAGTCTGATATGGCCAAGGCTGGCTGTATAGCTTGCAAGAGGAAGGAGGGTGTTGCTTTGTCAAACAGACATAAAGAAGGTGAAGCTTATTTTTTCAGTTTGGGGGCGGGGGGTGGAAGGGGCTTTGCTTTCTACTGCGAAGCTTTGACAAATGATTGAAATGGAAAGACAGCTGAACATCCTTGATCAATTCCTTGTTTTCTAAATAAACATTCTGCCCTCCAACCTCTGCTTTATACCCAGCAGGAAGCATTGTAAGCATTGTATATCAGACAAGGTTAGCTGCTGCCAGCCAATGCTAATCCTATAAGAAATTGTTGTTTAATGCAGGGTGGGGGTAAGTTTTATTAAGGTTAATCAGTCTGTTTCATAACGGGGCTGGCAGGAACAGCAATCAGTGTCTCAGATGTCAAATGCTCTAGTGAGAGTCAGAGGATTACTGAGCTACCATTTGTACTCTGGCCTTTTTGGCCACTGTGGGCTTAGATTCCAGTCCAGCCCTGGATAAAGTAATTGATAATCTCTTCTTCAGGGCTGTTTTGTTTCAAAAGCATATTATAAAAAACATAAGCCACTGACTTCTGAGTATTCTCCTCTAGTCAAAGCTGGAAAAACGGGGTTATCTGCTGGAGAGGAGCCTGTAGTCTAGACACATTCTTCCAGGGAAGAAGCATGTTGGAGTTGTGTGTGCATGCACACTTGAATGTGCTTTGAAGGTTCTTTTTCCCAATGGAGTTCTATTCTGGAAGCTGTTGTGTCCTATAGCTGGCCCTTTCTCACAGCCCGTTTGTATTGCAAGCCTTACGTGACATAAGGCAAAAGGAATTGTTCTTCCAAGAGAATCTAGAGCAGGGGATCCTGCCATGCTGACTGGCAAGTTGTCATGAACCCCTTAGTGTCACAGCTGAGTTAAATGGCAATAGGGTGACCAGATGTCCCAATTTTATAGGGACAGTCCTGATTTTGGGGTCTTTATCTTATATAGACTCCTATTACCCCCCAGTCCTGACCTAATTTTTCACATTTGCTGTCTGGTCACCCTAAATGGCAATGCATTTTGTGCCAATGTTTTACATCTTCCTGGTCCCACAGGGGTTAGAATTAAATCCCAGACAAATGACTGATTTCCCCTGCAAAGAGAAATTAAGAGTATTGAAAATCCATGAGTGCCAAGATGAACTTGCCCTTTAAGCCTACCCCACTCACAACTATCAAGTACAAATTGATAATACCCTGTGCTTGCCCTATATAGCATTTTCCACCTGAAGATCTGAAAGCACTTTACAATGAGGAAATGCCACTTCCGGTGTCTCCACTTTCTAACACTAAGTATGCCGTGATCTGATCTGAATGAGATTCTCCAGCAGCCATGAGCTACTCCTGCACGTTGTGATGGGTTACTCCCAGCACACAATAGGATTATAGGCTTAGATCAAAGGAGTTGTCTGAAATTGTAGGGTGGACTGCCTCTCACATCTATTCCCCTTTAGGAAGGGTATATGGGGTAGAAAGGTGATTTATAAAGAGGAATTTAGGACTATCTAACTCATTTGCTTCTTTGCCTTTTGCGATGCATAGTTCCTAACCTCATTCATGAAGCAGTCAGTGTAAATGTATTGTCTCTTTGCCTCTCACTTTATATTCTGTACACAGACACACATTGCACTCCAAAACAGGCACCAATAACCTCCGTCTAATATGCCACAAAAATGACAAATCTCAGACTGAGACTACACTGTGCATTTCTGTTGTTGATCTATAAGGACGCCTGGGCGCTCACCCTGTTTATAGGACCACCACAGTAACACTTTCTGCCACTCGGAGTATTTAGCACTTCCACTGCTTTTTTTTTGGTTATCCTTCACACCATTCCCCTTGTGTCTAGGGACAGAGACCAGCACAGTTCTCACTACAAATGCTTGAAAGCAGTTGTTCCGTTAGCACTCTGTGGTCTCTTTGAGTAGTTTTCTATCAGAACACAGCCATTGTTATTGTTTGTAACGCAGTGTATGAATAGCTCAGATTTAGAGAAAACTCCCCTACATTTTTTAGTTGTTAATCCAAATGTGATTAATTCCAGATTCCTTTATTCAGGTTGGTCCTGTGTACAGTTATCTCAAATGTTTTCCAAGTACTGAGCAGTGTTTTCATCCTTTTTTCCTATAATAGCATCTATAAATAAAAAATAAATTAAATTATAAATTAATGGAGATATCCTATCTCCTAGAACTGGAAGGGACCTTGAAAGGTCATTGAGTCCAGCCCCCTGCCTTCACTAGCAGGACCAAGTACTGATTTTTGCCCCAGATCTCTAAGTGGCCCCCTCAAGGATTGAACTCACAACCCTGGGTTTAGCAGGCCAATGCTCAAACCACTGAGCTATCCCTCGCCCCTGCCAATCTCCTCTTGGATTCCATTCTGCAGTACTCCACAAGTCAGTTCCCGGCTTATTTCCCTACATTGCTAAGATCTTACCTGCTGAATCAGGGAATTCATTATTATAAGTAGTTGTTTCAGATTCTTCTTGTTTGCATACTTGAAGCCTTAGATACTCTGCCGATCACCACCAGGATCAGTGGATGTGAGGGAATGAAGGGATTTTTTTTTTTTTTTTTGTAAAAAGCAACCCTCTATACAGCCCCAAAACTTCATCTTTGAATCACCAGCCTTTTTCAGAGGAGCTGTAAGGCAGCCCGGGGAGCATGAGACGGGGCACACATCTTTTTCATTCTTGCTCGATTATTTTCACCTTGGACTTGGCAAAGGCAGAGCCATGCATTAAATAAGTGGAACTGCCTCTACAGGAAGATAAATTAACTGCTGCTCTCTCTACTCTGCATGTGGAAAAACATGTTCAAATTTTCCCTAAACCTTTTTACTCAAGAGATCTTCACCCACCTTATTTTTCCTTTTCCCCTGCCCTTCTTTAAAACAAATGGGCAGGGGAGTCGGGCATATTTCCTGTGCTGTGTGAGGATGCATGAGATCGGTGTTTGAGAAATCCTTTTTAGTCGTTATGTGCCTTAATTGAAAGGAATAGTTGTTGGGAACAACACACCATACTAGTTAATTGATGCCAAAGCCTGTGGTCTCACGTGGTCTAGGAGCAGACAAACATCACACAGGTGCACACCCTCATAAAGAGGACAGCTCAAAATTCACTTCTGTATTCTCGTTCCAACAGCACAGCCCATTCTTTGCTGAGCAGCTAACAGCATTCCAGGTGTGGCTAACGATGGGAGTGGAGAACCGGAACCCGCCAGAACAACTGCCAATAGTTCTGCAGGTGAGTCGCTTGGGCAAGGGCCAGGTAGTGAGTTAAGCTAGCTGGCACTGCTGAGACTCCTGGGCACTCATGTGAATGTGTTTACATGCATGTCTTTCCCTGCCTGCCGAGTGCCGTGCACTCAGCCAGATGATGTTTGGGTACATAAATTACGTGGGTTCATTCAGGACTAATTGAACTTGATTGTGTGTTTGCTAGACCCTTGCTGATAGACACATTTGTCTTATCTCTTTGTCCCCCCCACCTCTACACCTTCAGAGAAGCATATAAATTCTTGCTGTCGTCTAGTAGCACTTCAACAGCATCAAGCTCCCTCGTCCTCTCCTATTTAGCTGTGAATCAGCAAAGCTTTTTCCCAGAATGGTGCATTTGCTGTATTGCTTCCTCCCGTACCTTCCCATCACACCTGCTAGTTCTGTGAGGCAGGGACGTTGTCTTCTTTCTGCATTTGCAAAGCAGGCGCTGCTGCAGTCTACGTGACGAGTGAATGGTTCCTGTGTCTGTCCCCTAACAGGGAAAGAGGGTCTGGTACAAGTACAGGAAAGGGTTCAAAGTATCACAGCTGGCGTGTATTGGGAAGCAGCACAGGCATGAGGCTCAGAAGGCCACTGCTGCTCCTCTGCACTCCTTCCTATCTGCTTGGGGTGGTCTGAGTTCATCTATAGAAAGGGAAAAATACAGTTTCAGAGCGAACCCTGGGGAGCCCTAGAATCTCATCTTAAACCAAGTGTCCTGGGGAGCGAAGGCAGAATGCCCACCTACACCCCCAAATGCAAATCCTCATCAAGGCAGCTTTGGTCACTTTTCCCTTAGGTCGAAAACTATAGATCCGCTCCCACTCAAAGGAATGGGGTCCTAGTCTTCCACATGTCCAGGGACATTTGTTTTCCATCCCCATCATGGAAGAAGACTCGCCTTCCCACTAACAGACAGTACCATCAATCTTTTGGAGACCAAATCTTAATTTTTCTGAGCCTCCTGAGGCTGAGATCGGTTGGAAAAAGAGATGTGCTGTTTATCTCTGTCACTGCAATGGAAGCCGGCAGGTTTCTTCTCTGGCATTATGTCCTCTGCCTTCCACTGAATTAGTTGGCACTAGGAAGCTCTTCTGGTAATTAATCTTGCAGCGGTATTGAGATTTCACCTGGTTCAGGAACATGCTTCCATCATCTCAAAAGGTGAGACTAGGATAGAGCAGCGTGACCACTGTAAACGTTAAAGCATTGCAGTGTGTGGAGGGAAATGTGTTCACACGCTGCTTTATAAATGGGGATTGTTGTTTGAGTTGTGATGTGTCCGTGAACGATTGGGAGGGGGAAGGGTGCACATTTCAACCCCCTCTTGAATGCCGTGTCACATAGATCTTATGTCTACTGAACTGCACCCCTGTGGCCTAAAGAGGTACATTGCTGCGAATGTATCCCTGGAGAGACGGGCATGTGAGTGCCACAGGCATGGTGCCAGACATGGGAAACCTGGTTCTGCCGAGGACCGGAAATCAGTCCTTTTGTAAATGGTCTTTTATTGACTTATAAACATTGCAGTCCATTTAGAATCACTGCTCTCTCGGGGGAAGATCTGACAAAGCCAGATTTCTGATTCAGAGAAAAGCGAGAGGAGAACTTTACAAAGAGAAAAGTTAGCGCATTCAGTCTGAGAGTCTGAAACAAGCCGGAGCAGAGGCACTTCTTTTCCAGGCTGTGAGAGTGCAGATAGACAGGATTAACACTTGCCCCACGGAGGTAAATAGGAGATGCAGAGCAAGTTTTTGTTTCATGCAGTGTTGCCCTGTAATAATGGCAGCTGCTGCTGCTGCATTGACCTGATTTCTTCTATCCTGCATTACCTCGGAGCTTTAATGCTAACGCCTGGACCCCGTTATCCATCAATTATCCTCCCATGCCTAGGCAGCACTGCAACTTGCATGCTCAGGCTTCCTTGGCTTTTTCAGATCCACTTCCCTCCTTATCAGCTTGGTGCTCCAGATTTCAAAATGCTGCCTGCTTCTAACCTTGAGCAGGGCTCCCTGTTGCTGGACAGCTATTGAGAGTTATGTGTAGTCAGGGCCAGCACCAGGCACCAGCCCAGCAAGCAGGTGCTTGGGGCAGCCAAGGGGAAGGGGCGGCACATCGGGCTGTTCGGCGGCAATTCGGCGGCGGGTCCCTCTCGGAGGGAAGCACCTGCCGCCGAATTCCTGCCGAAGAAGAAAGCGGCGCGGTGGAGCTGCTGCTGGAGTGCCGCCGATTGCAACTGCAGCTTTTTTTATTTTTTCCCGCCGCTTGGGGTGGCAAAAACCCTGGAGCCAGGCCTGTGTGTAGTTGTTGGATCTAACAAACCAAACTGATTTGTAATCCAGACCTCTAAATGCCCCTGCAGCCCCCCTCTTCTGGTTAGAAATGATGTTGTATCCTTTTAGGGAATGGAGAGATTACCCCTATGCAGTTGGTATGAAGATGCAGTTCTTATAGCAATATCTCCCTCCTGGTTTCTTTTAAGCTCATATCATTATTGTCACAAGGCTCCTGTGTCCATATCACTTTTGTCTTCAGGTCATTGTGCCGCTTTGCTTCAGGAAAGTGGATGTGCATAAAAGAGACCCCGATACTTTTCTCAGATAATGAATTGCAAGTTTAATTAAATCTTGGAGATATTTTATTTTATACATGCCTCTGTGATATTAACAGCAGTAAGATGCATGATCATTTAGAAACCCTTTTAAAATTGCATCTAATTTTTTTCCTGTCTTTGACAGAATTTGTGGATTTATTTAATTCTTATGAAAGGGATTAATATGCACAGCCCACCTGCTCTCAGCTTTCTCTGCCAATGCACCTTACACCTAGCCTGCACCACCCTCTCTTACTCTCAGTCCTGTCTTGCCCTACCCCCTCTAATCTCTGCTACTGTCTAGAACAGCGCTCCCTGATACTAATGCCAGGCCTCTTCTGAGCACACTGCTAATTGTGCCAAATTATAAGCGGTTTTATGGTGTCGACAGATGCCAGCTAGGGTGCGATGACCAAAGTCCTTTCTCTTTTGACCTATATTGGGATTGGAGCATTATTAAGAGGTGAAAGGTCAGTATGCTGTCTGTAGCCTCACACAAATGCCATCCTTTCCTTCTGGCCCTCCGCATGAACCTTAGTGTCGCTCTCGTGGGCCGCAGTATGAAGCATGACCCAGCAGTATTAGTTACTGCTGTTTAACTTTTAAAGTGGAAGACCACCAAATAATGGGGGGGGGGGAATGAGGGGGCAAATTGTGGAGCCAAATCAGGGAGCTTCTGCCATGATCTATACTGGGGGATATTACTCGTTTTAAACAGAGGATTAAACATTGCATTCCAAAATCTTACATCTGGTAAAGAGATTCACGTCTGGAGGTCTCAATCTGTGCATATTTCACACCACTGTAAATATAAGCCAGTAGAACTCTCATTATCGGCATCAAATTCTGTTTTAATAAGATTTTTATTGAAGACTAATGTGACCCCTTGCTTAAATCCTTAGTCTCTGACATCCATTTGCCAAGGATAGCAAAAACTTATTTCTGCTTCCGAGTTGTTTTGGGTAATGGGAGATCGGGCTTACTGCTCATCCCGAACACTTCCACTGGATGCCATCCTGCTCCTGCTTTGTCTCCTTTCTTCCCTCTGTAAATCAGGAGAGAACATTTCACAGCCCGAATGGCTGCTTCTAGCAGGCCTGTGCTGGATCGCTGCTTCTGTGCCAGAGAGAGATGTGAGCAGATGGCATGTGTCAGAAATCCCACTTTCCTAGAGTTGGGAAAACAAACTGCATTCCAAGAAAAAAACATGTGCATATGTCTGCATAAAACTTTCCAGAGGGGAGCATTGCTGCATTAGAAGATGACTGTTACCCAGATAGCGCTGATGGGACAAGCTCCAGCCAGTCAGCTCTCTTGCCTTTCAACGTTATTCACTGGCTTGAAACTTAAGCCTTAGACGAGGCTGTTGTGTCTGAGCGTGGAGCCTCTGTGAGGTCTCGTTATACGTGCCTGGCTGTTACACGGCTTTCCGTTCATGGCACTAATCTTTGTTTTCCCCCTCTCTCTGCAGGTGCTGCTGAGCCAGGTGCATCGGCTGCGAGCTCTTGACTTGTTGGGAAGATTTCTGGACCTGGGTCCCTGGGCCGTTAGCTTGGTGCGTACAATGTTGCACTGGCCCTTTGAAAGGGAGTGATTTTTTTCAGTGTAGACAATATGGTCTGAAGGATGATTTATGAATGCAGGGTGTGGAAAATATGCCCTGAGTTTGGAGCACTGATCAGTATCTGACAGCAGTCAGGTGGCCTTGAGGTCAACATAAACCAGGTTGCCAGAGCTTAAGCAGGATTTGGAAGCTGCTGAGAGTCCTTTATATTTAGTCCATGTCAGCTTTAGTCCACGTTGTCCATGTTTTGCTCCTTCTCTTCAGCTGAGATTATGAATAGTGATGGCTTCTGCATAAAAGTACATGTGGAGACACGGACAGCATCTAATGGGCATGTGAGACCTGTGGAACTAATTATCCAGATGAAATGAAGTCCCTGAACCCAAGTAACAATCATGAGCATTTCCTTTTGCTAAGAAACAAGTTCACCCCCAGGAAGTTATGGGATCAGACATATTTGTTTCACCTGTCCTTCATGCCTGGGAAGATGCACTTGAGAGGATGGCAGCTTGGATTGAGGGAGAAGGTCAAACAGCTGGGCTTGGTCTGAACTAGCTACAACTGGGCAAGGAGCAGTTTGGGGGTAGTTAATTAATTTTTTTAATATATAAAAATATTTTCATTAACAAAGTAAGAGTTTAAAATGGCTAGAACGGCTGGGATGGTTTATAAACTATCATATAAACTAAATTAAACATGGAACTAGCCAGTTGTCTATCATCCCCCTGGTCACTTGACTTGTATGCTGTATCTCTTTAGTCTCGTCCTTCATCCATTTGGTCTTTTTAGATCGTGTGAGCTGTCCAGGGCACGGACAGCCGCCTTCTGCATTTGGAAAGTGCCTAGCACCGTGTGGGTAATAAATACGAATGGGACAGGAGTGTCACTTGAAATACAAATGTGAATGATTTCAGGTGCCTTCTGTTAGCAGAGGGTGCTGGTGAGACTCTGACAGCAGGGATGTAATGGGACCTTCACAGATTTTTCTCTTTCATCCTCCTCCCAGACCTGTTCCCACACTACTTAGGTCAGATTCTGTTCTGCACCTTCTGGAAGCATAGCACACAGGGCCGGCTCTGGCTTTTTTTGCTGGGAGCGCGGCAGAGGAGGGCGCCGAGCCCGGCTGTGGCCCCGCTCTCCCCGGCCGGCCGGAGCGCTGTGGGGAGGGTAGCGAGCCCGGCTGGGGCCCGCTCTCCCCCACTGGTTGGAGCGCCGGGCGGCGAGCCCGGCCGCGGGTCCACTCTCCCCAGCCAGCCAGAGCGCCGGGGGAGGGCGGCCCCGGCCGGCCAGAGCGCCGGGGGAGGGCGGCCCCGGCCAACCAAAGCGCTGGTGGGAGGGCGGCAAGCCCGGCCGCGGCCCCGCTCTCCCCGGCCAGCCAGAGCACCGGGGAAGGGCGGCGAGCCTGGCCACGGCCCCGCTCTCCCCGGGTGAGCGCCGCCCCCCTCCAGGTGCCTCCCCAAGCACATGCTTGGAGGGCTGGTGCCTGGAGCCGGCCCTGATAGCACAGAAGGCATAGCCCTAGGAGGGAGGGGAGTCAAAGGTGGCTTTAAACTCTCTGGATTGCAAGCTGCTGCAGGAGCCAAAACATGAGCAATTCATGGTGCTGACTTGAAATTACTGTTGCCTCCCTTGTGCTCCTATGGCCTGCATTGTAAGCCAGACTCACCATAGCAGTGTGTGCCGGGGTCCTTCTTCACTAGCTTTATACCGTGCATGGCCTATGGCAACCCAGTGCAGTGCCTGTGAAGGGAGGACTTCCGCCTTACCCCCTGTGGGCTGTTCACAGCCCTTATACATCACTGGTCTAGCATATAGGTGCTGGAGTAGGGGGACAGAATTCTTCCCTTCAGGTTTATTTTGCACTGCACTTGTATAGACTATCTATAGTAACCACTCAGTAATGGTGAAATGCTAAACAATTTAACTAGCTATGTGTCCTCCTGCCTGCTATTAGTCTCTAATACTGTACAAGTTGCTTATTTAAAAGCCTCTGTAAGTGTGGGAGGCATGTATGATTTCCAGTGGAAGGGCTGTAATTAATGAGTTTTTACAATCTGTTTACTTGTGGGAGCAAATAGCCCCATCTGAGGGAGGAAAGTGGCACGTCATGAGGCGTGAAGAATCACATGCTGTAACGAATAAAAGCTGGTGTTAAATTAACTCATCATCTCAGCGGGCCAAATATCTGGGGACATCCAGGAATAAAATCAGAGATAAATAACTACACAGGAGTCCCCTCTTTACTATAAATGTATGATATTAATTTCTACCAGATTTCCCATATGTGCCATAAATATGTAGCATCTACGTAAAGGCTGCAATCCTGACACCTGTCCAGCTCTCCTCCTGCGGGGGTCTTGGAGACTTATGGTAATTCGCTGTTCTACCTTTCTCCCCAGGCGCTCTCTGTTGGCATTTTCCCTTATGTGCTGAAGCTGCTTCAGAGTTCAGCTCGGGAACTGAGACCACTTCTTGTCTTCATCTGGGCCAAAATTCTTGCGGTGGACAGTGTGAGTAATCTTGAAGTGTTACTGCTTTTTATTTGTTTCCAGGAACATCCTTTATTGTTCTCTTCCTTAGCCAATTGCTTTAAAGTTGGAGGCAGACAGTACAATCTACAATGAAATGCAGGAGGCTGGATTTAAAACCAATGTATTCATTTCGTAGGAGTTCCCACCTGTGAAGTTACTAGTGCATTAGAGTTGCCTGCTGAGAATTTCTGAATGTGAAATCCCCATTGATGCAGTGACAAGCCTGATTTGAAATGGCTCATTTAGCTACCTGCCCATTCACTGGACTTTTTTGCAAGTGATCACCAGCTCATTAAGGAAGTTATTCCCATCTGCATGAAGTGAAATGTCTCTCAGTTTATCCCTCATTCATGCTGAAATCTCACTTTAATTGGAAGAAATTCCATTTTTCAATCATGCTTCTTTTTGTGTCAGGGTGACCTACGTTCTGTGGGTACATCCACCCTTAGTGACAGCTTGTAGAGTACAGACACTGCAGGTCCAGCCAGCACAGGTCTAAGTAGTAGCGTAGACAGTGAGCCATACCTTAGGTGAGTAGAGTGCTCTGTACACCTGAACCCCCAGGGTATGTACTCTACGCAGTTCTCTACACGCCCAAGCAGTGCCACCTGCATCAACACTGCTGTTTTTAGCAATCCAGTGTCCTGCTGCCTCCCCGCTGCGTCACCCTTTCTCTGCCATAATGGAAGGCTCCGCCAGCAGGGAAAGGCTCTGTCGTGGGGGAGGCAGCGGGGAAAGGCTCCGGCAGCGCCTTGCTGCCGGAGCCTTTCCCTACGGCCAGAGCCTTTTGCTGCTGCATGTAGCTACATACAGAGTAACAAGTGTGGACGCAGCCTACCTGTCACTATGACGTATCGCTACACATGCAGTGCCTGTAGTCTACATTCTGCAGTAAGCATAGCATAGCCTATAAGTGCTGTAGGTAAATGTCTGTTACAGTGGCCTAGTTCATATTGGGGGCTCATGTTCTGTTTGCTAAACTGGTTGAGAACATTTGGTCAGACTTTGCCTCCACCTGGGCAAGAACAGTCTCCAAACTCATCTTAAACACGTGGTGATCATCAGCATCTCTAAAGCCGTCCTAGAAATAGAATAAAACTAGTTCTTTGGAGAGTTTAGCTACCAGTGTTGCTCTAAATCTAATCTGGTCTTGTTCTCTGAGCTGCAATGACAGCTGGCATTGGTGGGCTTGGAAGTGCTGAAGAGTTCAGAACGGACAGGACACTGGGCTACTTCTACACGGCCCATAATTCTGGACTTCTCCCTCTCACGACACACACTGGTACTTCTTTGGCATCCTTCAGGACAAGGCTTAAAACTGGGATCATGATTTTTGAGGATGGCCTTAATAAAGAGTCTATTTTTTGGTACAAATATTTGAACAGTTAGTTAATTGCAGCTGCAAATGTGCAGTGATACATGTAGTTTCCTGGTTTGACACCTACAATTAATTGCAGGTGCAGTTATTAGTTGACGTAAAATTGCATCAACTGCTTTTTTAAAGTTGGAGTCTTCCTGTTTTAATGTTGGTTGTGTATTTTCATGATCTTTTCTCTTGTTTGTAGCATAAGGAATGATATTGGATTTGTTGGAATTCTTTCTCTCTTGATCGAGCACTGTCATATTTAGTTTTATAAATATATTTTAGTTAACATCTTAAGAGGCTTTCGAATGGCAAGGAAAATGAAAATTATTAATCTTAAAACTCATATTGAAAAGCTTAGTTTTGATGCATGCTCCTCCATGCAGCTTCAGCCCCAGAGACCGGTACAATACATAATCGGGATATTGTAGAATCAACTTAATTAGCACGCACCACAGTGGAAACAAACATGCCAGTGAAGGGTTTGTCCTGCTTATCAGAGGAAATACTCAGTGATTTCATGAACTGTTTTAAAAATAAGCCTAGAATCATCCTTCCAGCCTGGACTGGGCAGAGACTTGCCTAAATGCGCTTGATGAGACATCTTTGGCTTATTAAGATGATCAAAAGACTGTGTAATGATTATGCCCACAATAAATATTAAAATCCCTGTAACTTTATAGGACTTTTATCTCGCCGCCCCCCCCCCCCCCACACACACACACACCCATTTTCACCCTCATCTCTCTAAGAATAAAAATGAAAAATATGTAATGCAAGACCAATATCTGCAGGATCCAGAAATGAAAGGGATAAAAGGGGTAGGGGTAATGTAGCTCTTAGTCGATAGATACAGCAGTGTGTCGTGTAGTATTTTGGCTGTGAAGAGCACTCTCCTATGTGAATGTAGTGCTTTCAGAAATAGTTATTTTATAAGATTTATGATGGAAATGACAACTGCAGGGGTATGCCCTGAGAATGTAAGTGAAAGTATTCTCAGATGCTGAAGGCAGTCATGAAAGGCTGTTTTTCATTGTGTTGACTGAAGGATTAATTAGACTGCACTGAATCACTACTGCTACAGTGTTAGAGTACAGCAGGAGTGTGTATGCGTGAATGGGCAAGCCACATTTCTAACTGGAACTGTTTTCTTACAAGGGTTGGTGTTACATCAACCATCCAGGCAAAAGCCCTGGCTCCTATTTTCAAACACTTTCCCAGAGAAGCTTCCTCCAGGGTGGATTGATTTAAATCACCAATTTCAGTGATGATTTAAATCAGAAAACAGTAAACTTGGATTGAAATAATACATTTTAATCTAGTTTTTTATTTGTACTTTTTAGTGATTTTTCTTAAAGAAAGGTTGATTCTCATTAGTTGGAAATTCTTAAAACATGTTGATTTTCAACTAAAATGTAGCCTAAATATGGCACCTCTTTTGCTAAAGTGCATATACTCTATCTGTACATATTTATTTAAGCAATTCTAAAGCTGAACATACAGTTTTACATTCTTTATGATAGAAAATGGTAAATGAGGCATTTCTTATTTACTAGGTGGTTAATTTTTTGCTCATGATTTGTGTTGAGCTGTATTTGGCTGGAATTTGGAATTCAGTTAAAATGCACAAAAACAGCATTTTCAAATTTTTATTAGTTAAATATAACTATCTTAAGTGTGCTGGGTACATAAGCAAGACAAAGTTTATCAAAACATGTTTTCCATTTAAAACTATCTGTAGTTGGTGTATTAAACTGATTGATTCTGGTCACCATGTCCTTCACAATTTTAGAACTAGTAGAGCTCATCCTCGCACATCTAATTTTTATTCGTAGATTGGTAGAGGAAAACAAGCTTTACTGCTTTTTCAACTCCCAGTCAGTTTCTCAACTTTGAACCAGTTATTGAACTGATCTAATTGAATAAACTGAAATGAAGACAATAGTCTCTCTGCACCTGCAGAGGAGACTACTGCTGTCAAAAGCTGGTTTAGCCCTTCAACAAACTCTGGCTACAGGTTCTTAGCAATGACTTATACCAGTTCAGTGGTATGACTGACTTGAAGATATTAACAGCAAAGGTGCTGCTTTAATATTATTTTTTAGTTTAATTTAAATTATTCAATAGATTATGGTAAGTTTATACTTTAATATGGGTTTTTAGAATTTGAAAATTTATTTTAAATAGCTTTATTTTAAAAAGAAAAAAATTTACTTCAAAATTTTAAAAATCTGATTTTTTTATTATTATTATTTATATTATCTATTTTTATCCAACCTGCTTTCTCCTGGTTCTGATTTGATCAACACTGTTTCCTTCATCTAGTTTTGCATGTATGTGCATCTTTCTTCACTTTCAGGAAATTATTACATTGACCTGAGCAGCCAGAGTTAAACTAATTCCTTAATCATGTTTGGTTTTGCTAGTGGGGTGTAGTTACCTGAGACTCTTTTCCTGCCTCTAGTTCTTCTCAGTGTTTTTTGCCTTGTGCTCTGGAGAGCAGACTCTGCTGCTAATTTTTTATCATAGTTTTGGTTTTCTCCCTCCATGCATGAGCAGTGAAACAATAGAAGTAGCCTGAGTGAAAAGAGGCAAAGGTGAATGTGGGGGTGTGCTGCTCTCTTGCCTTTGTGTATGTGTAATATACCATGTCTTTGATTAGAAGATGCCCTCAATTAGTAACTACCCGGTTAAGGAGTTGTACCTTTGTCATGCAAGTTGCAGGAAAAAGCAATCCGAAGTAGTAGAAGTGTTGTCTTCTAAGCAAAAATATATGTGTATTGTGAGTGTTCTTAAAAACTTTTTAGTGTCTGAATATATTTGCTTTAATCCTGAATATATGCAGACATTTGCAGTGAGGTATTCAGAGATGACTCTAGCTATCTAGGGCTGAGTTTTGTTGGAGTGTTTCCAGGCAGTCTACGTACTGTGCTACACAGCGTACGTAACTATATGGCATGCTGCAGTATATGAATAGCAAGGAAACTGGTGTTAGAGTCCTTGGAAAGGAGGTCAGGCCAAGAGTTTGCCCTATGTTAAACTGGTATAATTTGTTGGGCAGCATCCTCCAAATCTTAAATATCTCACTTAAAAAATCCACACTACAGTCAGTGAGAAAATTAACCCCCCAAAAAATTGCTCTTCTGATGGAACCTCCAGACTGTCAAGGACATCCAAGTTACCCAGCGAAGTATAACTCTGTTGGGATCGTTGACATTACAACCACTAACTCTGTAGAAAACAGGGAAGTACTAGATATGGTTGTGTTAATTTAATCTCTACTTAAAACAATGCAGCAAGAATTCAGTGCCCATAAAATGGGAAGAGACAACATTAGAAAAAAACCGTTCAGTTTCTAAGAGTTTAAAGACCGTGGCGAGTAACAATGTGAGATTTTCGAAGGGATGGGCTTTGACCCTTTAAATGGCATATTTAACTGCCAGCTAAATGTTCTTTGCTAGCAGGATTTGTGAGGAGCAGTAGCATCTTGTGGTCAGTACAAATGCTCCAGATAGGTATTCCCCAGGGATAATTTTATATGGCTACACATTTTTTGTGCTCCAGTCCTTCCCCCATCATTGGAAATCTTTTTATTGTATGCAAGTACTAACCTTTCCCATCTACCCTACAGCACGTTTTGTTCATGTGCCTTTATTATTCACAAGTACAAGATGTGATGTAGGGAGACGTTATTGACACTGAATATTAATATTGTTCTCAGGCACTGCATAGCGAACATATTAGCAAAGTGTATGTTTAAAGCTATTCTGGAGTTACATGATCTGCTTTCCTCCTTCTGGCCTCAGATGATTGGCTGGTGCTGGCAGCACGTTGGGATGCAGTGAAAGACGGGCAGTCTTTTCTTAGCTGGCATCTGTTTGCCTGCACACTGGTTTGAGACGACTTTGTTTTTCTAAGGGGCAAAGATACGAAGAAAGCTAAAAATGTTGGGAAGAAGGAAACCAGCTCTCCTTTTTCCCAGTGTTACCAGCAAAATCCAGGCACACCTATGGTAGCTGCAAATTGACATTTTCATTCCCTCTCTTCTTTAGTCTGCTGCAAACCGCATCTTTTGTTGCTTCAGTAATGAAATATTCTCTTGCATCTTTGTCTTTCCAGCCCCCTCCTTTCAACAATTAGTTTTCCTCCATAGTCCTCCATTCCTGATTAAAAATACATGACACTGTCTCTGGCATGAAACATACAGCAGAATCGCAGCCACAGGGGGAGTTAAAAGCAAAGTCAGGTTTTCCACCCAAAATTGTCACTTTAGTGCTATGTATTCTTGTACTCTGACCTTAATATGTCATCCCTGGAGCCTGAGATATCATGCTAGCAAAAAGGGAACCCTGGGAAGAAGATCCTGGTGATGATTATCAGTATTTGAATCCAGGCTGCCTGCTTCTCCTGTAATACTGTTCCTAGGATCCCTGATTTCTGCATATTGTGCTGGTGAGAAAGATGGTGGGGTTCATCTGCCAAGCATTTTTTGTCACATGTCCAGAGAGCACGTTATAACATGATAGTGTCCTGTCCAGACTGTGACCTAGTTTGGTCTTGCCCATGTAGATGAGAGTAAATCATGTTACCAAACTGTGTTCCAGCCCCAGGTCATGGATGGAATAGGCCAAGAAGAATGGACAGTCCCCCACCCCTTAGAGATCATCTCTCAATCAGAGTGAAAACTCATTGATACAGGTCACTGTAGAGGAAACATGCAGTGTGCTGAGTGGGAACTTCAGTCTCCAGGATTGTCAGTCCTTGCACCTTTCAGGAGCAGTGCCTTCATCTGAACAATATAGTTCCTTGTGGGCATTTATTCACAATTCCAAGCCACCAAACAGGATGTCATTATTAACAGTCTTTGCTCCTTAGAAATACAGGATGGGAAAATCAGAGATTACTGGTTAAGATTTGGCGTGTTTGGGAAGAGATGTGTAGAGAGAGCTTGCAGAACATCTGCATGTGATATGTTTGCCAGTCAGGAACACTAAAAACAGACAGAAAACTAACACACCAGTCTGGGTAGGTAGTTTGTGAAGATAATGTGCTTTGAGATGATGAGCTGATCAATGTCTGGGAACCTCTAGGCATTTGTCCAGGACTTAGACTGGCCGTGCAGATGAATATTTAGTTTTATGTGTAAGGGGTGATGCGTAGAAGTTACCAAAACATCTGATCTGCAGAGAGAAATTTAGCTCTTGTTCTTCCCTGGCTGGGACAGCAGCCATCAGCAAACCAGGTGGAGAATTAGATAAGAGACTTTTGAAATATGTAATTTTATTTTGTTTTGGTTTTGTAAACGTCAGAAATCTGATCCATCAAATTCCCCTTGTTTTCTCTTTAGTGGTTCGTAACTACCATGGTGAAGGTATGCCATGGAACAAAAGGGGGGTCGAATGCTGCCTCTATCTCTAGGGTGCTCTGAAGAACCAGAGGGCAACTTTGCAGTTTGTATTCCTTTCGGATGCCAACATGCAGTGGAACCATTTGCTTTAAATAACACAAGGCCCTGGTCACCTCTTCAGACCCAAGAGTGTTTGGCTGCAGTCCTGACGGGGAAATTTGCTCTTACTTTTGTTTCTCAAATGAAAATTGGGATTGAGAAAAATGATTAAGACATGAAATATTCATAAATCATTGGAGGCAACAAGAAGTTATCTCCAAGTTATTGTACTCATTGTTTTTCCTTCTCCCTGTCTCGTTTTTCAGTCATGCCAAGCCGACCTTGTGAAGGACAACGGTCACAAATATTTCCTTTCCGTCTTGGCAGATCCCTACATGCCAGTAAGGACAAATAGTCTTTTTCAGACTTATTTAAAACTTGCTTAGGTCCTCTTTGCTTTTATGCTGCTGTTATGATGTGGTTGGTGCTATTGGTGGGGACAGCGTCATGTCACTCCCGGTGACACCAACTGCCCTGTTGAGGAATGGCACAGATAGGCTGCCTAGTTAGCCACAGGGGAAATTGATAATATAGAGCCCCATCAGAAGCACTTACAGACCAAATAAGTTTGCAAAGCCAATTCGTTAAAAGGATTTAGACTTAGATTATTTTACCTTTCTTGATATTCATTTCATCTGCTCTGAAATGGGAACTGTGGGTGCTCTGATAAATGGACTGAAGTGCTATCTAATTTCATGGTACCTTCTGTAACTACCTTTACTGGTATTCTGTTTAGTATCATCCTACAACAGGATAGCCCTCTAGCAGTATACATTAGGGACTTCCCCCCCCCCCCCCCCCAGTTTCTCTAGTGATAAAAGCACACAGCTGTCACAAACATGAACTAAATAGGGCACTGGCCTTTTCTGCACTAATGCTTTTTAAATCCTGAACGTAAATGAAAAATGCAATGGAATACAGACTAGTTCCCAGTCACTCAACCCAATGTAAAGTATAATGGGATTGCTGCAAATTATTTCTTTTAAATGGTCTGTTTATTTCCCTTAAAAATGAAGCATGAAGTGGCCGTGTTGCCAGCTGATGACATAACCAAGTCAGGCATTTCAGAGCTGCAGCTAGACATGTGGGATAGCAGGTCATTTCTATCTTTTAAGCTGTGAAAGTATTCTAGAAATCCTGGGGTCTCTGGCTGCCCTCCTTTCTACCTGTCAGGCTGTTTTCTGTTAGAATTCGGATTAAAATCACAGCCTCGCGATAGAGCCACAGCCAAGCAGGCCAGCCATGCGTCCTGTTCTCAGAGGAAGGAGGGGGGCAAGTTTCATGGCCTGTTCCAGCCACTTGTCATTAAGCAACTCCAGAACCCAATTGTAAGTTTTAGATTCTCGAATTGTCACCGTTTCAGGAGATTCACATCAAACAAGTCAAGAAGGCCAGGATGGTCTCTCTCCTTTCAAACAGTGCAGCTTACGCTTGTTCTCTGTCCTGTTTAAAGATAAAAATTAGTTGTGGGTTGTTTTGTTTTTAAGGCTGAACACAGGACTATGACTGCTTTCATTTTGGCTGTGATCGTCAACAGCTACAATACAGGGCAGGTGAGTCCCAACGTCTTGATCTTTACAATGCTTCTCCTGAGCCCATCTCTGTACTGTGACTTTGCTTTGATGTGTCACCAACTGACGTGCATCAGCGCCTACTACAGAACTGTGAAGTTGCAGGGAGAGGGTGTGGGACCAGGCTACAGAGGGAGTATGTGCACAGCCCCTGGAAATACGGGTTAAGGACACACGTCGCTGAACAGCATCCTCTGTAGGCAGTACACTGACATATTATTAAAGGAATCCTGCATGGTTCTCGTCAGCCGCAAGCATGGTGGCTGTGATGTGGATCTTGGGAAGGGGTTTAAAGCCAGGAAAGTGGTATGAGCCATAAATCATGGGGCTCTGACAGGTGCAAGGAGTATTGCCAATGAGGAAAAAAGCAAGTTTACTGCATTCAGGAAGCATTTGTGACATTAACAGTTGCTTGGCTGGCTGTAAGAGCACACAGCTGACCTCCCCAGACTCCTCCTAGAGCACTTGTGCAAAGCATCTCCAATAAAATTTTGCAACAAAACTAGTATCTAACCACGGAATAGTTCTGTTCTCTACATTGCGTCTGTCCCCTCTCTCAAAATCATTTTGTTGTTTACTGGTGAGAGAGGAAGCTGCCTGTCTAAATGAATTGTACTGAACTATGTTTTAGGAAGCCTGCCTTCAAGGAAACTTGATTGCCATCTGCCTGGAGCAGTTAAATGATCCACATCCTCTACTGCGCCAGTGGGTGGCGATTTGTTTAGGACGTATCTGGCAGAATTTTGACTCAGCAAGGTGGTGTGGCGTGAGAGACAGTGCCCACGAGAAGCTCTACAGTCTCCTCTCAGACCCCATCCCAGAGGTAATGTTTTAAGTGTAGACGTATATACCAGTGGGGCTGGAGCCGTTTTGAGTGAGGGCTACAAAACAATTTAAAAATCAAGATCTTCAAGAAATCTCATGAATTGATAGGTGTCTGGTTAAAAAAAATAGCTTTCCATTATTTCTGCAGGAAAGGTGCTTAAGCCATGCAAGATCTGGATCAGGAAAAGCAGAATAAATGCAAAGGATTATATAATCCATGACAGAGGGTTTTCAGTGTGATGACTTTAAATCCGGGGTTTATACAAGCTCCACGTTTGTTTGCTCACTCCTGTGTCAGAAGCCCTTCAAAACTGTGTTACCACAACTCACTGTATTTTGACAAGTTCTCTCTCCGTTTTGTCTAAATCTGAGAACTGTTCTCAGCCTGGTGGATGAAAAAATGCGATTTTAATGGAATGCGTGTTTCACCTTTATGAAAATACTGTCCAAGAAAGAAGAGAATCTTGTGCCAACTAACACTGTGATTGACAGACCCTATGAGACCCCAGTGAAATTATATTCCAACTGGGAGAAGGAAGCTTGGAGATACAAGGCAATATCAATGGGCAGTTATTAAAGTTCAGCTTTTCTTCTTTTAGTGATTTAACACTTCCCGATCTGGGCACCCACAGCCTCCTTTCCTTTTTCCCAGGTTTTTCCCCACCTGCAGATAATTGTCATGTAAAGAATCAGATGAAGTGTCGTCCAGGCCATCAACTTATCTTGTCAATCAACCAGATCAGCTCCTTGCTGAGTTATGAGGCACATGCTCTGGAGCCTGATTATGCTGCCAAGGCAGAGAATCAAGGCCCACACTTGATCCCAAACCCTGGGCCTGGGTGGGGTGTGGCTGACCCTTTGTCCATTTTTAAGTCATCTGCTCCCTTTCCATGTTCCCATATCAGATAGCTGAAGGCTTTAGAGATCTCTAGTGTAAAGGGGCCCTAGGGCCCCCAATGGCCATTCCTTAGTCACCTTTATGCTGTTAAGCAGAAGGTTCTTCACAGTGCCCATTGAAAAATCACCAAAGGGAAAAGCCACCTGACGTTCCAGGGAATAATGCACACTTCTGCACACATGAGTATTTAGAATTGCACCAGGATAAAACTTGGCAGTGCCCCTATATCTGTTTGTCTTTCTGGTCTTTGGGCTTCTGTCCAGCTGCTGCCATTTACAGAACACAGTAGCCTGGCTTTGGAGAGATCCGAGCTGGCAGAATAAAAGATTACGCCGGGAAGATCAAAGCCAGGACCAGATAGGAAAGCAATGGTGATTTTTTAATTTTGTCTCTCACAGGTTCGCTGTGCTGCAGTCTTTGCACTGGGCACGTTTGTGGGCAACTCGGCTGAGCGGACCGATCACTCCACCACCATTGATCACAACGTGGCCATGATGCTGGCACAGCTCATCAACGACGGGAGCCCCGTGGTTAGAAAGGTACAGCAAGAGGGACATAAGGAAGCGAGGAGGATTAGTGCTGGTGGCCTTCACAATAATGCTAAGAAGAGTTAATTGTGTGTGTTGCTGGGGAAGCAGACCCTTTGTACAGTGGATTTCTTCCTAGGCATTCGTGGATTTGATTCATCTGGAAGCATTTGTTCAAGCTCTCTGTCCTTTCGCAGCTGGTATAGATGCCTACTTCTTGCCCAGGGACAACACACAAACATGGTTATCCTCAGTGAAAAGAGCACCGTAAAGGGATAGCTGCTGGCCAGGGCTGTAACCAGGGCTGGGTGAGCGGACAGCCGCCCAGGGCGCAAAGCCACGAGAGTGGAAAAATGATGAAAAAAAAATGGTAGGGGGCCCAAAGATGCTTGCTTCCCTGGGCGCTAAAATGCCTAGTTACGGCTTTGCTACTTGCCCGGGGAATTTGTTTAGCCCAGAGGTGAGCAAACTACAGCCCGTGGGCCACATCCGGCCCGTGGGACCGTCCTGCCTGGCCCCCGAGCTCCTGGCCTGGGAGGCTAGCTCCCGGCCCCTCCCCTGCTGTCCCCCCGCAGCCTCAGCTCGCTTGCTCTGCCGCCGGCGCAATGCTCTGGGCGGCAGGGCTGTGAGCTCCTGGGGCAGCGCAGCTGCAGAGCCCAGCCTGACCCAATCTCTGGGCTGCGTGGTGGCGGTGGCAGCATGGCCCGACTCCAGCCGGGCAGTGCGGCTGTAGTGCCGCCAGTCACCGGTGCTCCAGGCAGTGTGGTAAGGGGGTAGGGAGCGGGGGGGGTTGCATCGAGGGCAGGGGAGTTCGGGGTGGTGGTCGGGGCGGGGGTGCGTATAGGGGGCGGGGTGGTTGGGGGGCAGTAGGTGGTTGAATGGGGGCAGGAGTTCCAGGGGGACAGTCAGGAAGGAGGGGGGGTTGGATGGGGCGGCAGGGGACAGTCAGGGGACAGGGAGTGGGGGTGTATGGATGGGGCAGAGGTTCCAGGGGGGCCATCAGGGAAAAGGAAGGGTTGGATTGGGCAGGAGTCCCGGGGTGGGAGCATATAGGAGGTGGGGGCCAGACCACGACCCTCTCCCCTAACCAGCCATCCATACAATTTACGAAACCCAGTGCGACCCTCAGGCCAAAAAGTTTGCCCGCCCCTGGTTTAGCCTGTTGACTACTATGATTGCACGCTCAAAGCTGTAGAAATATGATAGTTTTGCAGAGTCGTTTTTCTGTAGTTGGCCTTTTAAGTGAGGAAGCACAGAGTTCCCCGTGGGTTTTAGGATCAGGTGGGGGAAGACCAAGAAATGGTCAAGTTGACCCACCAACAGTAAAATACACTTGTTGTTTAAAAACATCTGTCATTTTCTCTGTAAGCTTTTCACAGAGTAACTTTTAATGGGAGCGTGGGGCTTGGGGGGTTAGAATGGGAGAGGGTGAAAAATATGCAGCTGCCACCTTCTTTAGGAAACCCTGTGCGGCAGTGTTGTGATTGGCCATTGTTAGTGGAGCAGGAGTTTCGATCAGGAGTCATTTCAGCAGGCTGGTGTGCTTTCTCATCTGCATTGGAGTTGTCCCTTGGTTTTATAGCTCATACTCCAATCCCCCATGCGCACATGGCCTCAAAACCAAAATTGCCTGGGTCAGTTGGACTCGCCTCTCTCATTTGTAATGGAATCTTTGCATTGTGAAATTGATGACACAGTGTACTTGCTCTCTTGGTCCCAGATGACCTCTTCTCATTGGTTTTCCCTTGTTTTAATCTCTTGCCCTCAGAGAAACTGCTGAGAAGAGTTTCCTTTAGCATACGTGAGACTCTGGCAGCAAAAGCTGCTTCATCTACAAATGGATACCACCGTCCCAATGGAGTGGCATTGATTTCTCCAAATCTCTTAATTAAAAATTCCTTTAAATAATGGAGAGTTCAGTCTTCTGCTGACTATTTGTATTTCTCTCTCCTATCCCTGCTTGCACTGTTAAGAAACAAGCTACGAAAGGGTTATTGCCCAGATCCTAATGAGGAGCTTGGCTGCCGAATGGTTCCTGCAAATGGTTGTGTTACAGCTATTCGTGTGCTTCTGCTGGTGGTACGGACTCTCTCTGCGTCATGGGTTTCGGAATGCCAAGGCCTTTTGTGTTGATGATTTTCTGGTTTCATTTCCTGTGAGGTTTATGTAAATGTCAGTCTCCTCTTTGCTTTATGCTGCTGGCATGCAGAATATAGTTGAATCTCAGAGTTACAAACACCAGAGTTACAAACTGACCAGTCAACCACACACCTCATTTGGAATCAAAAGTACGCAATCAGGCAGCAGCCGAGACAAAAAAACAAAACAAAAAACAAATACAGTTCAGTACTGTGTTAAACTAAACTACTAAAAATATAAAGGGAAAGCAGCATTTTTCTTCTGCATAATAAAGTTTCAAAGCTGTATTAAGTCAATGTTCAGATGTAAACTTTTGAAAGAACAACCCTAACATTTTGTTCAGAGTTACGAACAACTTCCATTGCCGAGGTGTTTGTAATTCTGAGGTGCCACTGTAAGGTTGTGCTGCTTTCCATAGTCTGCAGACAATAAAGTTAAACAGGCCTGGAGAGCATGATTTGGAACACCGAGTAGCCACAGAGGTGCTGGCCATTGGCAGCTCACTAGATCATAGGCACACGCCTCTGGGAGCGCTTCAGCATTCGGCGTTCCAGGGCTGTCACAATGAAGCACTAACGCCATTTGCCATCTGCCCTTAACGTCAGGAAATTCCATTTCCAATGCTCCGGCTCTGCGGCGTCTCAAGAATGGATTTTAATAGGCATGGCATTTCATTTGCTGTACAGCATGAGGAATCCCCTGGAAACAGAAATGTACATGGTACATAAACCATATTGTATAACATAATAACCAAATCATAAAAAAGGCCATATATTAAACCAGGCTAGTTCAGACCACAGTATATTTGCTGTTTAGCAATGCACCATGAGACCAGTTCACCTACCCCTTCCCTGAAGCCAATGCCTGAACCAGGAATAAATCTGTCAAAGGTTAGTGAACTCATTTGTATGCTGGCTCTTTGAGTTTGAAATCAATGCCGGAATGGGGGCAGGGAAAGAAGAGTATGCACTTTGGTGTCTTTATCCAGAATCCTGACTCTTGAGATTTCTGTCTGATTTTGTGACTTCCTCTAGAAACAAGAGCTATGTTCTGTCCGGGTAATGCTCTGCTGTTTGTTACTGTTTTGATAGCAAAGTTTTACATTACAGGACTTTGGGTTTTAAATTAAATATTAAATATTAATTTGTTACTGGAAGCATAAAGTGTATGGCAGCCCTATGGGAGGAAGAAGGGAGGGGCTGGGAGTGCAGTGGAGAGAACATGACAGCTCCATTCAGTAAAGAGACCTTGTTGCTTTCAAAAACCACAAGGAGGAATAATATAGTCTGATTGAGAAGTAATTCCGTAGTCTCTTGAAGTTCACGTGTTCTGACCCTCCATTATACAACAAAAGCAGGTTAACTGCTTGCTGGGCGTCCGGATTGTTCCAGGCAGAACCCACCTGCCAGACACTGCCAAATTGTTCCTGGCAGGTTTCACTTGCCAGCAGCTGCTCAATCATTCCAGACATATCCAAACTTCCTGTTTACTTAGCTGGAATATTAGTTGCACAACAGGGGCTATGTGGAGCAAGCAATGAGAGGTTAATTCTGTGGCCTTATTCCACCAACATCTTATGCTTCAGTTTATTCATTGGTGTAACTATTTTTCAGTGTGCACAGTCTTTGGAATACGTAGCTCTCTCTTTTGGAGATTTAGGCTGCAAACTGGTGTGTTGGCAAGAGACCACAACTCTCCAGCCAGTCAGTTGGTCTTTCTGTCTGGTGTTTCTAAGGGTCCAACACCACAATACCTAAGAGAGGGTCTAAGTTTTGGTGTCCGCTTCCCCTCCTCCTCTCTAGGGCTCCCATGTTGCAGCCATTGAGCCAGAGAGAATTAAGCGGGGTCCCTTATCAGACCCACAGCGTCACCCCTACATTAGCCAGCGTGGGTCCTAGTAGATTAATATAAGCCTTGTTTTCTCGCCTGCCAAGTTTAGGACTCAAGTTCCAATGTTCTTCATGGTGACAGCTCACCAATGGCCGTGGCAGCCTATTGGTGTCTCTCTAGCTGAGTTTAGAGTGAGGGTAGCACAGGCAGCAGGAATCCAGCTCCTTACAGCAAGTCACATGTTAACAAATAGTGGTTTGGCCTTTGCCACGAAGAGCGAGAGGCCTGCTCCTTCGCACAGTTCATTATTTCACTCCAAGAAACATGTGCCTCTTGTAGGCAGGATGGCAGCTTGTACGTGAGAGGAGGGAGCTGTGTACAAGACTCCAGGTCTGTTCTTTCTGTGACAGTACATCAGTTTGACAATATCAGGCTGAATCAAAGAGTAGGGGAGCCTGGCCAGGAATAAAAGACCTTTTGTTATGAAGAATTCATTCTGAAACTAAGCGCTCTGGCTTTCTTCAGATCTTTGCACTGAAGTGAAGGAAAAATCAATGCTTCTCCAAACCAAGTATAAAAAAGTGCCCTCATCCCCACTCGAGGTGACAGATGGACATTAATTTTGTCAGAGAGCTGGCTTCACAGGAGCTTTATTCTGCCTTATTTTTAAATGATCAAAAGATGCTCACAGAAGAGAGGCTATTCCCCACCATGTTAGCTCAGAGTAGAGGAAATTTGCTAACTCTGCCATCTTTGCCATTGGTTTGTTGGGTTGGGCAGGGGGAGGGAGAGTTAAGAGGGGATTTTGTATATTCTTACTGCTGTAGAGAGAGATGTGCATGCTGGGTCTGTCAATAGGCCTCCTGTATCAGCATAGGTCAGGTTCTACACATCACTGTCCAGCAGTTCAGCAAGGCCACTCCATTCTTGTCAGCAGGCTGAGGACTGAAATATACAAGATTCCTGATTGTAAAAGCTTTACGAGAACAGATTCTTGTATAGCTCCATACCCGGCCTGTTTTTGAGATCTGAGCTACCTCAAAGGAAGTAAAGACCCTGAGTCTTGTTGGCGAGTGACCTATCTGAGAAGCTGCGTTGTTTTGAGGGTTTTTTTTCTCCTTGTGGGAGCCTTTGATGTGGGGAGCAGGAAAATGTAAGCGGATCAGAAGAACAATCGAAAAACCCTGGATTTTATTTATTTCTTTGTATGCGGGCTTATTTGGGGTTTGTCAATCTACCATTGCTTTAAAAGTAAGATAATGCACTCTTCTGCTCAGAGTTCAGCATGGCTTTGCTCGAACAGCAAGCTCTCGCTAGAAGGATCCCATCTGCGTTACTTATAGGACTTTCTGTTGCATTCATCACCAGAGAAGATTAGCATCTCTGAAATACAGCGTCTGTCTACGCTGCAGTTCAAGCCCGTGCCTGAGCCCTGGGTTGAGCCTAACCCCACTTGCACATACACTGCAATTGCTCGAACCCAGGGTCCCAGGACCCTGTGGGCTCAAGTTAAGCTGGGACTGAGGGTCTGAACCCTATTGCTTTGCAGTGTAGACGTAGCCCCGCTTTATCCGGTCCCAGGAGTCAGCTGGAATTATTCCATAATTCCATGGGACAATTTCCTTAGTCCTCTCCATCCCAACAATCTGCAATCACTCTGTTGAAAACGGAAGCCACCCCAACTTTGCAAACGGCAGCAGCAGGTCCGCATTAACCCATTCTGTTCTGATCACCAATCTGCAAGCACACGGTCAGAGAGCCTCCTGGGTTTGCAGTGGAGACCAAACCAATCAAGCCTTTTGCAAAGCAAGCTGCTTCCCGGTAACATGCAGGGCAGGCAGGCAGGTTTTCCCACAGTGCCTCATGGTCCTAGAGCTAGAGCAGGGCAGGGGGTGGGGGAGAGCTAGGAGACTTGGGTTATGGCTACTTTGACTTGGGTCTGCAAGCCCTAGGTTCGAGCACGGGTTAGAAGAGTCTTAACATAGGGTTAAAATACAATGTAGACATTCAAGCCTAGGGTTCCCTAACACAGGTCAGCTAACTCAAGTCCCACTAACCCTGGGCTTATGTGGCAGTGTAGACATACCCACAGAGGGACACAGAGCCATCCCCTTGCTTTTCATGGGAGAGGAGCATCTGAGTAGAGATTTGTGCCCTTCAAAAAGCATATTTTGTCCTCTGCAGTAGTTTCTATTGGAAAAGGCAGTTGTAGAATATGCTTTGGATGAACTAAGCAAGTTATAGCTGCCATGTCCTCCTTCCAGTGATAGTCCCTCTGTATATTCCCCATGTGGGTACACATGTGCGTGAGTCTGGAAATTCTTCAAAGCAACGTCCATTGGCCCGCACATGCGCCGTAGCTCTCCTGGTGCTCCCGACCGAGGGTATAAGAGGAAGGGCGGGTCGACACCTCTCCAGTTCCTTCTTAGCAACGCATGGCCTGAGTCGGAATTGTATCCTCCTTCACTTGGTTGCATAACGTATACAAAAATGTTCCTCCCTGGGGGGTGTCACAGCTCACTCCACGTGAGCACAAGCTGCCTCCACGGCATACCTATCAGACGTTCTGCTGCAGGACATCAGCAGAGTGGCCCCCTGGAGTTCTAACCATACGTCAGCGACGTACTACGCTCTAGTTCATGTCTTGGCTGAGGATGCAGCAGTGGGATCAGCAGTATTGCAAGCGTCTTTGCAACCAGCTTCCTTGCACCCAACTCCAGGCTGAGCACTGCTTGCCAATCATCCACGTGTGGAATACACACAGGGACCATCCCTTGAAGAAGTGGAGGTTACTTACTCTAACTGGAGTTTCTTCAAATTGTGTGGTCCCTATCTGTATTCCACCACCCACCCCTCGTCCCCTCTGTGCCGGATCCTGTTGGATTTGTGGTAAGAAAGGCAACTAGAGAGGCGCCGACCCACACTGCCTCAGACACCCTCGGTTGGGAGCACAAGGAGCACTGCTGCGCATGTATGGGCCAACAGACGCTGCTTTAAAGAATTTCCAGACTCGGGCATGTGGCACACGTGCATATCCGTATGTGGAATACTGATAGGGACCGCACAGCTGGAAGAACCTCTAGTTCAATAAGTAACCTCCTCTTTAATAAATTGCAGTTTGACAAACTATAGCAGAATTTGTACAAACTCTGGTGGTCTCATTGGCACTCCCCTGGTGCATGCAAGCCTAATTTACACTCGTGTCTTTGTTAAAAGCCCTTTTACTTTGGTTGAAGCACAGCACAGGAATTCTAAATCAGAGCTTGTTCCCTCTGACTCTTCTTTGAATTTTTGCTGAAGTTCTGTTCCAGGCAGACAATGGTCCATCTGACTGATGCACTTCATTTCTAATGGCAAATTCCTTGTCAGGCAGTAGTTTCTGCCTAAAGCAGGCTGTTTTTCCTGGCAGGAGAGAATCCCTACATTTTCAGCGAACCCTCTGCTTTGATTGTTGGGTATCCCTTCTTCTAGATTGTGAATTATTCTGGAATGGCCTATTGACAGGTTGTTCCCCCTCTTTCAGTGATGTCTGTTCCTTGCAGCCAGTTGTTTGTTTCTGACACACACAGTAATCAAAGGTCTGTTTCTCTCTGCTTTCTATCCCCAGGAGCTGGTGGTGGCTTTGAGTCACCTAGTGGTTCAGTATGAGAGCAATTTCTGCACTGTTGCCTTGCAATTTATGGAAGAAGAGAAGAATTATCCTCTGCCCTCTCCAGCTACCACAGGTACATCCTTTTGTCCGCTCATGGCCAGGGGCAGTTTTGATCCTTATAGAGCTTGGGAGCCTTAGCTGAGGAATTTGATTGCATGACCAACAGGCACCAGTTCTAGTGATGCTGTGGGCAACTCTCACACCTTTTTGGCACTGTAATGCATTTTACTGCAGAACTGCATCTCAGGGAGATTTCCCTCTGAAAAGACTTAGGCCTGGTCTACACTGGGGGGGTGGGGGAGGAGTGAGATCGGTCTAAGGGTGATCTGCTCCTCGGTGCTTGATGTGCTGTTTTTTCCCATCCCTTTTTATTTTGCTTCATTTGAGGAACTGAAGGTTCTAGAGAAATTGTTGCTGGCCCTTCATTTTTTAGAAATTAAATAAATTGGAACTCACCAGGAATAACAGAACTGTTGCGACAGGAACTTGCAGAAGAGAAGATGAACTATTCCTGCAATGAGTAATTAATCACTTCTTCGTCTGAAGTGGTGAATCATATTAGAGAATTAGTTTCCCCCCATTTGTCCTTTTTGCTGCAGAAAATAATCATCCCTTATAGTTCCATAGCACTTTTCATCATCCAGAAGGATGCCAAAGTACTTTCTAAGTGGGATATTCAGGAAGCACGGCTCCCATCGCTGGGGTGGAATGGGACAGCTGTTCTGCAGCAGTAACATTACGTATGTGCTGTTAGGAATGGGAATGAAGCATGACTTTTCCAGCTGAAATTGCAGGTAGTCAGGGCATGAAGTGAAATTTGGCCAGGAAAACCAGGATTAAATAACCCTTTATTATGAAAAATGTTCCCAGATTGTTAATGAGCAGAAGCGATCAGCAATTCAGACTTAAGAATCTAGAAGATGTCCCCTCCCGCACCGTGTTTGGGCATTAGTTCGGTATTGGCTTGGAGGGAAGAATCACCAAAACCACCACCTGTAGCACCCTGTTTTTCTTATTGTCTTTCGTTCAGGGACTGACAAGGCTTGGCCCTGCTTAGCTTATGGAATATGTAAGGAGGACAGACCCAGAAACATGCAGTTATGGTCTTTGTCCTTTGTATGAGCAGAGAGGATTGGGGCAGGGGGAGTAAAGATACCAGCCCTTTATCATCATTTGCTCTTTGTTTAAGGACAGCTGACAGTGACTGAGCACCCTTCTTATCAGTAGTTGGTTTTAACTTGTTTTAATCATTTGCACTGATCACACTACATTGCTGTGGGAAGGCTGCTCCCCTTGTGATGGTGTGTACAATGGCTAAACTTTGTCCCCACAGAGTGTGGGAGTTTGACGCCAGTGCGAGATGGTCCGTGTACTCCGAGACTTCGTTCCGTCAGCTCCTATGGGAACATCCGAGCAGTCACCACGGCTAGGAACCTGAACAAGTCTCTGCAGAACCTCAGCTTAAATGAAGAATGTAAGATGGCTTTCAAGATTCTTTCATTTTTCCTTACCTTTTGTCTCACGTGAGACTTTTTTTTATTTTGTCCCTTTGCCAGTTCTTCCCTGCTATGAAATCTCATGTGGAAGCATCTCGAGCTGACTAAGTGTTCTCGCACGGTATCTAGCTGCCAGCCCCGAGGGGAGATATGGGCAACCCTTAACCCCAACAGGCTGAAATTCTCTGTTCAATAGTATTGACTTTATAAGCTACCAGAGACCAACCAGGGCACCTTCTGATGCACGTGGTTTTCACCAGCTTGAGTCACTACTGAAGCCTTGATGCTTACCCTCTAATTAAATATTCACTGTTCAGAAAGAGGGCTTGGTGGATTTGCTTTACCAGAGGAATTTCTCTTCACTTGTTGAATGTCACAGGGTTCATAACAATCAGCTGATGCTTGAGCAAAAATTGTTTTTTTGGTAGTATTTGTATTTCAGTGTCATCCCACTTCCCTTTTGGCAGCTGGAAGCTGTGTTGCGTTTTCTCCTGGGAATCTCAGCACCAGCAGCAGTGCTAGCAGCACCTTGGGCAGCCCTGAGAATGAAGAGTATATCCTGTCATTTGAGACCATCGACAAGATGAGAAGAGTTAGCTCCTACTCCTCGTTGAATTCACTGATTGGTGAGTTGGGCTCTTCCACCTTCCTCTGGTATTTCCTGCTTTCTTTACCCTCCTCTGATTTTGGCTCTAGATAGGTCTCGTTGTAACAGCAAGGGTTATCCTTATGGGTACATGCCATCATGCTATCTGAGTGCGGTTGTATGACGAAATGAGAGAGAGAGTTAACCTGAAGATCTTGGGAGGTAGGGCAGGGAATGGGATGTAGCAATGACATAGCCGCATTTCTGTGGTCATAACCCTATCTTGTGTTACAGAGGGTAGGATTCCTGCTAAGAACCTGAGCATGAAAAGGGTAGCATCTACTGGAATCTTACAGCCCCTGCAGCTTCCTGGGCTAGGAAATGGATAGGAAGGCCCTTCATTCCATGGCTCTGATAGCTGGGCTCAATGGCATGGACTTCTACCCTCAGTTACTTTTCATGTAAGCTGGGTTTAGTCTGCTACATAGCACAGTCTTCAAACCTTGTTAGTCGCTGAGGAAGCCTTACCCAATTGATTTTTCATCTAAGTGCATTATTAAATGGCGGGTGAGAAGGAAGAAACCCTGGCTTTGTCCTAATTAGTTGGCAAGGCAGCTCGGCATTTCACAAAATGAGCTCTGAGCAGAGAGTATCATAGGTGATCACTTCACATCCATTACCGCCCCAACTACATCCTCCTGGAGAAAGTGGGAGAACGCCAGCTGCAGCATCTGGTGATCTGCAGAGCACCAAAGCTAAACAGTCCTGTTCTGCCCTGGCGCCTCAGCCCTCTTGGTAATATGCCGAATGCTGCAGAGTTGAGATGTTGGTGCCTATAGCAAAGGAGGAAGGGAAATGGACTTGCATTTCCACGGCACATGGTTGATTTGCATGTTGGATGTAGTCTGGCATTTCTTGTATAGAACTGAACTGGAAGTTCTGCACTAAACAAGTTCATTTCTTTGATTATTTTTCTGATGGCTTTTTTAGGCATGTCCGATAGCTGATCTTCTTTTCAAACTGGTGTGGTAAGAGCACAGCCAGCTAACATGCAAGGGTCCCAGCGTGTGGAACGGACACTTGCTCTATGGGCTGGAGAAAGTGCACATCAGAGAAATGATGGGGGAGGCTCATAACCTTCCATTATGGTCAGTTGTGTGGGCCCACGATCTTCTCCTAGCTTTAAAAAATCCCTATCTACCATTGTCATATGGAGGAGTAATAACCTGTAGCAAACTGGTGAATGAAAACCCTACACACCACACTCCAGTACTAGAAATATTCTGGGATCCTGCTACCAGACAGATCAGTTGGCATCTATTGTAGAACATTAACGAATGACTGGAGGTTCCCTAGGCCCTTGAGACAGTTTAAAATGAATCTTGTCCCATCCTAATAAAGTGTCATTAGACTTTTGAACAATCCAGTCACATGACGTAACAGGTAATGACCCTGGTCTGTGCACAACAGGATCACTACAATGCTGCTATCCCTGTGGCAGGTTAAAACCTTAGCTCCCTTCCCTTGCCTCCTCTCTGACCTGGATTCTCCTGCCTATCCTTCCACTGGAAATAGCTGCGGCCTGCTTGATGGTTTGTTTGTGTCTCAGAAGAGCTTTACAGCACAGTTGAGAAAGAGTCTAGAAATGAGCTGGAGATGAGCGAGGGAAACTTAAGAAAACAAAAAGCGGCACTCCAAAGCCTCCCTCATTCATATTCAATCAGGAAGAGCTCATATCCAGCTGTAAACGACATAGCTTATAGAAGTGTTTAAAATTCATAACTTACACGGAATCCCATTACCTTCAGCATTTGCCTGTTTAAAGCTGGAGTTTTTTTCATTTCTGCTAAAGAATTGCAGTCTCCCAACCTGCTCTGTGCTAGGTCCCAAGGGAAAGATTTTTTTCAGAATTTCATCAATTCTGCCCACCGTGTTCGGGCAACCCATTGCCAGGCAGCAGGCCAGGGGTTGAGTTGACCCTGTAGTGTCCCTCCTTGAACTGACAAGGCCAGCTGGGACGATGGTTAATTCAGATGGAATGTATGGGCCCAAGAGTCAAAGGGGTTAACATGACCCCGTCACTGTCCAGTATTAAATAGGGTTAAACAAGGTTCAGGGGTTGGTATACAAAGACCTGAGCCTGCTGAGTACCATGGCAAACACATTATTAAGAATTCTTTTAACCTTTTATTAAAGATTCAGAAAAGAAGAAAAACAGAGAAATTGAAATATAGAGTACGAAGTAAGCCTTTCACTTTGCCAACATTCCTTGTTCCCTTTCCCTTTAAATTTAGAGTCTCTAAAGGAAAAAGCCCCTTGTTTGATACTCCCTTAGTAGGTATTAAACATGGTAATAACTGTCTTTTGGGGGAAAGGAGAAGTTAGTTGAGATGGGCAGAAGCTGGTCGTGTTGCTAATGTTCCTAGAAGACAGCACAAGACAAAAATACAAAAGAGGGAAGAGAAAAGAACAGCAAAGACAGAAAATCTGTCTCTTGTGTTGATTTTGCCTTGCAGCCTCACTGCTGGAGAAACACAGGCACGGCAGATGGTCTTATTAGCCATTCCAAGCCCTGGCAAACTTGTACCAGTGTCGAGCTGTTCAGGGCATTGCTTTTATCTGCCTCTCTGGACATAGACTTACAGCAGTGTTGTAGCCTTGGCCAGCTAACCCAGACACTTACTAAACAGAAGGCAAAAGGAGAGGGATAGGAACGAAAACAAATAAGGTGGGGAAGGAAGAGAACACACACAGTGGGTGTGTGTGACAATGTCTCTTAACCCAGGTGATAGTCAGGATTTAGTCGGAGCCCGTGGAGATGACAGTGTCATCTGAGACCCTCTCTCTGGCCTGGTCTTATATGGACTTCATTCAGGACCAGGATGAAGAAGGTTCAGGGTCCCAGGAGATGGTGGGGGTGACAGCCATGATGGAGAAATTTGCACCCCCCTTCCTCCTCTCTCATCTTTGTCAGCTAGCATTTGCATCTGTTCGTCTGTATTTTTTCCCCAAAAAGTCTTTTTTATGGACCCCAAAAAGGATAGATGGGTGGAATAGCCCATCCCCTCATTATTTTGTTCACCAACTAGGGCTAATTTCTGATACACCAGTTTTAGTCCATTAATTTCTGATCTCACACTTCTCTTGTTTACTAGGCATGATCTTAACACAGTCCTTGAGTTAAATTAGTAGACCTTTTCATTTAGATTAATTCAGTCTTTGTCTCTCTTTTCTCCCTTTTCCCATCAACGTTTGCTGTTTGAGGTTATTATGACACTTTAGAAACTTTCACTCACTTCTCACAGTTGAGTTTACAATGCGGGTCAATTTGTAGGCCCAGTTATTACAACATCACCATCCTCTTCCTTTTTTGAGCCCCCTTTAAAGGCAGCCAATTGTGTCCATCTTCCTTCTGGGTTATTTCCTTAAATCCTTAATCTGCAACAAAGGATGGACACCATGTGCAGCTCAGAGGGGTGGGTATAAACTAAGGAAGAACCTTGCTTGGCATCTGCCCTGTCTGAGGAATCACCTGGCATTGCTCTTCAGTGCCTGCCCCTCTGGCTGGTGGGAGGAGCAATGGGGACTTGTTTTATAGCTGTGGCCATGCCAGGTGTTCGAGAAAGGGGAAGAAATGAAAAAGGATTTTTTGGAGGAACTGGTCAAATCCATTTTAAAAAACCCGCAGCCCCTAATGTTAAGAAATACAGATCATTCTTGCCTAAAGTTTAACTTTCTGTCCTCTACATTCTTCAGACACACATCCAGCTCTGATTCATTAGCATTCAGGGGCTTCTTTCTCAATTGCAGTATGTTTTATTAAAGAGTCCTCATTCGCACCCCGTGCCATTTTGCTACAAGGTGCTTGGCATTGAAATTTTCCTCTTCTTTTGCTTCAAATATCTCTGAGGGGCAATCCAGGAAAGAGGAGCGAGTCTTTGAGCTGTGTGTGTACAGTTCACAAGATTAGCTGGGTTCTGGCAGGTGACTGTCGCTTGGGTAGTTTTGGGCAGAAGAGTCATCTGTTTCTGGCCTTCCATTGCCCTTAAGCTGGCAGCAGGAAGAATTTTTGGTTACAACAGCTGGTTTGGGGCGGAGGCTAAACCTATTGCAGCCCTTTCCACAGCCAGATCCTCCAGCCATTAATCTGCCTCTTTAAATAGAAAAGGGGAGAAATTAGACATTGGCTTTGGGTGCCATGAGACTGATAACTTTTTTTTCCTACCCAAATGCTATGATTAAAGCCCCTCATTAGCTGTGTCTCATGGTGAAGTGGAGATCATTGCTTGAAAGATAATGCCAAACGCATTCATCAAAGAGGAAAGGAGAAACTTGGAGCCATAAAATGCTGGAGATGGAGTTCGTTTTCCAGTAGGAGAGTTATGAGATTTAATTTGGATGTGGAGGGGAGACTATGCCATGTCATTCAGAACCCCTCCTAGAGCAACAGTTACAGTCAGAGGTGATTGTGATCAGCCTGAGAGGGGAAGAGGGGAGAGTGAGGGGACAGAGTGGGGTAGATTTGGGGAGTGAGAGCACTGACAATGGACTTAAATTTGCAATTAGACAATTGATTTAAAATCTTGTAAGTGCATCTTTACAGTGACGAGTAATTAGCTGACAGCAATGACCATATTGTTAGTAAGTATAAAATAGTAAACTAAGATATTGACTATATTATATGAAAACTAAATGCCACTCATAGGCTTAGGCACTATTGCACTTGTTTATGCAATAAATATGCTGTAGTGTGTTCCATAGCATGCCATACGCTACGTAAAGAATATGGAAAAGCCTGGTGAGATGGGCTGGTGGGGAATGCCAGCACACAGGTGTAAGTGAGGAACTAGTGGGACAGTGGGGAATGCCAGGACGGGTGGGGAATGCTGGAATGCCTGGGAGTAGAGCAGCACATTTTTTTTCTAGCTGTTGAAACTGAGTTGTCTTGGCCACAACCATGCTCCCAATTGAATGTGTAAGGGAGACGGGGAGTGGGTTAGTGGTGGTGGATTCTGAAGGTCCCTTTGAACACTGTGCTCATAACTACCTCGATCCTGAGGGCACGCACCTTTTTCCTCAAGTCTCCTCTGGGATTAGCGAAGCATCAGAAAGCCCATGCTCTGCTGTGTGGGTCGCTCTTGGGGAGGAACTTTAAATTAGCTTTCCCTCTGGTGCAGACTGCACTGCATAGAGCAGTGGGGAAAACCTGGGCTTGGCAGCCGTCCTGAGCCACCTCTCCCCTACGTCACTGGGACTAGCCCATTGAGCGTTTTTCTGCATTGCCGTGTCTTTTGGGAAGGCGTTTATAATCGATTCTATCACCAGCTTCATCTTAGAGCGGCTTTAGCCTTGGGAACTACTGCTCCTCTGCCCTCTCCGAGTAGGAGCACAGCATTCAGAGGGTCCAGAGAGGCTGGAATGGGGAGGTATCCTCAGGATACCCTAGGTATAAGGTTAGGATTCGGTCATGGGTATTTTTAGTAAAAGTCAGGGACAGGTCACAGGCAATAAACAAACATTCACGGAAGCTCACAACCTGTGCCTGACTTTTACTAAAAATACTCTGGGGGTGGCGGGACAGACAGAGTGCTGCCGGGGCTTGCAGCTGCTCCAGCCCCCTGCTGCTCCTGCAGTAGGGGCTTACCACTGACCTAACCCCAGCCGCTGCTCCGGTGGCCAGGGACCGCTGCCCTGGCGGGCCCTACGGCTGGCCGCCGGTCAGCTGTTTGGTGGCTCTGGGGCTGGCTGCCGGTCAGCCATTCCAGCAGCTGCTGCTCCAGCCCTGCCCCAGAAGAAGTCCTGGAGGTCCCGGAAAGTCATGGAATCCGTGACTTCTGTGACAGACTCGTAGCCTTACCTATGAATAGACCAAGGGTTCCGCCTATAAGCTGTGTGATCTCTGCAAGAAATGTTAATTCTCCAACTGCTGTCAGGCAGTATTTTGTCCCTAAGGAGTTGGGCTGCCACTCACACCTACTGAAGTAGAGTTCACAGAGCCATCAGAATTTTAGATCTTTTCTCTATCCGAATCTAGGTCTCACAGGATCTTATGTTTTACTCATGGGAAGAGAAGAGGGAGGTGGGGGATAAATTACAATGCAGAGGTGGGATGAACAGTGATGAGAATTATGTATCAGAATCCCCATATACCCCTCACTGTTCAGTCTGAAATAGTTCAGCTACATGTGTCAGTCCAAAACTTGTTTTTCACTTCAGGCAGAACATGCAAAAACAAATCAGAGCTGTTGTCTCCAGTCGAAAATGCACAGATGCTGAGGTTTTGGTCAATTTGTGGGGTGCGGACTGCATCTCATTTTGGAGCTCCAGGTTTAGAATCGCTGCAGTATTTAAAAGAGGCAAAAAACCTGATAAAGCCAAACCAAGGGAAGAGATTAAATAAAGACACTGAGGTTTTAATTTGTGTGTGCTGCACAGCTGTGCCCTTGCTGGACTCGGGTTGCAAGGTTGAAGATCTAAACCAATTGTGCTGCCCTGATGTTTGCTGTTAAATTGAATGAAGAGTTATGCACACCCGTACAAAACCAAAACAATCAGTGAAGAAAGGCAATTTCTTTTGACGTTCCTAGCTGAAAGGAATTGTTGTGTAAATCTGTACTGCAAGGTCTATTTAACCAGTGTTGAATCAGTCCAACTAATTACAGAGCTGTCGTTTTAAATTAACTCTCCCCACTTGCCTAGTGCTTTGTCTGTGTCGCGTGGATTTTTTTTCTAGTAGTCCATTATGTGAAATGAAACCACTCTTCCCTCCTGCTGTCCGTATCTCCTTTCATTATCACACTGACTCAGGTGGGTCAGGTTTAACAAGGAGCTGTCACATGCATCGTTCAGCTGAATCCATTCGATGAGCAACACTTTTGTTAGGAAAAAAATAATAATACTGTAGTGAGGGAAGGGAACACACCTCCAAGCACTATCTCTAATGAGTCTACAAAGCCTTTATAGAAATTCCCTCTGTTCTTTTCAGAAGCTGTTGAGCGAATGAGGAATTGCATTGGTGAAGTCCTCCGCCTCCCCTCCCCCCGCCCCCAAAGCTTCGATATTTAAAAAATATCTTGGGGGTTTTTCTTCCTGCTTGCGTCATGAGTGAGGGCGTTATCAGAGGGGCTGGAAATACTGAAAACTAGATTCCTTCCTGCTCCCACCTTCTTCTTTCCCCTCCACCGCCCCGCTTGCTCGTTCTTTAAAAGAAACCAACCCCTTTAGATTCCCAGCAGCCCTTATGTAACTTCCAGTACAGACCCGAACGCATTGGAGGCAGAAAGCTGAGCAGGCTTCAGGGAGCCTTTGCAGCAGTGTTACCTGACTGGCTGCGTCAGTGAATGGTACACTTTCCCCCCAGGCTTTTATCACCTTGTCTGTCTTGTTTGAGTTGTTTTCAAGGTGAATTTGGTGCTTGTGAAAACTCAGTCTAACAACAGTGGCCTGTAGCCTGGCAAACACAGACAGGCACTGTGCCATCTTCTTCTGATTATCTTTGGGATTGCAGTCCTGGCCTTCTCCGGAGCAGAGACTTGCTTTGTTTTCTGATGATTTTTCTTTACTTTAAATATGAATAAACAACTTCTAAGGAGGGGATACATTTTCCCTTATGGCCAAAGCCAGAATTTGAACCTAGATGTGTAGAAGTGGAAGACATGCTACATTCTTCCCTGTCACCAAGCAGAGCCACCTAGCCCTTATTCCCCTAAACTTACACCCAGTGTATCTGTGTGTTGCCTGGTTTTTAACACTTTTGGTTCTGGCCTCTGCAAACAGAGACAAAATGGAGCATGAACCTTTTTGGAGTCTGGCTCATCTTGCACCTGCCATTATATCATGAAGGGCAAATTTGACATTGTTGCATGTTTGTGTAGCCCCAAATTGTTTCCAGGATCGGTGACGATCCTGTGTGAACCCTATGTATTGGAAGAGTGAGGAAAGCTTGTGACAGTTTGAACAACTGCATGGCCAGCATGTTACTGTTCAAAGGGTGTTGTCAACAGTGTAGAGCCGAGAGATCTGCATACGCAGCTCTTGGTAGTGTTAATAGACATCACTCTGCTAAATCCCTTGGGCTCTAGTGGGATGAGAGGCACTTTAATTTGCAGGTTGTATGAGGCCATGGAAGTTACTCGCTGCCTTGCAGTTGGCAGAATGTCCTGTCACATCATGGTGAATTTTTCTGGCCAAAGGAAGATTCCCTTGTAACCTAGAGAAGCATATGGGAAAGAGTGCGGTCTGTGCACTGCTCGAGCTTGTAACTGCATTCGGCTTCCATTGTGGGCCCGAGGTCAAAACTGAACTGTCAGCATCTGTTTTCTCTTGGCCTGAGTGCAGGTACAGAAGCTGTCCAAGGTGAGTGCTTGCTTGTCAACCAAGGGACTGCAGCTTCCTAACGTAATGCTTTATATTTAGATGCCCCGGGAAGCACACGGGGAAATGAGACCGCTTTCCACATCATTTACAATTCACTGTGACTCATTTGAAAATCCTATTTTAGTTCCCTTTTGTCACTACAGCACCTACCTTATACCTCTCAAATGGCTCTGCTCCCAAGATCGGTGTTATAACCATAGTACATGGCAAATGGTGTAGGAGGTGTAAAAGAAATTGCTAATGTGCCTAAAACCAGTCAAATAAAATGTTCACCGGAGCCTTCTCCATCATACAAACTCTTATTTATTTGATGTGTAAAGTGCTTTTATCACTCCTTCCCAGTGCATGTACTAAACAGCAGACATTCAGTGATCAAGTTGGTAATTAATAAATTGACTTAATTGCAGTTTGAAGGATTAACTCAACCTTCCACCCTGTAAAATGAATCATAGGACTGGAAGGGACCTCGAGAGGTCATCTAGTCCAGTCCCCTGCACTCATGGCAGGACTAAGCATTATCTAGACCATCCCTGACAGGTGTTTGTCTAACCTGCTCTTAAAAATCCCCAGTGATGGCGATTCCACAACCTCCCTAGGCAATTTATGCCAGTGCTTAATCACCCTGACAGTTAGGAAGTTAATAAAGAGCCCTGATACCTCATTATTAGCATTTAGATGTTAAATACACCTGTGGGATGAATAAAGTTCTGAACGTACCAGCTGCGTAGCTAACCTTTAATAGGGCAAAAGGATTTTAATAAATGTATCTGTTCAGAGAGACTCCAGACTTCTTACCCATTGAGTAGACTTAGGACAAGATGGTCAAGTGACTTGCTCCAAGGGACTAGAAATTAAGTATTTTGGATGCTAATTCCGGGCAGATATTCTGTCTGTGTGTCTGTAACCCTTGCAGACTTCCCAAAGGGATCACACAGTGGGAGTTGTCTTCTATTTCTTGGACTGTGTTTGAGTGCTTACCTTGATCTTTTCTAACTGCCATTGTAAAGTTCAAGAGCAGCTCTTATCTTGGGAGGAAATTAGCCCACGTCAGAGGCCTGGGGGTGACTGCAGCTTTCTGATTTTTGTGTGCTCTCCATGTTTTTCTGTCCTAGGAGTTTCTTTCAATAGTGTTTACACCCAAATTTGGAGAGTCCTTCTACATCTGGCTGCTGACCCCTACCCTGATGTCTCAGATGTGGCCATGAAAGTACTCAACAGCATTGCCTACAAGGTATGACTGCCAGTCTTCATGTATCTCTAAGCTTTTATGTTTTGAGGGTTTTTTTCATACTCAGGCAAAGTGTGGGTAGACGGAATCTGCATATACCCAGTTGGAAGGCTATGGGAAGCGATCGTTGCTCTGTCTGAGCCAGGACAGTACTGGTAGAGAAGGAACTTTAACATTCCAAAACTAAAACACTCAGACAAGCTCCGAGCCAAATAAAAAAGACTATTTGGGGGAGAGGCTGGAATTTTTTCAGAGATGCCTTTGTTAGCTAGGGGCCTTAAAAACTGAGTTTTGCTTACTTGCCTAGCGAGTAGATCAAAACCTGGGTGATGTCGTACAGATACTTCAGTAAATTATCCCCTTGCAAACTGATCTAGATTATGCAAGTGGGACTGGCCTGCAGACTGAAGCCACAATGGCTCTCCAACCCAGGTGAACTAGTACATGTGAGTCTGCATGCGGACACTCTTCCCGCTCCTCATCTCTTTAATACTGGTCTTAATCACCATGCTCACCACATTTCATCCTGCGAGGATGATGAGAAATCCCTGGAGACTGTTGTCACTGGTACTCCTGAATTGCCAGCATAGGGAGCTGTAATAGCAACCCTCACCTTCCACCAGAAACCAAGCACCTGGCCACTTCAGTACTTCTAATCACCAACAGTCCCCACTGGATTGCGCTGGGACGCCATTTAGACACACTCCTCCCCCCACATTGGGATTCCACCTTCACAGTTGCTCCAGCATTAAGACCATGAGCTATTCGAAAGCAAGATGGTGTCTCTTACTGATTTCTGAGGACTAACCCCATCACTTAGACTTGAGCTCCTGGGTTAGCATGGCTGTAAGAGATGTCAGCAGTAGCATCCACTATTCAGTGTTAGAGACCTCCTGCTTTAAATCTGTTTTTCCCTTAAGAGGATAATTCTTAATTTAAACCCTTTGTTACTTGTTTTGAATACACACATGGGTCAGCCTGCAGACTTCAAGTCTGCGCGCTGTGGTTTTTTGGATATTGAATAACTTCACCTGTTAGGTGGTGAACTGAGATCTCCCGTTGGTGACTTAGGCACCAGATAAATCTGTGCATCAGATTGGCAAATCTCAAATTCAGAGAAGTGATGAGGGGGAGAAATTAAAGCTTTCAGACTTCCCTTTCTGGACCACATCATGGTAATTATTAGACTTTTTGCAAAATGAAGCTCTAGTTCTGCTAGAATTATAGGATTGGCATGGCCATACTGAAGATCTAGGTTCTCCTTTTCCTGTCTTCCCTATTTTTCTGGGGCTTACTCCCTTGCTATAAAAAGAGCTCCATGAGCACTACCAGAGAGGTGGTTGTGTCCTCTAAACATCTTCACTAGCGCAGTACAATGCTGCTTAGCCAGCAGGAGCCATGCAATTTTGAACATTATGGTGTCCGGGTGGGCAATGAATGTTGTGCCAGGACTGGTAAATTTTCATGGTAATTTTTTACGGCTCTGTCAAGTGCCACAGGGCTTAGGTCCAAGTTCCTGTTTCTCTGGAGGCCACAATTAATTCTGTATTTTGGGGGTTGCTATCCTAGTTTGCTGACTGATCCCCTATCTTCTGTCTGGCAGTATGCCTAGGACCCCAAATCCCAGGCATCTTCCGAGGGTAGGAAGCTGCAGTAAGGGCCAAAGGCAATTGGAAAAACCCTCTCGTGACCATGAAAGCAGCCCAAGTTTCACTGGGCATCAGCGTGTGCACAGCTGATTGAGAAGTGGAGAGCTGCTGCTCAGGAGGGAGGGCGAAGGAGGGTGGGGATTCAGAGGTTTGTGGAATGGAATGGCTGTCCACTGAGGATTTCGGCAGCTTGAGTGCACAGACCTCTTACATCTCATGCTCCACTTCCCAGGCGACTGCTCTATGGCCCTTGTGCTGTCTCAGAGGCAGTGATGTTTCAGATGGTTTTACACCCTAAATAATTGAAGCATTTGTCTTTGCAAGGATTTTTCAGCTGCAGATACTTGACCTTTTGCCAAGTTTCTCTCTCCCCTTCCTTAGCCATAAAGTTGAGGAAGCGCCAGTGTATGTAATTTGTCCAGGCACAGATGACAGTGCTTCAGGCAGCCACATGGGCAGAGGGAGTTTGGTTCTTAGTGCCGCATGATACTGTGGGTCTCCTTCCACCCCCACTTCTCTCAATGCCAAATGGTCTCTCTGGTTCCTAAAAAGGAACTTAGCTTATAGGGTCTTATTAAAAACCCATCTAAATGGAGAGCTAAGCCTGCGAATCCCTGGTCAGATCTGGCCCTAACTCATTTCATTGTGCCTATAAATCCCACCAGTGAGGGCTCCTGCCAGGATTACAGCCTTAACTTCACAGGTCCCCACTCGTGTGAGCTGAGGCCGATCCTGGAGTCCCTGACGTTATTTAAATGGAGTTCTTGCCATTGAATTTCCGTTTTAGGTTAATTTTGAGTTTGCACCTTTTAGGTTTTTTTAATGTATTTTCTTAAACACCCAGCAGTGACTAGAGGTGAGCTGGATAATACCCGGTGAACTCATTGTGCCCTTGAAAATGTCTTGACATTCAGCTCAGAGAAGATTGTCTGGAGAGTCCCGACCCTCACCACCACCACCACAGGCCCACACGTTCTCTCTTCTCTTTCATGGAGCCACAGCAGTCCTGGGAGTTTAAGCTTATTTGTCAGAATCCTTAATGTGCCGATCAAACTTTGGATGAGCAAAAACAGGCTCCTTTCGGGTACTGGATTGCCACCGATCCATTGTTCCTCTTGAGCCGGACTGTACGGTACAGATGCTTGACATTCATTTATAGACTCATAGACTCATAGACTTTAAGGTCAGAAGGGACCATTATGATCATCTGGTCTGACCCCCTGCACGCTGCAGGCCATAAAACCGTCCCCGCCCCTTCCCTGGACTCTGCTGCTGAAGTCCCCAATCCTGTTATTAGTGACCTCAATCGGCAGAGACCCACCTGCTAGAGATCCCTGCCCCATGCTGCAGAGGAAGGCGAAAAACCTCCAGAGGCTCAGCCAATCTGCCCTGGAGGAAAATTCCTTCCCGACCCCAAATATGGCGATCAGTAAGACCCCGAGCATATAGGCAAGAGTCTCCATCCTGACCCCTTTTAGCCATTATGCTATTTACCTACCATTGCTTGGTTTTCCTTGACAACTATGTTTTACCATTAAACCATTCCCTCCATAAACTTATCTAACTTAATCTTAAAACCAGACAAGTCCCTCGCCCCCACCGTTTCCCTCGGAAGGCCGTTCCAATATTTCACCCCTCTAACGGTCAGAAACCTTCGTCTAATTTCAAGCCTGAACTTCCCCACGGCCAGTTTATATCCATTCGTTCTCGTATCCACGTTAGTACTAAGCTGGAATAATTCATCTCCCTCCCTTGTATTAATCCCTCTAATATATTTAAAGATAGCAATCATATCCCCCCTCAGCCTTCGCTTTGTCAGACTAAACAACCCAAGCTCCTCTAGTCTCCTTTCATACGACAGGTTTTCCATTCCTCTGATCATCCTAGTGGCCCTTCTCTGCACCCGTTCCAGTTTGAGTTCATCTTTTTTAAACATGGGAGACCAGAACTGCACACAGTACTCCAAATGAGGTCTCACCAGCGCCTTGTACAACGGAAGCAGGACCTCCTTATCCCTACTAGATATACCTCGCCTAATGCATCCCAAGACAGCATTGGCTTTTTTCACCGCCACGTCACACTGTCGACTCATAGTCATCCTGCGGTCTACAAGGACCCCTAGGTCCTTCTCCTCTTCCGTTACTTCTAACCAATGTGTCCCCATCTTGTAACTAAAATTGTTATTGGTCATCCCCAAATGCATCACCTTACACTTTTCACTATTAAATTTCATCCTATTTCTGACACTCCAATTCACAAGCTCATTCAAGTCTCTCTGCAAGATATCCCTATCCTCTTCCGAATTTACAACGCCTCCCACCTTCGTATCATCCGCAAACTTTATCAGCCTACTCCTGCAATTGGTTCCGAGGTCAGTTATAAATAGATTAAATAAAATGGGTCCCAAAACCGAACCTTGGGGAACTCCCCTGGTAACCTCCCTCCAACCTGACAGTTCACCCTTCAATATGACCCGCTGCATTCTCCCCATTAACCAATTCCTTATCCATCTCTGGATTTTCATATCGATCCCCATGTTTTTCAGTTTAACCAATAATTCCTCATGGGGTACAGTATCAAACGCTTTACTGAAATCCAGGTATATTAGGTCCACCGCATTTCCCTTATCTAATAAATCCGTTACTTTCTCAAAGAAGGAGATCAGATTCGTTTGGCACGATCTGCCCTTCGTAAAACCATGTTGTAAATTATCGCAATTGCCACTACCCTCCAGGTCCTCAACTAGTTTCTCCTTCAAAATTTTCTCTAACTCCATTTCACTGTTGGAAGGTATTTTCATAGCACTGTGATAGGCACTGGATATGAACCTGCAGAGAATAGAATGCTGTACATGGAGACGTAGGGAGGCATAGTCCATTGGGTGAATGTGGGAGTTACAGGCATGTTAAAGCCACACTCGAAGTCTCAGACTAGGAGACTGCAGCGACAGTATTTTAAATCAGAATAATTTTGCTAAATTGGATTTTTAAAAAGCATTGAAATACACAGTGTTGTCTCTGGGGCTGATTAGGCATTGCTAGGACTCATGTTGGGTTGGTTTTAGCCTAGCAATTGAATTTAAAAAATAAATTGGAATTAAAGAACTTTCCTTCCAAACTCCAACTCCGAAAACCCCAAACTTGTTTTCTGGTGTCTCTGTTGAATTGAAAGAATGAGATCCCAGCGAGTGACACTGGCCCTTGAAGACTCTGATCATGATTAATTAACGAAGCTCCTTCCCAGGTTGCTTCATCCAGCTATTTCCAGTGGAAGTTCTGAGGCTCACTCACCTTGATAGTTACTCCTGTGTAACATGCCCTCCTCGCCAGGCACTGCCGTGCATGAACACGCAGCTCGCTCTCTTTATCTGACATTGTTCTTCAGAGTTACCATCTCCCCCTCCTTCCCCCCCCCCCAAAAAAAGGATGTGATGTGAATACTACAAGAACAAACCTCCAAAAGAGGGGGTAGGAGAACAGCTGCCTCAAGTGGGTTATTTCAAGCTGTCTCTTTGTATCACTAAACCATGGCCCTGAAATGGCAGGACTTGGTCACTACTTTAGCAAAGAGGGATTTCTGTTCCCCTTTAAGAAAAGGGAGGGTCCTTTGTGTAACTCATTTCACTTCATATTCCTGCTGTGTATAGCTTGGTCTGACTTCAGCCTCTCTGGAGAGCCAAGCTGGCCTGAGCCACTTGTGATGAGGGAGGACCTGCCTGCAAAATTCTTCAAACCATGGAGCATTTGTGACTAAATTAGTTATGGAATATATATAGTTAGTTAACTAGTTATCTTCTACCCTCCCTCCACTCTCATCATGTGACCTTCTCCCTGCCCCAGATAATGGCTTAAGTGCTAGAAGGTTTTATTTGCACTACAGAGAGGGCAGTGATGTTAGAGCATCTGTGTCTAATGGAGAAGGTGGGTAGCATGGGAAAGCAGCTGTTTCAGAACATATTGGTAGGCTAGCTCAGGTGCCAGGCCTCGTTACTAAGAGCACATAGCAGCTGCTCTTGTGTTTGGATAGCATGTGGCTGTACTCTATTGTAACAGAATCGTGACCACTCATGCACCTTTGGAGCCAGATCTGTGACATTCAAGAGGGATTGATTCTCCTAAAAGCAATTGACATTGTGAATTTTCTGCTAGGTCATCTCAGGGGAAGGGAGGAAAGAAGAAAGCTGAGACTGCCTAATGATCCTCTGGCTCCCTCCAAGAAGAGTGGCAGGACAGAGGCAGTATGTGCTCTCAAGCACGAGTGCCTCAATATTGGGTCCGCCGTGAATTGTGTGTGGAAAGTGCAAAGGCAGAGAGTGCTGCTCCCACTGGGTGCAAGATCTGCCTTTTATGCTCACTGACGGCGTGGATCCCAGCAAGCCGTGCACACAGCTCTTTCTGTTCACCTGCCTTGTATTTCTATGACTGCCCTGATCGTCTCCTGGTTAGCATACTTTCTACTGGATAAAAACCCTGCAGTTGGGAGGTTCTGTTACCCAGGCCCTGATTCTTTCGCCCCACTGTACAATGCAGGATCTCCAGGTGTTTCAAGAGGCGATAAAAATCAGTTTGCCCACGTGACTTTTGGGGGATAGCGTGAACTGCTGCTCTTAGTTCCAGCAGGTTTTTGATGGCGCCGTGGCGCTTCTGTCCCTTAAAAGCACTTCCAGCATGCAAGAGCCAGGAGGAGCAGGAGTTTTGGGGTTTTAAGCAAACTGAAGATTTTTCCTTTTTTTAGAAGGGGGTGTGGTTGCCCTGGGCTGGCAGCATGCGACAGCTGTTTATTGATTTCCTCACTGTCCCTTGTCTGGCTGCCACTCAAAGCTACAGCCAGCCTTCCTTAGCTGGATGGAAAATCATTTCTCTTGCATTTTCAGTTGAACTGTCCCGTTCTAAACTGCTTTTTGAACACGGTTAAAACAGTGACCCCTTTTGCTCCAGGGGTGCCTGCTTTTCAGTGGTGGATGAAGTGACCTGTATATATCCCTTACCTTCCTCACAGCAGTGTTGTAAGGCTACATGTTTGTAAGGTGCTTTGAGATCCTCTGGTTGAAGGGCTGCATTGTGTCAAGCTGATCCCAGAAAACTGAACATACGAATGGCCACACTGGCTCAGACCATTAGTCCATCTAGCCCAATATCCTGTCTTCCGAGAGTGGACAATGCCACATGCTTCAAAGGCATTGAACAGAACAAGGCAATCATCAAGTGATCCCCCTTGTCGTCCAGTCCCAGCATGTGGCAGTCAGAGGCTTAGGGACACTCAGAGCACAGGGTTGCCTCCTTGACCATCTTGGACAATAGCCATTGATGGACCTGTCCTCCATGAATTTATCTAATTTTTTTAATCCAGTTGTAGTTCTGGGCTTCACCACATCCTCTGGCAACAAGTTTCACAGGTTGACTGGGCGTTGTGTAAAGAAGTACTTCCTTGTATTTGTTTTTAGTCTGCTGCCTATTAATTTCACTGGGTGAACATAAGAACGGTCAGACCAAAGGTCCTTCTAGCCCAGTATCCTGTCTGCCGACAGTGGCCAGTGCCAGGTGCCCCAGAGGGAATGAACAGAACAGGTAATCATCAAGTGATCCATCCCCTGTTGCCCATTCCCAGCTTCTGGCGAACAGAGGCTAGGGACACCATCCCTGCCCATCCAGGCTTATAGCCATTGATGGACCTATCCAGGATGACCCCTGGTTCTTGTGTTATGTGAAGGGGTAAATAACACTTTTTTATTCACTTTATTCACTTTTGCCACAGCATTCCTGATTTTATAGACCTCGATTATATCCCCCCTTAGTTGTCTCTTTTCCAAGCTGAACAATGTCAGTCTTTTTAATATCAGAGGGGTAGCTGTGTTAGTCTGGATCTGTAAAAAGCAACAGAGAGTCATGTACATGCATCCGACGAAGTGGGCATTCACCCACGAAAGCTTATGCTGCAATACATCTGTTAGTCTTAAAGGTGCCACAGGACTCGCTGAGTCTTTTTAATAGCTCTTTATATGGAAATTGTTCCATATCCGTAATCATTTTCGTTGCCGTTCTCTGTACCTTTTCCATTTCTGATGTATCTTTTTTTTTTTTTTTTGGATGGGTGACCAGAGCTGCATGCAGTATTCAGGGTGCCAGGGATTTATAAAGTGGCATTTTTATGGTCTTACTATCTCTCTCTTTCCTAATGGTTCCTAATGTTCTGTTTGCTTTTTTGATTGCCGCTGCACACTGAACAGATATTTTCAGAGAGCTATCCACAATGACCCCAAGAGCTCTTCCTTGAGTTTTAACAGCTAATTTAGACCTCATCATTTTGTATGCATAACTGGGATTATGTTTTCCAATGTGCATTACTTTGCACTTATCAGCGTTGAATTTCATCTGCCGTTTTTGCTGCCCAGTCACCCAGTTTAGTGAGATTCCTTTGTAACTCTTTGCAGTCAGCTTTGGACTTAACTATCTTGAGTAATTTTATATCTTCTGCAAATTTTGCCCCTCCCTGTTTACACCTTTTACCAGATCATTGACAAATGTGTTCAACAGCATTGGTCCCGATACAGATCCCTGGGGAACAACACTATTTATCTTCCTCCATTCTGAAAATTGACTGTTTAGTCCTATCCTTTGTTTCCTGTCGTTTAACCAGTTACTGATCCATGAGAGAACCTTCCCTCTTATCCCATGACTGCTTAGTTTGCTTAAGAGCCTTTTGTGAGGGACCTTGTCAAAGGTTTTCTGAAAGTCCAAGTACACTGTATCCACTGGATCACCCATGTCCACATGTTTGATCCTGTCAAAGAATTCTGATAGATTGGTGTGGCATGATTTCCCTGCACAAAAGCCATGTTGACTTTCCACAACAAATTGTGTTTGTGTCTGATAATTCTGTTCTTTCCTCTAGTTTCAACCAATTTGCCTGGTACTGAAGTTAGCTTACTGGCCTGTAATTGCCAGGATCGCCTCTGGAGCCTTTTAAAAAAATTGGCGTTACATTAACTATCCTCAAATCATCCGTTACGGAAGCTGATTTAAATGACAGGTTACATACCCCAGTTAATAGTCTGCAATTTCATATACGAGTTCCTTCAGAACTCTTGGGTGAATACTATCGAGTCCTGGGGACTTTTTATAGTTTAATTTATCAATTTGTTCCAAAACCACCTCTATTGACTTCTCAACCTGAGACCGCTCCTCAGATTTGTCACCTAAAATGAAGGGCTCAGGTGTGGGAATCTCCCTCACATCCTCTGCAATGAAGACAGATGCAAACAATTCATATAGCTTCTCTGCCATTGCCTTGTCTTCCTTGAGTGCACCTTTAGCATCTTGATTGTCCAGTGACCCCACTGATTGTTTAGAAGCCTTCCTGCTTCTGATGTACTTTAAATATTTGTGCTGTTAATTTTTGTCTTTTGCTAGTTGCTCCTCCAAATTCTTTCTCAGACTGTCTAATTAAACTTTTACCCTTGCCAGAGTTTTATGCCTCTTTTTATTTTCTTCAAGAAGATTTGACTTCCAGTATTTTTGCCTGTAACCAGTTCTTTTACTCTGTTGTTTAGCCATGGTGGCCTTTTTTTTTTTTGGTCCCCTTACTACTCAAGGTGTAGAAGTTCAGTATTATTATGCAGGACCTGGAAGTGGGCGATGGGAAGAAGACAGGAGTCGTCTTTGGGTAACGGCTGTACTTACAGTGAAAGTTCTTACAGGAGTGTGAAATCTGGATTGGAACTTTTGCTTGAAGGAGGGTAAATTTGGAGTATGATAGGAAATCCAGCACTTCTTTCCTGAGATATGAGAGAGAAAAATCTCATTGCTGCAAGGTAACCCCCAAGCTTGCTACTTGCCCGTTGTCAGCTTTTTACAAATGCTAGTGCAGAGCTTAGATGGTAATTTAATTATGGGAAGGGATTACATGTCACTCAAAAGCCTTTCTCAGTAAGTAGCAGAAGGATCTTTTCGGATACATGTTTCCTGACTGACCAAGTTACTTAATAATCTAATAGTAATTGGATGGGAACTGTTCAGGAGTCATTGATATACGTTTTCAAACCCCACTTTGTTAAGAGTTTAACCACATTTAACCAGAGACACGGGATTTTATTAGAGAATAAATAACTGCAGTTGATGTTTGCACCCTCTCAGTTGTGGAATACTTTGATTTTTTCCTAGGCTACAGTAAATGCCCGCCCCCAGCGCATCCTTGACAGCTCCTCCCTCACGCAATCTGCCCCAGCCAGCCCTACCAACAAGGGCATGCACATCCACCAAGTGGGGTAAGTAGCCTCCTAAATGTTGTTTCCTTGCCAGTTCCAGCTGAGTGGATTTGTGCATTCGTTCCCCATCACAAGCCATTCAGCCACCCCAATTAACTGAGACGCAGATGAGAAACTTGCAGAACTCTCAGTCGCTTTCTGTCTGGTCTTCCTCTAAACACTGGTAAAGGAGAAATCCCTGTAAAAAGCTGGGGATTTCCCTCTGGCGCCCTCATCAGGACAAGGAGGAGCCTGGCACACTGACTGCAGGTAAGTGGAGAAGCAGGATAAAGACTCATGCTCTCATCCCTCATTGGTTTGATCTGAGGTAGATGGGACCTACATTTCCCCATAGAACTGATCTGTCTGCTCTCCACTCTGAAATGGTGAGGACCCAGGGTTACCTGATCAACAGCAGAGGCTGCGTCTAAATGATCCAGAGCAAGAATGACATGGGCAAGTCTGGGCTTTCGAAATGAGCTTCTGTTGTGGTTATTCCCAACCCCAACCTCTCGCCCAGTGGAAAACAACAACTGGCCCTTGCACCCTTGCAAACGTCCTGCCAGAAAACCTCACAGCGGAAAGGGGACACAAACATGTGAAGATTCTGTAGCCATGTGTTTGTTACTGGCCATGGAACAGGGAAAACATCAGGTTATCTCTGCCTTATACTCTGCAGCTGACATGATCCCTGAACTCCTTGGTGAGCTAGAATCACTGTTAACATGTCTTGGGTAAGGTGCCATAACTGTGTTCTTATGAATCATTGTGACCATGGCAACCTCAGTATTCCCCAGTGAGCAAAGCTGTTTAAATCTCTAGACCTGAATTTAGGTTTGGCACAGCAGCCAAGACTCGTTTTTATTTTGGAGGGAGATGGCAGTGAAGTATAAAGCCTAAAAAACAAAAGAACAAACCTGTACCTTCTAAAATAAAAACAATGGCAAGGAAAGGTGCAGAGATGGCACGGTTAGTGATTTTGAGGGCATGCCCTTCTCCAGCACCCAGGTTTATAGTCTAGTTGTAGTCATCCCCCGGTAGATGGATTTTCCACCTTGCTCACGTTGTAGGAAACTGGTCCTTTCTCAAAGGTGGAAGCCATTATTTGGTTGTATTCCATCCCGGAGAAGCCTGAATTTCAGTGGATGTTCATCAGCTTGGTTCAGAAAGTGTGTTCATCCCTGTGTTCTTTCCCAATATTAGAGGGTCTCCTCCAACTACCAGCACGAGCATCTCCAGCCTGACAAACGACGTGACAAAACCGCCAGTCAGCCGGGACCTCCCATCTGTAAGACCTTCAAATGTAGGCAGTCTTGGGGTCCAGTACACCCCCCACTCCCACCAGTTCCCCAGGACGAGGAAAATGTTTGACAAAGGGCCAGATCAGGTAAAATGGATCTTTCTACTAGCCGTGACCCCTCTACCTTGTGTACTTTTTGTCACACGTCCTGTTCTTTGCTCTCCTACTTTCTAAATATCCTTCTTTGCTTTTTGCAGCTGCCACTGACTCCCGTTTAGTTTCCTCTAATCCTGCCAACATCAATAAAGTAAAAAATTTAATTGATTATTTTTCCTCGTCTCCAGGATAAATGTCGCTTTGTGGCTCTTGATGTGACATTACTACCTGCTGCTGCTTCAGAGAAGTGTTTAATTGGAAAAGGTTATTTATTGTTCTGTAAACATTCAGTTACTTTACATAAATTGAGGCTGCTACCTCACCTTAATGAACAAAGTTTCAGAGACATTCTCAGAGGCCAGGAGTCAGTCGCTCTCCTTTATTGCAGGAGAGAATGTCAGATCCTTTCAACAAGCACCTTTAGTGTTGGTGGGCCCCACAGGAGCAGCCCTTGTCACACAGTTGTAGGTCATGGTGCACTCAGATCTTCATAATCCCTCTGCTACTGTCAGAATATGCATGTGTTCTCCATCAAGTCCATCCAGATAGAAAGAACAACAGTCCATACCGGCTGCAGTGGAGAAGCACACAGGTCAGACGCATCTAGTGTTTTCATTGTTCAGTGCCAAAAGGGTTCATTGGGTTGATGCTCAGACAATACTTGGTCCTTGTTTAGTACTTTTCAAAGGTGAGCAGGTGTAGTTATCCCTACTTCACTAACGGGGAACCTGACACACACAGGTGGTGACTTGTTCTGCGTCAGTGGCAGGAGCAGGGAATGCAGCCCATGGGAACCCAGTGGAACTGCCCCCATCCCATGCTAGGTCCATTTGACCAGAGCTGCCACCCCTGGGAGAGAATGCAGGAGTGTTTTAGTGTCTGACTGCAGAAGGAAGCCCAATGAGTAAGAGCTGGGGTCAGTGAGGGATTTACATACTGCCAGCACTGGCTAGAGCCAGGCAGGTGCTAGGCCTGTTTTCACACGTCATTTCATGCAGCCAATTCATTTCACTCTGAACTTGGATCTTTCTAGCCCTTGGAGGCTCTTTCGCAGAGGCTGCCAAACTGTACCACACGTGAGAAAAACGGGGGGAAGCAGCTTCATCGCGGAAGGAGAAGAGCCCCACTCACTGGTGTGTGCAGATAGTGCTGTTAGAAAGTGCCACATGGTCAGACCTGGAGACGGGATTCCTCTCTGCACCGATGCAGCCCAATCAGCAGCATTACAGCTTCCCTGCCCTAGCAGGACCAACCACCTCGGGGAGGAGAGGGGAATTCAGCCTCCCTGGCTCGTTCAGTCCTTGGCCTCTCTGCCAAGACTGCCACCTGTAACGATGCTCTCTGTGAGGTGGACAGCTGGCTGCTAGGAATTGGAGAGTGGCCACTGCACAGCAGTCAGATGGTCATGCCTTTGGCACACTACTGGGCAGGAGGGACCAGATTCCAGTCAGCAACTTAGAGCTGAAACTCGGTGTAGCCCATTACGAAGCCACCTCGGCCATGCAGTCCCAAAGACAGATACATCTTTAATGAGCTGGATGAGGGTTGATAGTGACCTTTCCCTCCTCCTTCTATATGCCTTTTCACCCTTTTTATGCCTGTACGTATGCTGGGCCCTGTTCTGAGGTTGGGGCCAATAGTTTTTTCTTGAATCATTTTCCCTATCCCCAATTGTGCCCTATGCTAGACTCCAGGCAGGCCATGGGAGGGAGCCAGTGCTATTACTTCATGCTTACAAAATAGCAGTGCCCAGAGGCCTAATCATTACTGGAGCCCATGCTGTGTACAACATGTACAAGGTGAGAGGCGGCACCTTACTACCTAGGGAGGTTGTACCTTGCTACGTGGAGGGGTTGCACCTCAATACGTCAGGAGTGATGTGTAACTTGTTTGTACCAGTGTTGTCAGATGCTACCGGTGTGATGCTCTGCTTTCTCTTGTGTTGATATCACTCAGCTGCGTGCGTGTGTGTGTTCCCTCTGTGTGCGGTCCCAGCTCTGCAGATAGCTGACACAGCAAACCTTACTTACTTACCAGTGTAAGTAAGGCCTTCACTTACTACCCTGGTTAGCGTCTCCATGCTCTCCCTGAGGAGCTAACAGAGGGGCTGTTCTTTCAAAGCGTGGCATGCACAATCTCATATCTCGGCAGCACCTTTCAGCATCTATCCGCTCAATTTCTCTTTGCAGTTGAAGTCGGCCTATGATATTAGTTCCGTGTGGGCTCTGGGAAGAGAGCCAGCACTTTGAATGGGGATGGACAGCATCATTAACAAAAAATGTTTCCCTCCGTGTTCTCTTCCTGGGCAGACCACTGATGATGCAGATGATGCTGTTGGACACAAAATCTTCATTTCGGCCACAATGCAGACAGGATTTTGTGACTGGAGCGCAAAATATTTTGCTCAACCGGTCATGAAGGTAATATTCTCCCTCCATTCATGTTTCTTGAATCACAGCCCTGGGATGCTGACCCCTGGAAATGTGGGCGCAATGCGCTCTCCCTTCCCTCGTCATTCCTTTTCTGTTCATCCTATGGAATGAGAACGTTGCTCGCACACCACCCTCCCTGCTACTTTTTTGATCCACGTAACCACCTTGCCTGTAAAATGTGGGCAGAGGAACAGAGAGACGATCAGAGGGAGGGGAGGATTTAGTGGAATGTTAGCAGAGAAAGAGCCCCAGAGTAGGAAGTAAAAGCTATGCCAGGCCCATGTGAGTCGGAGTGCCAGTATGTGGGGAGGGTCTGCTTGTTGGTGCCACTGGTCCAGTCAGCTAAGCAGCGTTGCCTTACTGTGAAGGTTGAGCATGGCTGCAGCTTCCAAAGAATTGTATTATCCATCAATAGCTGACATGCTGATGCCGTGACTGAATTGTTACGCATCGCACAGTGGCAGTTAGGTGCTCCAGTTACATCCACCACGAGAAGCACAAATTACATACACAACTCAGAGTAACAAACAAAAATTCAGTCCCCCACTAAACAAAGTAACTGGGCCATGGATTAAACTCTGCAGCACTGATGCCCCAACAGTGAGAACAGATTCTAAAGTAGGGGAGAGGGGGGCCCAGCCCCTGGTTGTGGGGCTTTCAGCCAAAGGAACTTGACAACAGATGTCTCCTCGATTATGAGGGTTTGTTTCAAAGCAGCAGGGTCCATGTCATATTAAGTATTTTGTGTGTTTTCCCCATAACTTCCCTTACTAGTTCCCTGAGACATTTGTGTTCAAAAGGGGGGTTTCTCCCTCCCCACTTGTCACCTTCTTCTTGCTTAATTCTATAGCAAAGTTATAATGCTGAATTGTCACATTGCGATCATTTCCATAACAGAGACATGTCGTAAGCAGAGGGGTGACGTCCTTACACTGGAGTTAACACTTCCCTAGCACACTGAGGACTAGGTGTACCTTGCAAATGTTAACTGATCCTCTCAAACCTGCAAGATGGAATAGGGTGGGTGGGTAGATGGGTAAGTAAAGCAAAGCCAAGACTTGGTCACAGGTTCAAGCATGAGGCGGGTGTACGTCGTCACGGTGACGCTGGTCTCTACAGTTAATACCTGTCCAAATCCAATACACGCTTTTCTAGTAACTCTTTTAAGACTTTGCTGGATGTGGAAGTCCCTCTTTAAAAGCAAGTTTTGTTTTGTGTGTGCTTGTGACAACAAATGATCTTGCTCTGAGCCAGGCAGCACAAGGGTGTATTCAGGTTAACTTTCCTGGGAAAATGCTGGAGATTAATCATTCTTCCCTGCCAGCCCAGAGAACAAGAACAATAAAAACAACTTGGTTGTTACAATAAACGTCACTCTCCTTTTGCTGTGTAATGAAACCCCTGTATTCCAGCAGCAAGGGCACAGACGTGGCTTTCTTCCCACCTTTGCATTTAGGTTTCTGGCTGTGCTGATGCTAAAACAAGTGGAGGAAATCATTGAGAATGCTGCCTTAAGTGAAGACTATTTAATCCCAGTGTCAGCAGAGCGTGTCCTCCACTCCAAGTTAGATTTGATCCTGCTTGCTTGAGTGCAGGTTTAGAGCTGTGACCTACTCACAGGCATCTTGTAAAATCTCCTTTATCTCAGAAAGGGGGTTTGACAGCAACTGAGGATCTGAAATAGTGCCCAGGAAAAACTCCCGCAGCCTTGATTACTTAAAAGAAATTACAATTACAATAAGGAAAGAGGGTGGCAGTGGAAATTGTGGTGATGCTGAATCTCCTTTGAGATACATGGGCAGGAGACAGACAGAGGACTTTGTGTGGGGGTAGGTGAGGGTGGGAGACTGGGAGAGGAGTTGTGGCTGCAGAAGGGGCGGTAAATTAGAATGGGTGGTTGGCAAGCCTCAAATTGTTTGCTTGGGAAAATCTGTATTTTCTTAGCCCTGGAGGGTGAATGGGAGATGGCTAATGCTGATCTCAGGGCAGATTAACATGGTGTTTCCAAAGACGCGTCATGCAGGGATTTGGAACTGACAGCACAGGTACTTTGACTGCTGAGGGGAAAGAAATGTGTGCTGCCAGGACTGCCAATGCGTGGATTCTGGGGAATTCCTGGATCGCAAGGTTGCAGAAGTTTGTGGGAGAGGAAGGACGTGGGAAGTGCTGGGTACAGACTGATTCGGGCGTGAAGAGGTAGCCTGCATTGGCATCATGTTTTGCCCACTCTGTGGCATCTAAGTGCTGACTTTTAAGAGGTTGTGATTTACCAGACACTGTGGTGATTCCCTTGGGTGGAAATGATCTGCCCCTTATCCCTGCTGTACACCTCAGACAATGTATGAGAGCAGATTTGGACAGTCTCAGAGACTTGTGTCCAGAGGCTGTGATAGTTTGATCTGGCCGAGTGTCTGAATAATTGCCACAGCGACAATATGAAAGCTATTAATATGTGTCCAAAGAATATTAATTGGGAAACGGGAGTGTTCATGGGTGCCCAGAAAATGGGTGCGGTATGGCATAGAAACATTACGAGCTCTGACACCTCTACATCTGTGGTAGGGCCCTACGAAATTCACAGTCAGGAAAAACATCACGGACCGTGAAATCTGGTCTTGTGTGTGCTTTTACCCTATACTGTACCCTATATACTCACGGGGGAGACCAGCGTTTCTCAGATTGGGGATCCTGACCCAAAAGAGAGTTGCAGGGGGGGTCGCAAGGTTATTTTAAGGGGGGGTTACAATATTGCCACCCTTACTTTTGTGCTGCCTTCAGAGCTGGGTGGCCAGAGAATGGTGGCTGCTGACTGAGGGCCCAGCTCTGCAGGCAGCAGCGCAGAAGTAAATTCATTACACAGCAAAGCCCCAGCAGAGAGATTACTACCATACCAGGCCATCCTTCCTTCTGTGCTGCTGCTGGCGGCAACACTGCCTTCAGAGCTGGGCTCCCGGCCAGCAGCCGCCGCTCTCCAGCTGCCCACCCCAGCTCTGAGGCAGCAGCAGCGCAGAAATAAGGGTAGCAGTACCGCAACTCCTCTCTACAATAACCTTGCGGACCCCCTCCCCCACAACTCCTCTTTGGGTTCAGACTCCTACAATTACAACACTGTGAAATTTCAGATTGAAATAGCTGAAATAATTAGACAGACAATTTTTTAAATACTATGACATTGAAATTGACCAAAATGGACCGTGAATTTGGTAGGGCCCTATCTATTGGTTAGGTCTCAGAGGATCTTTCAAGCATTAAGTTGTCAGTATTTTGGAGCAGAAACCTTGTCTGTGATTTCTCTCGCCACCCTAACACAAACTCCAGCCTCCAGCCATTGTGGAACATAACCAGGAACGCCATTCCACTGTAACGTAATTGTCCTTTACTCTAGGCACCGCATGTGAGTCGGTTTGTAGGAGGGGAGAAGTAATGGCAGTAGAAATGTTTGTATGGCAGGGAGTGAAGATTGCAGGGAGATGCGTTCCCTGCTTGTGGTTGAGGACTCCTGGATACAGAAGGGAGGAGGGAGGAGAGATGGGGGGGGAATGCAGTGAGTGGGTCAAGAGCATGGGTGGGGAGGTAGGCCAAAGCAGGACTGGTGGGGCCCAGGTAATGGGAGGGTGTGGGGGAATAGTGCAGGCTGGCTGGCTGGCTCAGTATGCAAATTCCAGGACATGATATGTATAGCTGTCTAAATGATTACCAACTCCTCCCAACAGTATATCTTTCCTGTTAAAAAAAAAATGGGAAATTGAGTAGCAAACATATCTGTTAATACAGAGTTACGGTTGCTTGCTGGGATGTAGTCCCCTTGCTGGTACATAGTCCTCTTGTAGACAAGTTTGAGCAAAACTCAAACTTCTGAAACTAGGAAATGCACAGGTAAGGTTGCACCTTAACTGCTCTCTTTCCGCAGTGCCCCTGGGTGCCCGTTAACACATACACCTTTGCTTGGCCAGTCCCACCATGGCTGAAATGTACGAGCTCTGCACCTCCTTTTACAGACCATTAACTCTCACCCACAGGATTCCATCTAACACAATTAAAGGACAAAGTGTGTGGAGGGGGAGTTTGTCAATTCCTCATTCCCTCTGTTCCCTGGAGCTGGCCGTAGCCCCTGGGAATTATTTGTAGACACTGTAATGCAGTCAGGGTGTTAGGTGTCCTACACTAACTGGTGGAGGCAGAAGTTGGGCCTGCACAGTAAAGGACTAGATATGATAGGAGGACATGTGAGTTACTTTGAGGTATGTGACACAGCTGTGACTGTGATATGAGAGGATCTATGTTTTGCACCCTCCAACGTGTGTGAGCAAAGGAAGGGAGCGACATGTGTACCTTCACAATGCAGTATGCATCATTTCAGTGCAGAATTGTGTATATTATATAAAGAGCCGAGCACCAGGGTTTAGTAGAAAGGGAATGGTCAGTAGCAAGCTGGGACAGGAGAGCAATTTAAGCATTTATTACCTGCATGCACTCCAGGTAACGCGAGCGTGGTCAGTGTCAGGTGTAGCTGCACTCAATGGCAGAGGCAATAGTTAGTTCTGCTTGGTAGAACTGTGGTTGTGAGCTCTGTGGATTACTTTGGGGTGTGTAAGAGAGCTGTGATTGTGATATGAGGGGATCTGTGTTTTGCATCCTCGTGTGTGAGAGCAAAGGGAAGAGGTGCATGTGTACCTTCAGGACGCAGTATGTGTCATTTCTGTGTAGGCTGTGTGAATAGCAGGGCACAGGGCTTTTATTACCAAGGATATCAGCCGTGAGGTGGAATATGCGAGCATTCTAATGTGTTAAAGCTGATTAAGTGAAAGTGTAGTTGAGATGGTATCCTGCGGGTAAGTGTGAGGGATTTGTAAAAGGTTGTGAAATGTTTCTTAAATTGTAATGTGTGGTATTCTTTCTGGGGAGCTGGCTCTGTGTGTGTGTGTGTGTGTGTGTGTGTGTGTGTGTGTGTGTGTGTGTGTGTGTGTGTGTGTGTGTGTTTTCCGGGATCTGGAACCTCCTGAAACTTACGTTGCCACGGGCCAGTGAGAGTATGTATGTATTAATCTATTGCTCAGAGAGAGTAGAGGGAAGATGTCATGGGCAACCTTTGCAGTTGTTTTGTCCTTTTTGTCTTTTAATTGTGTTAAATGAAATCTTGTGGGTGAGAGTGAACGGGTTGTAAAAGGAGGTGCAGAGCTCGTACATTTCAGCAGCTGTGGGGTAGAAGAGTAAATGGGGTGTGTGTTAAGAGGCATATTGGGGGATTGCTGAAGAAGAGCAGAGTTAAGGTTGTGGGGAAGATCTTACCTGTGCATTTCTTACTTTTCAGAAGTTTGTTTTGCTCAACTCAATGTTCTGCAAGGGAACAGCATACCACCAAGCAACCATACCTCTTAATTACTTTGGTTTTTTGCCATTGAATTACAGTGTGTGTCTGTCACACAAACCAATAATATGATGGTGCTCGAACAGGAAAGGAATCACAGGAATACTGCTGAGTGCATATTTTTATAAACATCTGCTGGTTATTTACGTTTTTCGAGTAGATGGAAAAATTGTATTTCATGAGTAGGAAATTCCTCCCACCCTAAGCAATAACAACGAGGCATCCATTACTGCTCATTCTTGAAGCACATGGTGTGTTTTGTTTTTTAAATATCAGGATAGGGGAACAGTGTGCGCTAATTGGCTGCGTGTCTGTGTTTTATGAAACTAGCTACACTGTAGGCTGGTTTCCAAGTATCTTAATTTTTTTTATGTGAATTACTAAGAGGAAATAAAATCATTGGTCCAGTGCTTCATCAGCTCTACTGCTAGTGTAAGTAATGTTCTCTTGACAACAGCAGCAGCAAAGCCAGTGATACATTGGGAAATATTTCTGACCTATGGGGTTTAGTTGCCAGATTAAACTTCAAGCTTTTGGGCTTTATACAAAAATTGGCTTTGGTTAAGATGAGTTTCAGGGTCTCATTTCTAAGTGCAGAAAATGGTAAGTAAGTTTATAAAGGGAAAAAAAGAGAGCGAGAGAGAATTGGGGCTGATGGTGCCATTTAAAAATGGGTAATGTTTTGTCTCTCAATGCTTATTAAAAACATTTGTCTACTTTCGAGGATAGTTGCTCACAAGAGTGGTGTCTTATTAATATAATAAATCACTGTAGACAGCCAATCAAAAAGCAACATTGGCTTGTGTATGGGGAGCGATTATTTGAGCTTGAGTACTTCACGTGCATGAAACAAAATTACTTTTCTTTTTTTTTTAGAAAAAGAAAAATTTGAAGCTCTATGAATACTAATTTGATATAAGGGGAAATGGGCTGAGAGTCAATCATGTGAATACACAGAGGCTCTTTCTGCATCCATTAGGCCCAAATAATTTGTTGGGTGTTTTTCCCTAAAAATTGGGATGTTCTGAGAACTGCAAAAGAACTGTGTTCATAAACAGAATTTGTACCATGGTTATTTCATCAGCCACGTGGTTCCATCCTTTTTCCAACATGATAGAAAGAGTGGTAATATTTGATATAGTGAGAGTTCTATAATGGTTTCCATTCTAACCCCCTGTTTTCAGGGATTCATTTTCATCATTCAGGATGAAGTTTTCTGGGCTTAGTGTCTGACTAGAGATGATTGGGTGTGGGGGAAGGGCATTGAGCAAAATCAGTTCTTTTCTCTTAATATAAGGAGGCAGGTGGGGGGGGAAGAGTCAGTTCCTCATTATTTCTGAAAAATATTTTTGCAAGGGGCTCGAACAGCTCAAGGACTGAAATGGCTGGCGGTGGAAAGATTAGTTTTGGACTGTGACTTGCTCACTGAGGAGAAATGCCTTTGAGTGTTCAGGTTTTGATTTGACGGAGTTCTGAGCATTTGAAGGTTGCACTCTTCAAGTACCCAGTAAATTTTAGCAATAGCACAAAACTTGTAGTGCGCATAGGTACAGGAGGCGGCACTGGGCGTACGTGCATAGCTAACTTACCTATTCTGTGAAATAGTTACCAAGCATGAGTGGTGGGTGAGGGAAAGCCTCTGCAGGAGGAACTTTTGGCTCTCTCCTTAGTCATCTTGTAAGGTGTGCAGTGAGCGAACAATGCAGAGCTTCACAGGAGGTTTGTTCACTGTGAATCTTCTAGGGTAAAAACTGCACACTTCCTCAGATGCACAGGAGAGGCGCTTCATTGTGTACATCTCATAAGGCACACAGGACAGGATATTCCAGTGGTGTGGAGCCACATGGTTTGAGAGCATTGATTGCTTTCATAAAAAATAAAAATAAAAAAGAGCCTGGAAAATCTCTCTTTGAGAACATTTAGGTTGCTTGGTTAAGCACTCAGAAGTCAGAATATGTTAATGTTAAGGTTGGATGCACAACCTTAACTCTTCCCCTGTGTGCATATTAACAAATTTCTCAAATGATACAATATAAAATACATTTTTTCCCACAGCCCTTGGGCTTGTCAACCTGGAGACTTTGTTATGGGGTTCAGGGTGTAAACCAGACCAGTGAGGGGTTGTCACCACTTGCCCTGCAACCCTGGTGCCTTTCAGTGCTTTGCTGCTGTAGCTCCTAGTCTGAGACACTTGCAACCAGCCTACAAGCATTCAGGCCACACCGAGTGTCTGTGTGCTAGACAACCCTACTTCAGCAGCTCTGTCTCTGGCTTTCACCAGTCTTGGTTACAACCAGCAAGGGGACCCCAACACATTCCCAGGCCCAAATTTCCCAGACGTGTGTGCCCTAAGTGTCCAGCCCTCTCCTGGACAGTTCAGAGAAATAGTATGGATTGTTTGTTCCTCTAAACCAAAGTGGGGTGCGCGCACCTCAGGGGGTGCGCAAGAGGATCCTTTGGGGTGCGCGCCTCCGGAGCAGCGCCGCTTCGGCAGTTCGGGCGGGAGTCCAAGTGCCTTTTTTTTTTTTTTTTGCTTGGGGTGGCAAAAATGGTAGAGCCGGCCCTGCGTCGCGGCAGGGGATGCGTGCTCAAAAAATTTTTTACTGATAGGGGTGCGCGATCAAAAAAGTTTGGAGACAACTGCTCTAAAGACACAAAAGTACCCGCAGCTTATTAACTGGGGTAAATACACCCTGACCTTTTAAACACAGCACCGAGTTGATTTATTGTAAAAATAAAACAAATGTGTTAACAATAAGACATAGATTAGGTGATGCCAAGTATAAGGATTAAAGTTAGAAAGAGTTATAAGCAAATAAAAGTGAAAACATGCATCTAAAACTTAATCTAGCAAGGAACAGGTTTTGTTCAGGATGGTTTCTCTCCTATATGCAGTTTCCAGACTTCAGCCTCCCCCTTGGTTGAAGAACTCATCTTTCTCAGCTTGCAAGAGCTTTGGCTTCTTGTCTGTCTGTCTAGTGATGGAAGCCACAGATGGCTTCTGTCTTTCCTTATATTTTCCTGAGTTCAGTGACTTTGTTTCAGGAGGTTTGATGGTATCTCATGCTGCTCTTCCCTTCCTGTGGGCCTTCCATCCCCCTGTAGGTAAATGGGGCTTCCATTGTTTTGATTCCACCATGCTTCTTTTACATAAGAGACTGGTAAATAGCTGCCCTCCCTCTTGTCGGGGAGGGAAGCTGTTTCTCCTTGCTTAGCCACAGACTTTAAAGCATAAAATTGTTAAGTATCCATATTTCCTCATATATTGTTAATGGATATTTTTCACAGTGATCTTAATCACCAGTGTGTCATTACCTCCCAGGAAAGACTGCGCTCTATATATTTTGATAATACAGTAGCATCAGATACAATCAGTTGATTCAATTGCTTCTCGCTGGAGATCCAGTCGCCCGTCTTTATAGATCTGTAAACCTTTGAAATGGATTCTGCACAGGGTTACCCCTCAAAGTAAAGTTTATTCAAGCTATGAGGAAGTGACATGGAGCCTGGTGGTGAAGGAAGCGCCATGCCCTTTCTTCCCCCATTTCTAAGCTCTGTTTACTTAATATATAAAAAATGGACCTTCATTGTCTTTGCCTGAAGATCAGGCTGGTCACAGAATCAAATACACATTCCTGTGTTGGAAGGCTTGTCTACCAACTCCTCCTGACATGCTGGTTTAAACACACTTAAGTCATAATTCCAGCATATATCCATAACTACCTACTGTCTGGGTATGTATATCACGAAAGAATATTCATGCTCAGTGAGTTTAGTTTTCAAATGATACCTCATGAGGTGTATTTTGTACAAAGATTATAACAATAGTGTGTAGGGTGTGAATAAGGAGTGCTTAGTGTCACTGACTTACTGCATGGCAAGCCATGGTGCGAATCTACAGTACGCTGCCCTGCCCTGCCATGTACTAAGTCTTCAAATAGACATTTTTGTAATTTACTTCCATTCCTGTTTCCTGTATTTTCATTGTATACTGCTCCAGTATATCTTTTCTCCTTGAAGTTTTGTTAAGAAGTTCCCTTCTTTCCAAGTCATGTATATATATTAATAATTAAGGGCCTTGGCGCATCCTGCACTTCGGTACAAAGCAGAAGAGGGGCAGAAAGCCCCCCGTACTCTTTTGTGCCAATGCGCTGTATTACCACTGCATTCCCTTCCCACAAATGTGCAGGGCGTGGGCGGAGCCTTGATCCCTCCTCCCCAAGGGACCTGGAAATGAGCATACGCTGTCACAGCTTACTCTGTCCCAGAAGCAGCAGAGAGACCAAGAGGGAGATTGATTCTCTTAGTCACTATCTCCCTCCGAGGCTGCCCCTTTGCTGTGGGCTAGATTGCAATTCTACCTAATGTGTAGTGTATATAAAATAATCTTGCTGTGCACTTGTTATACAACTCATGGACTCTGTCTCACTGGGGTAGGCAGCGTAGTGCATTATACTATGAGAAGTTACATGTGGGTATCTAAAGCCTGACCTATTCTAAAAAGTTAGGTCAACCCAGCTACATCACTCAGGGTGTGAAAAATCCACACCCTGAGCGATGTCGGTAAGCGACGTAAGTCTCCGTGTAGACCCTGCGAGGTCAATAGAAGAATTCTTCCTTCAGCCTAGCCCCCACCTCTTGGGGAGGTGGATTCCCTATGCTGATGGGAGAACCCCTCCCGTCGCTGCCGGCAGTGTCTACACTGAAGATACAGCAGCCGAGCTGCAGCTGTGCCGCTGTAACATTGCACGTGTAGTTTGAAGGAAAACGTTATGTTGCATTGTGTTAACTGAGAAATAGTATGTAACTCGATGATCATTGAAGACTATTATTTTGCATGTGCACAAAGAGTAGAGAGAAGGTTCCATGTGCAACTTTTTTTGACATTTCTTCATGCTTAACCAAGCAACTTTGATATTCTTATACTACCCTTCTCGGCTGGAATTCTGTAAAACATTCTCCCTCTAGAAGTGCCGCTCCTGGAGCATTAAGGAACACAGAGCCCTGATTGGCTACTGCTGCCTTTTGGGAGCTGCTAAAGAAGCGAAGTGAAAAATGAGCCAAGTGCAGGTAGAAGAGAAGGACATTGCTGTTCCATTCTAGTACTTCATGCAGGGATGCTGCTTCCTAACGTAAACCGGGAAAGAAAAATGGTCATTTCTGTAATGAATAAATAGAAAATGACTGCAAGCACTTCTTGATTGCATTTAAATTATGAGTTTAGCTTTGCTTCATAGCCCTTGCTCTGAAAATGCAGGGATTAATTTCCATTATAAATCACTGGCTCAGTTTCAAACCATCAAACTGGACTTGATTTATTGATTATCAAATAAATGTACAAAGAGAGCACTGCATTGCAATTGCTTGGTGGGGAGTTAAACAGCAGACAGCTTTGGGAATTCTGATCTCTGCAGAGAACTTGACCCAGCTCAAAGTTCTGAAAGTTCTTGTGGCAAAAGGCCGTTCTGCCAACCTCGTGCAAACCTGGATTTGTATCATGCAGCGCAGCCTTGGCTTTGCCAGCTGTATGAAAGCCCCATGTCAAAGAGAGCAGAAGCCAGTATTCATTCTGTTTGATACGGACATAATGTGAGGATAGAGGCTGGAGAGGATTCTGGAAGGTGAGAATGACATAAACAAATCCTTCTTGATAATCCTTGCTGTACCTTCAGCACTTTCACTGCACTGTCTCTTGGCAGTCCTGCAAAGCCCCAGCAGAGAGATTAACCCTTTATAAAACTGTGGCAGGAACACGAACCAGGATAGATCTCCCAGTAGTAGTATTTGCTCTAGGAGAAGAGTGTCAGCCTCTTTTCCTGACCCCCCCCCCGCAACTACCGATTCACTCATTGAGAGATAGGCAAAGAGTTCAAAGAAAACAACTTCATTGGCTTTTGAATGGCACTCCTCGGTGGGAGGATTCAGAATTGTAATTGGTTTCTTTCCGCGTGGCAGCCAAGAGGTGTTAGAAATCTGTGGCATGGCGTGATCCTAATCACGTAACGCTATTCCAGACACCCACCTTCCTCTGGGAGCTCTGCTTACAGGAGAGCTGAGCAAAAGCCAACATTGGGCTTTTGTTTACTCGAAGATTTTCTAAAGCTCAGATGGAAACTGGCTGGGAAAAGGGGAGAAAGGAATGAATGAGCAGACGATCACCTGACGGCGAGTGTTCTCTGGAGTATATCCCGTCAGCCTTTCCTTCCCAGTCTGTGCTCAGCACCACTCTGGCTGGGGGGCGGGAGGCGGAAGTCTCGCTCATACGCTTGCTCGCTCACATTTGCGTTGTAACCCAGGAGTTCCCCAGTTACGTGCGCACGCTAAGAGCTCATCTGAGTACTTTATTATTTTTGTTAGCCAAAGTACTGCAGTGGCTCAGCGAGATTATTCAGCAGGTCCCTCATGGGGATGTGGGAAGGAACGTTGTTTTGGCCACATTCTCTGTCCCCTTGTACTGGCTGCACGCAGCAACTTTAACTCTCTTGGTCTCCCTCTACCCCCAATTCATACAGCAAAATGATTGCAGAGGGGGACATTTCCCCCTGAGCCTGGCAGTGTCGTAAGCAGGCACACAGTGCTTCTGGCACTGGTAGATAAGCCGTGGTGGTGTAGCCCTGTCAGTCATGGGATATGAGAGAGACAAGGCGGGTGAGGTAATAGCTTTTATTGCATGGCTCTCAACCTTTCCAGACGACTGTACCCCTTTCAGGAAGCTGATTTGTCTTGTGTAACCCCAGGTTTCACCTCACTTAAAAACTACTTGCTTACCGAAATCATACTATTACTGAAAAATTGCTTACTTTCTCATTTTTACTATATCATTGTAAAATAATATAAATATTGTACTTGCATTTCAGTGTATAGTACAACTCTACCTCGATAGAACGCTGTCCTCGGGAGCCAAAAAATCTTACCGCGTTATAGGTGAAACCACGTTATATTGAACTTGCTTTGATCCACCGGAGTACGCAGCCCCGCCCCCCTGGTGCACTGCTTTACTGCGTTATACCCGAATTCGTGTTATATGGGGTCGCGTTATATCGGGGTAGAGGTGTATGTAGAGCAGTATAAACAAGTCGTATGAAATTTTAGTTTGTACTGACTTTGCTGGTACTTGTTATGTAGCCTCTTGTAAAACTAGGCAACTATCTAGATGAGTTGATGTACCCCGAAGACCTGTGCGTACCCCCAGCAGTACACGTACCGCTGGTTGAGAACCACTGTTTTATTGGACCCACTCCTGTTGGTGAGAGGGAGACAAGCTTCTGAGCTACACAGGCCTGAAGAAGAGCTCGGTGTGGCTGGAACACTTTTCTTTCACCAGCAGAAGTTGGTCCCATAGAAGATATGCCCTCACCCACTTTGTCAGTGCAAGAGAGTTCATTTTGGGCTGGTTCTCCATTTCCTTTCTGCCTATTGTCCTTGGAAGGACTGAGTCCATTTTCTTCAGAGCTGCAAAGCCCAGATACTCCCTTCATCTGCTGCCCCATCTTTGAGCCCGGCACACACCATATCTTGTCAGGTGTGGGGACAGTAGCTTCCTCACAGACACATAGTTCCTAGTCCGAGTCTGAGAGAACTGCTGGGTGCCAGTGGACGGAGTTAGAATTCTGTGCACGCCCCTGCCCCTTCCTGCTTGAGACGGCCTTTAGATCTTACTCCAATTTATTCCCACAGAAACTGGATTTTCATTAAAGTGTAATATCTCTGCTCTTGAATATGCTTTGATGCATTTTATCCTGGGTTTGTTTATTGCTTTGCATTCTTGGTCATTTGTCATTTCCTTTCTAATAAACCCTAGATTGCTGTAAAATGAATCTTGGGTGTTTTTTTAAAAAAAGAAAAGGCAATCCAGCCCAATCATCGTTGTTATGAGTCCTTTCCAATGTGGGGGATGTTTTGAACACAGTGTGCATAGTAATGTCAGGCTATTTAAGTTCTTTTTCATTAGGAAAAAAATGGTGGGTCTGGGAGGGCTTACCCCTCCTCCTGCTCCCCCTCCCAAGAAATACCCTTCCTGAGCAGCAATTATCCTTTTCATTGACATACACTGGGTGTAACTCTCCTCAGAGCCCCTGTCGCAGCTTTTTAATTGCCCAGAGGGGTGTTCTGGAGCAGTGGTTCTCAAACTTTTGTGAGCCAGGATGCATCAAATGGCCAAAAAATCATCTTTGTCCCTTTCACTTGTTTCTTCCACAATGCCTGTGCAGGAGGGGCCTGCCTGCCCCCAATTCCCTCCTGAGGCTCCCTTGCGATCGCCGGGCTGCAGAGCTCTGTTCTAGAGCTCTGAAAGAGAGGGACACTCTTAGCCCCAGCAGCTGGGTCTGCTGCCCCTGTAACACACGGACCAGAACTGGTGTCGCGTCGGGGACTCCCATATGGCAGTGCACATGGCTTGCTGGTCACCCCAGTCTTTATTGAATCTCTCCCTTGCTGTGGACAATGGTTTTTAAGAGGAGGATGGGAAGAAAGGAAATTTTGAAAGGGACAAAGCCCTTTACCTGCTGTATTTACTGTTTTAATATCGCAGTTCTGAATAAAAGCTTTAGTGCGTCGTTCATTGGTATTTTCATAAAAGGAATTTCTTGTGCCTTTAAATTCAAAGGTGCTTTAGCTTATTCGTATTTAAAAATACACAACCCAATAAAGCTCACTGCAGCATCAACAAGCCTTCCTAGTGTAGACACAGTGTGTACTGGGCAAAAAAGTGTTTTGCCAGGATAGCTTGTTGTGCTCAAAGAATTGGTATAAGTTACAACTACATCTCTGTTAGAGCTTTTGCCAGTATAAAAACGTCACAGAAGACGTTGCCTCCCAAAGGCTGTGCCCGCACTGTGTGCTAGGAGTGTGATTCCCCTGCTTGTGTATGCTTACTCGCACTGGCTCTCATCCCGAGCGTCCGTAGGAATAGCAGTGTCATGAGCCACCTGAAACGGGTGGGTTTGTACTCGGCACCGCTCTGCCAGGCCCTCACTGCTGCTACCCTTCTATTTATGCTCATGCTATCTGGATCAGAGCTACTGCTGGGAGGTGTACACAAGCCGGGGAATCACACCCCTCGTGCATAGTGTGACATTACTAGACCCGCAAAAATTTCTACCTTAGACCTGACAGAGATAAATTCAACATTTCACTCAAGCCTGCAACGATTCTGGTTACTCCACTGGAATAATTATGAAGAAAGGTTGAAAAATGGGCCCTGTTTTGTCTAGAGAAGACAGACTTGGAGGATACATGCTAAGTTTTCAAATATGTAAAAGGTTGTTATAAAGAGGATGGTGATCAGTTGTTCTCTGTTTCCACCATAGGACAAGAAGTAATCAGCTTAGTTTGCAGCAAGGCATATTTAGGTTAAATATCAGGTCAGCTTTCTAGCTGTAAGTATAGTTAATCAGTTGACCTAGGAGGGTCATGGAATCTCCATCACTAGAGGTTTTTAAGAACAGGTTAGAAAACATCTGTCAGGGACAGTCTAGGTATAATTAATCCTGCCTCATCGCGCAGGGATGTACTGGGTGACCACCTGCTGTCTCTTCCAGCCCTTTTTATGCCTGTGGGCCTCACTGTGCTGGTTAGTACTTGGTCCTATGAACCTCAGAGCTACTCAGTGTGAGGAGGGGTTGCAAAATAGGACCCAGTTGTATGATATTGAGTATATCTTATTTCAGCTGCCCCAAAGTTTTTCAGACTGAGGGATTTGTGTCTCGAGCTGGTGTGGGATTTTCCCTCAAAATGGTTTTTGTTAGAAATTGCCGATTTGACAAAACTGAAACTTCTTGTGGGAAGGTATCCTATCTCCTAGAACTGGAAGGGACCCTGAAAGTCATCGAGTCCAGCCCCCTGCCTTCACTAGCAGGACCAAGTACTGATTTTGCCCCAGATCCCTAAGTGGCCCCCTCAAGGATTGAACTCACAAACCTGGGTTTAGCAGGCCAATGCTCAAACCACTGAGCTATTCTTCCCCCCAGTTTCAGTGAAACTTTTGACAGGTAAGGCTTATAAATCATTTCTGGTCAGAAAGAGAGAGAGAGAGAGAGAGAAATACTCCAGAATAGCCAACCATTCCATGGTCAGGCTACTCTCCTGGGATATGGAAGACCCAGGTTCTAGCCTCTGGTCTGACGCAGGCAGAGCAGGGAATTGCAGCTGGGTCTCCCACCTTCCAAGTGTGTGTCTTAACTACTGGGCTCTTGGCTCCTCTGGGGTGCAGCCTGGCTCGAGGTGTGTTTTGTTTGTTGAAAAAGAAAAACGACAAAAGATCTCGGTGTTGTGCCTATGCAGAAGGGGGGAGAAATGGCAATCTCAAAAATGTTCCTGGGACAGGAAAACCATTTCCAGCCCAGCTCTATTGGTGTGTAATTAAGATGAGAAGATAAGGGGTTACAGCATTTCCTTGCAAGCTGTCGTGTTCCAGTACGGGAAGCTAAAACACTCCTTCTGTTTGTCAGTCAGTGTTGCATTGATAAACTGAAAACCTTGAGATTTAAAAATAAAATACTTAATATGATCTTTCACCTCTTGTCAGTTCTAGACAATGAAAGGAAGATTCTAATACAAATTTTTAACTTTCTGCCTATGTAAGAGCTCCATTCTTTCTTTATACATTGCTCTGAAATGTTTTATGATGCTTTGATGAGTTGCAAAATAAGCTATATTGTATTTAGACAGAGGAAAGTAGTTGGGTTGGCTCTGGGATAGTTTTGTAAGGTGCAATTTGTCTATGGGTTCATTGCAGGGGCTACCTGGTGTTATAATGTAAGGAAACTGCACTTATATTTCCCCATTGTGGTCCAACAACAACATCCACTCTCAGGCTTCCAAGTCCCTGGCCATCCGCTCTCTCGGGTGGCAATCTGCGTCTCTCCTCTTTCTGACCAGGTGTTTCCAGGCTAACCAGTTCCCTGCCTTCACTGTGGAATTCCCAGTGAAAGACAGTCTGCCTGCAGAGACCTGCTTCGTTTCTCTCCTCAGAGAGTGTCATTGCTACCATTCTAATAAAAATAAATAAGATGAGACAAAATACAGGACCCCTGTCGAGGAGAGGGACAAAGGGAAAAGATTACTAACAAGGAGAAGAGTCCGATCCAAATCGTATGGTCCTGTGTGCTCTTTCCATTTCCTGTCGGCAGCTGGATGTAGAGGGTGTGTGTGTGTGTGTGTGTGTGTGTGTGTGTGGGTGGGTGTGTTAGGTTAGGATAGTTACAGCTACTCTGGTTTTGTTTTATTAATGTATTCATTTATTGGAAGATTCCAGAAGAGCATGATTTGGAGAGCCAGATCCGCAAAGAGAGGGAATGGCGGTTTCTACGCAACACCCGTGTCCGAAAGCAAGCACAGAAGATCATCCAGAAGGGTGAGCTCTCTACTGCTCAGACACTTTTCTCATGTACCACAGCTAGCATTATGTCCCATTCTCCCCCCCCCGCTCCTCCCCACTGGGCTTAGCTGTGTTACCCAGGGTTCTTTCAACCCAAAGCTCTTGGTAACTTTTACTCTATGCGAGGTGGTGTCAAGAACAGGGCCGGCTCCAGGCACCAGCTTGCCAAGCAGGTGCTTGGGGCGGCCACTCCAGAGAGGGGCGGCAGGTCCAACTATTCGGCAGGCGGTCCCTCACTCCCGCTCGGAGCCAAGGACCTCCCGCCGCAGATCGCGGCTTTTTTTTTTTTTTTTAATGCCGCTTGGGGCGGCAAAATCCCTGGAGCCAGCCCTGGTCAGGAAATAAATCAGGGGAGACACAGGCGTCCAACCGATAGTTGGCTGGCACAGAGAGGACAACACGAGAGTGCTTTCACTTAAAGCTAAACTTTGCTTAGTCTTAAGCACTTACGTCCGCAACAAGTTAGTAAAACACCCCCAACCCTCGATAATTACCGAAGCTGAGTGTGACTATCGAGTGGCACAGCGGCAGCCCATGTGCTGGTGGGGAACACAAGATGCATCCAGAGGGAGAGTCCAGTCCTGAAGAGTCCCCCCACCTCAAACTTTTCCCCCTTATTTCTACATTAGTAATAGACTGCCATGTCCCTTAAAGAAAACTTGTTAAGCAAGTAGTTTCAATGGTCAAGCAAGAGGCTTCCTTCTGATTGATTAACCAGGTGTGGGGTTTTCCCAGAGTTTGCAGCCTTGAGGCCCCAATAGACATTCCTCTCTTCTAAAATGCATGTATCAGCAACTTCAACACAATTCTTATCAGGAAGGACGCGGGGTCAAGCTGCCCTTTCTGTGGCACCCAAAACTCCCTCCCCTCCTGCCTTGGTCAGGCTGAGTTTGCTACATGGCCACTTTATGGCCTGCTGACTTGGCTGCTTTTAGCAATAAGCCATAGTGGTTTCAGGCACTTTACTGGTTTGCCAAAATCTCCCGCTACAGCTGGGGCCTCTAAGCACTCCTGTAACACAAACAGTAAATAACAATAAACTATACAAAGCCTTTGTTAGACCAGCGTGTTTAACTAATCACTGGCCTTTTTCATGGGTCCCATTAGGGGAATAGGAGCTTGTTGAACTGTGAAGTGTTTCCCTAGAGGTGATTTATCTTGAAGCTTACAGGGCTTCATTTACTGCTAGTAATTACTCCTGCTCAGGGGATTGACCTGCTTGTGGTGAGTGTAGACGTTCTCCTTCCCTTTTGAAAACCTAAATGCAATGTTATCATCTAAGGAATATAGGCATTTGTAGCGGGGTCAGCCAAAAATTATCGTCATTTTATGTAACCATCTGATTTGAACTTGGGGTGGGAAAGAATAAGAGACCAGGGATTTTTGAGAGAGAGAACCTGTCATAAGAAGGGGTTTTCCTGCTTAAAAGAATTGACAAAGTTCACAATTTTAAATGCATGTGTTTACCCTGAAGCCTTGGCCTGGAAAGTCAACAGCTGGGCTTTTCAGTAGCTCTGCCAGTCAGAGATGGCTTGTCCGCAAGTATTAAAGTGTCCAACACAAAATGGATAATTTAGAGGCCCTTAACAGATACTATTGATTTACTGTTTTGGCCTTTCCTTCCTGTCCTGTCAAGTTCTGATGATATTGTGAGTTACATTTTTCAAGGGATGGCAGGTTAAACTTCAGAGTCCCCACCTGGCCTAAAGGGCACAGTCAGGGTTTTTGATGTGTATCAAATGCTACTCAGGTTACAGTCATGCCAAATCAGCTTGTTTTGCAAAGGTGAATGATTCTTGTCCTCTTGATGTTTAGCAGGCATCTGAATGACTCCAGAATTCCCCCACTCCACCGAGCTCCAGAGATGATTGTTTATGCCTCGTATCCCATTATATTTTTTAGCATTTTTATGTACAGCCTCATTTGCACTCACGGCTGTTCCTCTAACATGCCTTGGATTCATATTTCATTAACATATATTTAGTGCTCTGCTGAAAGCTAATCTTGCTTATTTATAACTCTTCATGCATTTGCAAAGTGGCAGTCAGGCTAGCATTTTTTTTTATGTATTTTGAATTCAGCGTAGCCCACTAAAGCAGCCTCTGGAATTTACATAGCTATGATGAGACCTGATATTATTACTCATTCTGTAGCTTGCTTAGCCAGTGAGTAGTGGGGGTTGAATCTGTGTCATTCCCCTACACTGTGGTTCTGTGTGTGGCTGCGTGTTCAGGAGATGCTCTCACCATTGGGTGTTTTTCTCATATGAGATGCTGGCGGGGAGAGGATCAGTGTGAAACATTAATCTGCTGAGCAAGATGCTGTCTGAGACTCCGTTTCTCATGTGCAGCTGAAGGGCTGGCAGGCTTGAGTCTTATACAATGGATGGCCTGGTGTCTACCACAGCAGAATATCATAAACCAGGAGAGTGCAGGGGATGAGTCAGGGGCCCTTTCTGAACACAGATAGTACAAAGGAGGGGGGTTGGTGTCAGCCTGATGGGCTTGAATCTCGTCATGCACAGGTTCAGATTCTGTCCTCCAGACTGTGAAAGTGAAATGCAAAATAGTTGTAAAAATCACACACCCAAGATCCCAAATATTAACAACAAATTAAAATAGACTTAGTTTGTTTTACAATGCATTGATTTATCTCAAAGTCTGTATCTGCTGACAAGCTGTCCGCTCAGGATTCTGCATTTCCGCCACGGCCCTTGGTGCTATTACTAGCACCTAAGGTGGAGTGGATATCGCCGCATACGTTGGCAATGATTTGGATTCTCACCTTGTAATCATTTAGGTTTTCAGAAATTTTGCAATGACTCATGATTATCCTGCTGATGATTCCCAAAGTCAGAAATCCTACAGTCCCACACTGTGTAACTCTGCCTGCATAAATAAAACCTTTGTGAAATGATCGTCAGAGTCCACACACCGGAGCCCAGAATATTTAGCAGCTTGACGTGTAAACGAATGGCAGTGTTTCAGGCTTTTGTGAGCATTTCCCATTAGGATTTGGCCCCTTTCCTACGAAAGGTACATCAACATTTTACAACAGTGATGTAGACCTGGATCATTTCAGCAACACTTCTGGACTTGGCAGCCCTCTATTGCAGCAATGTCAGCAGTGGATATGAACTGAAGGCCTGATGTGAGATCTGAGCCCACGAACACCCAGCCCACTCGCTAGACTGCTCTGATCAGTGCTGACGTTTGCTATCTAAGCTAGAGAAAAGCTTGCATCCAGTTTAAAATTTGCCAGAGATGCCCAACTATAATTTCAGGAGTGCGAGACCGTGAGAAGAGCTGTGCAGCTTTTCACTCTCACAGAGGATATGAGCTCCCATGTCCTGGAGAGAGCTCACTGACTAAGCATCTCCAGCATTGGCTCCTCCTAGGTGGCATGTTTTCTTCTCTAGAGGGGTGGGGAGGAAGAGATTCAGCCCCAAATAGGCCAGTTGGGAGAGGCCAACAGTTTTAGGTCTCTGAGCAACATGGCAAGAGTGAAGGATTCTGGTTTAGGGAGAGAGCACTGTAAACTATTATTGTTTATGTAGCACCATAGGTGTCTGTGGTGCTGCTAAGCAAAAGAGTTTTGCTAGACCAGTAGATCAGCGTCCCGAAGGGACTCCTGATCACCAGATAGGTTATGGTTAAGGAGGCTTTGGGAGGCAGAAAATGATGAGGGTTTGGCATATGCTAGTTGGGAGTAAGGGGTGGTGTGGAAAAAAGCACAAAGTCTGGTGGGACAAAGGAACTGGCCAAGTGTGAAGTTTAGAAGGATAGGAGGGTGGGTTGAGGATTGAACAGAAAGTAGAGAGCAATATCCTTTTTGTGGTTTGATTCCCAGGTACTGAATCTGGGTTTTCTCTCATTTCCCCCCTCCCGGTGTCTCCTCCCCCCCAGGTATTTCACGGCTAGATGATCAAATCTTTCTGAACAGGAATCCAGGCGTTCCTTCCGTGGTGAAGTTCCATCCATTCACACCATGTATAGCAGTAGCTGATAAAGACAGCATCTGGTAAGAGTTTCTGCCTTTCTGATCCTGAGGGATTGGCTTCCAGGGTCATGACTGCACATGTAAGGACTGTCAGCCACAATGATGGATACCAAGTGCTCTGAATTCTTTGTTGGGGGGATGATATGCTTGTCCTCATTTTCTCCCCCATCCACTTCCATAGCTACTCTCCTTCCAGCTGAGATGGGTCGGGTAAGGCTCTTTCTGCAGCCTCGCAGCATTGTTGCTAGTATTGTCCAGAGCAACACGTAATTCCCCCCGCCTCGGGCTGAACAAGTCTGCATCTCTCCTGTGTTAAACAAATAAGGTGGCCTTTTGTGTCAGTAGGTAGAGGGATCCTCATTATAACTAGATTTGTAACAGGTTAGGATATTAATCTTATTACTTCCTCTGCAGAAGCCGGAGATGTTATAGAAAGGCTTTAATAAAGAGACACTCAATACTCTTAAGGAGAAAAACAAATTAAATTGGTACCCAGTGCACGTAACCTTTAGTGGGAAAGCTGCTTTTTATGGCTTGTGCAGTGAATGCAGATCTGACCTGATATTCCGCTACCTTCCCCAGTTTTTGGGATTGGGAGAAGGGGGAGAAACTGGACTATTTCCACAATGGGAACCCTCGCTACACCAGGATCACAGCAATGGAATACCTGAATGGACAAGACTGCTCTCTGCTCCTGACTGCCACAGGTGAGTTCAGCCTCAGTCACCAAATGGTCAAAGGGCAAGAGAGAGGAGGAATCATTTCCGAGCTTCAGATGCATGTGAGATGTTCTGAGCCCTCCCCTCTCCTTTATGGGGCTGGTCCAGTCACCCTTCCATGGGAATTCCAGGCCTGGGAGGCTCCTGGGAGAAGTTTATGGCTAGCAGGTTTGAATAATTTAACTGTTTTGAGTTGAACTTGATGCACTAAACACTTCTTGGTATCATTTTCAATCACGATTGCCGCCTGATTCATTTGATGAATGGTTTTGAGTCCTCGCCCAACACAGTTACAAACCATGTTACAACCTTATTGTATAGGTGACCCGTGGAGGCAACACAATTTCAGTCAGCACTGTTTTTAATGGGAAGGAAATCCTGTCCACAGCAGACAGGGAAACCATGCTACAACTATGCTGTCAAATATTGTTACTAACACAGGTTTAGCTGTAGAGTGGGCATGGCCTGCCGGTATATTTTTTTACATTATAATTTCTCAAATGGCTCCAAATTTCTCTGCAAGTCTCTTCCCTGTCCCTGACAAATCACCTGGGAAAAGAACTTCTGTAGATTCCCCTATTGTAGGATAGCACAAAGTACTGCTTTTTCCATTCGTCGGCCTCTGGAGCTGTGCGAGGGATTTACTTCTTCCAGGGAACTGTTGTAAATCTGACAGTCTGAGTGTTTTCAATTGTTGTTCAAAGTCAGTGCTGAAGTGTGCAATTATGGCATAATTAAGAAATGTGTGAGAGGGATTCTGAGACCTCTAGGACATTTCTCTTTCAAATTACTGATTTTTAGCACAAAAAAGCTTCACTGGGGGGGAACAAAACGAGAAGAGACATGATGCTGGTGTGAAGGGCTTGTGCCAAGAAGGTGGGCTTTGGTGAAGCTCTCGTACTGGGTTGCGTTTTGTATTTAGTAGAGTACTTCGGTTCTCAGCATTGATGGAAAGGAAGGAAGGAAAGAAAAGAGATAAGTCCTAGTGAAAATGAACTGTTTCAAAGAGAAGGATTTACAACTAATTTAAGGTGTTCACTCTCCCAGTGCAGTCCCCTGTGAAATAATCCCCTGGTTGCATGGACATAAGATTAGTGAGAAGAACAACCCTAATGAACAGGTGGAGGAGAAATCATTCAGAAAGGGGCCTGGAAGGTCAGGTGACATTTTCATTCCATTTAGGAGTCCATGATTGCAATTCCAGGTTATCTTTCCTTTCTCCATCTGCTCCCACGTAACAAAGTGACATCTGTACCAGCAGTGACATTGACTTTTTTCTATGCTCCTCAAGATGACGGTGCTATCAGAGTGTGGAAGAACTTTGCAGACCTTGAAAGGAATCCCGAGATGGTGACTGCCTGGCAGGGCTTGTCGGACATGCTGCCAACCACACGAGGTGGGTCTGTGCTGAATTCCCATCTGGGGGTAGAAATAACTTACCCTGGTGGGACCTTTTCTAGGGATAGGCAAAGTGGGACAAGTTGTTCTATTTCAGTCTTCAGTAACATCCTTGTTAACAGTCTCTGGGCCTTGGAGTGGAGTCTTACCAAGCCCTGGTCAGGGATTCCTTTTCCCCTTGTCCACATAAACCTCAAACACAAGCTCTTCTGAGCTAAGTATGACTAGAGTAGCCAGGTGGGGAGTAGCAGTGCAAAAGGGTAGAGATGGAGGATAATTCTCCAACAGTGGAATAGAGGAGTACAGCCACGTTGTCCATCAGAGGCGCCACTGGAGTTGCATGGAGCTAAGCTAACTTATTTTGCTCCTGAGGAGAGAACTGTGGAACAAGGGTGTACTGAGCACTTTCCTACCCTGAACTGGTTGTAGCAGGTGGTTATGTCTTCCCCGATTTGGGTTTTATGAATAGCTCACCTATTTCCTCTTTCCCTTTGATTGGCTGCTCACCCTTTGCACAACTTTGCACGTTGCACTCGTGACCACACTAAGCTTGTGTTCTATTTTAGCACTTACTCCCTGTCATTTATTGTGGGTTGAGAGTTGGTAGAAGAGTGGGCAATCTCATCTGATATGTACAGGACAGTGGCACAATCAGACTCAAATCACCTTGGAACTTAAAAAATACCAAACTAATCTGCATGCGGAAAGGCCACCCAGCCGTGCACAATGCCGAAACCAGGAGTCTAATCCGGGTGACCGTGAAACCTGTCTTAGGGTATTACTGGGGGGGATGCTCTCTCCGTCCAAGGCCTGAGGATACATCAGTGGTCTGACAATTCTCCTCTGTCACTTGAATTCTGTGAATCAAGGCTGGATGTCTTTTACAAAGATCTGCTGTAGCACAACCAGCGGTTTTGGGTTTGATGCACGTACCACTGGGTGAGATTCTCTGGCCTGCGCTGTGCAGGACATCCGACTAGATGATCGTAATGGTCCATTATAGCCTTAAACTCTGGCAGCTCTCATTTCTCAGCCTGTGTAGCTCATCTCAGGAGTCTGGCATAGTTTACTTGAAAACTCCCTGGTGCTAATCCAGTATAACTCTGTTAGACCCTATGTAATACCATCAGAGCCTGTACTTGGTTCTTGGTGACTTGTCAAACAAGTATTTCCACCCATGTAACAAAGGGCTTGTGTACGTGAACATTTAATTCACAGCGAGCTGGGTGTGAATCTGCCCCACACTTGCCGGCCTCCCGCTAAGTGTCCATGTGCACCTTGCTGATGGGCGCCATCAGTTTATGCAGGGTCCACATGAACTGTGAATAGGATGCTAGTGCAGGGTAGATTCACAGCCCAGCTTGCTGCAAACTAAATGTTCGAGTAGACATGCCCTTTGTTACAAGGCTGGAGATATTTGTTTGATAAAAGCTTGCAGCAAACTAAATGTTTGTGTAGACATGTCCAAAGGCTAGCAATTTTTACAGCTCAGTCTTACTTCCCATGTGTCTCCCTTTAACATCCCCCACCCCCACCCACCCCCATTTTCCTGCTTCTCTTGTTTGATGGCTTTTTAGCTATTCATTGGATTTTACCTGTGCTACTTTGTTGGATTCAGGACTGGTGCCTCTCCTTCACACCTCACAGTGTGTCCCTGCTCTGTGGTAGTCTAGTCAGGGGAAAGTGTGATTGCTGTAACTTCAGGCTCTGTACCACACTGTCATACACGCACGTAATTAATTACAAACTGCTGGGAGTTTGCAGCGTGCTGTGAAAATTGCCATGATTGAAACCTGCTCTTTGCAGGGACAAAAGCAGGAAGGAGCCAAGGCACTGAGCTGTTAAGTGCCTGGCTCCCTATTCCTTCTGCTCTGGAGCAGAGGAGAGAAACTCACTAGCCATACACGTCAAGCTGCACTTTTGACTCTCATTCGGTTGGTTTCTCATTTCTCCATTTCTTTTTCCCTAACCTCAGCCTTTTTGAGTGATGCTGCCTAAGCTTTTCCCTCCCAGGAATCAGGATATTATTTCCATTGTCCTGGTAATGGACTCTCCCAAATCACTGGCCTCTAGGAATTCCCCAAGGCTCCCATTATCATCCACTCCTTGCTGCATAATGAGTAGAGTTCACAGGAGATGCTGACAAATGCAGACTGAATCCCTTCTGGCTTGCTCCCATTTTCTCCCCCAATACCTACACGCACCTTTAATCAGGGCAGGGCATTTGTGGCTTGCATCTTGCTCTCCGCAGACCTTGAAAGCAGCAGCAAAAGGAAGGTACACAGAAGCAATGTTTGACATTGCAGAATAGATGATGAACAGAAGCAAAAACTGATTTAGTTGCAAGTGTCGGGAAGTTGTGCTTGCCAAGACAGCAGTGCTGAAACTTTGAGTCTTTTTCTCTTATGCATCCTCTACACCCTTTCCTCTCCTGTGGTCTCAGCAAGTCCAGGCTTTGCTGCTTTCTTTGCTTTTCAACCAGAGAGTGATTGGTTTAGATTCAGAAGAAGAGAAATGTAGATTTCTTTGTGGGGAGAGAAATAAACTCATTTATTTCAAAAGAGCCACATGAAATGATTCCCTGGGAAATGAGATTCTCGATTGAAGAGCTCGCTTTTGCTGCAGATACCCAGGTTACAGTCCAGCGCTGAAGCGGTTATGTTCACATTCTCAATTTTCTGTGCCTCACTTCCCTCTTTTTTTACTAAGGATGTTTACATGAAACCAGGAGTTTTACTGGAGTTCAGCTACTCCTGCTGTTGATCTTCCTCTCCTTTCATCCACACCCCCAGTGTCAGAATCCTTCCTTTGTGACTTGATCGTCTTCTCCACAGCAACCAGGATGCTGACTTTGCATGGGCGTAAGCATCAGGAATAGATGAGACGTTAAGAAACACAACCCCTTTCCATGCAATTCTCTCATTTGTGAAGAACAGGCTAGAGTGGGGAAAGGAAGAGTACGCATAGCGCTTAATAGAGAAACCAGGGTACTTCCTACAGGGGTCTGAAAGGCATCAGCAGGGTGTTTTAAGTGATGGGAGTTCCATGGCTTTAGCGCAGGGATAGGCAAACTGTGGGCCGCATCCGGCCCACCAGCCATTTCAATCCGGCCCTCGAGCTCCTGCTGGGGAGTGGGGTCTGGGGCTTGTCCCGCTCCAGCCGGGGAGCAGGGTTGGGGACCACTCTGCGCGGCTCCTGGAAGCAGCAGCATGTCCCCCCTCTGGCTCCTACGCGTAGGGGCAGCCAGGGGGCTCTGCTCTGCATGCTGCCTCCGCCCCAAGCACTGCCCCTGCAACTCCCATTGGCCAGGAATCACAGCCAATGGGAGCTGCAGGGGTGGCACCTGCAGACGGGGCAGCTCACAGCAGAGCCACCTGGCTGCACCTCCGTGTAGGAGCCGGAGCGGTGACATGCCGCTGCTTCCAGGAGCCACTTGAGGCCACCCAAAGCCTGCACCCTCTGAGCCTCTCCCCACATCCCAACCCCTTGCCCCAGTACTGATCCCCCTCCCATCCTCCGAGCCCCTCGGTCCCAGCCTGGAGCCCCCTCCCGCACCTGGAACTCCTCATTTCTGGCCCCACCCCGGAGCCCGCACCCCCAGCCAGAGCCTCCACACACACATCCGAACCCCAATTTTGTGAGCATTCATGGCCTGCCAAACAATTTCCATACCCAGATGTGGCCCTCGGGCCAAAAAGTTTGCCCACCCCTGCTTTAGCGCAATAATTTATATCACCACGGCAAAGTAGTCTTGCTTAGGGTCCATCAGTTCCTCACCTGGCTGAGATGCTTGAACCAAAGTGAGGCCATAACCACATAGGAAAGTTGCATCAGTTTAATGTAAATTGGTTTTAAACAGATTTAGTTAAACTGGTGCAACCCTCAGTGTTGACGCTTTTATTCTGGTTTGAGAGATTCTTATTTTGATCCTTTTACCCAGCCATTTAAGCTGAAATGGGGGGGGGCTGCTCTTAAACCAAAATAAAAGTGTCTAATCAGGGGGTTGCACCAATTTGGGTTCACACCATTGGTTAAAACAATGCAAATTTCTTGTGTGGACAATCCCTAAGTCCCCAGCCAGAGAATGAAGTCTGAAAAAGAGGCAAAGCGCATGTTGTTGTTAGCCTAATGTTTTGAACTAGGCAAAAATGAGATCTGCAAGTGCAAAACTGATGTGGCATTTAAGGAAAACTTGGAGCATTTTCTAGTGAGCAGTGTGTAGGAGTTGCTGTAAAGATGTGGTCCTACTGCTGTGGGCATTGGAGTTCAAGCGTTTACCATAAAAATAGGGAGGTTTGCAAGTCAGTGGCTTTGTGAGTGGCTGGAGATCCCAGGGCTGTCAGATAGGTGAGTAGCACTCTGTCTGTCTGTGCTCAGGTTTCACTCAGAACTTTCACGGTCTGGCCCAACAGTGCGTGTCATGTAGCCGCACAGCTATGTCTCTGAAGACAAGAAATGGTGCAAACACTTCCCATGAGTGAAATTGCAACTTTCACATTGTTCCTTCAAGATAAACCCTAGAATGGAACATAAACTGCCACCTCCAATCTTAGCATCTCAGCTCTTTTAAAACTCAGGTTTTGGGACTCAGAGGAGTGTGTGGAAACACAACCAGCTGCCTTGAATCCATCTAATTACATCTACTTAAGTGTTGTGTTCCCCTCCCAGTTCCTCCTGTATACCACTTGCATAAGCCTGCATTGCTTTCCTTTGTCCGGACTAGCAAAGAGAATCAGAGTGGGACTCCCAACAAAGGCTCTGTATGAGATCTTCCTGTTACCAGGATCGCTTTCCGAACACATTGAGTCCATATGCAAGACATAAGCAGGGGTCTCAACAAGTATTTAAACACAGCCATACCCTGTGAATGTGCTGCCGCCCTGCAGCGTCTTTTGCTCTCCAGGGTTTATGAAGGTTTAAAACTAATCCGTTCTACAGCTAATTCCCCACTTAAGAGTTGCCTAACGAGCATCTGTAAATTTTCTCTCACTGAGTGTTCATTAGCAATCCACTGAAGTCTGGTGCAGGAGAACCCATTATACTGCTGCTCAGCCGCACTCAAGCCTGACATGTTGTGTGTTTGGTTTGATCTGTACAGATGTTTGTCATGAGTCATTTTGATTTTCATTTGTCACTCTCCAATGAGATGCATTTTATTTTATACCAAAGAACCAAACTATAAAAAGGATCTAGAGAGCGTCCACTTTCAGGGAGAAACTTACCAATCAAACCTGTGGTGTTGGCAAACAGACTGAAGCTTGTTAATGGCTTCCTAGGAAAAGGCTGCTGTGATTAAAACCAAACCAGTGCCTTTCCTCTGGTTGGAAGCATGTACTTGACTTGGTGCTGCTGCTTTTCCCTTCGCTGTTCTTTTCCTTTACTTTGAGTTGCTTTTCTAACCCTTTCAGATTTATTTTGCTTTGGCTGACCCACTTTACCCTTAGCATCACCCCTTACTCCCTGTCTTCTCACAGGTCTGGCCCGAAGGGTTTCAATCTATCTTGACAGAAGTAAACAGGGAGGTGAGTGCTTTCTTTCCTCTTACCTATGAGCAGCTGGGGTGGGAAGGGCCTTCTAGTCAGACTTGGCATCCCATTGAATGTCAGCTGGAAGGCTTTGCTTCTTCTGTCCCTCCCATTCCTTGTCTTGTATATATGTAGTTAATGAACAATGGGGAGTGTAATGACGAGTATTTGATGCTATCTGGATGGACCAAGGTGCCCAGTGGAGAGGACAGCAGGTTAATCTAATGTGGCTGCTGTGGTGTGGGGGCTTTTTGCAGGTGGAAGATGTGGGTAGTCTTTTCAGTACATAAAGCTCCTTCTTCGGTAGGAACGTTTCAAACCATCCTTGAATAAAAGGGTTTGAATGACGGCTTCCAAATGGTGACAACAGATATCGCATTGAGCCAGTGGGATTTTTGTGTGCGTGTTGTTAGTTAAATGTATGACACACCCATTATATCAAACTGTGACGGGAAAGAGAATAGCTGGTGCATCTTTGTTATCAGGCTCTGTCTAGTGGGTTGAGTCCTTTGGCTAGTACATGTCTGGTAAATATTTCAAGCCCTGCCTTTACCTTCCATAAAAGTGTATGTAACTCCCCAGCCTTTGGCTGCAGAAGCCTGGGGGTTTGTTGGACATGAATCCCTTCTCTCTAATGAGCCCCTGAAGAGCGAGACAGATGGCGAACTCCTCAGAACACCATTTCTGTGTGTGTGTGAAAGTTGACGTAATCTTCATAGGCTGTTCATTAACTATTAATATTCGTTAGCTGAGAAGGGCAGGAATGTGTCTGTAGCGATTAGCAGAACAAAAGTGGTTGTATCAGTGTGCGTGATTCAGAGCTCTCTAATTAAGGGCCTTTGCCCTCTGTCTGACTGTTCAAGAAACAGAGCTGTGGGATTGGACTGTGCAAAGCTAATGTGTTACTAATAGCATCCTGGCTTTGCTAGGCGTTCACTGGCAAATTGAAAGGCTAAAATTAGAAAGTCTTGGCTAAAGGGAATTCCCTGTTCAGTAACTGGGCATCAGCTTAAGGAAATGCCAGACACTCCCATGCAGGATCGATACTGCCAATGCTATGCAAGCAGCACTCTGTCCAGAGCGCAGAAATAGCTGTGAATCAATAAAAACAAGCACAACTGTTTAGCTCCCGGGCATTCTCCTAATGGAAAATGTAGCAGGGATTTCCCCATCTCTGTTGTGGAAGGAGTTCTCCAAAATGTACGAGTTTAACCATTTGTCTGATGGCCAAACAATCCAGATACGCCCATCTCAAATGCACATGTTCTGCTAAAGCCCCAGGGGCATCCTTACATTCCATTGACTTCATGGGCCACAGCTGGGGTACTTAGATTGTTAGCTCTCTGGTGCAAGGTGGCACATTGTCTGGAGTGGTTCACGACAGCAGTGCCAACCTTATAGCAGACTGTCAAAAGGCAGGGCAGCCACCTCAAACTGGTTGGACATTCTAGAATTAATTTCGCCAACCTGTTAACAAGTATGAACTCCTGAAGCACCTCAACAGTCTTACCATGGAGTCACAGACAGTCCCCTTGGGCATTCCAGTCTATCTGGCCACCTGGGCAAGCTGGGCTAAGTGATAGGTGGTTGCCATTCACCAAAGATCACAAAAGTTTCAGGTTACTCTCAGTCCCAAGAGATCAGGCACTTACCCCAGGTCAAATCTCTCACCAAAGACAAAACTTGTCAGTTGTATCGTAAACTAACTAAGGCTTCATTAACTAGGAAAAAGAAATGAGTTATTTACAGGTTAAAGCAGGCAAACATATAAACACAAACGAGTTGCAGTCTGTAGTTTTAAAAGGTGGGAAAGCGGTAGTAATCTGTCAATGCTGAATGTCTTTTAGGGCTAACTCAGGTTGAAAAATGTTCTTGTTCACTATCTTTATTTCCTTCTTTCAGAATTCAAGCTGATGGGATGAGCCCTTTTGCACACAGCCTGTGCTGGGGCAATTAGAAAAGTCTTTGTATTGTAATGTTCCACAGTGGCCCATTTAGTTTTGATTGTCCTCCCTGATGGGCAAGAGATGATCCCTTCTGACAGGCTGACCGGTTCAGGGCAAACACTTTTTACAGTTATAAAGCAAAAACTTAAATATTACTTTATAGCATGTGATAAAGATATTGTAAGTGAGATTATTGCATGCAGCAACGTACAAGCATTTCATAAAGTCTAAACACATTATTATAAGTTCAATACCCAACTTAACCATACTAAGCCCTGCTCTACGCTACAAACGTACGTTGGAATGACTTTGTTGCTCAGGAATGTGGAAAATCCACACCCCTGAGTGATGCAGTTAGACCAACTGAGCTCCCACTGTGGACGATGCTGTGTCGATGGGAGGGCTTCTCCCACCAACATAGTTCCTGCCCCTCAGGGAGGTGGAGTACATACACCGACTGGAGACACTCTCCCATTAGCATAGGTAGTGTCTTCACGAAGCACTACAGTGGCACCTCTGCAGTGCTGTAAGTGAACACAAGCCCCAACACACTGGGGAAACACTGGTTTACAGCAAGGAATTTGTCTGTGCTTGACTGAGGCCTAAAGCCTGGGCAAGTCCTGGCACCTGGTTTGCCAGCATCACGAGGGGATCATCGTTTTGTTCTCTGTCTGTACACCGCCAAGCACAATAGGATCTTGGTCCATGAATGGGGCTTTTAGGCACTACAATAACATAAATAAAACTAATGAAAGCCCAATGGCAGCAAAGGTGCTAAGTAACTACCTAGAGGGCACGAGGCCACAGCTTCTTGTTTGTGTCTAGATTGGCCCTGGAGCCTCCTTAAAATGCTGGTGTGAAAAGAGGACAAAGTTGCGCCAAAATAACTATTAAAATGAATAATTTTAATTCATATCTTTTGTTATTTCCAGGCAAGGCTATGTTGTTCCTAAATAGGAATAGCCTAGAATGGCTAGACATTTAAAACCCAATTAGTTATTTTTCAGTTCAGCACACCCTAGAGAGGCAGAAGGCTTCTGGTTAAGAGGAGGTACACAATGGAGTTCCTTTGAATAACGTTCTACAGTTAGTATTGACATTTCCACACATCACCTCTCTCCATGTGCCAACGGGAGCTCAGGTTGTGAAAGTGAGTGAGGAAAGGGGATTTCCTTTGGGAGTATTCACAGGTGAGCAGACAAAGTCCAGGCATCAGAATCAAATGGTGGGGATGAAATAAACTCAGAAGGGATTGTATAAATCCTTGAAAGCGTATAAACTTCAGCATCCTCTTGATTTTCTAGCCTTGCGGCTCTGTGTGTGTGGAGAGAAGGGTGGAGTAGGAAACCTTTTCTGTCTCCCCTCCACCCACTTTTCCCCTTAGTTGGCTCTGTGGGGTTTGTTGATTCAGATACGAAATACATGTATTCACTCTTACCTCGTGAATGGCTCTATTCTTTTCATCCCAGGGAAGAGAAAACAGCATGTGCTTGCCAGCTCATTCCCTCCCATCCGTTCCCCCAGCACTCCCAAAACAAAATGAAAAATTTCAAATATCATATTCTGAAAGAACAGGAGCTTGGCCTCTCAAGGCCTCCACTCTGCCTTTTAATAAAACTGACACTTTCTCTGGCAGTAAGTAGGCAATCTGGATAAGAGAGATGGGGGCTGCGGGGGGGATGCAGCAGCTGAGATCTCAAGGTATTAAAGTTAGCAGCCGGGGGAGGGGGTGCCGGATTCCAAGAAGAGGTTTCGAGCTAGAGCTAGCGTGTACAGGAGTTTGTCAGCTGTGCTGTGGAGGAAGCTGCAGCAGACCGACTGCCTGCCCTAATACACAGCTAGCCAACAGGGGCCAGGTGCTGAGTGAGATAAAAGCCAGAGAGGGCCAGCATGGGAAGAGGAAGGTAGAAGTGAAACCCCAAATCTCTCTTGAGGGTATGCATCCGAAGAAGTGGGCTGTAGTCCACGAAAGCTTATGCTCTAATAAATTTGTTAGTCTCTAAGGTGCCACAAGTACTCCTGTTCTTCTTGAGGGTTGGTATCTGCTCCTTTGAGGGTGGAGAAATAGAGAGAAGCACCTTAGGTAAAGACAGTTCCTTTATGGAAATAAAGTAATTGGAGAAGCTGCAACTCCAGGACAAGGGTTTTGGGTGTTTTAAATTAAATTCCCAGAGTCATAGATACTTTTCCTTTTCTCTGTGTCACTGGAGGTAGTGCTTGGCATGGAAAGAGTGTCACTTAAAGATACATTTTAGGAATGAATGAAGAATGAGGTAATGCAGTCTTCCCACTGCTGCTTTGAAATTAAAATGGAGATACACCTCATTGCTTACCCGGGAGGGCCCCTGTTCAAAAGATCAGCAGGGTGTCTCTGAGATGCTTTGGTATTGTGGTCCATACAGGCATTTGCAAACTCATCAAAATGCCAAGTACAGGTTGGCCACATTCCAGCAATGATAAAAATAAGTGCACACACTTGGAATGAATCTGCTTTCAACGCCAGGGTTATTTATTGAAATTTATACAGGGAACTATCCCATCGAGATATATATCTGATTTTTAGAGGGAATCCTGCAGGGAACAGCCGTAGAAAGTTACCGCTTCAAGAACAGTTGTTGATATGCATTGCCTATATATTTTTTTACATCATGCGGAACTGCTAGCCCTTGTGTTAAAAGGCTCAGCTAAAACCCCTTTCAAAATTGTTTTCTTGAGTTGAGGAAGACTTGTTGTGTTTTATCATCCAAGAATGTAGGAAAGACATGGTCTCAAGAAATGATGTTGTTAAAGGAGCTGTACTGTCCAGGTTCATGGTCCTAAAATTCACGGGTTTTTAAAAATTCCACAAATTCAGTTACCAGATTTCCCTATGGGTGCAAGTGTATCACACCATTCCCTGCTTTGTCTGCCCCATGCTGGTGAGCAGGCAGGAATGTGGGGAAATCCATATCAGAGACTCCGTCTCTATGGCTCACTCAGAGTGGAGGAGTCGTGTACTCTTTCAATACGCTGCCTTCTCATTGGGGCAAAGCACCGGCCGAGCAGAGTGATTGCCCAACATGCTCGAACCTGTACGCCAAAACACAGCTGGTAGACTTCACTCTAAGCCCTAACATCCTGGAGATGGGTCCCTTTTAATTTAAAAAGGAAACATTAGTGAACAGAGTGCCAGGGCAAGTCCATGCCACCATGCTACATCGGCACATCTGCACCACTGTAGCATGTCTGGAGAAGATGCGCTATGCCGATAGGAGAGCATCTCCTGCTGACATCGCGCGGTGTGGACACCGCTTTAAGTCGATGTAACTTACGTCTTTAAGGGAGGTGTCATTTTCACACCCCTGAGCAACATAAGTTACATTGACTTAAGCAGTTGTGTAGACCAGCCCCCACTTCTGTTTTTCATACCGATGGTGCCAGGAATTTAAAATGTTAACCTGAGCCAATAATGGACCAGGTTTCCATTCTTGAAACACTAAAACCCTCTGCCTCCTTTAATAAACATAAACTTGCCCTATAATTGATAACATGTAGGAGTAACGTCACTGTATATTGTGGAGTTTTCTTGTGATTAATATTTTACAGGCAAAAGAAGCCTTCTCGTTTACATACTCGTGAATAATTCAGATTTATATAAAAAGTTGCTAGTTCTTTTGCTCTTTTTCAACACAAGTTAAGCTTCTTGTTTGGAGTTCTCTAGTTATTTGTTCCTTATAGCACATCTCATTGAACGGGTTTGAAAACGTATCGTATCAGCCTCTTGTTTCTCACCGGTTGCTCTTGTCACCTGCTGCAGCCCGTTGAGGCTGGAAGCTGAGATTTCCTGGGATGTCATGCATGCCTGGAATTCAGCACACGTGCAGCCTCTGGTGACGAGAGGTTGAACAGCTCTCAGGTTGCGGGTATTCAAAGTCTCTCATTAAGGAGAATGCCAAGAGTTTTTTCTCTCTTGTGCCTGGGTTGTTTGGGGTAATATGAGAACCACGGGGCCCCCCTTGGAGCAACGTGTGTCAGATGAGGTCAAAATTGTATTTCCCATTTTGTCGAGGAGGGTTGCTCAGAAGGGCACACTAGAGAGAAGATCATTAAAGCTGTGGTTATTGAAATCTGAGATGTAGCCTGTCCAGTCTCAGGAAACAGAGGTGATCAGATACTACAATGATGGAGCCCATCAAAGCATTAGTGGATAGTGGGGGATATAGTGCAACCCATAGGACTGTGCATTTGGGTGTTGGCCACATTACATGGATTAAAAACTGCCTAGCTGGTGGGTCTCAAAATGTCACTTAAAACAGGGAATCGTCATCGAGTGGGCATGTTACCAACAGGGTCCTGCAGGGATCGGTTCTTGGCCCTGTGCTATTTAACATCTTTATCAATGACCTGGAAGAAAACATAAAATCATCATTCACAGAGCTTACAGATGACACACAAGAATTGAGGGAGTGGAAAATAATGAAGAGGACAGGTCACCGTTTGAGAGTGTTCTAGATATTTTGGTAAACTGGGCACACGCAAACTATGGGTTTTTTGAATATGGTTAAATGTAAATGTATGCATCTGGGAGCGAAGAATGCAGGCCTACTGACAGGCTGAGGGACTCTATCCTGGGAAACAGTGACTGAAGAAAATGTGGGGGTTGTGATGGATAATCAGCTGAATGTGATCTCCCAGTGTGATACTGTGACCAAAAGAGCCAGTGTGATCCTGGGGTACATAAACAGGAATCTCGAGTAGGAGTGGAGAGGTTCTTCCATCCTGTGTCCAGTTCTGGTGCCCGCAATTCAAGAAGGATGTTGATAAATTGGAGCGGGCTCAGTGAAGAGCCACGAGAATGATTAAAGGATTGGAAAACCTGCCTGAGAGTGGTAGACTCAAGGAACTCAATCTATTTAGCTTAACAAAGAGAAAGTTAACGGGTGACTTGATTACAGTCTATAAGTACCTACATGGGGAACAAATATTTGATCATGGGCTGAGAAAGGTATAACACAATCCGATGGCTGGAAGCCGAAGCTAGACAAATTCAGACTGGAAATAAGGTTTAATTTTTTAACAGTGAGGATAAATAACCATTGGAACAATTTACCACGGGCTGTGGTGAATCCTCCATCGCTGACCATTTTTAAATCAAGATTGGATGTTTTTCTGAGAATCTAAGAATTATTTTGGGGACGTTCTCTGTCCTGCGTTATAAAAGAATTCAGACTAGATGATCACGTTTCCTCTGGCCTTAGAATCTATGACTCTGTAAGTCGGTCCACCCATTCCTACACACCTTTCTCCAATTTGAACTTTAGTTTTGTTGGGCACTGAAGAAAGGGAAGTCCCTTCTGCAAGATGCAGTCTCTCCACATGTTCCCCCAGCTGGAGGGGACTCCTACATATGTGAAGCATCCTCTTCAAAATTAAATTCCATCCCTCTTCCTCTCCAGAAGTGGAATCTCTCACGGCACCCTTCTTTGGTGTGAATTCTGTCTTTCCAACTTGTGAAATCTCTCATGATGAGAAACCTCCACCTTTGTAAGAAACAAAATTTTCCCCTTACCCTCCTGAAGATCCCAGTGACTATAAAAAGAACAAATTCCCCATGGCTACCCCAGAACAAGCTTATTAATAATTGGCACCAACAATGCCAGCCAAAATCCTACGACTTCTTATCCCTCCCAGTGGAGTAAAATCTGCAGGTTCCAGCTGGTTTAGGGATTATTGCTACTGATCAAACTGAGGAAGATAATGGTCTTCAAACTGGGGAACATGAATGGAAATTTGGGAGCTTTAAAACTGCCTAGCAGAGCCTTGCCTATTTAACTCCATCAGTGATGTAATGGCCGTATCCATCTCAGGCCTGCCAGGTTTATCTTGTCACCTGGACCATAAACAAGATGACAAATGAAAACACTTTGGGGGTGCTTATAAGCTAAACCACTGCCTGCTTGTTTGCTTGGGATGTCTAGCAGCCCTCAGAGCGGCTGGGCAATCCAAAGTAACTCACAAGATAAAGATATGAGCTGTCAGCTTAGCTGTGGGTCCTGAATTTCCTGTAATAAGATGAGCCCATCAATGTCAGTGTCTTCTGATCCTGCAATATGAGGTGAGATCAGGAGAGGGCTCGGTTGTGCTTTTCCAGGAGGGGAAGTAGGTAGCAAATTAGGTCTGCATCTGCACAAAACACTGTCATCCCACTGTCCTCAAAGCAGCTTACTATTCATGAGTGCTTCAACTTCTGTGCTTCGTGCCCTGTCCAATTCTGGCAGCCGACCTCTTTCCTTGTGGTGGATGTTTGCTTTGCTAAATGGTGTCGGTGGGCCTCTAATGGCAACCAGAGCATTGCAAGGTATTTAAGTTCCTGCTAGTGCTAATTTTGAAGAGCAAGATAAGAAAAATCCGCACTGAATCCCTTTTTGAGAAGGCACCTCCGTGTGTCTCTTTGGGGTCTTTCTAGCGTTAGAATCTTTCACAAAAGGTCCGGATGGAAGCAAGAGAAATGAGGCTGCAATCCTAATCTATTACAGGGTTAGTGTCTGACCCTTGTGAGTCTTCTGCTGTAATATGTTTGGCACCATGTTCTAATCTGTACTATGAGAGCACCAGTGCAAAGAGAGGAGACACTAGATTCGATCTTGGTTTGTATAAAAGAGAACTTGTGCATGTAGGAGAATGCAAACATCTGTGCAATGAAATTCATTTCAGGTTTCCTTGCCCTGGGATTTTTTTTTTTCATCTCTGTATGTTCGTATGTATAGAAATCTCTCTGGGAAACCCACAGATCCAGGGTCAGTCAGTCTCCCAGCAGAGGAAGCAAAAGGTAATTGGTATATGGCTTTCTGCTTAAAGCAGAACGTTTAGGCACTATGCTGGCAGCTTGTAGCTAGTGTAAAGACCATTCTAATTAAATGTATTGGAATTCTTCCTTGGAGATTACCCCACCAATTAGGAGTTTGCAGAGCCTGCTATTTCCCAAGTCCAAAGTAGCTACCTAGCTTTGACATTAGTATGCTGTGTACTTATGCACTGTTGACTCTCTCTATGGTTTTTACCACTTAATCCTCTCAATGGGAGAAGGGGTGAAAGCCAGTCATTTGTTGAATAGAAATTGCCATACCAGCAAAGATCACTAGTACGTATAGTCGGCCAACCTCTCTGTAGTAGGGGTCCGTATCAGATGCTTCAGGATAAGGTAAAGCCCTTGTAATGCTCCAGTACCATGGAAGGAAATTTCTGCTAGACCCCTGCTGGCAATCAGTTTATGCCCTGAAGCATGAGGATTGAGAACCCTTGTACATGTATTCTAGCTCGTGTAACTGCAGAATGTTCTCCTTATCCATACACACTACTTTTTTTTTTTTGAGTCTTACTGAGCTATTTAACTCAATATCTTGCAGCAGCAAATTCCACAGCTTCACAATTCCGTGTGTAAAAATGTCCTCTTAATCACAGCCAATATTTCGATTTGAGTGGGGATAAGAAATCATGGCAATCCATGGAGTCCATAGTCCTTTGAAAGCAGTGCTTTGGCCATGCTGGGTGCCTTAACTCACGCCAGTCCAGTCTACTCAAGACGATCTTTAGCCTAGTATTTTTACAAGGTGATGAATAATTTATGGATCCATCGTCCTGCAGAGGGCTGATTCCATTTTCCTGTAGAGGCCATCTGGACCTTTTGGAGCGTCTGCCAGAAGGGGACTTTGCTGAGCAGAGAGATTCCCCTTCCAGCTCGAGGGGGAGCAAGTGTCTTCCATAGCACACCTAGTCCAATGATTGAGGGGCGTCGTTTAGAACTCAGGAACAGCTGGTTTGGCCCAGTTTTGAGTGAGTGTGTGTGTGATTTTAAGATTCTCCTCGCTATACTAAAAAGTGTCAGATCACAAAACTCGGTCTTTGGCTCTGTCAAGCTCTGCTTGTGTTTATGTGAAGAATAATTTCCATGTCCTGTGTTTTTTCTAGGAGCAGGGATGGTGGTGGACTGGGAACAAGAGACTGGGCTTCTCATGACATCAGGAGATGTGCGGATTATCCGGATCTGGGACACAGATCGAGAAATGAAAGTACAGGTAACAGCTGCATGTTTGCCCCTTTAACTCGTTCACTGCTAGTGGAGCTTACAGGTCTCCTAGCTGACTCCCTGGACTTAGGCACCAGGGAGCATATTTCCAGGACACACATCATCCAGCGATTTAACAAACACAGTTCACAGGTTCTCAAACTGTGGTCTCCAGAGAGCAGACTTGTCACATGATGCTGGCTCTCCCCTTTTCCAGCTGCAAAGTCCCATTATGAGACAGCTAAAAATACTCTAATACTCTCCTAACATTACCGTAGGAAATTGCTGAAGCTGAATGTTATGCAATTGCATTTGGGAGAGGAGGAGAGCAGGCAGTCACGAATGGGAGGCCAGGTATAGGATATGGTCTCCCGGTTACAGTATAGTTGTGCTATAAAACACCTTGAGAGGGTAAAGTGCCGTGATGGAGAGGGTCAAGCACCTCTCAGACTCTGTAGCTTCAGCTCCTAGAATTCTCTTGACATTATACAGGGCTAATCCTTAAAACACTGTCATTTTCCTTCCCACCTGCCATCCGAGGCCCGATTCAGGAAAGCATCTTTATTCAGAAAGGTACTTACGCATGCACTGAAGTGCTTTCATGGATTCCAAGGCCCGAAGGTACCCCTTTGATCATCTAGTCCAGGGGTCCTCAAACTTTTTTGCCCCACGACCCCCTTCTAACAACAAAAATTGCTACGCGACGCCAGCAGGGGGGCCAGGGCCAAAGCCAGAGCCCCACCACTCTTGGCAAGGCGGCCAAAGCCAAATCCCAAGGCCTTCAGCCCCAGGCGGGGGCGGGGGTCTGTAATCTGAGCTACCCCCACACTCGGGACTGAAGCCCTTGGGCTTTGGCCCCGGGCAGTGGGGCTTGGGCTTCAGCCCTGGGCCCCAGCAAGGCTAATGCCAGCCCTTGGCGACCCCATTAAAATGGGGTCCCGACCCACTTTGGGGCCCCGACCCACAGTTTGAGAACCACTGATCTAGTCTGAACTCCTGTGTAACACAGGCCGCAGAAGGTCCCCAAAATAAATCTTTTTTAGAAAAATATCCAGTCTTGATTTTAAAAATTGTCAGCAATAGAGAATCCACCGTGACTCTTGGTGAACTGTTCCGTTGGTTATTTACTTTCACCGTTACACCTTATTTTCAGCCAAACAGATTGAGCCCTTTGAGTTTGTCACTCTAAGGCAGGTTTTCTAATCCTTTAATCATTCTCGTGGCTCTTCTCTGGACCAGGGCTTGAATGCTTAGGATGACATCCATCTGCGACATTATCTGATCTCACACCAGTCAAGTAAAGTCAATGGAGTTACTGACTTAAACCAGTATGACTGAGATCAGAATCCGGCCCAGTACTGTGTGGCCACAGACGTGCCCACTGCTTCTGCAAATGGCTGCACAGCATCAACCGTCTCTTAGACCAGTGGTTCTCAGCCAGGGGTACGTGTCCCACTGGGGGTACGCAAAGGTCTTCCAGGGGGTACGTCAACTCATTTTATTTGCCAAGTTTTACAACAGGCACTAGAGCCCTCCAGCAGGACTGGGATCCCGCGGTGCTGCAAGACGCACTGCCATAACAGCAGGAGAGGGATAAAAATTCCACAAACAATGTGGGAGTGAGTATTACAGAGCGTGATGGGAGCAGGGTTTAAACAATAGTCCTCCCGCACCACAAACAACATGAACACTCCAGCCAGCAGCCACCACTCTCCAGCTGCCCTGGTCTGAAGGCAGCACCGCCACCAGCAGCAGCTCAGAAGGGTGGCACGGTATGGTATTGCCATTCTTACTTCTGCACTGTTGCTGGCAGTGGTCCTGTCGTCAGAGCTGGGCAGCCGGAGAGTTTTTAAGTGAGGTGAAACTTGGGGTATGCAAGACAAAGCAGACTCCTGAAAGGGGTGCAGTCGTCTGGGAAGGTTGAGAACCACTGTCTTAGACAGTTTCCTTTCAGATCTCTGGGGCGCTGCTGAATTTGCCTTTCAGGACTCCAAGACTTACCATTACTTTCATAACAGTCAAATGCTTCCCACCTTTAAAACGCTCCTGCACCAAAGCACATACATTTCCATTTAAAATAAATGAGGACAAAACCTGTCCGCTTGCATGTCAGCCGTGAGCCAATTCAAATGATGTTTAGGTATGTAAGGAGAAGCAGCAGGTCTGCAAGAATAAAGTCACCATGCAGGGGAAATGAAAACGAGTCTCCAAAGCTTTTAGAGATTAATTACCTCTCGATGCACATTAATTATGACACTTCTGACCCTGCAATGCAGCATAATTAAGCCTATGCTAATCTTAATTATTTTCAAACATTATTTTATCTGTGTAAATTAGAGAACATCAGAAATCAGTAGGGTGAAAATATTTTAAATTAGAATCGTTAATGATTGTATTGAGAGTATCTAAAAGCGGTGGTTGGTTTTTTTGTGCAAATTGGTTTTGTGGAGATCCTGACGATCAAAACTTCCTCAGTCGCTCTACAAAGCTGAGATTCAGCAGCGAGAGCAGGGGAGCCATGTAATCCAAGCTAATAAAGATGCCGTCCCACCCTTTGAACCGCTGCGAGAATACCTTTGGGGGCACGTTGCATATAGTGGCGGAGCAAGTACTTTCTTTCCACACTAGCTGCATGTTCCTGGCACAGAGAATAAAATCCAGACGTGGATCTTATGGCGTTAGAATAAGCATGTGAAAACAGCCCCCAAAGTTAGGTGTCTCCAGCAAACAGTTAATTCAGCAAAGGCTGCAAATGACAGCTAGAAAAGGTGAATGCACACAGGAACAAAACCAGGATTCGGGTGTGAAATTAGCTAATGCAATTCCCAAGTGCCTCTTCGATTGTTACCCTGGCTTGAAAATGTTACTCAGTTTTAGCTGTTTAATTCTTCTTCCCAGTTGTACACCTATTATTTCGACTGATTCTTTTGTTTGTAGCAGATAAAGAGGGCAAAGCTACAACATTAGAATAATAGTGCAGGGTGTATTTCACCAGTATCCTGGTGCGTTACATTCTTATTCTCCAAATCAGTACTTTTAAAAATGTTTGCAGTCTCTGGCTTCTGATGATACCCCGAAAGTACAAACTGTTTTATCCTAGTTCAGGGAAGTGGGAGAGAGGACTGCTGGGTTCTAGGCATGGCTTGGCACTGTTGCACTCTGTTCTCATACACAAGTCACTTAATGAGACAAGAAATCATCAGATACTCTCACACAAACTGGAATTTAAATTCCACCTTTTCTCGCTAATATCATGGGACCAACATTCCTACAACAACACTGTAAACAGCAAGTCACTTAATGATACGATGCCTTAACTTATCCATCTGTAAAATGGGAGTAATAATTCCCAGCCTTACAGGGGGGGTTGTAAAGAGTTTTGCGATCTACTGATGAGAGGTGTAAGAGAGAGCCAAAACACTGATACAGTAAAAATGGAAATGACAAAACAGAATGGCTGTTATTACCCAGAATGACTCTAATTATGACTAATGGGAGACATTTTCTGGCAAAATGATTTTATTCTTTCCAGAGGACAAAGAGGGTTTCAGAGCTAATGGCAGATTAAGTGCTCCCATGGTATATATCAGGGGTTGGCAACCTGCGGCACGCGTGCCAAAGGCAGCACGCGAAACCTTAAATTAATGAAGACTTGGCACACCGCTTCCCAAAGGTTGCCGACCCCTGGTATATATTATGATATACAGTAGAAACCTGTGAAATGAAAAGGCCTCCTGTTGTACCAAAGCTTTTCTTAACAGGTTTGTTACCATTGCCAAGGTAACGCCTCTTCCAGGAAATAGATTTTGGTTTGATGCATGGGAATGGCTCCCTCTTAACAGATCTATTCTTTGATCAGATCCAGTGTCCTACTGCCTTTCAGTCCTCTACAAGTTTGTTACTCCTTTCTCAGAGGCACGTTCAAACTGCCTCGCAAGATTTGTCTGTGTGTTGGTTTGGTGCAGAGAGTTATGACTCTGCAGGTCCGTTCCTTTACCAGGAGTTTAAGTAGAGGCTGCTGCCTATAACAAGTGCTGTATCTCCCCTTTTCATGTAGGTTTGTTTTCTTTTTTACATGTCTGACTTAGCTGCAAGCTATTTATTTTCAGCAAGTGTGTGTCTCTTCAGTGGCTCATCTCCTCCTGCTTTTTTATTATCCCCCCTGCCTTTCTAGCAGCATTTACAACCAACAGAAGCTGAAGATGGTTTATGGAAAGAATTCCTTGCAGACATTTATCTTAACTAATTAGGTGTTTTTAGGAGGAGAATAACAATGATTCTTCCTTTCTGAAATGGACTTTCTCCTTTATTTTGGTGTGTAAAGTTTAATTATTCCCAAAAGCTGATCTTTGAACAGCGCTCTTTGTGCTGCCACAAAGGAAACCCACGTTTGTGTCTCCCTGCCCAGGCTGAGCTCTGAGGATTAGGGCAGTGACTCATTCAGGCTGCAGGGACTGTCCTGATTCAGTGACCCCATACTCACCGCTCACTGATTCCTGTAATTGCCTTGACAACAGCCTGGCAGAAAGCTAGCCATCCCTGGGTATGTCTACACAGCATTTTGGAGCGAGCCTCTTAGCCCGGGTCTGCAGACTTGAGTTAGCAGGGCTTGCGCGAGCGCTCTAAAAATAGCGGTGTGACAGCTCTTTGAAGTTGTTACTCTGGTTCTGAAGCCCACCCCCTTCCCTAGGCTTCAGAACCTGAGCTCCAGCCCGAGCCATAACTTCCAAGTGCTGTCTACACAGCAGCTTTTAAAGCGCCAGCCCCAAGTCCTGAGCTCAGAGGCTCCTTCTGAAATGCTGTGTAGACGTATTCCTTTTGTCCCAGCTGGAGGTTCAGTTCTGCCCCCAGGTGAGCGCAGAACTGCAGGGTTCATAACCTTACAGGGGAGGGGAGAATGTGGAAAATCACAGTTTAAATTGGGTTGTGATCCGGGTAAAGGAGAGAGGAGATTCCTTGAAACACGTAGGCGAGCCTGGGTCCAGCAGAAGGCCCTTCTGAAGGTACCTAATGGGTACATCTACACTGCAATAAAAGACCCGCAGCATGGCCATGGTTGGCTCAGGTCAGCTGACTCGGGCTAATGGGGCTCGGGCTGCAGGGCTGAAAATTGAAGTGTAGACATCTGAGAGGGGTGGGTCTCAGACCCTGGGCACCAGCCTCAGCCCAAACATCTCTGCTGCAATTTGTAGTCCCACAGCCTGAGCCCCGCGAGCCCAAGTTGTTGGACCTGTGCTCTGAGACTCGGTGCCACGGGTTTTTTATTGCTGTGTAGATGTACCCAATGTTTCCTATTTTGGGCTGTGGACTTCGGAGGCTCTTTACTCTTTCAGCCTGGTTTGTGTGTGTGCTTTGTCCCTAGGATATCCCCACAGGAGCTGACAGCTGTGTGACCAGCCTGTCGTGTGACTCTCACCGCTCGTTGATCGTGGCAGGGCTCGGTGATGGCTCCATCCGTGTCTATGACAGGAGGATGGCTCTGAGTGAATGGTAACTAACTGCAGCATTCCCTTTAGCCCACTGCAGTCCCCCTGACTGGCAAATGGTCTCCTCCCTGAGTCTTACTGGTCTCTTGTCGTAAAGGCTCCACGTTCGCAGTGCACTTACCAGCTGTCACACTGGCTTCAGTAACTAGAATGTGTCACTGAAAGAATTTGTAATGTTTCAGTGAGCCCTTTATAGCCTTCGTTATAGTACATGTGTGCCCAGTCCCGTTCATTAATATTGTCCCACCTCAGCAACCTTGCTGTAAGCCTGTTGGTTCAGGGATTGTCTCAGCTGACTCACAGCTCTGTGGTGCTTGCCTGCCTAGTGACAAGGATCATGTCCTGCATCATTAGTGTGAGAAGGAGTGGCCCTTTTCTTCACCTCTGTGATTTCAGCCAGCAGGACTCAGAAGGTCCCCCGCTGCAGAGTTCCGGCTGCAGATATTGGAGGTGCTCACTGTGCCTCCTCAGATTTCCTCTGTCTTCTTTCCAAAAAGTTTCCCCTTTCTCTGCTTGCTCCTCAGCCGCGTCATGACCTACCGGGAGCACACAGCCTGGGTCGTGAAGGCATATTTGCAGAAACATCCTGAAGGCAACATCATGAGCGTCAGGTAAAAGAGTCTTGGATATTGGAGACATTTTCTTCTCCCTTTAAAAATTGGTCACTGATATGTCAACACCAAAGAAGGTAAAGCTCTGCACTCTGGCATTTCAGCTCAGCAGTTAACTCCTGCTCCAAAAGTTGGTGAGGGAAGGGAGGGAGACGGAAAGAAACCTGTAGCCTACCTGGAAGTGCATGGGGGGGTTCTAGGAGACATTGTATGCTCTGTTTCTGCCTCCTTGTTGCAAATGGCCTTGTAGGGGTCTAGGTGATAGGACATAAGAAGGGAGGACGTTCACTCTGCATCCCCTGGGCATATTGCTTGCTGGATTACTTCACCATCTAGCAATTTTCTACACATCAATCTATTTCTGCTGCTCAGTAAATACTGTGTGGAGAGCAGCCGATATTTATTTGCCTGTTAAAGGGAGAGCAGATACAATTTACGGTCACAAAGCCTGCATTTGTCCACCGAGAATGCTCTTTCTTCCTTGTTTACAGAATGTAACAGAACATAATTCTCCAGGATGTAATGCTTTCCTGAGCAGGGATAGAGTGGCAAAATTTATCACGATTTTTAGAAAGGGGCTTAAATGGTGCAGCTGCCAGATTTGTAGTGCTCCCATATTAGAGTTTTTAATCTTCCTCATAATCTCCCTCAGCAATCCCAGGGGAGCCAGGTTGGCATCCCTGCCTTGCATGCCTCTGTCTGAAGGAACAAACATTCGGCTTCCCTCCTCCTCCACATCCTCCTCAGCAGTGTCAGAAAGACGGGAGAAAATCTCTGGTCCCCCATCCCAAAGCAACTGGACTCTGGTCAAACAAGCCATCCTGCAGTTCATTTCCTCTCCCGAAAGGAATGCCTTCGGGCTTGGAATAGCTACGGTATCCGTGAAGAGTGCTTTATAAAAGAATCTCACACAGCAACTGGTTCCAGTATAACTATTTCCTGAAAGGCCTCAGACATTTTGTGTTGCTAACTCCACATAGCAGGAAGTCACCACCCACACCCACCCACCCACCCACACCCACAAAAGCATTCACAAGCAGCTCAATAGAGTTAATAAAATCCATTCCATGCTCTTACTACATTTTATTGCACGCCAGAAGCAACTACACTACAGTACACCGTCCTCGTCAGGAGGGCGCCCTCTGCTCATTGGGAAGGGCGCTCTGTGCTACGGCTGGGGTTGGTTAATTTCAGCTGAGCCTCCCTTTCTTGCCAGCCTGGATTTGAGCCCACAGGTAGTGGAAGGGAGAGCCGCTAGCTGGACCCCTTCCCCCACTTCCAGGGTTTGATTTCTGAAAAGGGCTGGGCAGCTAACCCCAGGCCCAGCTAGGGGAAGGAGGAAAGGGGAGCTGAAATCAAGCTAGCTCCACCTTTGATCCTGTAGTAAGGGCTTCATCCCTGGAGGCACGGTGCCCCCCGCCCCATTGGGGCACATGGCCCTGTCTCACCCCACCCCACCTTCCATCCGTGCGGCTCTCCTCGCTGGCTAACCTGCCTCCCCCGCCGAGCCCGCTTCATTAGCCGGCTTTCCCTGCATCACAGGGTGTGCTGCCTACTACGGAGTAGCGAGAAAGAACATTGGGGTAAAAACAAGCCCTGGCAAATGTGCTGCTCTTGCCAACATGCGCCTGGCTTTAGCAAAGTATTTAATTAGCCTCCACAGATTTCATTTCCTCTCCTGCAAATTATAGTGATCTCAGCCCAAGCAGCCCTGGGATGCGATTCCTTCCGAGGACACGCTCCATTGAGACGTAATGACATTGACTTGGGGTGCAACAGAACATAGTAAGAAGAGCACGGAATAGATTTTATTAACACCCTTGAGCTGTTTGTGAATGATTTTGTCACTATACATATTGGTGACGTCTTTCTCTGAGTGGCACTGTGATTGGCAGTGACCGTCGCTAGATTTATCACTGGTCAGTTGGACACTTACTTTCTCGCTAGGGAAACCAAAAAGTCACTAAATCTAGTGACAAAGTCGCTAAGTTGGCAATGCTGGCAATAATTACCCAGCGGAATCCTAGAGGACCCTCATCTGGATCAAAAAGCACGAGAGAATGCGATTATAACCTAGAATTGACCATTGTAACCAAATCACCAGGGGAAGCTCACGCATATGGCTGAAGGGATTATGACACCTAGGCTAGATAGTCCTGTGGTCCTTTGTCCAGCCATTTTGATCTAACCGCTAGGGCCATGATTAGATTGTCCGATTCTCTAATAGCCCTTTAAGGATTCTTATTCCACAATCGCAGCCTTACAGACTCATGGAGCATTGCAAGAGGTAGGCCTCACTAGCTGTGCCTTAGACTCACTTCCTAATTGTGCTTAATTGTGGGGAAAATACATCAATTGCGGGGAGGGGAGGGGAGGGGGAACAGCATGTCTGGTATAGAGAGCCACCTGTGCCCGTAAAGTAATCTAGCTTTAATAATCCCTCTGCTTAAGGAATAATCAGCAACCGAGTTTTTAAATTTTCAGCTGATCTCAAAACTCCATTGTCTGGGGCTGGGTCTAATTCCTTGAAACACTCCAGCCCCTGCTTGTGCAGACTGAACTTTCTATGAAGGTTCAATCATCTTTACATAAGCACCACAGTTCAGAAACAATTGTGTTAAAGGTGATCAGTGTCTTTCTAAGTACTGCTGGTTCAGGATCGCTGTCTCTGTTGATTATCACTGGGCCTCTCAGTAGCATAAGACCCAGTGGAGTCTGACATCCTCATACTAGTTAGAACCTGCTATTATTCAGTTTAAATCTTGCTTATCTCATCACCTGGTGTCTGTTTCATTGGGTCAGAGCCAATCTTTTCCTTGTTGCTGCCTTACCCTGTTGGCCTATCTAGGGTCAGTTCTGTTCTGCACTGGTAGCTTTGCCTGGATCGACCCTTAGAAGATACAAGCTGTTAATCAGCGTTTGCTGATACCTGCTCCAAAGAGTACTCTGAACAGCAAAGGACTTATGGACCAGAGTCCAAATAACTGGCATCTTGAGCGGTTGCATAGGAGCCCCTCAGATTGCTGCCTGCTGCTGGAATGGAGTAGTCACACTGGAAGGAGGAAAAGGAACTGGGGCCTCATACACAGCTTGTTGTATTGCGCGACATACCAACGAAAGCACTTTATCATGTCGATGGGGGTGGTGGGGTAAGATAATAGTCACTCTTGGGGACAGTGAACGTTCTTTCCTTTCTGTGTGCGTACAGCACCTCGCCTACTGCGGATCCTACTGGAAACAAATGATGCTGGGGTGGATACGGTCACAATGCTGGACGTAGAGCAGGAGAGGTGGTACTGAGCTGAATCTCTCCTCGGGTGTAGTTCTTCTGTCAGCGCCATAACCAGGGCAGTGCAGCCGCCCAGGGCGCAAAGCCGCGGGGGCAGAGAAATGACAGAAGAAAATGGTAGGGGGCGCAAGTAGGCTTGCTCGCCCCGGGTGCTAAAATGCCCAGTTATGGCTCTGCCGTGCGTAGTGGTGGTCTGTTCACAGGCAAGTGAATGGCCTTTTCTCTGGGGCTTTCGAGGCTGCACTTCCAGTGGGACAGAGTCTAATGTTGTGAACCTCCTCTGTTGATAGCGTGAATGGAGATGTCCGTTTCTTCGACCCCAGGATGCCAGAGTCTGTGAAGGTCCTTCAGATAGTCAAAGGGCTGACCGCCCTGGACATTCACCCACAGGCCAATCTGTTTGCATGGTAGGTTCTGACCCCAGCCCACCTCCTCTGTGGAACAAAGAGAGAAGAAATCCATCATTACAAATACCGTTCATGTCTCTTTTTTCCCCTTGCTACGACCAGTGCCGCTTCATTCCCATGTGTGCAGTTCAGGTATTTTAACCCTTTCGTGTGTTATTGAAACCTTTGCACTGGTGACTCAGAGTGATGGTTCAGGGTGTTGCCAGTTCTCAATGTGTCAGACTCCCTACCCAAAGGCAGCAGGTGTATGGCTGGGCTGAGTGGGGGGCCCCAGCATGCACTTCATGATCACGGTGCCATGGTAGCTGTGGGAGAACCACCTTAGGTGAACATGCACTTTCCTGGACTCTCTATATTGTACATCTTGAATTTACAGCATAACAGGTAAATCCTCAGTTCGAGCCTGTCTGTAAATCTCTCTGTGGTGAGGCTGCTGCAGCATGGATTAAAACCAATCTCTTTGCTTATAAGAGCGCGTGGTACACACTTTTGCTTTATAAATGACTCCTGTCTCCATAGCCCAGCAGTAGTGAGTAGAAAACCCTTTATGTAGAAATGAATAGTATTATCAGAATGTGGTGAGGACATGATGTTCTCTCTTCCTTCCAGTGGCTCAATGAATCAGTTCACTGCGATCTACAATGGGAATGGAGAGCTGATCAATAATATCAAATACTATGATGGATTTATGGGACAGAGAGTCGGAGCCATCAGCTGCCTGGCTTTCCATCCTCATTGGGTCTGTATTTTCTTTTTAACTTTGGAATTTTTTTTGGCAGTTCTGCATGAATTTCTGTGGAAAAGGGGCTGGTCACAATGACTAAAGACCTCCCCTTTGTACTACACAGTCTTGCCCAGCACTGTTCTGCAAGTGCACCTTAGTCCCTAACCTGCAACCTAGCTGCTTCAGTCCTCGCAGCCGCCCTGCTCTGTCAATGCATTGCAGTCCTATCCCAACAGCAGCACATGCAAATACGGCCAGTTGCACCCAAGTGCATGCCAGTTATTTACTGTGCAGAAATGTCCACTAAGGGCTAGAACAGGACTCCAAACTTCTGAGCCACTTTTGCTCACTGGTTGACTGCCCGTTTTTTCACTTCACTCTGGAACTGCCTTTTGATTTAGCTTTTCGCTCGTGGCAGTTTACGCTAGAGATGTTCTGTAAGGTGTGTTAGCCTAGGACTCAGCTGAGCACCACAGGAGCCAGCTCTCTCCGCCAGCACGTACACATGAGACAAGCCAAAATTTGCCCAGGTTACAGTGCACCTCTCTATTCTGTGGCTCTTCCTCTAAAACTGATACCATCACCAAATGCCTTGGAAATGGCTGCTGTCCGAACCCACCTTACCGCCATATAGTGCTGTAGGTGTGCATGGTGCTGTGCAGCAAAAAAAAGGCTGAAAAAGTAAGAGTTCCTGCACAATGTAAAGGCATGAGCTCTTCAAATTCAAAACAAAACAGGGTGGAGAGAGATCTTGCAATGGGAATGTGTCACAGAGCCGGTGGCTCTGCACTAGTCTTGGGAAGGAGGGTGGCTGGCAGGTGTTCAATTAGGAGGTGTCACACATTTGCAGTATGGCCTGAGACGGCTGGAGATAGGAATAGGTGAGGGAGTAGCAGAAAGTAGCTGGATGGGGAATAGGGAGCAGGTGAAGGTTAAAGGGAACCCAAAAGGGGCGGAGTCATGTTAGAACCTTGAGAGTCAGGACATAAGTGTTTTACATTTCATTTAATGAGAAAGGACAGTGGCATTTGATGAAGGGCCTGAAGCAGTGGACAGAGCAGTGAGAGGAAGGTGAGCTATGATGTGACATGCTATTGGCCCTCCAATCCGGGGGCGGGGGGCGGGGGGCGGGGGACAGGGGTGGGTGTTTCTCTGGGTTGCTGGTAGGGGTTATGTGCATTTTACATCTTGAGGAGGAAGACAATAAAGGGGAGCTTGTGCATCTCAGTCTGCTGCTCCTTTGCCTTGGAAAATCACCCTGCAAGAAGTCAAACACCTAATGACTGATTTGGTCCTTGGGTTTGGGGGATGGGAAGAGGGGTTAGCAAGTCTGAAAATTTTGTCTCCTTTAAAATAAGCAAACAAATAAACCCTCTAGTCCTGGTCTCTTTGAAGCCTGGAATTGCTCCTGGGGTTCTCGATAGACAGCGCGCTAGTTTTCAATCCAGGGGATTGTTTGTAACAAACACATTTAGAAGAATTATACTAGAAGTTGGCAGCTAATGGCCACCATAATTTTTTCCTTCAGCTGAAACAGTGGCCTACAGTGTGCGGACATATAACCCAAGATAGGTGGAGGAAACAGGCTGTGGTAGCTACCTTGGCAGATCCGGCTAGGAGTTCCCTAGCATCTGGCCAGCAGTGCTCAGAATGCTGTGACTCACCACCTGGACTGATTTGTATCTTGTAGCCCAAGTTGCTTTGCCCCTTTCTTTTCTTTTCCCCTCCCCCCATGACCCCTGCATATTTCACTTGTTTGCTCTCCGTCCTACAGCCTCACCTGGCGGTTGGAAGCAATGACTACTACATCTCCGTGTACTCGGTGGAAAAGCGGATCAGATAACAGCAGTCTCATCGGAGAAAGGGAGAGTCCCAGCGGGCAGGGCCATGTCTCCCCTGTCATGTATATAGAGAAATGATCGACTTGAATGTTTAGTGTTGGCTGCTGCTGCTGCAACCCATAACTTGAACATTTTTTTTTCTTCTGACTCAGCTACTGATGATTTGGAGAGGTGGAAAGAGAGACATTCTTCTATTTTCTTTTCAGCCAGAACCTCTAAAAACTACAGAAAAGGAACATTTATTTTTTGTTTTCAATGGTTGCTTCTGTTACAAACATGGTTCCAAGGCTCCGAAGGACTGGATGAGACGATACCTTTGTGAGGGGCTTTTTATTTCCGTCTTTGTTCCTTTGTTTCGTGGGGGTCTAGGTAACTTAAGGAATTAAGTCAGGACTCGCCTACAGCTCCATGTTTTCTCACCCTACCAAGTGACCCCTCTACCTGTTACCTACCCTGTGCCAAAGAGCAACCCCTCGGGCAGGCAACAGGATCCCAGCTGCCCGCCTGCAGAATATCACACCCGGTCTTGAGCAATCTGTGTGTAACCGAGAGAAGGGAGACGGGAAATCATCTGCGGGGCTCGCTGGCCTCCCTCTCTCGTGTTCCTTCTCCAGTGGAAGTACGGACAGAGCGAGCGGACGAGCGGGCATGGCAGCAGGAGGAAGAGGGAAGGGGGGCGGAGGGGAGGAGAGCAATAGTAGTGTGGAACACTGACAGGCCATAAAGCTCTGCATCCAGATGGAGGAGAAACAAGAAAATGAGCAACATCCTCAGTGCCCTAAGGAAATTGGATTGTCATTGATGTAACTACTCTCTGTTCATGGGCACGTACCTATGTCAGTGCAGGTGAGTGGAGTGAGAGACTTTGTCTTATTCACTCCGTTGTTTCAGGAGTCGCTGTCCCTTTGCCCACAGCACGTGAGATGTCCTGACAACTGCACAGACAGAGAGAGGGCTCGTTCTACCCCTGCCTTAAACCATAGGCTTTCATTTTGTTCAGAAGTGCTAATATTCTGCTAGCTAATGGACGTGACTTTATACACCCAGCTGTATACATGTGCATTTGCATGCACCTTGGTCTATATGCATCTGGGCATATTTGTATGTGTCTGTATGAACCCAGGCAGATACGCATTGCATTGGCATGTCCTTGTGTCCACACATCTGGGCATCCACGTGTATGTTCTGATTACAAGAGAATCACTGCCGTCCTGGAGGCAGAGGGGCCAACAACAGATCATTCTGCCTGGCGCAAGACCATCTTGTCCCCAATCTCTAGGGAAAGCTGATCCCCTCTCTCACGTCGGTAATGAAGATTCCTGTCCCTTGGAATCCATAATGCGTCTTGAGATTGATTTGGGGAAGGAGGTGGCAAAGCTGAAGGGAGCATTTCCCCAATAAAGTACTGTCTAGATGTGAATCAGTTGGGCGGGAAGAACAAAACCCTGTAAAGTAACAGTGATGATGCTAAGCTCTCCAAATCTAGGAAAACTCTCTCCATCCTGGTTCTGGCATCACCGTTCCTCACAGGCCAGCAGAGGTGCCTAAGTCAATGACAGTAGTGTTAATGAGAAAAGAAATGAACAACATTGTTGCTGCTTTTTGTTGTGGGCAGTAGTTTCACCTCCCCCACTGAACTCAGCTGGGGATGGCTGACCTTGCCAGATCATTTTGCTTCCAGAGATGCTCATTCAGCATTCACGCAGCCTGAATGCAGCCAGGCAATGCCATGGCATCCGAATCAGCCAGGATCCTATCGTGCTCTGCCATTAAGAGTCAAATAGTAAAACGCCGCTGTCTGCAAATCTCAAAGTAGTCCTGTTGCAAGGTGGCTTGAGCTGTGGGGACTGAGGCAGGTACCCCAGCTGGGGCACTTTCCCCACGCGCAAGCACAACTGCAGTCTTCTCTACCCTCCGGTGATCTACGGGCCGCCTCGCAGGATGCTGAGTCGAAAGCTGTGGAAGGAAATCTGGAGGAGCTGCTGTTTTCCCTAACACTCTGTGTTTTTCTAATATGTGGACTACCAAAAGTTAGTGATGGGCTAAAAAAAAAAAAATTGCCTCTCTTGGTGGCCCATTGAGCTGCTGTTATACACAGATTTACTTGCCCCAGTGTCTGTTGCAGTGGTACCCGTCTCGCCCCTCTGATTACCATGCCTGTCCCTCTGCGCATGGCTCTGAGCTCAGGGAATGGCCAAGGCCAGGTGTGCTAGCCAGCATTGAGGCAGAGGTTGGGATTTGCAGATAACTGACTAACGTGCACTATTTACAAACACCAGAGATTTTTAACCTCAATCAGTGGATTTGTGTAAAGAACAAGCGATACCTGGCAAACTGCAAAGGTGCATTGTGGGAAGCTGCTTTGTCTTCATACCAGCATTCCCCGAGCGCCCTCCCAGCCTGTGCAGCCAGGAGTAGGGTTTTTAACTGACTCAGCCTGTTGAGCTTTCATCTAAGCGTGTGCGTGTCTGGGCTCTGTCTGCACAGGGCTGATGCAAAAATTCAATCATGAAGTTTAACCAAGGCTCTGGAGAGCATCCTACCTAAAAGTTCACTTCTCTCTATTTATTTTACAAAAATAAAAAAGATATTAAAAAAAAATAAACTCCGAGATAGTATTGTGAGAGTAAAATAAATACAAACAATAAATGGTTAATAAAATATAAATGCAGAAACAGCCTGTGGTCAGGTCGTTTTATTGTAACGAATGGGAGGAGTTAGTGTTGCCTAGTCTTGAGAGCAGGAAAAAGGGCTGTGTAGGGTGGGGGGGGAATCATAAAAATGTAGGACTGGAAGGGACCTCAATATGTCATCTAGTCCAGTCCCTGCACTGAGGCAGGATTAAGTATTATCTAGATCATCCCTGACAGGTGTTTGTCTAACCTGTTGTTCAAAATCTCCAATGATGGTGAACCCATAACCTCCCTGGGTAATTTGTTCCAGTGCTTAACCACCCTGACAGTTAAAGTTTTTCCTAATGTCTAACCTAAATCTCCCTTGCTGCAAGTTAAGCCCATTACTTCTTGACCTGTCCTCAATGGTTAAGGAGAACAATATATCACTCTCCTCTTTATAACAACTTTTTACGTACACCTCTACCCCAATATAACGCTGTCCTCGGGAGCCAAAAAATCTTACCGCGTTATAGGTGAAACTGCATTATATCAAACTTGCTTTGATCCACCGGAGTGCACAGCTCTGTCCCCCCAGAGCGCTGCTTTACCGCATTATATCCGAATTCGTGTTATATCAGGTCGTGTTATATCAGGGTAGATGTGTACTTGAAGACTATTATCATGTCCCACCTCAGCCTTCTCTTCTCCAGAGTAAAAAAACAAAAAAACATTTTTTTAATCTTTCGTCATAGGTCATATTTTCCTAGCTCTTTTATCATTTTAGTTGCTCTCCTCTGGACTTTCTCCAGTTTGTCCACATCTTTCCTGAAGTGTAGTGCCCAGAACTGGACACAGTACTCCAGCTGGGGCCTTATCAGTACTGACGAAAGTGGGAGAATTACTTCTCATGTCTTCCTTATGACACTCCTGCTAATACATCCCAGAATGACGTTCACTTTTTTTTGGCAACATTTAGTTTTATTTCGTTTGTGATCCACTATAGCCCCCAAATCCTTTTCTACAGTACTCCCTAGGCAGTCATTTGCCATTTTGTATTTGTGCAATAGATTATTCCTTCCTAAGTGTAGTACATTGCATTTCTGCATATTGAGTTTCATCCTATGTGATTCAGACCATTTCTCCATTTTCTCAAGATCATTTTGGATTCTAATCCTATCCTCCAAAGTGCTTGCAACCCCTCCCAGCTTGATATCATCTGCAAACTTTATAAGGGTACTCTCTATGCCATTATCCAAATCATTTATGAAGATATTGAATAGAACCAGACCCAGGACAGATCCGTGCGGGACCTCTTTCAATCTGCCCTTCCGGCTTGATTTTGAACCGTTGATAACTACTCTTCAAGTATGGTTTTCCAGCCAGTTGTGCACCCACCTTTATAGTAAGTTCATCTAAGCTATATTTCTGTAGTTTGTTCATGAGACGGTCTTGTGAGACAGTATAAAAGCCTTACTAAACTCGAGATAGATGACATCTGCTTCTCCCACCCACCCATAAGGCTTGTTTACCCAGTCAAAGAAGGGTGTTAGGTTGGTTTGACATGATTTGTTCTTAACAAATCTATGTGGACTGTTACTTGTCACCTTATTTTCTTCTAGCTGCTTACAGATAGATGGATTATTTACTCCATTATCTTTCACGGTACCAAAGTTAAACCGACTTGTTGATAATTCCCTGGGTTGTCTTTATTCCCGTTTTTATAGATGAGTACTATATTTGCCCTTTTCAAGTCCTCTGAGATCTCTCCCATCCTCTGAGTTCTCAAAGATAATTGCTAATGGCTCAGAGTTCTCTTAAGCCAGTTCCTTAAGTATTCTAGGATGTATTTAATCAGCCCCTAACTTGTCATCTACCATTTAACTTGTCTAAATAATTCTCTGCTTGTTCGTTTCCTGTTTTAGCCTCTCACTCAGATCCTACCCCGTTTACACTGATGTTCACTGTTAGTTGTCTGATCACTGCTACCTTTTTTGGTGAAAGCTGAAACAAAAAAGGCATTTAACACTTCAGCCATTGCTGTGCCTTCTGTTGTCTTTCCCTCCTCATTGAGTAGTGGGCCTATCCTGTCCCGTGTCTTCCTCTTACTTCTCATCTATTGGTGGAATGTTTTCTTGTTACTCTTTATATCTCTACCTAGTTTAACCTCATTTTGTGCCCTGGCCTTTCTAATTTTGGCCCTACATGCAGGTCAATGAAGAATTCCTGGGTAAGCCAGGGTGACCTCTGACCACACTTCCTATCTTTCTGGCTTCTAGTTCTGATTCTGCCAATGACTTGCTATGTGACCATGGACAAGTCATTCTGTGCCTCGGTTTTCCCATCTGCTAAATGGGCACGATTCTGCTTTTTGAGATCACAGATGAAAGGCCCTTGTCATTTGCACTTGTACTATTTCTAATCGTTTCCCCATGAGCATGTAAGAAGGAGCCAACAACCCCGTGCTTCAGTGCACTTGGGGTTCTCTGTGGGGAAGAGTGTGGCACTGTCGTTGAGTTGTTTTTGATCGGGATACGTTAGGCTTTAGCATTCGTCAGTCAATAGTGGCAGGCTCATCGCAATATGGGGCAAGGCCTAAGAGCTCCAGCAGGAGGGAGGGAATGGGAGCATCGGTGGGGTGCCGTTGGGGATGTGAAGGGATCTTTGACAGAGGGAAAGGAAGAAGGGAGGCCCTGCGGCTTTCACAGCTTTTCCCTGTGGAACTGTGGCACCCTAAAGGGGTCACTCCCAAGGAACTGGGTACAGGCTGGGGCATAGACCAGACCCTGTGAATCCATGACAGAGCTCTTCCTGGAAGGATTCACCTAACAATAGTGATGGGAGACTCCACCTCCACTACTAGGTCCCTCCCATGTGGAGTCCCACAAGGAACAATTTTCTCTCTGGTCCTGTTCAACATCGATATGCAACCACTAGCGAACGGGTCAAACTATATGGACTCAGGTGCCAGCAATATGCAGATGACACAGCTCTACCGATCCTTCAGCACATGCCCCATACCACTGCCACCCCGATGGCCCAGTGCCTGGAGGGGATCAGCTCATGGGTGAAGAGCAGCTGGCTGGAGCTGAAGCTGAGCAAGGCTGAGGTGATGCTGGTGGGAAGAGGAAAGCATTGTGAGGAGCCGTGGTGCAGTCTCCTTTGGTTGAAGGTTCACACACACACACAGCTGATCAATTCAGTCCATAGGGGAGGAGGCTCGTGCATGCCCCACTGACTCTGAGCTCTCACGTTATAGCAGCCTCCATGAGTAAGGCTGCGTGTCTGTCATGGAAGTCACGGGTTCTGTGGCTCTCCGTGACCTCCATGACTTCTGCAGCAGCCAGTGCGGTTGGCTCCGGGGCTGCCTGAGCACTTGGGCAGCCCCTGAGCCAGCAGCAGTTTGGGTGTGGGAGGGGTCTCAGGGCTGGGGCAGAGGGTTGGGTACAGGGCGGTGCTTACCTCAGAAGCAGCCGGCATGTTCCTGCAGCTCCTCGGCGGAGGGGCCGGGGGGCTCTGCACGCTGCCCGTGCCTGCAGGCACCACCCCTGCAGCTCGTGGCATGGGCAGCGCGTGGCGCCCCCCTGGCCTTCCCTCCCCCAAGGACATGCCGGCCGCTTCCGGGGAGCTGTGCGGAGACAGGTAGGGAACCTACCAGTCCCGCCAACCCTCCCCCGCAGCACCAGCGGGGGTCCCGGGCCACGTGCCACCACATGTCCCCCCCCCCCCCCCCCCCAGCACCCACAGCATCTCCGGACTGCCCCCCCCAGAACACCCGTGGCCTCCTGCCCCAAGTTTTAGTTAGGGGTATATAGTACAAATCATGGACAGGTTATGGGCCATGAATTTTTGTTAACTGACCGTAGCCTGTCCATGACTTTTACTGAAAATACCGGTGACTAAAATGTAGCCTTATCCATGAGTAACGCTTACTGCCATATCTGGTTAGTTAGGAGACTCTACCCCATCCTGATGAACAAAGGTCTGCCGTCATCCTCTTGGCTGGATTACAGCACCGCAATATACCTGGTACAGAAACAGCACAAGCTACCACGCGTTCATCACACCTGTCCTGCACCCCTTATACTGACTCTCCATTGAATATCGACTCAAGTTCATGGTCTCAGGCCTTATCTTCACAGCGTTCCACAGCCTGGGCCCAAGGTATCTAAAAGATCGACTAAAGCTCTTGGAGGAAGACCACGGTCGACGACTTCATTCCTCTGGCACAATGGAACTTTCTACAATAAGGGTAAAGCTCATCTATGCAGGAGACGGAGCTTTCCCCGGGACCAGCCCAAGACAGACTGAACTCTCCCAGGGCCTGAGGACCATCATAAACCTCACCACCTTCTGCTCTGAGGGCAAGGTGGTACGTTCCTTTGACTTTGCCTTGTCTAACATGGCGGGGGGGGGGTGTCCAAAGCAAGACATTCCACTGCACGCACGTCTCCTGCCAGGGAGAGGATGAGAGAACAAACCTGTGACAGATGTTAGTCGTGTTGCTTAATTCACAGCTGGAAGGCACTCGGATACTACAGTGATGAGCGCAGTGTAAGAAGTGCTATAGACTAGATGGGGCTAGAACGGATTGGTTGACAGGCTCATGTGGGAGCATTCCTCTACCTACAGGGTGGCTCACCATGACACAGGTGTCTGAGTGGAAGGCTGAAAGGGACATCTCAGAGCACATCCTGTCCCAGAAAGGTGAACCCTTTTCCCTTGGCAGTGTCAAAAGAAGCCCTTCCTGTTGCAGTCAGAGCTTGGAGGTTCCCTTTGCTGAGAGAGATTGGGTGATTAGATCTCTATCAGCTTATCCCCTGAAACAGCTTCTCGAGAGGCTTTTGTTAGAGTGGGGGTGGGGAATAAATCCCCCGAGTCTGGTAGCTTTGGCAGGGCAGACAGTTCGGATAAACGGCTGTCATGTTTTACTCTGCGTGGTCTGGCATGGCAAGGTGCCGCCTGCAAGCCTCTCCTCTAACTGGGACCTTTCTGTGTGGAGGAAGCTTGTCAGCAGAGTGTGGGAAAACAAAGGGTCTCTGTGAGATACAGCAGCAATAAGAAATAACTTAAGCAGCTGCAGACGGCTATTGAAGATGAATCGACAGTGTGGTTAGCTGGTGAAAACCGCGTTACTATAGTAACCCCAAAGGTGCACTGTCTGTTGTGTGTTCTAATCAACTGCAGTGACTGTACTACATTATTGTTTGTTTAAACAAAGAGTATTCGCAGCCATAACATCCGCTGTGCGGTGTGCACTCGCTGGAGGGGTGACGGCCTGCCCGGAGCTACTGGCTTTCATCTTGCTGAGAATGTAGTTCCCATGAAAACAAGGGACTGGATAATGCTGGCCAGGGGTGAGCGTAACATGGGCAGTCACGGATATGCGCCCAGGAACATAGCTCTGCTGATGCCCCTCAATCCTGATCTGCAGCCCCCTGTTATTCCAGCCCTGTACTCCCCACACGCACAGAGTTCTGCCCCTCAATCCTGATCTGCAGCCCCCCGTTATTCCAGCCCTGTACTCCCCACACGCACAGAGTTGTGCCCCTCAATCCTGATCTGCAGCCCCCTGTTATTCCAGCCCTGTACTCCCCACACGCACAGAGTTCTGCCCCTCAATCCTGATCTGCAGCCCCCTGTTATTCCAGCCCTGTGCTCCCCACACGCACAGAGTTCTGCCCCTCAATCCTGATCTGCAGCCCCCTGTTATTCCAGCCCTGTGCTCCCCACACGCACAGAGTTCTGCCCCTCAATCCTGATCTGCAGCCCCCTGTTATTCCAGCCCTGTGTTCCCCACACGCACAGAGTTCTGCCCCTCAATCCTGACCTGCAGCCCCCTGTTATTCCAGCCCTGTGCTCCCCACACGCACAGAGTTCTGCCCCTCAATCCTGATCTGCAGCCCCCTGTTATTCCAGTCCTGTACTCCCCACACGCACAGAGTTGTGCCCCTCAATCCTGATCTGCAGCCCCCTGTTATTCCAGCCCTGTGCTCCCCACACGCACAGAGTTCTGCCCCTCAATCCTGATCTGCAGCCCCCTGCTGTTCTACTCCCAGTTCTCTCTTGCGCAGAGGCTGCCACTGATGCAGAAATCAGCCCAAACTGTTAGTTTTGGTGGCATGAACAAATGTGAACAAACTCATTTGCTCTTGTGACTTCAGTCAGAATCTGCTTTTGTTTTACCAAACCTGGCTTTGTGTCTGTAGCTTCCCAGAGTGCAGACCTTGTTTTGTGGTGTTTAGCATGTGATGGGTCTCTCTAACTCAAGAGTTCATTGGTAACAACTAAAATAACTCTGAATTGTTGGAAGGCCTCTACGTATTGGAGTCCACGTACAAGTTGTGATGCTTTCGTGGAGCACCAATGCCTGTGCGTGTCCTTGTTTAACACCCTGCCTGCAGCGGGAGAGTCTTGGCATCAGCTCAGTGCAACACGGGCCTTTCAGCCACTCAAATGCTCTCCTCAGTCCTAGCCTTGCCTGGCAGGTTAACATTAGGTGCCCCCCAACTTTCAGCCGCCCTTGAAGAGCATTCCTCTGCAGTGTCCAGCCCCGTCACTGTATACTTGCAGACGTTACCAAGTCTGCTGTCTCCAACGAGACAGTGCACACATCAACCTGTTAGATCAGCTGAGGATGAACTCCTTTCTTAGTATAACAGCTCTGAGATGAATTTCTACTACAATAAGGATAAGTTTATTGATGAAGAACAGAGATTTAAGTGATAATGTTTTCGCCCCTCAGCTCATAGAGAGCTGAGAAGCAAGGATAATAGAAACAGAAAATGGTTACAAATAAAACAAAAGTATAATTTTCTATATGCTAGTGACTACAACTTAGGCTACAATCCTTGTCTAAGGCAGTTTTCTCGCCTAACGCCTCCTCTCAGCACCACAAGCCACCCACCCCTTGGGCCAGAATCCAGCTCTCCTGGAAGTAAAGAGTGTTGATCTCTCTGTTCCCTCAGAGATGGCTAACTACAATGTCTTTTCCCCTCTTCTGATAGTCCAGTAACCCTTGGGCGTGTGACCCCAGACAACGTTCCTCTCCCCCACTCATTGGTCTTCAGGGTGGGGACGATGCTGTCTTTCCTATGTTGTTCTAATTCTTCTATCAGTCAGCTCCACCTTTGCATCAATGTGCAAATATTCTCCTTGTTTTGGTTCAGCCTGCTCCATTTACATTCGAGACACAGGCCGACAAGCCACTCAACTTTCCTTTGTCTCAGACAAACTTGTTTGCCAGCTGTGCCTTGTTTCATGGATTGAGCATGTTTTCAATGTATACCTTCAACTTTTTCATTGTTGTCCACACAAACACCCCACAATGATTATGATGACCATTATGATATACGTTTTCATTTGATACCTTATATAAATTTCTTTATAGCTAAATACCATGCTACCATGGCAGCAATGTGTTAGATATAGTGAGTTTGTCAGGTCTGATGAGTTGCTGAGGGAGTAGTGACCCACCAGTGGGGCTCCGTGTCACACAAGTACGACATGTCGTGGACCCTTTAACATTTTATGATAGAGGTGAGTTTGGTGTGAAGAAAGGATGGAGAGGAGCTGTCCAAGGTCCTGATCTACAGTCACTTTCCCTTTGTGTGCCTGACTCCAATCCCTCTGTGAGTCAGTCTTGCTGCTGCTTGTGAGTGGCACTCTCCTGCTCTGAGCAAATAAACTGAATTGAAAACAAAGCAAACGCTGCTGTCCTGATTGCACAGGAGAATTCAGCCCACCCCCACCCCTTGCCTTGGGTTTTCATTATACCACCTTATCTATCTTGTGTGTCACTCCCTCCTTTAAAGTAAGCATCTGACACTTGAAAAATCCAACTGTTTCATGTCCATCTAAGTAGACCTGCTGCAATTCAAAGAAGAGGGGTTGGTTGTAATTCCTGAGTTAAACATCTCCCACAGAATACACACTGATTGTTAAAATGTTTGTTGACGGATACCTGTTAGTATGATCTCCACAGGAGGAGTGTGAATTGCCTCACAAGGGAAGTTGCCATCCAACTGATCTTTCCTGGCAGGACCTGCAGTCTGGAGACATAAGCTAGCACTGGGTGTGGAGGATCCATTTGAATGCAGGGACTTTCAAAGCTGTAGTAAGGTATGTCCTTTGCCTTTTTTTGCCCCAGATCCCTAAATGGCCCCCTCAAGGATTGAGCTCACAACCCTGGGTTTAGCAGGCCAATGCTCAAACCACTGAGCTATCCCTACCCCCGGTGTTTTAATTAATAACCAAACAAGTGTTTAAAGTAATCAAACTTGTCTCACAGCCAATATAAAAGTCTCTGGTTATAACATCGAGGAGTCCTTGTGGCACCTTAGAGACTAACAAATGTATTTGGGCATAAGCTTTCGTGGGCTAGAACCCACTTCATCAGATGCATGGAGTGGAAAATACAGTAGCAGGTATCTGTACATAGTACATGAAAAGATGGGAGCTGCCTTACCAAGTGGAGGGTCAGTGCTAACGAGACAATTCAGTTAAAGTGGAAGTGGGCTAGTCTCAACAGTAGAATACCAAGGGAGGAAACGCCATCAGGGGCTCGTTCACCTGCACATTTACCAATGCGGTGTATGCCATCATGTGCCAGCAATGCCCCTCTGCCATGTACACTGGCCAAACCGGACAGTCGCTACGCAAAAGAATAAATGGACACACATCAGACATCAAGAATTATAACATTCAAAAACCAGTTGGAGAACACTTCAACCTCCCTTGACACACAATAACAGACTTAAAAGTGGCAATTCTTCAACAACAAAAACTTCAAAAACAGACTCCAATGAGAAACTGCAGAACTGGAATTCATTTGCAAACTGGACACCATTAAATTAGGCCTGAATAAAGACTGGGAATGGATGGGTCACGACAAAACCTAATTTCCCCCTACTGTTACTCACACCTTCCTTTCAACTGTTTGAAATGCACCACCCTGATTACATTGCCCTCATTACCACTACAAAAGTGATTTTTCCTCCCTTGGTATTCTACTGTTGAGAATAGCCCACTTCCACTTTAACTGAATTGTCTCGTTAGCATTGACCCCCCCACACACTTGGTAAGGCAACGCCCATCTTTTTACGTGCTGTATATTTATACCTGCCTGCTGTATTTTCCACTCCATGCATCTGATGAAGTGGGTTTTGCTGATACAGACTAACACGGCTACCACTGTGAAACCTGGTTATAACGTGTGTTTTAAATGGACTGAGGGTCATGCCCTACATGATCCAGCTAACAGTCAGGTTGTTTCTTTTCAAATTACTCTTCTGTATTGTGTTTTAGACCCTTTAAACAATGGGTTAGTGAATTGCTCTTCCCTGTAATTAGTTAGTGATTCGAATCTTTGATTACATTCTAGCCCTTGTGTTTTGCCTCCTCCTGGTGGTTTGTCTCAGCCTCAGTAACCCCTCAGTATGATTTGCCTGTGTGAATCCAGGGCTGTGGGAGCACTGTCTGGGTCACACAACAGGATTAAACCCTGTGATGTTGCCAGTTGCTGAATAATATGTAACATCTGGTTGTAATCTAGAAACACTGGAGCTTTTAGCAGTTGGAAGCCAGAGTCTGCTGTGATTTTCTTTGCCGTTTAGTTTTATCTGTAGAGATTGATTCTCCTCCTGCCCCCCTGGCCCTGGGTTCAACCCAGCCAACAATTTTTGCAGGTGCAGTGTTTGGTTTGTTGAATTGTGACAGCAAATACAAGTAGATTTCTGATTACCTGATCTGCACGCACAGTTTCACATTTGTGTCTGCAATTTGGGATTGGGGAGAAGGCACAAAAATGGAAGCATGATTATTCAAGGAGGAAATTGCCCTCACAAAGCCCAGGTGGTTTTAGGGAAGCCAGGGACTTCATTTGACAACTTCTAATTGTTTCATGGACCGTTGGTCACCTGACAGGGTCCCATTTCACAGACAAGTCCTCTAAAATAACAGTATTTGAACCTTGGCTGCTGAAGGGTAGATTTGTAATGAATTGAGGTGGTTTCACTGAAGGGTGACATAGCAGCTGCAGGTTTGTTGTCCATGGATTGGCTTGACTGAAAGTAAATTGCTCTTAAACTGTGCTGAGTAAGAACTCACACCCTATTTGTCTCTGGGGATTTTAAGGCCCCTCCTCTCCTACCACCAGACATTCCCAAGCCCGTTGCTATCTTCTCTTCTCTTTAGCCTGTCTTGGTATCAGAGAGAGGGGGCAGGCAGGTTACCCAAGAATGGCTCAATTTTGAGGAGAGAATATACACGCTCTGAGAAGGCCAGGTATCACTGTGCCTCAGTGGGTCACAGCTGAGAATACCAAATTCAGGACAAACTGCTGAGAAATAGGGCAGACACACCCCAAAACTGGTGGTTATTCCCCCATAAAATATACCAGACCAGCAACAAACATACATTTCTGTTTCACCACACTGGCTAACAAGAAGTCAGAAAAGCAGTCTCCTTAGGTATTCCAGTTCTTGTATCACCACCAAAAACACTAGACTTAATGATGAGTGGTTATTTAAAACCAATTTCATTAACCAAAGGGTTCTTCGGATCCCAAAGGACCAGCCACACACCCAGGTCAATATACAACTCACATCTTTCTCTTGCCATTCCTCTCCTATCTAAAATCTAAAGGTTTATTTATAAAAAGAAAGGAAGAAAGGTGAGAGTTAAAATTGGTTAAAGGAATCAAATACATACAACAATTGCAAAGTTCTTAGATCAGGCTTGTAGCTGTGATGGAATAAACTGCTGGCTTGATAAGTCTCTGGTTGCTCCCAAATCATTGGAAGGTCCTCAGTCCCTTGGTTAGAATGCTCCCATTAGTATAAGTTCATAGTCCAGAGGTTTGAGCAGGAAAGAGGCAAAATGGAGATGTTTCCAGGGCCTTTTACAGCTTCTGCCAAGTGAAGGGAAACCCATTGTTCTTACTGTGGAAAATTACAGTAACTAAGATGGAGTCACATGGGCGAGTCACATGTCCATGCCTGCTTTGCTTAGTCATAGCAGAGGCCATTACCCATACTCTAGTTAGAAGTTCACTGGAAAGTCAATTAAGTGTAGATAGGCATCTCCCACGGTCCATTGTGAGTTAAGTGTTCCTTGATGGGCCATTCAACTCGAAGAGTTCCTTCACAGTGTGTTGGCTAAGTACCTCGTGGGTGTTACCACATGAGCAAACACATTTAAAATAAAGGTCCGTGGTCAATATTCATAACTTCAGATACAAAAATGATACTTGCATACAAATGGCATAATCCTATTCAGCAAATCATAACCTTTCCATAGACATCTTCCATGTCACACTTTGTACAATATTTGTTGCAATTATATGACAGTGGTCACAACTATGATCTACGTGGTCTTATTTAACCTGATAACGTCACACCAACCACGGCCACTAGAATCATTCTTAATGCCATAGGCCCTGCCTCAGCAATCCAACCCTATTCAGCAAAGCATGTGCTTCAAATGAAACGACTTCAAGTGCTGTGCTGAATGGGGTGGATTTACGTATGTGTTTAAATCCTTTGCTGAATTGGGACATTAAATAGTCATTCATTTTTTGTAACTAAGATATCGTTTCACCAGCTCGTCCCATGAGCATTGCGGTTAGTGTTAAATGTCTGGGCCCTGGTGTGGGTCCTGTAGTGGCCTACTTGTTGTTCAAAGCCTAATTTGTTTACCAACTCTGCTGTGGCTAGTCTATTCTGGGATGATGCTCAAAGAGAATACTAACCCCTTTCCTGCGTGAGCCATACAGTGGGTGGCAGCGTGGCTGTGAGTCATGAGATGGGAGCGAGTCGGCTCTGAAGAAAGTACTACTGAGGAGGCCACAGGGAGAGTTCAAAGAAGCAAAATGATGACGCAGGACTAGACACGGTCCCAGTCCGGAATCCCTAATTGCAGCCTGTTTGTATCCACGGCTTGCCAGCCAGTATTGTCTAGCCAGAGAACTCCTCTGAAGTGTGGATGTGTTTCCTGTCGAAGCATCAGATCTGGTTTCCAGAGAACTGCATCACGGAGCCGTTGCAAAAGTGTTTGTGAGAATAACCTGAGAGTCGACTGGTCTGCGGCACTGCCAGCTCAGTGTGTGAATGTTATCAGAACTCATAAGATAAGCACAGTTGGGCCTGTTCAGTGCCTAGATGGGAGACGTCACCGTAGTGTTTGCCTCATAATGAATCTCCTCGCACATATAAATCAGTGTCCCTTACAGCCTAATGCTGCATGGTGCTGTTGGTGATTCACAAGGGGATGCTTTTCCCAGTGGTCCATGGTGATGACAGGTGGTGCTGCGCTACTGAGTGGTGCCATCTTTCAGTGATGTCCTAATCTCTTTTGGTCATTAACGATCCCGTGGCACTTCCCACAAGAATGATCCCGGGATTAACGCTCTGATCTGGATAATTGCATTCGTCCTACTGAACGTTCTCCTTGTGATTTCTAATATAGATGTTCTCCATTTTCTGCCCTAAAGTGTTGCTGTGAGCTGTTAAACCTCTGCAGAGCGCCACCCGAGACGTGGGTGAAGTAATCCCTAGATATAGTCTGTGCATCCGTTTTAAGTTTCTTTAGTGCTTTGGGATTCTGACAGATGAAAGAAGCTCTATAAATGAAAGTGCAATTAATGGTGTGATACATCTCACCAGCTCAGGCAAGCACTGTTTATAGAGTCGAGGTTTTCAAACTGTCAGTGACAAGAGTAACATGCAAACACTCCAACTGCCGGATAAAAATATCGGTGTGCGGGTTTGTTTCGTGATTAGGGATGATCTAATTCAGCAAATTCACTTCATGATGTTCTTTTAATTTGGATTTCTCTGACACAGTCGGAAATTGATTACAATTTCCTGCAACAAAGAAGCGAATTTTGCCTTCATGTGGTTCCTACATTAATTAATTCATTTGCCCAATTAGCTTGGATACAAAGCCTGGAGCTTCTCTGCCGCATGAATCTGGCCTTTAGCAGGAGGATCTCTAAGGACAGTGCCTACAAGGGGCGCTGCTGCCCAAACTGTGACTGGGTGTTACCGAGCTGCCTTTGTATTGAGCTACTCAGAAAAAATTGTAATAATCCTGCTCTCTGCAATCCATCACTGATCCATAGAACAAGCAATTGTTTTCTGCCTCCTTCCCAATACCTGCCGGCCGGGCTGCATCTTAATAAGCTGATGTGACACGGATTTTTCTTTCCTGTTGGTTGGGTATAACTCGCTGAGAAATGTGTAAAGCCATGGATTAGAAACTTAGTAATATGCTAAACAGTTTTCTTCCTAACTTCAGTTTAACCATTGCCTTACCTCTTCTTTCTGGCCAATCTTACACCCTCTGCTATGTCGTGGCCACGCTCTTCTCTGAGCTAGGGTGACCAGATGTCCTGATTTTATAGGGACAGTCCCGATTTTTGGGTCTTTTTCTTGTATAGGCTCCTATTACCCCCCCAGCCCCTGTCCCGATTTTTCACATTTGCTGTCTGGTCACCCTACTCTGAGCTGTGGAACACACCAGAAAGGACTGGGCATTGCTTATGGGTGCACAGAGTTCTCGTCTCTGCTTTTGCAAACCCTGCTTTAGGTAGTTGAAAATAGGCCAAGTTCAGCCCGGGGGTAACTCCAGTTGAGTCTGTGGATTTACACCAGGACTGAATTTGGCTTAGAATGTTTTAAACAGACAAGATACTGACCTACAGGGCCTGCATCTTCCAGCACGATCCAGTGAGTGGGGAAGAAATGAACACAAAGGAGGGACTGGATCCCAAGTGACTGTCAGTGAACCTTGTCCTTTACCTTCCCCATTTGTAGGATTTAGTTTTCACAAACGGTAGGGTTTGTTCTGCTCCACACACTGTGGTTTCTCATTCAAAGCGGGAGCACTAAATAACATCAGAGCTTTCGAGTGTGCTGGGGCAAGTGAGTTGCCGAAGAATCACCCTACTCCAATTGCGGTGGAGTGGCTGCGAGCAGCCGTCTCGCTTTCCAGATGACAGCATGCAGGGTGCATTGGAATTGACACAGATCCAAGCCTCTGGCGCTAGTTTCCTGCCAATGTGTGGGATGCCTCTCGCTTGTGATAACCGAAGTGTCGCCTCTTCTGGGTTATGCACCTCGCATAAAAATAAATGGCCTTACAGAACGTCGTCCGAACCCAAACCTGCCGCAGACTCCATGTCGCAGAGCTGAGTGGGAAATGAAGATGCTGGAGCACTTCCAATTCACTCTTGGTTTTTGAGACATCTGTCAGAGCAGCCTGTTTTGCCTCTTTTTTTGTAAGGTGCTGCAATCTGATAGACTGATGCTTTCCGTTCATATTAACTTCACAGACTACTCTACCTGGAGCTGTCAATGGGCAAGAAAAGCCTCATTCCAGCTCCTGGCATTAATGACTTCTGCCTCTGTCCGACACCAAAACCATCAGGTAAGTAACAAGCAAACCAGCTTCTGTTCTGCATGTGGCCATTTGTGCTCCAGATACAGCAAAGAGCTTTGCAGTGAATGGGAGCAGCTGTTCTCGTGCTTCTCCTCTCATGGGCACAGCGGTGCCCCTCCCTCTTGTGATCACACAGCACCCCCTGACGATTACAACGATTGCTTCCTAAGGAAAAGCCTTCAGGGAGGTTTGCAAAGGCACAAATGGGAGTTGGGGACCTGATTCCCATTGACCTAAAGTGGGAACTGTGCACCAAAATGCCCTTTGTGCCTTTGAAAATCTCGTCCCTAATGTATGAATTGGGCACCAGGGCCTGGACCAGTGCCCAGACAGCCCATGACCAGTGAGCATGAAGGCCCCTTTCTGACCCGCTCCTTGCTGCATTGAGTGCTCATTAGCCAAAGCCAAGGACTGGGCCATTTGTGTATATTGTGGGACTGGGTGTACGGCTTCATGCTTGAGCCTGGCCCCTCTAAGCCTCTGCGTTTGGCCCTTGTTGAGGCTCAGTGAGTTGGCAGACCGGCTAGCTCAGCGTTGGGCGTTAAGGAGAACTTGGTTAGGAAGTTGTGAAATTCTGACTTGTTTCAGTGGAAGCAAAGCCCCAGATCTGGTGTGTCTGGTGCTGATTTCATGGTCTAGCCTTCCCAGCGGGGCATGGTCTGCCTGTCTGCTGGCCAGTAGATGCAGCAGACCAAAGACCAGAGGGCTGGCCCTCTCACAATGGAGAGAGGTAAAGAGCAGGGTCCCCCACTAAGCTGTTCTGGGACCTATCCTGTTCAACGTATTCATAAATGATCTGGAAGTGTGAGTGAACAGTGAGGGGCAACGTTTGCAGAAGATACAGAATTACTCAAGATAGTTAAGTCCAAAGCTGACTGTGAAGAGCTACGAAGGGATCTTGCAAAAGTGGGGAACTGGGCAACAAAAATGGAGGATTAAATTCAATGTTGATAAATGCAAAGTAATGCACATTGGAAAACTATACGTACACAATGATGGGGTCTAAATTAGCAGTTACAACTCAAGAAAGACATCATGGATAGTTCTCTGAAAACATCCACTCAATGTGCAGTGGCAGTCAAAATAGCTAACAATGTTAGCAACCATTAGGAAAGGGATGGATAATAACACACAAAATATCACAATGCCACTATATAAATCCCTGGTACATTCACACCTTGAAAACTGCATGCAGTTCTGGTCACCCCATCTTGGAAAAAATATAAAAAAGGGCAACAAAAATGATTAGGGGAAGGGAACTACTTCCCTATGAGGAGAGACTAAAAAGACAGGGACTGTTCAGCTTAGGAAAAAGAATGACTAAGGGGGATAGAGGTCTATAAAATCATGACTGCTGTGGAGAAAGAGAATGAAGAAGTGTTATTTACCCCTTCTCAAGAACCAGGGGTCACCCAATGCCATTAATAGCAGGTTTGAAACAAACATAAGGAAGTACTTCTTCACTCAACGCACAGTCAACCTGTGGAACTCATTGCCAGGGGATTTTGTGAAGGCCAAATGTATTAACTGGGTTCAGAAAAAGAATTAGATAAGTTCATGGAGGTCAGGTCCATCAATGGCTATTAGCCAAAATGGTCAGGGATGCAACCCCATGCTCTGGGTGTCACTAAAGCTCCAACTTCCAGAAGCTGGAACTGGATGGATCACTCAACAATGTTCATTCCCTCTGAAGCATCTGGCACTGGCCACCATTGGGGACAGGATACTGTGCTAGATGGACCATTGGTCTGACCCAATATGGCTGTTCTTATGACCCTCCAACACTGATCACATTCCCCATGACCAGGGTGCTGCTTGCCCAGAACTCAAGGCTGCAAAGAGAAAACCCTGCTGAGGAGATGCAGGCTTCTGATGGCAAGAAGCCCTTCAGGTTCCTAGCTGCTTTCCAGGTGTTGCTGCTTTTCCTACCAGTGCAGTAAATCTAGTGAGCTCCCAGGGCTGAGGGGATGCTGTGAGGTACTTCTCTGAATCACATGGTGCTCCAGGACTGCTAAGCGGAGTGCCTCTGGGAAACCTGGGGGGTCCCTGCCGTCTAGAAGGCACTAAACCAAATGAGACTGGAGCTCAGACCTGCTGGGTGTTTCCAATCCACCCCATCCCCCCAGGGTATTATCGACTGCGGGGGTGATGGGCTTCTGCCATCTCACCATTGCGGGGGGCATCAGCTCAGCCACTCTGGCAGACGAGACAGGAATCCAGGACCCCGACAGCTCACAGCACTTCCTCTAAGGCATGGGAGGGCTACCTCTATTGTCCAATAAAATCATTACGTTCTGCCCCATAGGTTAGAATCGACACCAGATTTACTTCTTGCCCTAAATTGTTAGATGTTGATTTGCTATGGAACATCTGCTCCCACGAGGGAGGGGTCTGGGGTCATGAAGCGTGGGGGTATAAAGGCCTGGGTAGCCTCCAGACTGAACAGCCCTAGCACCAGGCTCACCGAGACAGGGGACGTTTTTCCCCTCTTGCTTAGATACAGAACGGGGCAGTTCTCGGGGCAGGGCCTACACGCCCCTTGCTGTGGCTATATCAACCTGGCCCAGCAAGTTCTGCTTGTTTGGGCAGGGTCTCAAGTAGCCTGGGACGTTGACAGACGGTTTCAGTTTTGATCTGCTGCAGCCCTGGATGATCTACAAACTCAGCCTTTTCTCCAGCCTATGGGGCGGCCATTGGTGCTTAGGGAGTCTGCAGCGGCTAGTCATGGCTCTTGTTACTCTTGGTAACTGTGTGTAGTAGGCATGATGAGATGTCCGTTTTCTGGCTTTAGCTTCGCACAGGCAGGAGGGGAAACTGGCTGCGGTTAATTTCTCCCCTTCTGAGCAAACAGGCTGTAGGCACGTTCTTAATGTACTGGACCAATACATCTCTGCTGTCAGAGGGGGGCTTTGATAACCCACAATTCTTTCTGAGGAGCAAGACCCTATGAGGGAGGCTTTGTGCAAGAAATGACCTTGACTTGCATCATGCACATGGTTGTGTTCAGACCACAAGGGTGCCTGCTGTGGAGGGCGTAGAGCTGTGTAGTTTAACCCTCGCCTCCCTGCACAATAGCAGGATGTGCGTGGATCCAAGGGTGATGCTGATGCCGTGGTGAACTTAAAAGCAGCAGGGAGAGTAGAGAAAAAGAGAGAAAATACTTTTGCTTAAAGATCTGTAGCTGAATCCCAAACCTCACGATGGGCCTGGCTGTATTTCTTCCACCATTGCTGTTAGCTCAATGAGGTGTTTGTACATCAGCAGAAACGCCTGCTCTGACCAATTAGCCTCTTCCTCCTGCTGGCTTTGTACAGTGAGCTGAGAGGGTGGGGAGAGATTTGGTTTGCACACAAGGTACCGCGCTGATCTTTAGAGCTGGGCTGGGGGCATTGGGGAAATGAGCGCTGATCATTTAAGGGGGATTTGAGAACACTCTGTGGGTTTACCGTTCTGGGGCTGTCTGGCCTGTGTGAAACTACTTGGTTCTCAGTCCGGTTCCTAGTGGAAGAGGATCCCTGTCCCCAAAACCATCACACTAGACACCGCCTGCCTCCTTATCATGGCAATCTCAGCAGAGGGAGGATGGTCTTGTGGATAAGATGCTGGCCTGGGAGGCAACAGACATGAGTTCAATTCCTTGCTCTCCACAGGCTTCCTCTGACTTTGGGCTAGTCATTTAACCTCCCCATGCCTCATTCCCCATCTGTCTGTCCCTGCGTTTGTGATGGGCTCGGATACTGCAGTGATGAGGGCCATGTAGACAGGGACTGAATGAGCCACCGAGCGCCATCTCCCCTAAGCAGCAGTTCCTCCGAGCCAGCGCTGAACCACTGTCACCCTCGTAGGCATTCTCCCCTCTCTGCTGCAGATGCACTGAGGGCTTTAGCTGCCACAGTTGCCAGTATTCTACATGGGATACTCCGCTGCTGCTTTTCCCTAGAGTATCCCCTAGTGAGCCCGGAGCCAGCCAGCTGCAAGCGGCAACTGGAGTGAACAAATGGCACGTACAGGTGATGGTGCATCAAGGGAGGAGGGGTCCGTGGAAGATGGAGGAATCACCGTTCCACCTCCTCCAGTCCTGTTTTCACCTCAATGACAAGTTACACAATTGGGGGATGACTGACACCCTACTCTTCACCCCAGTGTCACAGCTGGCAGCAGTAGGACCCTCCCACCCGCATGTTGGAGAGGTCACATCCTGTCGACTTGCAGGGTGAATTAACATCCTGCTCCCCTGGGCTGTGCCCTGCCTCTCAGGGGCAAATGCCACGGCGACCATTCACTCTGCAGGGGCGAGTTGGCTGTGGGCCCCTCCCCGGTGCAGAGCAATGTACACGGACTGAACTGCCTGCACAGGCATTGCTACTAGCCTCTGGCATGGCTGTCTAGGGAGCTGGAGTTCAGGGCTGCAGCCCTGGCACAAGAGAAATAGCTGCAGAAAACAAATTTCCATTGAAGCCGAGCTGCTGGCGTGCTCCTCTGGGGGAGCCCTCGGAGGGACTCTCAGCTCCTCTGACCTTGTTCGTGGCTGTTTCTTACGCATATGCTTGGCATATGGACTTAACCTCTCCCCTCGTCTGTGCCCAGCCCCACATCCCATACAAGGCATCAAGCTTCTACCCTGATTTCCATCTCCCGTCCCCATCTCCCTGTTACCCCGCTGCTCGAGAACATTTAAAAGGAGGCTCTGCAAAGCACTGGAAAATGTGCTGTAGGGAATGCCTTGCCGGGGCCCTGGGTGATCGACAGGATGGGCAAAGGCTCCTGCTATAGGAAACTTCTAAACAGCCTCCAGATGGTGCTTTTGCTGCACTCAGGCATTAAAATAAATACAGCCGGACCCCTCAGAACCAAGGCTGAGCTGTTCTTGGGAGCAGAAATCTGCCCGTAAAGGCCCGGCCGGCGCAGGGGTGGCTAAATCCTGGCTGGGTAATCATATGGTGTTGCTCAAAAATCCCCCTGGCAGTTCCCACTGTGTGTTTGTGTGGTACCGCCACTGTCTGGTGTTGCTGTGTGCTATGTTACAAGCAGCTGCGTGCTCCACCCCAGTGAAGGCTGAATTTCTGGGGCAAGTGGGAAGGGAGCCTTACCTATAGAGATTGCAGTCAGCCTGCACGTGCTAAGAGACATGGCACAGGCCTGCGCTGCTGCCCCTGCAGTGTCGCTGCTTTGCCTTCCAGGGCCTCTCTTAGGGCTGACAGGTTGAGGTGCCACACGCAACCCCAGCATTATCCGCGGCTAAAGTGCAGGATCTGGGCTGCATTCCCAGCTCTCTCACAGACTATCCCCCAGGTCCCCTTGAGGCAAGTCACTTCACCTTTCTGTCCCTCAGTTTTCCCAGCGGTAAAATGGGGATAATTCCCACCCACGGGGAGTTTAGTCAGTTAATGTCTGTGAAGCACTGAGATCCTCTGCTGGAAGGACCTGGGGCTGGGCTCACCTAACAGCAGCCTCCAGTAGAGCCCGGGCCATGCACACCTGTGCTCACCTGGACTGGGCCATAGAACAGCAATACAGCCCGGAACCAGAGGCTGTTGCTTGGAGAAGCCATTTCTGACTCCTTGCATGCAGGGAGCTTCTGACTGGCCCCGATTCACCTGCTCAACTTACCCTCTCCACGCTCCCAGCTGTTTGCTTCCTTCCCATCCGTCCGGTCTCTCACCCCAGCAGGGTGCCGTGGATGTCTGCCTAAATTCCAGCCGCCCCTTACCATGCTGCAGGAAAGGAACAGCTCCCAAGACAAAGTCTATTGTGATTTGTGATAAGTGTTCGCTGGGCAACTTCTGGTTTTAAACCTGCCTCCTGCCCTGAAGCAATTCCCTTTGGGGAAAGCACCACATCCAGCTCTGTGAAACATGCTGCTGCAGGACCGCCAAGGGCAGGCATGCGAGGAGGCAGCTGGCAGCCTCCTCAGCCCTGCTCCCAATTCGTATTTGAAGGCCAGGCTCTCACAAGGCCTTGGACCCGCCCGTTTCCAGCCCGTTGCTGCCCAGTGCAAGCCGGGAGGCCGCAGCCCTTCCCCCATCGGCTCAGCTCCTGGCACATGGTGGCTGCGCTGTCACAGCGGCGCGTCTGACTAACGGAAATCCCATCGCCCTTTTGCAACTCGGCTGCACATTAAAGTCTGGGTCGGCCACGTCGTCTGCTCCCTTTGCTGAGTGCAGCAGCTCCCACACTTCTGGGGCAACTCTCGCCCTTTACCCGGCCGACGCCAGCTGTGCCCACCAATGGGGTGTGCTTTCACCCACCACAGACATGGAGCTGCTCTTGCAATGGGCCACTCCAGTGCGGAGGGGTCAGCCTGGAGCCCTGTGGGGAGCCAAGCGAACATCCCAGCAGCTGGCAGTGCTTGTGGCTGGGAACCACAGCTCCAGGCCGTAGTGCTCAGCATTCCCACCCGGGGGCGCCACGTGGCCTTCGTGGCCCCATCGCTCCCTCTCCAAGCCAGCTAGATAGGGTTAGGAGTGGGGCTGGGCTAGGAACACGGACTGCCTCCCACAGCTCCTCAGTGGCTCCTTCGGCCCGAAAGAGTCACTGGGTGCTGCCCGTTGATGGAGGTGGGGGAGGGAAATCGCCTGGCAGCTTTACTGGGCTCTCGCGGCTGCCAGGGGATGCTTTGGGGCAGCTGGGGTGTGGATGGGGAGGGGGATAGAGCTGGCTACAGCATTGCAGTAATTCCAGCTCCTCAGCCAGCAGCCGCCAAGGGCTGGGAGTGGGTGGGTCTGCAGTGACACCTAGTGGAGGAAGCCCAGGATGGCAGCTCTCACAGACTAGAGACGGGGCCGTACTAAGGGCACCCAGGTACCTGAGAAAACGAGGCATAAAGTCTCCTGGGTCAAGGTCCTTGTGCATTTACCCTGCAGAGCTTATGAATGCTGCTGGAGAATCCCACTCTCCTACAGCCTCCGGGTACCACAGGCGCCTGCCCCAGGCTCCCTTGCTCAGTGATCCCAATAAACTTCCTGGGTGGAGGACTGAGGCTGTGAGTTAACGTGTTGCACCTTCCTATAGATGTTTGAAAATAGCGACATTAATAAAACACCCAGATCCAAGCATGAAGTCCCACGTCACCTGAGAGAGCGAGCGGGGAATTCACTTGGGCTGTTTCAGACCTTTCGAAAACGCCCCAACATTGTCTAATGGCAGGTAGCAACGGGGGTGTAAGTTACAGCCAATAACAACCAAACAAACCTGATGAGCCATTTTTTAAAGTGATCAAACCCATCTGTCTTCCCCTCAGCCCGTTATGCTTTACCATAACGACAGCAGTGCAGACAAGACCCAAATGCTTAATAAAATTCAGGAGGAAATGGAATTTAAATCACCTCATCAGAGGTTTCTGAATTATGTCCATTCAGTTTCTCTCTTTCCTGTACAATCAGGTAACTTCAAAACAAGCTTGGTGGCCTCAGAATCAAAAATGGTCGTTTTGTTTTTCTTTAACTCTAGAAGCTGCAGCCAGCAGAATGAATGAACCCCTCATCCCTAAGGGCAAAAACCCTGATTTGCAAAGTCAAACCTCTTCTTCTGAGTCTGAGTAACTCAGTGCATCTCGACACTTTTCAATCACAGTATTTCAGGTCTCCTTGATGACCCCAAATTCCTCCTGGGCCCCTTCTTTCTTGGGCCGGGGGGACTTATTCTACAGTGCGGGCAGGGGAAAGGTTTAAAAGATCTCCTGAAACCATTCAGAATATACTAAGTGACTCAGTGTCATTGCCTTTGTCTAGTAGCCCTCAGATCGAAAAGGACAATATTCACTCTCACCAGCCCTAGTTTCTCTGTTAGGGTGAAGTGGAAAGTGTTCTGGAGGGGATAATAGTTTTTGGACACGCTTCTTGATCTTGTAAAACCATCATTGGCTTTTTTTAGTCTTCTGTCCAGCCACACCCCCATTTACCGAATACGTCGCACCTTTCCCCAAGGATTGCAGTAGGTTTTCCAAGCATTCATGACGTACCCCGAGTGGTAGGTTAGTAATATCCCTATTGCCCAGATGGGGCCGCTGAGTGACTTAGCAATTGAGAGCTAGTCAGGGTTACAATTATTCAGTCGCAGAGCACAGTTAACTCCCACCGGTCAACGCTCCAGAAGGTCCTTTTCGCTCAGTGCGATTTGAGGAAGGGGTGTTTCTGAACTGGACATTATAGAGGTGAGGCAAGGTGAGAGGGCAGCTCCTACCCTCCTGCTCACAGCTTCATGAGCACCCCAGTTTGTCTGTAACAGTAAGAGCCCTGTCATCCATGGACCGAGGGCTGGCTGTGTATCCAACTTCTCTGGGCTGACCGTTGCTGAGTGGCTGGCCCAGAGATCTGGTCCTGCAGTCCGTGGGCTATAAGCATGATGATTTATAGATGTTAAGGCCAGAAGGGACCTTTATGGTCATCTAGTCTGAGCTCCTGCAGAATGCCGGCGATAGAACCTCCCCCAGTCATGCCTGCATCAAGCCCAGAACTTCTGAGCTACAGTAGATCTTCCAGCTGGGGAGGTAACTCTGTCCCTGGGGCAGAGCCAGGAAGAAAGGCTCCTGTTCCTATCATGGTGGCTAATTCTGCCCTGGTTAATTGGGATGGAAAGAGTAAGGCATATTGCTGCCCCTCCGTAAGCCTAGGGACAGGATATTCCTGCTGCAGGAGAGGGGTGGATTTACTGGCACAGGTGGAGAGCCTAGTGGAGGAAGGAAGGGGCCGGGGTTTTCCTCCACTGGGAAACAATCAGCTCTCAAAAGGAGATGTCTCCTGGGAATGGCTGGGAAGTCCTTGCTGGTGGGAGGGGAGCAGATTTGAAGGTATTTTTTGAAAGGGTGGCTGAAAGTGGGAGGAACTCCCCACAGCCCCCTGCACATAAACCTTCTCCTTATGAAACCTCCCTGTGCACTGCTGTGGCCAATCCATTCAGTGCAGGGGCTGGGTGAGGACTACCACTGCTCTCCCCCCTTCTGCAGGCTAGGCAGGAGCCTACAGCTACTGGGAAAGCAGTAGGGGTGCCTCTGAGGTGAGGGGTGGAAAGAACCCACGTTTCTCTAGCTGCCCACAGCCTGGTGCTCCCTGAGCAAGGGGCGTCCCAGAGGTCATCCTCGGGTGGTGCCTCTGCCATGCAGCTTGGAGAGCAGTTGGTATGAAGGTGGGGAAAGCAAGCGGCTCTGCTGGGAGGAAAGGTTCTCGGAGAAGGCAAGTCTGTGCCTGAAGCCCTTGGCAGAGGGCCTATGAAGAGGGCTTCCTCAAGTGGCTTCACCTAACGCTTGTGCATCTGCTCCCTTCCTGGAGCAACTGACTGGTGCCAATAATTCGCATTTTGCAGAGGTCCGCTCAGAGGAGCCAGTAACTCCACGCTTTTGTGCTGTGCTGGTTTTGGGGAGGAGGGACTGGGACTTCGGTGCTTTTTAGGCCTGGTCTACATCTAACGGTCACTCGGGGTGTGAAAAATTGACATCCCTGGCAGACGTAGTGAAGCCGACCTATGCCCCAGTGTAGACTCGACTAGGTTGACAGAATAATTCCTCCGTGGTAGCCGTCTCTGAAATGCTTCCAGTTCCAGGTGCAAGGCCAGCTAGACAGACAGAACTGCGGGGTCTCCGTGTGTGGATGAAATGATGGTCTTCAGAGGGGGGATTTAGGTTATTAGGAACGGGGGAAACTTTTGGGAAAGGAGGAGCCTATACAGGAAGCATGGGCTCCACCTAAATCAAGTGGAACCAGATTGCTGGCATGGAAAATATAAAAGGTTGTAGAGGAATTTTTAAACTAAGGGCTGGGGGAAAGCTGACAGGTGACTAAGGTGACCAGACAGCAAATGTGAAATATCGGGATGGGGGTGGGAGGGTAATAGGAACCTATATAAGAAAAAGACCCCAAAATCGGGACTGTCCCTATAAAATCAGGACATCTGGTCACCCTACAGGTGACCAGGAGCATGTGGTCCAGACAGAGACATCCCATGGGGAAGATTTATTTAAGGGGACATTCTATAGCCTAGTAAAGAAGAGAGCATAGAAGTTGATCTACAGATGGGAACTGAAGAGAAACAGTGAAACAAAAAGGAGTCCCATTCAATTACATCATATGAAGGCAGACAACTAAATCGTGACCCATTTTATAAGTGCTTGTATTCAAATGCTAGAAATCTAAACACTAAGATGGGTGAACGTGAGGGCTTGGTATTAAATGAGAATATTAATATAACAGGCATCACAGAAACTTGGTGAAATCATGATAATCAATAGGATCTGGTAATACGAGGGTACAAAACATATAAGAATGACAGAGTAGGGCAGGTTGGTGTGGGAGTGGCACTGTATGTGAAAGAAACTATAATCAAATATAATAAAAATCTTAAATTAATCAAACTGCACCGTAGAAGCTCTCTGGATAGAAACTCCATGCTTGAATAATAAGAGTAGAGCAGTAGAAATACGACCAGCCACCTGACCAGGATGGTGATGGTGGTTGGGAAAGGCTCAGGGAGATTAGAAAAGCTACAAAAACAGAAACCCTAATAATAATGGGGGACTTCAAGTATCCCCATATTGACAGGGAACATGTCACCTCAGGACGGAATGCAGAGATAAAATTTCTAGACACCATTTATGACTGCTTCTCAGAGCAGCTAGTCCAGGAACCCATAAGCGGAGAGGCAATTCTTGATTTAGTCCTAAGTGGAGCATAGGATCTGGTCCAAGAAGTGAATACAGCTAAACTGCTTGTAATAGCAACCATAAAGTAATTAAATTTAACATCCTTGGTGGGGGGGGGGATACCAAAGAAACCCACCACATTAGCATTTAAATTCAAAAAGGGGAACTACACAAAAATGAGGAGGCTAGTTAAATGGAAATTAAAAGCAACAGTCACAAGAATGAAATGCCTGCAAACTGCATGGAAACTATTTAAAAACATGATAATAGAACCTCTCACTAAATGTATACCCCATATCGAAAAAGAAAGAAAGGGGACCAAAAAATGCCACCGTGGCTTAACAACAGAGTAAAAGAAGCTATTAAAGGCAAAACGGCATCTTTTTAAAATTGGAAGTCAGATCCTACTGAAGAAAAAAGAAAGACGCATATACTCTGGTGAGTCAAGTGTACAAATATAATTAAGCTCTTCAAAAAGAATTTGAAGAGCAAATAGCAAAAGACAAATATTAACAGCAATTTTTTAAAGTAAATCAGAAGCAGGAAGCCTGTCAAGCAATCAGTTGGGCCTCTAGACAATCAAGGCGCTAAAGGAGCACTCAAGGAAGACAAGGCCATTGCAAAGAAGCTAAATGAATTATTTGCATCAGTCTTCATTGCAGAGAATGTGAGGGAGATTCCCACACCTGAGCCCTTCTTTTTAGATGACAAATCTGAGTAACTTCAGCAGATTGAGTTGTCACTTGAGGAGATTTTGGAACAAATTGATTAATTAAACTGTAATAAGTCACCAGGACCACCAGATGGTATCACCCAAGAGTTCTGAAGGATCTCAAATATTAAATTGCAGAACTACTAACTGTGGTATGGAACCTATTACTTAAATTAACCTCTGTACCAGGTGACTAGAGGGTAGCTAAGGTAATGTCAATTTAAAAAAAAAACAATGAGGAGTCCGGTGGCACCTTAAAGACTAACAGATTTATTTGGGCATAAGCTTTCGTGGGTAAAAAACCTCACTTTGAAGTGAAGTGAAGTGAAGTGAATGAAGAAGTGGGGTTTTTTACCCACGAAAGCTTATGTGCCACCAGACTCCTCATTGTTTTTGTGGATACAGACTAACACGGTTACCCCTCTAATTTTTTTTAAAGGCTCCAGAGGCAATCCTGGCAATTGCAGGCCAGTGAGCCTAACTTCAATACCAGTTAGATTGGCTGAAACTAGAGTAAAGAACAGAATTATCAGACACCTAGCTGAACACAATATGCTGGGGAAGAGTCAACATGGTTTTTGTAAAGGGAAATCCTGCCTCACTAAGCTATTAGAATATTTGAGGATATCAACAAAGTGGACAAGGGTGATCCAATTTATATAGTGTACTTGTGCTTTCAGAAAGCCTTTGACAAGGTCCCACACCAAAGACTCCGGAATAAGAGGAAAGGAAGGAAACAAAGTGTAGGAATACATGGTCAGTTTTCACAATAAAGAGAGGTAAAGAGGGGGGTTTCCCAAGGATCTGTACTGGGACCAGTGCTGGTCAACAGACAGTATTCATAAATGATCTGGAAAAGGAGGTGAACAGTGAGGTGGCAAAATTTCAGATGATACAAAATTACTCATGATAATTAAGACCAAAGCAGACTGCAAAGAGTTGCAAAAGGATCTCACTAAAGTGGGTGACTGGGCAACAAAAATGGCAGCTGAAATTCAATGTTGCTAAATGCAAAGTAACGCACATTGGAAAACAACATCCCAACTATACAGACAAAGCGATGGGGTCTAAATTAGCTGTTACCACTCAAGAAAGAGCTCTTGGTGTCGTCATGGCTAGTTCTCTGACAATATTTGTTCATATGCAGCAGCAGTCAAAAAAGCGAACAGAATGTTAGGAACTATTAGGAAAGGGATGGATAAAAAGACAGAAACTATCATCATGCCATTTTATAAATCCCTGGTACATCCGCATCTTGACCATCTGCAATACTGGTCACCCCATCTCAAAACATATATTAAGAAATGGAAAAGGTGCAGAGAAGGGCAACAAAAGTGATTAAGGGGCTGGAACAGCTTCCATATGAGGAAAGATTAGAAAGACTGGGACTGTTCAGTTTAGGGGTTGTCTACACTTGAACTGCTACCGTGGCCAGCTGTACCCCTGTAGCACTTCAGTTTGGACCCTCACTGTAGTGACAGGAGGGATTCACCAGTCGGCGTAGTTAATCCATGTCCCCGGTAGGTGACAGCTCGTTGGAAGAATTCTTCTGTCAACCTGGTACTGTCTACCTGGGGGTCAGGTCGCCTTAACTACATCTCTTTAGAAGTGTGAATTTTTCACACTCTTGAGCGGCACAGCTGGGTCAATCCAACTTTTGAATGTAGACTTGGCCTTAGTCAAGAGACTATTGAGGGGGGATATGATAGAGGTGTATAAAATAATGACGGGTGTGGAGAAAGTGTTATTTATTCCTTCACATAACACCAGCGTGGACACCCGATGAAACTAAACAGGCAGCAGATTTACAACGAACATAAGGAAGTGTTTCTTTATACACCGCACAGTCAGCTTGTGGAACTCATTACTAGCGGATGTAGTGAAGGCCAAAAGTATAAGAGGGTTAAAAAAACCAATTAGATATGTTTATGGAGGACAGGTCCATCAATGGCTATTAGCCAAGATGGGCAGGGGCGCAACCCCAAGCTCTGGATGTCCCTAAGCCTCTGACTACCAGAAGCTGGGACTGGACAATAGGGGATGGATTACTCAATAGTTACCCTGTTCTATCCGTTCCCTCTAAAGCATTTGGCGCTGGCCGCTGTCAGAGACAGGATTCCAGGCTGGATGGACCATTGGTCTGACCTAGTTTGGCCACTCGCACCCCTGAGAGACATCGTTAAGCTGACCTAAGCCCCAGTGTAGACAGTGCGAGGTCGAGGGAAGAATGTGTCCATTGACCCAGCTACCACCTCTCAGACAGGTGGATTTACTACAGCAATGGAAGAATGCCTCCTGCCACTGTAGTGTCTATGCTACAACAGCGCAGCTGCAGCTATGTCCTCGGAGTGATTCTAATGTAACCATCCCCTTTGTTTTGTGAAAGTGCCTCCAGCCTCTGTCCTCCGTTGCCACCCACTGCCTGACTGCAGCAGGACCCACACATTTCCCCATATCTGAGATCCTGCCAAGGAGCAAGTTGGAGCCCTGCTCCCACCCGCGGAGGCAATGAAGAAGGGCAGCGCATCTTCATGGTGCCCTAGTTTGGAGTGCCAGTCCCTCAGTGCAGGTATTAAATACCCATGAATGATGATTTTGGAAAAGCTTCTTTGGAACTGACAAATGTGAGAATATTAGTGAAAAGGTACCTGCTCTTGGGGACCCCAGCGCAGCCATCGGGGTGTTCGCTTGGCATCTTGGAAAGCAGGAACTGAGGCATGTTACCAGCTCCTGTGATGTTATTGCACATCTCATAATTTTTGATATTTCTCTGAAAGCCCCAGCTCCTCATGTGATTACACAAGAACCTCCGCTTTCAGTTAGTGTCTGGGCCTCAAATCCTTGAGAGGAGCTTAAAACTGTGAACCCTAAAGACTCAAATCTTCAGAAAGCAAATTCCAAAAACCCAGTGTTCCTTTTTTAAAGTCTCCCTGGTTTGGGGAGGGTCCTGACTTTGGGTTTTGACTGGGGTGAGGGTTGGTAAAGGGTGTGCTGGGACCCCCAGATGTTGGTCAGTCAGTCGGTCCATCCATCCAGTGGACTCAAAGCACTTCACAAACTTTAATAAATTTGGCTCACTGCATCACCCCGGGGGCAGGTGAGTAGTGTTGTCCCTTTTCCCCAGGCATGGGGGGAGCCTGCACCATAGGGCAGGCACTTGGTTCCTGCAAGGACAGGCCCTGCCTCAGGTACTAGGTGCTTGCTTTCCCTTAAAATCTCTCTGCCCCTGGTGCAGCCCCACCCACAGGGCAGCAAGCACTAGTGCAAACGAGCTGTGCACGGGGATGCTGCTGCAGGCCAGAGATGGGGAGCAAAACCTTCAGCCCTGCAGGAGCTGCACAGCTCATCCCCTGCCCCCCCATCCCTCCTCTCTGCCCCTCTCCTCTCTATACCCCTGCCCACACCCCATCCCCTGCCCCCATCCTTCTCCCTATAGCTCCCCCATACACAGCTCATCCCCTGCCCCCCATCCCTCCTCTCTGCCCCTCTCCTCTCTATACCCCTGCCCACACCCCATCCCCTGCCCCCATCCTTCTCCCTATAGCTCCCCCATACACAGCTCATCCCCTGCCCCCCATCCCTCCTCTCTGCCCCTCTCCTCTCTATGCCCCGCCCACACCCCATCCCCTGCCCCTCCCATTCTCTCCAGAGCCCTCCCGCGCTCGCCCCGCCCCCGGCAGCCCCGCCCCCCGCCTTTCGCTTTTAGCCGGGCCGGGCCCTGCGCGGCCGCCGTATCGGGGCGAGGCGGGCCGGGGGGCGGCGGGGCCATGGGGAACCTGTTCGGCCGCAAGCGGCGGAGCCGCGTCACGGAGCAGGACAAGGCCGTGCTGGTGAGGGGGGGTCCGGGGGGAGCCTGTCAGAGCCCGGGCGGGAGGCCCCGGTCTCGGCCCCGGCCTGGGCAGGTCCCTGCGCGGGGCCGCCTGGGCCCGGGCCGGGACCCGCCGGGGGCGCCGCACCTGGGGGCGGCTAGTGCGCCTTGTCCGGGTGTAACGACAGCCGGTGGCAGCTTGTCTCCCGGCCGGGCCCCGACGCTGCAATCGCCGGTCTGTGCCTGCACCCCCGGGACCCCCCGAATGCACCCCCGGGGCCGCAGTGGGGCACCAGGCCGGGTCCACCCCATACACCTCCCTCTATTTACCCTTGGGGCGCCAGGCCGGGCCCCCACAGTGCTCTCTCCTAAATAAACCCCTGGGGGCTGCAGTGGGGTGCCAGTCTGGGCCCCCCCAATACACCCCCCAATACACCCCTGGGACCGCAGTAGGGCACCAGGCCCCTCCCAAATACACCCACGGGGCATCAGGCCCCCACAGGGGCAGCCCTGGGGACTGCAGTGGGGCACCAGGTCGGGCTCCCCCACTGAGTTAATTGCACAATCGGGGCCTTAGCATTGAAGTAGGATCACCAAAGTTACCTACGATTCTCCATCTTGATCCACACATCATTATGCTCGGATCAAGATAGTGCATTGTGTGCTGGGTCCTGGGACCTTCAGGGACTATTACATGTATGTTAAGAGGGACATGTATGTAGCTGCTCTCTTCTGTTTTTCCTACCACGTGTACAATGTACAGGAAACTCCGGCTCACGCTGAGGACACCTGTGTGTGTCTGACTGTCCGGGAACATCCCAACAGCACTTACTTGTGTAACATTCCGGAAGAACATAGTTTCCGCTGGCTGCCAAAGGGGTAAAAAAAATCCACAAAGCTCTATAGGTGTTTCTGTCTTGGGAGCCACTGTTGCAAACATTTTTCCTTTTGAGGAGCGTGAAGTCACAAAGCAAGGAGGAGACAACAGTTTGAGGGTTAACTTTTGGCATTTAATCACTTTAGCTGCCTGCTGTGCTGTTGTCTTCTAGGAACTAGCCACTGAAACGATTAGAAAATCAGGACTTCTCTGGACAGATGTAATGGGCAGTGGGTGTGCCTGACCTGGACCGTTAAACAGCAGTTGTACAGTTAAGCTTCCAAGGCTTGTCTTTTAACTGAATGCTGTTTTTATTCCTTTTCTCCATTAGCAACTGAAACAGCAGCGGGATAAACTGAAGCAGTATCAGAAACGGATCACTCTGAATCTGGAAAGAGAGAGATCTGTAGCCTGGCAGCTGCTGAGAGATGGCAAGAAAGAGTAAGTGAGACACTGCAGCGTCTGATCAGTGTCGGAATGTGACGGCCGGAGATGGCAGAGAAGACCGTGTCTTTGCGATACAAAAGGATCTTTGTTGTTTCAAACATCTGGAGTAAAGTTACCAGGAAATGTTATTGAAACATAGAATAGAAATGAGTTCATGGGATACGTACGTCAGGCTTCTTTCTATAGACGAAGTGAGGTTAAAAAGGAGGATTCAGAGTGAGCCTGTGTGCTGAGCTTGGAAGGCCTTTGCCTGAGTCTCCGAGAGGGTTTGCAAAAATAGACTGTGGTCATCCTCTTCAATCTGCTAATGCTATAATTTGATTTGTGTGGGCACTTGGGTGCACCAGTCCCTGCTAGGACCTGTAGTTCCCATGGGCTAAAGTAGTGATTTCCTTTTTCTACAAATTACACGGGTTCTGCAGGCTCCAGACATGTTAGCAACACAGTCCAGGGTTCGGCAAAATTGGGTATCACTGGCCAGAAATACCTCTTTTCACTGAGCTTTACTGCTGGCTTGCTCTGCAGAGGAAAATTCTTAACCAAAACATGGGCTGGAATAGATTTCACGGCAATCTCTCTGTCCTTTAAGAAACAAAGGTTGTGTTTTTTTTATTTTACTGACAAGATTACAAAATTAATTCTTTGGCTTAAATCCTTCAAAACAATTTATGCAAAAAATCAATTTGGGAAGCATGGCTCAGCTTGTGTTTAATTATAAAGCCACGACACTTATCCGGATTCATCTGCCTGTGGAGAGAATTCCAGGCAGGCTTTGGAGAGCAGAATCTGTACTCTGGACAGAAGGAATTGGTGCCTTTGGGCTGTGGTCCCAACTAGAACTTCCTAACTTCCATATCCATATCATCAACAGTGCCAAGTCACTGCAGAGGGCTGACTATGACCCGATTTCAAGTGATGTTGCCTTAAATTTGCCCTTTAGATTTAAATTTTATAAAGACAGTCTTTTATAGAAGCTCACATCAGTAGAAATATGAACACAATTTAAAAAAATCCAATGGAAATGATATTTTGAGTGCCTAGCTCAATGCGGCCTTGACCTGAGTTCTCTGGTTGCTACCATAATACAAATAAACAATCCTCTGCAGTGTTTGAAACCCAGACATTGCACTACTAAGATCCCCCAAGGGAAACTATCTTAATTATTTTCTTTGTCCAAACTGGGAGAGATGCTAAAAATAAACAGCACGATCAGTGACTTGTGAGTAGTTTTTGAGAATTCTTTCATTGTTAATAATCAGGGGTATTTTGGATAACTGGTAAAGGAACTGGCATACAGCATGCATATTTTTTTTTGTCGATTTTATATATATACACTTGTATGTATTGTGATAGCATTCAAAGGCCCCAATCAGGATCAGAGCCCAGTTGTAGGTTTTTTGGGTTTTTTTGGTACTCTCCCAAAGAGTGTGCAACCCAATCTAATGTGCTGTTTAGTTAACAACGTCCTTTTGAGTTGTATTTTAGAACAGCAATACACGTGTCTCCTTTCATTGTGCTTTTCTAGTTAGTCGGTTGGCCATTAGGCTCACATCTTAGGATGCTTCCTCCCAGCCCTGAAGTGTTTTAGAATTCCCAGAAATGCTCAGTAAATCTTCATGCTTAATCATAACATAGCTATGCACACAGTACAAGTCTAATTGATCAGTGAACACTCCCTAACAGAGCTGATACTCTCCCTGGTGGCTCTGTCTGGAATTTGTTGGTCCCATCTCATTAGGCCTAATAACAAACCAAAGAAACGTTCTCCAGAGCAAAATACATGTGAAGAGGTCTGCCCGGCTTCCAGTGATGACCTGAAATACTGTTTTTTCTGAAAAAATCTGGGGTCACGTGTAAATTCCTGCTAATCTGTTTGGGCCTGGAGTAGGTAAGGAAACCCCCTCAAACAGATTAGCGGGAATTTACACGTGACCCCAGACTTTTTCAGGGGAGGGATGGGTAGAAAGTGTTAGTTATTGATCAGGAGTGAAGGCAACAGCCAGGCCTGCTGGGCCCTCCCCACCCCATGACAACTATGGCTTCTCCACAAGGCTTCTCCTGGGACAGATTGCTTTTCACTTTAAAAAAACATTTTAATGCCAAAGATTTACCAAATCCAAGGCAGGAAACACTGGATAGAAAGTGAATGGCAGGAGCAGATGGTGCCCAGCGACAGCCACGGTGGGAGAAAGGCACAGGGGAAAGAGCTGGGGATCTGAGCAATGGAAGGACAGAAAAAACAGTATTTCAGGTCATCACTGAGTGCTGCTTCTGGGTGGTGCATGTGAAGACCACTAAAGTCTCTGTTGTGTGGATATGAATTTAGTGTGATCCATGTTAATCCTCTGTAAGCTGCACCATCCTCTTCCCCATTAGTGAAAGACGTGGACTTCAGAGCATGCAACAATTTGAATTGATGCCAGAAACGTTACACCATATTTAGTTATGTTTTCTGGCTCTGCAGATGACTAACCACTCATTCCAATTCGCCATTAGGTTTTCTCCCCACTCCAATGCTATGGAATTACCACAGAACTATCTATTGGTCACTGGCTTAATCTTTCCTTAAAAGAAATCTCTTGACTAAATGTTTGACTGATCTGCGCCTTTTTATTACCTCCTTCCTGATGGGAGTTGTTCCGCCGTTGCACTTGCCGTGTACGTTTGACAGGAACACCTCAGAAAAGCTGTAATGTAGCATTGGTGGGATCTGTTCAGTCTCCCTTGTTTGAGATTTCTTTCTGCTCTTTTATTCCTTCAGAAAAGCCAAGTCATTGCTAAAGAAGAAGCGCTACCAAGAGCAGCTGCTAGATAAAACAGAAAACCAAATCAGCAACCTGGAACGCATGGTACCAACGAATCCCAGGGAAGGGCTTATTGTGTGCAGCTATTCAGGGTGCTGGCTCCATTTTGCCTGTGTGTAATTACAGCTAACTGCCCTAACAGTCATGGCACTTAGTGCTAGGCTAGTAGTACAAACATTTCATGGAACTGGCTACACCGTGATTATCTCCTAACCTAGTTAGGAACTAGGTCCACTTTGTAATGTAGACGGGGCCGTAACCCTGTGCCTCGTCAGTAAGTAAAGCCGTGGTCTGGTGCAGCAATGGAAGCCTCCCCTCCATTTTAAAGAGACGGTTTCTGGAAGTGGGTGGAGTTCAGCTTTAGGGCCAATTTAGACTTAGGCCTCTGCTAAGATTGCCAACAAGGGAGCCAGCTACTGCCCACTTCAGTGGCGGTGTCGATGCAGCCACCTGAGCTAAGGAATTCATTTCGCACAGGCCCTGGACCAGCAATCAGATGGTTACTGCTGCTCGTTATTACTGACCTGGGGTGGATTTGAACCAGTAACCGCTAAGTAAAAGGCTCCATATTCCAGCTGCCTGTGCCACCTGGTCTGTTTCTGTACTGCCCATTGATGGGGGTGTGAGTGCTCTCGACTCAGCTGTGACTCCTGTTCTTACCCTAGGTCCAGGATATTGAATTCACCCAGATTGAAATGAAGGTGATTGAAGGCCTGAAAATTGGCAATGAATGTCTGAATAAAATGCATGAGGTAAGGGTGACCCAGAGAGCTCTGGGTGAGGCAGAGTTATGGGTGTTCACATCTGTTCTGCAGCCCTGGTGTGAAGATTTTGGCTTTCTCCTCCTAGGTCATGTCAGTAGAAGAAGTGGAAAGAATAATAGATGAAACCCAAGATGCTGTGGAATATCAAAAGGTACGTCTAGCACACACATGCCGTCCTGAGCAGAGATGACCAATCATGCCGTGGACTCTGCTCCTTGCTACCACTAGGCTGAGATCGCCAAAACGCATTTCAGAGGTGACCAAATTAAGGTTTGAATTTAGGCTTCCCGCAGCAAAAAACCAGAGCAATAACTGTCTGTGTCGTGGGGTCCCCTTATCACATGCCCTGTTTTGTGTGTGTGTTCGGTGCTGTAAGCAGCCGAGCTGTCGTGCTTTGGTGTTCATTGGCACATCTATCTCTCTCCCGCACAGCAAATCGATGAAATGTTGGCCGGCAGCTTCACCGAAGAAGATGAAGATGCCATTTTAGAAGAATTAAATGCCATTACTCAGGTGAGCCTTAATTTCTTGCTCTGGTAATTACTTTTAGTCCACATTTCCAAGTGGTAGCCTTTCATCAGGGAAGGGGTTGTTTCCCCTGTAGAGATGGCAATTGATTTAATTCTGCTGGATATCCTAATTATAGCTGCATGTGTTTGATCTATGTGTCATCTAAGGAGCCAGCCAGATGCTCTGTACTCAGGAGACACTTAAACCACATTGAATGTTTGTGAGGGTGGTTTTTTATTTACGCTGTTATTACAGACCGTAATCCTGGGGATCGGGGCACTGCCTTCACTGGACGGCTGTCCCACTGTACTTGACTAAGACCTTGCCTGTTCCAGACGGGCTTCGCTGTCTCACTTTCACCTCTGTTCTCTATGCCTCTACCCTTCATGGAGTCTTGAGGTTGTCCGGCTTTACCACCGGAAACCTTCCGTCCAGTGGGGCTGTGGTGGTGGGAATCTGCAGCCAGCCCTGCCAGGAGGAAACTCATGGTTAATCTGTGTTCATAATAAACATCATTTTACAAAGCCAGGCCATGCCCTGGTCCGCTGGAGAGCACTGAAACTAGCAGCTCTAAGCAGCGGCGTCTCCTGCAGTTCTGGGGGAAGATGCCTTTTTGCAGGCAGAAGCACCTGTTCATATAGTTTCCAAACCAGCTCAGTGCAGAAGCCTGAAAGGAGCTCTGTGCCAACCCAGCAGCATGTGGGCTGAGCGAGACGTGACCTGTTGAATGTGCTTTCAGGAACAGCTCGAGCTCCCTGAAGTTCCCGCTGAGCCACTCCCGGAAAAGACCCCAGGTAGAGTCTCTTTATTTGATCGCACGACTTCCTGCTTCTCCTGCATCTTCTCAGGGGTCTAACGGCAAGTTGGGCCCCTTGTTTGCAGTGGATGTAGCGTTTCTGAATGTGAGCGGCTGAACGGTGCCTGGTGCAATGTGGGCTTGGGCTATGCAAGCTTCTTCTGACAATTGCAGCTTATCCTGGACCTTCAGCACCCCCACGGCCCAGCCTCCGTCCAGCCTCTCATGTTGTTCAGTAGTGCGTCTCGTAATCTGCATAGTGGTCTAGCGCTCCTACCCTCTGGTAAACCAGGCCATCCCAAGTGACATTTCTCACGGGCAGGGAGGCTTCCTGGCACAGCACAATGCAGAACACTTGTTAGCGTGCTAAGCTCACCCCTAGAGAACTTGTTGTGTTTCTCCCCCAGAACGTGGGTCAGGCTTGGGAGTCTATGATACCAGAAACGGTTGGGATCCCTCCCAGCTCGGCTGCTATCACAGTGTGCTGCTGCTAGGGGGGCTCCAGTTCCAATCCAATTGCTGCTCTTTTTAGGGTCATAAACTAGGCCCATCGCTGTCTCATGTGCCCCGTGTCTCTCAGAACTCTAGGACCCCTGGGGCCTGGGTTCTGCAGAGGTGATGCTTCTTGCCTCCAGAAGGGGCCCATGTGCTGCCTCGCCCCTGAGCATCCAGTGCAGGAGACTGCGCTGTAGGGGTTGTGCAGATAGCACACGGAGTAGATGATGAGCCAGAATGCAAGGGCAGGTGAATTGTGACACTCCTGGGCCTTAGCCTGGCTTTGGGGAGGAAGGAGTTAAAGTCTGGCCCCAGAGAAATGGGGCTTTGCCCTTGCCGGAAGAGCTTCAAAGAACCCCTGCCCTGGGGGAGAATGATGAAATGGGGCTGGACTCGCGCTGGGTTTGTGGAGCTGTCTCCCCTCGCTGTAGGAGAGGAATCCAGCCTCCTGATTGTAGGAGCCAGGAGCAGTAAAAGCCGCAGGACGTCTGGTTTTGGCTATGACAGCTGGACAGTAAACAAGGGTCAGTCAGTCCAGGCTGTCAATCAATAGCAGGCTGGCCACACCCTAACGTGAGCTCTACTTGGAGAGGGCCAGCTCAGTCCCTGTGAGGATGCATGTTGTCGTAACACACAGATGAGGGAGATCTCTAGCCAGTGCCCTGCAGAAACTGCTTGCTTTGACCTTCTGTTGTATGATGCAGTGCACTGGTCTTTCCTTCTCCGGTTTCTAGACTGTAGCCAGTATTTGTTAAGATTGTATTTTATCTGCTTGAGCAATATGTGGGGCAGAGTGAGATGCTGGATAAATAGAATTGCTCTTGGTGTATCGTTCAGTAGATTTCCCAGGTGCTGCTGGAGTGCTCCTCCCTTGCAGAGACACGAGAGAGGAGTCCTGTTTCTCTCGCAGGACTTGACTCTCTATCTTCTCTTATTCTGAACTTTCTTCCACAGAAGCATCACCTGTCAAGATCAAGGCCAAGCCAGAACTGGTGGCAGCATCTTAATTCCACTCCTGGGGACAACCCCAAATACTTCCATCATGGACCGTGTGGAATCCCAGCATGCTCTGGGAACAGGATACGCCTCAGTAGCATCCCAGCTGCGCTGGGCGAATGTGCTGGAGTGAGGTTTCCTGCGCAGGGCAGGGAATCGCAGCAGATTATCGCTCTTGTATCAAGATTATTTTCTAGTGCTTTCTTTTTGTAATTTAAATTCTAAACTCACTCAGCTGCGCTGTCTCTGGATTAAACAGTGACTGTAAAACTTCCAAAGCAAAATGCTTTCTACAGGCTGCTTTCAAGTGCAAATCTGCCTGTGCAGCCAGTGCTGTGCTGGTCTTGGAACACTGGAGTGTGAAAAATGGTTTTCATAGTCACTATGTTACACGGCACTGCTAGGAACCCGTCAGACCTTCCCTTTGGCTGTGATCCTCTGTGTCCCTCTGCTCTTCCTCGTCTGGCTGGGGCTCCACTGTCTAAATCAGACTGTCTGGCTTGGCACTGGGATCTGAGCGCTCGCTCTCAGGGCATGGGCAGCATGCAGCCAAGTTGAGCACAAGCATCACTTCTGACCTCCTGCAGGCAGTGACGTTGTGGGTAGCGACAGCCTCTCTGCTGAAGGAGAAGCCCGTAGGGATGAGGAGAAAAGTTTTACTACTTCAAATCTCTTGCAGCTCAAGCACCCTTGAGTGAGGTGTAGTGAAGCTGTTATGACGCTGGGCCCGGCACAAAAGTGGGTGTGGTGAGGCTGCTAGCAGAGAACTTCCTCCCGTTGAATCTTATTTTAAAACTTGCTTATCTGGGAGGCCAGCACTCTTCTGGGCTGGGATCTCTGTGCTCTCGACAGGCCAATTGGCCTGATTTACAATAGGCCGCAACAGCACTCGTGAGAGAAAAGTTGCCCTGCAGTGAGATGGAAAAGGCCAAGTCTCCTCCCAGGCCACGAGTCAGAATGTCTTATTCCGCTCTCGCACTGTTGCCCATTTGCCTGTGGAAACCTATGGTGCTAGGTGTGAACGAGCAGAACGTAAGTTCTAGGAATCTGATGAGCCTCTTAAAACTAGAACAGGGACTCACTGGCTTAGGATACTGCTCAAAAGCTGTCCCCCGACTGCTCTGCTCCCCACCAGAGGTGGACTCACCTTTGCAAGATGCAGATGGATTGAAATGGCTTCTGCTTTCAGATATCCGCACTCCCCATTCTGTGTCACGTGTGTGGGGGGAGGGGGGTGGAACGCGTGAGTGCGTATGAACAGGTGATTGATTCTGTACCTGGGAACAAAGCGTGTGGTTTCTTAAATTATCACCACAAAGACCCTGTGTACTTTTATGTTCCACGTTTGCAAAAAGAAGCTCAATGTGTGACTCCACTGAGCTGCAGAGGACAGCTCTGCACTTCCCCGTGGTGCAGAAGGATACAGGACAGGTTGGCTGATGAATCAGACAGAAACCTGAGACCCAGGCTGCAAAGCCTGAATGGTGCTTACTCTCTGTCCTGAACTGACCTTGTGTTCACAGAAACTGTCCCTGGGCTGGTAGGTGGCACCTGGGTTTCTCTGTGCTTGGAAACCAGCATGCTCTGCTGGACGTCTGCAACCTCGCCTTGTCAGCCTGAGCAGGGCCTGCCGCCAACAGTGCTTGGCCTCGTGTCCCTTGCTTGAAGACCCCCTTCAATCCACCCTCTCCGCAATGGGGCAGTGGGATGTAAGATAGCCAGAGAGCTCTTTGGGTGCTGCTAGGTGAATGCTTCTGGGGGAATTTGCGACTTGGTGCTAGATAATAAATATTCCCAGGGGCTGTGCCGCTTTCCAGTAGCGAAGGGCCAACAGCAAAAGTACTCCTTTAAAATCTTGTTTTCCTTGATTCTGGGGAACTCCAAGGGCTGGGCTCTGAGCTGTCTCACTCCTGCAAGAGATGGGAGAGTCCTCTAGGTGGCAGGCCCCTTGGAACTTGATATTTTTAGGTTTTAGCAGTGGATCCCTATTTGTGTTTTCCAGCAAAGCCGAGGCACAAATGGGTGCTGCGAGACCCCTCACCCTCACAGCAGCTCGAGCCCTCCGGGGGACTCTGCTTTTCACGGTGAAAGTGGCACTGCTGTTGAATGTCATTTAACCCAGCTCTTTCTGGAACCAACAGATCAGGGCTAACACGTTCCCCTTTCTGTGTGTGTCATCTTAGTCCTCTTTGGAGCTACCAGGGAACTGGCCCTTAAGCCTGGCTTTGACAGGCAAGAGCTAAAGCGGGTGAGTCAGCTCTTTATTCCCCCCCACCCCCATTTATTTTAAAAGTAGACTTTGTTGCCAGTTCAAGCCTTTGAATGTCCTGCAGTTTGCATGTTTCCAGGGTGGTTGTCACCGTGTTGGTCCCGGGATATGAGAGAGACAAGGTGGGTGAGGGGAATCTCTTTTATCGGACCAACTTCTGGTGGCGAGAGAGATGGTTTTGAGCCAGACAGTGCTCTTGTTAAGGTCTGGGAGCAGTACTCTGAGGGTCACAGCTAAGTCCAAGGTGGAAGAGATGATTTAGCATAAGCCGTTAACACATGTTGTGAGAGACCATTCAATAGTATTACTGCAAAGGTGTTAACAGGCCAGGTCACTCTGAGTTGTCTCTTATGATATGTTTAGCATCAGCGGTTATCTGTTCCACCTTATATATAGCCGTGATACTCAGAGTACCTTTCCCAGACCTGAAGAACAGCTCAGTGTAAGCTTGAAAGCGTCTCTTTCTCACCACCAGATCTGGTCCAATAAAACCAGGGTTCTCTCCTTTCATTTGGGGACCTCTAACATTTTTTTTAATGGGGTGCAGACCCCCTTGGAAATCCATAGTTGAATTCTGTTCAGTACATTTTCAGTCTCTTTTGCAGTCCCCTTAGACATTGTCCATGGACCCCTTAGGGGTCCGCAGAGCACAGGTTGAGACCCACTGCACTAAAAGACCCTCACACACCTTGTCTCTGCACTATGCACGTTTCTCCACCAGAGGGAGCTCTGTCCTCACAAGCTCAGTGTGTGGGTGGGTTTTTTTGGAACAACACATTCTTTATGTATTTAATCTCTCACTAGTGCCCTCTGTGGCTACTCTCATTTCACTGTAGCTGACTCATTCTGGCCAGTCCGAGTAGATGCTGGACTGTGGCAATGGAGAAGAGTGCAAAGCCTTTCCAATGGTGCGCACACTCCCATAGGCAGGGCTATCGCTTATCACCACGTCAGAGGAGAGATGGAAACGCGCTTCTGCTCGGCCTCTGGGCTTTAGTGACTGTCTTGCTAACAAAGGCCGTGCAAGCCAGGCTTAGGGGAATTAGCACTCTTGAAGCGTCAGGTGCACTGAAGTGCCAGGCAGGGACCTAAATGTTCTGTTATCCTCCGTGGTCTTTTGCTCATGACCCTTTTTTGGGTTCATATCCCAGACAGGCAGTTGGGTCAGCACTGAAGGGGTTAATGCAGCATGCTGCATTGGTCAAGACAGTGAAATGACCACTTTCTGCTCTGCCAACCCTTTCCTGTTTTAATCCCTGTATCCAACAGCTCATGCTGCGTGTCTCCTTGGGAGGAAAAGCCAGGAGGGGTGCGTGACCTCTGTGGTGTGTTATAACAATAAAGCATTTCTAATGGTTTCACCCAATTCAGCTTCCGTAATCCGATTGTCATGATAAGTGTTTTGAGTGACTGAGAGAGGCCTTCCATCTCCCACCCAGCCCTCCTCCCTACAGACGGGGGAGAGCTGGGAAAGGAATGGCCAGAACCTGCACTCCTGTAGCACAGAGCAACCCCAGCTGGGTGGATCTGAGGAGCAGAATTTTGTTAACAAGTTACAGTACTATTGCCAAGACTGCGGTGTGGCTTGGGTGCAAACTGCAGCCAGGTAAAATGGAGATGGAGAGGGAGAGAGAGAGAGAGCTGGGAGCGTGTGGATGTGGTGCACGGTGTATACTAAACCGTAGTTGCTACTGGCAGCTAGAATGAAGGCTGAGAAGGGTAAATCCGGTGTAAACCCGTCGCTTCAGCCGGCTGTGACTGTCTTCACCCCCTGTAGTAGTGGAGGGGAGGCGCTGGGCTGAGAGCTGCTCAAAGTGTAAAACAGCCTCCGGTGTCCCTGGGCGAGTCAGAGTCTGGCGAAGGAGGAGGGGTGCGTGCAGGTGCCTGGTCTGCAACCGGGGTGATTCCAGCATGGCAGAATGGGGCTGGGGGTGGAAGTTCCCCCTTCCATGGTTCCAGTTTTGCCATGAAAACGAGCTCTTTGTCAGGGGCCCTCGGTAAGAATGAACCAGGTGAGGAACGGGGCTGCCGGAAGGCTGAGCTGCGGGTTAGTTCCGACTTTCATTAATAGCAGTGGGGCCTGGCTGGACGGCCGCGTGGTTATCACGTTCCCTGCTCAGCCACTTGCTCAGGAGATTCTCCTGAGCCTTGCTGGGCCTCCCTCGCGGGCGGTCCTGAAACCACGAAGAAGGCTGTAGCCAGTAGCGGCTCTACCATTTGGAACAGATGTTCGGGGCCTGGTAATGTGGTGCCTTTAAAACCAGGCACGTGCCCTGCAACCCCCGGCCCTTGGAGGGATAGAGAGCAGCACCCGCGGACTGGGGTAATGGGATGCAGCATAGCGTGTGGGGCTCGATGCGATTCTCCACCCCGCCGGGGGTGGCTTGGGAGTTACACCTACTCCACTGACTGAACCAAGAGGCTGGTGCGGGGGGCTCCCAGCTGCCTCCTCCAGCGGGACCCTGGCCACCCCTTCCACTCTGGCCCAGGGCATCGTGTGCAGTTCTCTGCCCAAGAGGATCGAATGCCCGGAGGTCTTGGCTGCTCTTGACCCGCAGCTGAACTGGCTTTTCCTGTGACTATTTGTCCAGCCGTGCAAGGGTGGGGGAGGTGGGGGGTCTGGATTTGGATCCATTCCCGCTGGATTTTACTTGGCCAGATACTTCATTCAAGCATCTTTCCTCCTCAAAGAAATTCATTGAAGAAACAGTGCATGTCACTAATGAAATCCCTCTTAAACCCAGCAGCTCATGCTGCTCCCACTGTCTCTACCACCCACACAAAGCATCCCTAGAGACTTCCCCACTCCCCCTACTCTTCCCCTCCCCTGCACCACAGCCCTGGCAGCTTCACTGCACAGGATGTTTGATGCCGTCTTCCCCGCTCGGGACGCTGCACAGCAGGGTTAGTGCAAAGGTTTGTGACCACCAAAAGAATGTGGTTTAAAAGATGCCCATCACAAGCTAAGGGGACAGTGGGAGTGACTTGCAGCCCCATAACCTGTGATGAGCTCTGTGTAGTTTGAAAGCTTGTCTCTTTCACCAGCAGAGGGGGGATCTAATAACCTATCTTACCTGACCCGTCTTGTCTCCCTTGTAGCCCCTTAACATTTACAGAGACTGGTGATTTGTCATTTCTAGCCGAGCTGTTGAACGTGAGTCTCTGTGGTATTTCTAATGCGCCAATCAGCACAGGATCCAAGCACCACAGCATTTAACGTGACTTGTTTTGAAATGGAAAGATCATCTGACCCTGGGCAGAAGGCAGGGATGGCGCGGTCTGCTGGGAGACAGTGCCATCTTTCCATCCTGTAGTTGCTGGAGAGACAATCTTTGTTCCGGAGGGGCCTTTGCTACTGCCCATTCCTTCCTGGCTTCAGCCGCCGTCTTCGCCCCATGGAGCTCGCCCAATGCCGGGCCTCAGGGAGCAGGTGAATTCTGCGGGTGCACAGACCTTGTTCCTGAGAATAATGTTTGTGAGGGGGAGAGGGAATTACAGCAGACGTTATGCAAGCAGCCTTGCCTTTAAATAGAACGTTCTTCAGAGTTGTCCACGAGGTACTGGTGCCTCTGAACAGCCCTTGGCTCTGTACTCTGGCTTTTTTAAAAAGTCATGATGATCCCCTCCCCTCCCCTCGCTCTTCTGGGAGTTGCCCGGAAGCCGGTGCCTTGTGTGGGGGAGACGCTTTCTTCACACACGCTCCCTCGTGGCCTGAACACCCTCTTCTTTTGAAATCACTGCAGCCCTTTTAGTCTATATTTAATTGAGTTGTGTAACTGCTGTGATGACGCCACGCCAGGCCCGTTGTCGTTTCTATGCCAACACAGCTGGATTTTGGGGCGGGCTGGAAAGGGGAGAGGGGCTTAGCTCTGACAAAGGCTGAAGAGGTCACAGACCCCCCACTTGTCCAGATGTTTTCGGATGCGCCCACAGTGGAAGTGCTCAGATAAAAATCAGCGACTCCATTGACGTCTCAGGCCTTTGGATCTAGGTGTGTTTAGCCCTGGGGGTGAAGCATGCAGCTTCCCAGTGTTTGCACCTGGGCGATGGACCAAAGGCAGCAGGTGACCCCTGCCTTCACGGTGCATATGCTGCCAGCTGGTGCCTTAGAGTCACTGGCTCTGTATCTCTCCGTTGGTGGGAGCAGGGGGGTTTCTACCCTCCCCTGTGAACACTGAGCCAGGAAATGTACAGCTTATATTTTTGGGGTCCCCCCACTTTCCTTTCTACCATCTTCATAATGATATTGTGCCTTTCAAAATCACTGTCCAAGCATTAATGAGGGTAGGTAACGTAGTAAAGATGGGAAAAATCCAGGCAGAGAGCGAGGGAAGTAACTTATCCGTGATCCCGCAGCCCAGTGAGAGAGAGAGAACCCAGGAGCTCTGGCTTTGAGGCCCTCTGCTGTAACCACTGGGCTACGCTGAGGACTTGCGAGACCAGCCCCTCTGGCAGAGGCAGACGCAGCTGGGCTCCCAGCACATTTTGCGGGTTTGCGATAGTGATCCTGATGCAACATTCCCAGTCACAGGAACAAGCCGTGCAGCTCAGGAGATCAGCTGAAAAGGCCAGGGTTGAAGAAACCTGCTCCTCTTTGCCCCTGCCCCCCTCTTTGTTTCATCCACATGGCTGTAAGCTCTCTGCCGCCGGGACTCTCTTCCTACTCTCCATTTGTGCAGCAGCTAGCGCCCCGGCGCCCGAATCGTTGAATGGCCATGCGCAGCCCCTGCCCCCCAACACAATAACACACTGGTGTAGGTTAGTAAGTACAAGTATTCAGCGACACTGCATACGAAACTATCGGGAAACAGGAACTTTCAACACACGTTAGCATCACTGCGTCAGACGCTCCATTGGATGAACTGGGCTGGTCACAGCCAACGTACCTTTGCCCCAGCAGACGCCCTCCTTTGATGCAAAATAAAGCCGAGGAAATGTGCGTCGGGGCTGGGAAACGCTGGACATTAGAGACTCAGCAGGACGCAAGGTAAATCCTTTTCAAACAGTTGGTGGCTAATTTAAATGTTTGAAAAACTATTGTAAGGGTGTGATTTTCAGTGGCGCCCAAGTGGCTTTGCAGCACATGGCCACTGAGAAGCCATGGGGTGTCTGCGCCCACACAGGGGTGCATGGGAAAAACCCACCCTAAACTCTTTGATTTCAAGGACTTTCAAACAGTGCCCCCTCATCCCGTTTTTCCTCCTGCCTCAACTATCTATAGCTGTGTCTCTCTCCAGACGTTTGTGTGTTCATCACCATGGTACCTTCATCTCTACGCGATAGCTGCCAACTGCCAAGAGAGCAGCTTTATAGCTGATTGCTAATGTATCTGCTTGTATTACTCCTAAGACACTGAAGTAAATTGCTGTTCGTTATTCCCTGGCTGTATTTTGACGAGCCAGGCCCACCTCCGTACAGCGCGAGTCCCTTCCATTGGAGTAACTGATGGGCCCCAATCCTGCAAACGTCTATGCAGGCGCTTAGCTTGACCCATGCAGGGCTTGAGCCAGAGCTGATTAAAACCCGTGACTTCGGCGGGCTTTGGGGCAGACTGCTGGCCAGTCACATTGGCGTCAATGGGCCACCTAGCACGCGTCAGGTGAAGCATGCACCAAAGGGGGGACAGGCTCTGCCCTTGAGACGGTTAAGTCGCTCACTCTGGGTAAGAGATTGTGTGTGTTCAACTGGGATGGTTAAAATCAGAGTCGTTAAGGCTTTGTCTACACTACCAACATATGTCGGTTTAATGGCGTTGCTTCCGCACTCTTGAGCGATGCAGTTAGACACCGCGCTGTGTCGCGGGGAGGGCTGCTCCCGCCTCTCCGGGAGGTGGAGTCCCCACACGGCCCGCAGAAGCTCCCCCGTGGGTGTAAGTAGCGTCCGCACTAAGCGCAGCTGCAGCACGGTAAGTGTAAACCCTCTTGCTTAGCCGGGGCTCCCAGCTTGATGGCTGGGCTGTGATTCAAATAGGCTTTGTGCTCCGTTGGTGGTTCGGCCATTCCAGCTGCTGAGGTGGAGCGGCGGGTGCCTCTGAAGAACGAACACGTGTGGGTCTTTCCCTCGATAACTGAGTGTTTGGTGTGCGGCCTTGGAGCTGCGGAACGGAACCTGTCTTCATGGTGACTCAGCCGCTGCAGCTTTTCCACCCACGAGGTGGGGCCCTTTGGGTGCTGTGTGCGCCTCGGGCTGTTGATCTGAGCAGGGACGGGGCTGTGACTAGTTGGTGCTCGTTCATCACTTGGGCTGGGATAAGCCCCGGAGCTTGTTATTCCTCTGTTATATGGTGGCTGTGGGTTGCTAGCTGCTTAGTGATTCATAGATGTCTAAAGCCAGAAGGGACCACTGTGATCCAGCACAGGCCATGGACCCGCCCCAGTGATTCCTGACTCAAAGCCATAACTCTTGTTTGAACTAGAGCATAGCTTTTAGACAGAGAGAGTGTGTGTGTGTGTGTGTGTGTGTGTGTGTGTGTGTGTGAGAGACAGAGAGAGAGAGTACACACACACACACACACACACACACACACACACACACATTTTATTATTTATGTATGTGTGATTAACGCTTTGCATTAGCAGGATCCTGGCAGCTGCCACCCGCCCACTTGTCTTGTTTGTCATTCCTCTTTCCTCTCTGCTCTGTGTCCGTTCGTCTCTCTTAGTGTGGAAGCTGTCCAGGGCAGGGACCATGTCTCCCTGCGGTTTGTACGGTGCCCTGCACATGGGCAGGACTGAACAACAACAATAATAAATCATAGCTGCTATTTCTGACCTCCGCTTATTTCAACAATGCAGCCGTGGGAATAACCTCCAGAAGCCAGTGTGGCTCCCCTTACACATACCCTTGCTGATCTTTCCCCACATCCCATTGTTCTTTAAGACGGCACTTGGGTGACAGCTATGAAGCATTAGAAATTCAGGAAAGTCTGGAAAATGAAAGGGCCCCAATAACATTAGCTCTTTAATAGTTTATGACCTCAATAAATGAACAATAGCCAAATCCTCTAAACAAGAATTAAAACAGCACCGAGATACAAGACTCTGTGCACTAGAATGTTTATGGTGTTCATATTTCTGTACTTCAGTACAGCTCAGTAAAGCACACAAAAAAGCTTTAAATAGACCAGTTTCCTCTGTTTGTTTCAATGGCTTGTGTATTTCAGACCCTCAGGAGCCCCGGTTCTACACTACTATGTACTCCACTGGATGGCAAGGACTGTCCCAGGCAGGGCTGCCCAGAGGATTCAGGGGGCCCAGGGCAAAGCAATTTTGGGGGCCCCTTCCATAAAAAAAGTTGCAATACTCTAGAATACCAAATTCTCGTGGGGGCCCCCGTGGGGCCCAGGGCCTGGGGCAAATTGCCCCACTTGCGCCCCCTCCCCCCCCCCGGGCCGCCCTAGTCCCAGGGTGGTTACTGTATCTGGGGAAAGCTTTGGCTTCCTTCAGATCAGCAGTTTGGTTTAACCCTTGGGTGCCCGTACGGTGAGGGATCATTCCACTAATGTGACAAATTAACTGAAAAAAGATGGATGGATGCGGTAACTGAGCTGGGTTTCCGTGAAAGTGCCAGAATGAGACTTCTTGACAGTTTGGACAGTGGTGAGAATTTTTGCCTGGCAGGACCCGCCTAGGGCTGTTCCCTGCCGATGCCCTCAGAAAGAGACAAACAAAAAAAATCTAACATCCTTTGCACGTTTTCAAACAAAAAGCCCCAGGGGAGAAAAAAAACGCTGTAAACTCATGAAATCCAGAGACCAAAACAGTTACTGGCCATAAGAACCCCATAAAATACCAGCTTGCCAAAGGGGACAGGATTTTGCTCCCAACCAAAACTTAGCTGCAAGATAAAATGCCCCCTGTGCAGAAAGAAAATCCACAAGAAAAAGCAGTTCACTCCACTGCTTTCGCTCTAGCCCATTAGGACGGTCCTAAAAGGGACAAATCAGATTTCAGAAAATCATGTTAAAATTCTTTTAAAAATAAATGATTCTTAGCAGCATATCCAGGCAGTGCACACAGCAGGCAGCGTATTAGGACCCTAGTGGGGAAGCCATCTGCGTGAGAGATGCAACATGCAAATTTCCTGGTAATCTCATTTAACAAGCTGACACAAGCAGGTACATTTCTGCCTCATACCACATCATTTGGAGGGGCTTAATGAGACTAACCTGAAATCTTATTTTCTTGAGTATCCTCTAATTTAAGTACATGCCAAAGAGGGAAGATTGAGTATGTATTTTAGACTACCTGCTGCTGTCAGAGCGGAGATGGGATTTTAAAGGGAGAGCCTCTAAGAGCCTAAAATCTACAGAGTGAGCGAGCGTGTGTCTGCCTTTCCCATATGGCGACTGGGTGTCATATAATCATGGAAATTAATGACAGAAGAGGCCTGTTCGATCTAGTCCATCCATCTGTAAATGCAGCCTTACTCCCTGTAGTACATGGACAAGTGGCATTTATTGTCCTGTCTTATTTGAAATGTGCCAATCAATGGGAACACAGAATTACCTGACCAAACCAGTGACCCATCTAGCCCAGTATCCTGTCTCTACCAGTGGCCAGCATCAGCTGCTTGAGAGAAAGATACAAAGAACTGAGGAGTGGGTAGTTGTGGAATTACCTGTTTCATTCGAGCCCCCATCAGTTAGTGACTGGTTCATGCTCTAAGACAGAGGGTTTATATCCCTATTTCTTTTAATCAGATCCATTGTGTATGTTCTCATTACCCATATAAATGTCTCATTCCTTTTGGAAATCTGGCTGAGCTCTTGGCTTGATGGTACCTTGTGGCAGTGAGTTCCACTGGTGAGTTGTGTCCATGTGTTTCCTTTTCTAGCTTTGAAATGTGTTGCCTTTCATTGAATGTCCCGGCCCTCCTCAGTGGGAACAATTCCACAGCTGGCTACATCTCACTGCCTGGAAGTTTTACCAGCTGTTCAAATGCGGCCTCAGACCTGGTTCTTTCAGTCTCCTTTCCCCCAGCAGGTCCTCCCCTCAACAACGAGACCCCACCCAACCTCACTGCTTGGCTGTAACTTTGCATCTAGGGTACAGGTTCTCTCTGTTACTTGGTTGTGCTTGTTCAAGCTGTTGAATAGCTCTTTTGTCAGTGAATGTGTTGCAATGAGCGAGCGCATGACCCACCTAGGAGCGCTAGCATGTCACCATAGTGTAATTATTAAAAAGAAGCCCTAATGGAACTTTTAAAGTAGCTCTCTCGCACACTCACACACACACCTGCAGTCACACTGGGCGGATTACATAACATGGTGTTGCTACAGTAACTGCGCTCCACCCCAGCGGCAGCTGGAGGCGGATGTTAATGTGCTGTGAGCGGATACGTTCTCTCTTGGATAGAAAACCCCCTCAGACAGAAAGGGAACTGGGGGTCCCATGAGAGGAGTGGGGAGCCCAGATTCATATTAGGAATTCTGCAGGAAGCTGAATATGAAAGGCAGAGCTCCAAAGGGGTAATGTAGACTAGAGTAGGACTCCCCTGTGAGATGCTTCTAACCACAACTATTTCAGAGCTGTTGGTATAACTTCACTAATGTTGGGCTTGTTATAGAATCACAGAAACGTGGGGCTGGAAGGGGTCTCGCAAAGTCCAGCCCCCTGCGCTGAAGCAGGACCGAAGTAAACCTAGCCCATCCCTGACTGGGGTTCGTCCAAGCTGCTCTTAACCGATGGGAATTCCACAATCTCCCTTGGAGGCCTATTCTACCCTGAGTGAGAAAGTTTTTCCTAATATTCAAACTAAATCTGCCTTGCTGCAGATTAAGCCCCATTACTTCTTGTCCTCCCTTCAGTGGACATGGAGAACAATAGATCATAATCCTCTTTATCACAGCCCTTCACAGATCTAAGGCTTATCAGGTCCCCCCTCAGTCCTCTTTTCGCAAGACAAAACAAGGCCATTTTTTTAACCTTTCCTCATAGACCAGCTTTTCTAAACCTTGGATCATTTTTGTTGCTCTCTGCATTCTCTCCAGATTACCCACATCTTTCCTAAAGTGTGACACCCAAAGTTGGACCCAGTCCTCCAGCTGAGGCCTCACCAGTGCCAAGTAACGCAGGACAGTTATCTCTTATGTCATACAAACACCACTCCCGTTAACACCCCCAGAATATTAGCCTTTTTCACAGCTGCATCATATTACTGTCTCGTATTCAATTTGTGATCCACTATAACTCCCAGATCCTTTTCACAGTAGTCTCACCTAGCCAGTTATTTCCCATTTTGTAGTTGTGCATTTGATTTTTCCTTCCTAAGTGAAGTACTTTGCACTTGTCTATATTGAATTTCAACTTGTTATTTTCAGACTAATTGTCCAATTTCTCAAGGTCATTTTGAATTCTAATCCTGTCCTCCTTGTGCTTGCAACCCCTCCCAGCTTGGTGTCATCTGCAAATGTTATAAATATACTCGCCACTTCATTATCCAAGTCACTGATGAAGATATTGACTAGTCCCAGATTTAGGACTGACTCCTGCAGGACCCCCTAGATATTCTCTCCCAGTTTGACAGCAAACCATTGATAACTACTCTTTGAATATAGTCTTTCAACCAGTTGTGCACCCATCTTACAGTAATTTCAACTAGATGACATTTTCCTAGTTTGCTTATAAGAATGTCATGTGGGACTGTGTCAAAAGCCATATCACATCTACTGCTTCCCCCCATCCACTAAGCCAGTAACCCTGTCAAAGAAGGAAGTGAGGTTGCTTTGCCATGGCTTTTTCTTGACAAATCCATGCTGGCTATTCCTTAATCCTTTATCCTCTAGGTGCTTCCAACTGATTGTTTAATAATTGGTTCCAGTATCTTTCCAGGAATAATATAGAGAATTTTGACATGAGGTTCCATCTGATCTATCTTCTTGGGGTCAGTCCAGGATTGTTCCTTACTCTGTGTTCTCCATTGCTTTCTTCTCTCTAGTTTTGAATGTCTCATAGGACAGGACTCCCACCAGATCCCCTGGGAGAGTATTCCAGGAGGTTTCTCACCCTTGTTTTCTAGCTTGTTTCCCCTGCCCATGGAAAGCGAGGCTGCATCTCTGCAACAGACACAAGCGAACCATTGACATTTCTCAGAAATCTGGTTTGCAAACAGCAGGTTGAAGGTGCCCAAGGAAAATAATGTAAAATGGATGAAACTGTAACCCCACAGTGACCTCAGTACATTCCTGCCATTGCCTGATGCTTGCACAGGGAAGCACGGAAACAAATGGACAGTTAAGAAAACCAACCCAAAGGAAGTGGATGGCACGGGGCCTGCTATGGCCACACACCCTGAAAGTGTTCAGCAGGCCTGCTGCTGGGAAGGAGGGTTCTACTCTGGGATTAGCTCAACTCCTTAGGGCAGATACGATTGGGTAAATCCTCCTCTTCAAATGAAAAGGAGAAGATTCACTGGATGCTTCCAGCTGGGGATCAGGGGAGCCCCTCTCCGTGCTCAGCCTTCCTGGGATAAGGCATACAAAGAAGCAGCAGAAATGTGGTGATAGGAAAGAGAGCAGCTCTGATACAAGACTAGCGCTAGATGTGAGACATTCTCCGAGGGGCCTCCCAAAAGGCCTCTTTTATTACAAGAAATTACAAATCCTTTTATCTTCCTTGCCACAGGAACAGCTTGTTTGAATTGCTGGGCTGTCACACTGGAATTAAATGCAAGAACCCCCCCCCCCCATGACGTAGCAAAGAACCACTTACATAATGCAACTAAAAATAATGTGATAAAGATGCACACAAAGGCTCTCTTCCCATCCCTCTCATCTGAAAGCCTTGCCCTGGTGTCCTCAGCATTGAGGGTCAAGTCCAGTAGCCCTTAAGTGAGCAGCACCCACACTTCCAACTCTGAACCCTCCCAATCTGACTGGTCAACAGGCAGAATACCTGCTGCTTCCTGCCTTACTGGGGCTCTCCTGAAAAGATCGAACATAGCATTCCAGGCCCCCATCCCTGGACGTGAGCCAGACCCGCATGCCACGGTCCCCTCCTCTTTGAAAGCTCACCTCTTACAAAGGGCAAATAAATCCCAGTCCTCCCAGCTGGGACTAGTTAACAAGCCAGACAAAACAAAAAGCTCCATCCCACATCCTTCCTTTGTCCATTGTCTTCCCTGCCCCCCAGAGTGTACAACCTACACGGGGCAGGTACAAACGAAGGCCAGGAACCAGAGTCAAAGAAAGGCAGCGACACTGGACAGTCAGCTGGGCATCTTGTGGGCTCCCTTGTGTTTGCTGGATGAAGGCCAATAGTGGAAGGAAGGAGAAGTGAAAGAGAAGAATGTGGTTCTAGGGTAGGAGAACAACTGGTTTGTGCTTTCCCCTTCCTCTTGTTCTCAGAGCTCAGGGAGGAGAGAGGCAGAAGATGACAAAGAAAGATGGAGAGGGAGATCCCACCAGACCCAGATCCTCCTCTAAGTCAGACATGAAGAGCCACCTGCCCGCCTACCTTGATCCCAAGGAGAGTGGGAGGAAATGGAATCATGTGGCCTCGGGCAAGCAAACTAAAAACACTTGAAAGTAAGAGCAGGCTGGGGGTGAACAGAATGCTCTGGGACCAGAGCCCCCTGCAGCACCCCAGGCCATAAAAGGAAGGGGTTGGAGGGGCATGGAGATGTATATCCAACTTGTTAACTACTGACCCCATGGCCACAGGTTTGCCCTATCCACAGCCAGACCCTGATGTGCCTCTACCGCCTCTCCCCACATGTGTGTTCCTCCCTCATAAAAAATTGTGCCTTTTTCTCCCACTCCGATAGGAGGCAAGAGATGTCTACCAGCCTGGCTGCAATTCAACTGCCAGCTCTTGTGGTTGTGTACCTCTGGCTAACAATGCTATTGCACCCGCCCTCCATGGTCTGGGAGCCTGATTGGCCATCGGTTGCATTATTATGGCTGGGAAGAAAACATCTGAAACACGAAACAAATGTAACTGAAGCAGAGACATTTGCCTGAGTTTGCAGAGAGCCTGATACAGTAGCTTTGAGGGGTGAGCTGCCCCATTTACTTCAATGGGTGCTGATTCAGAAGTCACCATTGTTAACTATTTCATTGTTCTTTACAGCATGGGAAAAAGGACAGGAAGAGTCATGCTGCAGAGATCAGCACCTGCCTTTCCCTCAAGGGGGTGGGAGTGGAGGGGAGGAGGGAGGGCGAGTACAACATCGGGGTACAGTGGGACATGGTTGGTTTCATTCTGAAGGGGGATCAGGTTTCAGACATTTGGGAAAGGCAGCGCAGGGAGCCAGTCAACCCTCCAGTATCTCCCCAGAGTCTCTCACGCCTGTGAGGAAGCCCTGAAAGCCCTCGGCTGAGAAAGATGCTGATTGCGACAGAAAGGGAGACAGACGGATATTGGGGCCAGCGTGGCCTTGAAGGGGTGGGACATGAGAGGGAACTCTGAGGGGCATCTGGGCCTCTCCATTTGAAGGGAACAAATGAGACACCAGATCCTTCTGCTTGGGGGCACGGTGGGAAACGGCAGCGGCTTGGCAGGGGTGTGGGAGAACTGGCTCAATACGGCACCAAGTTCTCATCCAGCTCCCCCTCTTCCCCAGCAGCCCCAGGACATGCCCCCCATGGTGGAAACCTGCTCTGGACATGCACTTCCACCGTAGGGAGGCAAAGCTCCCACCCAGTCCCTTTCTAACCACTAATTCCCTCCTCTCCCCCTGATTCTCCTCATTAACCGTCAGTGCATCCCTCTGCCCAGCAACCTTTATCCTGCCATCCATCTTGCAACACAAACTCTCCTGTCCATCCGGCTATTGCTCTAAAACCCCCTCCATCAATCCCTTTCTGACCTTCTCACCTTGATACACGAGCAAAAGAAATGCTGCGAGTTCCTTTTTGTTCGCCCATGGGGGGCTGGGCTGGGCGGGTGGGACGTGTGCGTGGTCTGAGTGTGATGGGGGGCAGGCCTGGGTGGGATGCTATGGGGATGAGGGACAGGAAGTTGCTATGGGTGTTGGGTGTTATGGGTGTGGGGGGATGCTATGGGGATGGGAGAATGGAGATTGTTATGGGGATCCAGAGGGCGGGTAGGGGATGCGGGCGCGGGGGGCGGGAGGGCTGTGGGGTGGTTGGGGGGCGGGAGCGGGGGTGGTGGTTGGAGGACGGGGGGACTGTGGGGTGGTTGGGGGCGGGGGTGGCTGTGCGGTGGTTGGGGGGCGCGGGAGGGTGCGGGGGGGGCTGTGGGGTGGTTGGGGGGGTGCGGGCGCGGGGGGGTGGCTGTGGGGTGGTTGGGGGCGGGGGTGGCTGTGCGGTGGTTGGGGGGCGAGGGGAGGTGCGGGGGGGGCTGTGGGGTGGTTGGGGGGGTGCGGGCGCGGGGGGTGGCTGTGGGGTGGTTGGGGGCGGGGGGGGCTGTGGCGTGGTTGGGGGGGGTGCGGGCGCGGGGGGGTGGCTGTGGGGTGGTTGGGGGCGGGGGGGGCTGTGGCGTGGTTGGGGGCGGGGGGGCGCGGGGGGGTGGCTGTGGGGTGGTGGGGGGGTGCGGGCGCGGGGGGGGGCTGTGCGGTGGTTGGGGGCGAGGGGGGTGCGGGCGCGGGGGGGGGCTATGGGGTGGTTGGGGGGCGAGGGAGGGTGCGGACGCGGGGGGGTGGCTGTGGGGTGGTTGGGGGCGGGGGGGGCTGTGGCGTGGTTGGGGGCGGGGGGGCGCGGGGGGGTGGCTGTGGGGTGGTTGGGGGGTGCGGGCGCGGGGGGGGCTATGGGGTGGTTGGGGGGGTGCGGGCGCGGGGGGGTGGCTGTGGGGTGGTTGGGGGGCGCGGGGGGTACCTGTCGGCTTGGACCCGTTCGCGGCCGTTCCTCCCGCCCGGAGCCGGGGGCGGGGCCGTGGGCGGAGCTGGAGTTGGGGGCGGGGGCGGAGCCGGAGTTGGGGGGCGGGGCCGGAGCTGGGGGCGGGGCCGGAGCTGGGGGCGGGGGCGGGCGCTGGGAGCCGGGCGCGCGGCGGCGATATAAGCTCCGCGGCTGCGGCGCCTCGCGCACTCCGCCCGGCTGCCGGCCCCGCTGCCCCGTCTCGCTCCCGCTCGCCGGCATGGCGCGCTCCGAGGAGGTGCATCGCCTCACCGAGACCGTCTACAAGGTGAGCCGCCCCGGGGTCTCGGCCCCGGGATGCTGCGCGCGGAGCCGGCTCGCCTGGCGCTGGGCACGGCGAGCCCCGCCACTTCCCTGCGGCTTCGCCCGGGGGGGCTCAGGGCGAGCCTGGCGCGGGGACGGCAGAGGCGGCTGCAGCCGGGGCAGCGGCAGTTCGCGGGCTCGCGCTGCGGGGCTCGGCTGGAACGTTTCCCTTTTGAACGTCTCGGCAGCGCTGGGCAAACAACGGGAGCCGGCGCGTGTCCCTCTCGGGCTTGTTGCTGGTTAGGGGCTGGGCTGAAAGGTTCCTTTGCTGCTGTCTTTCCCCAGCGCCGTTCTGCAGCCTTCAGTGTCTTTACTTTGAGTTAATTGCAAGGTTTCTTTTGCTCTCCCTCCTTTTTTTTTTTGGCAGTTTCTAAATATGGGGAAATGGGATTTTGTTCTGAGGGGTGGAAAAAAGATGTCATCTTATGTAAGCGCAGACCTGGCAGTGGAGTTGTGTAGGAGTAATCTACAGTCTGAACTCCCTTGCTGCACTTGGCTTTCATTAGCAGTGACATGCTGGAGTCAATGCCTGATTTTTCGTGCTGGTCTTAAAATGTGGTCATGGATGATCACTCCTAGCTGTAGTTAATAGCGAAACAGTCTGCTACAGGGGAACTGGGGAGAACCCAATGGTTCCTACAGACACTAGTAACAGGCTCTCCCTTGAACTTCTCCTCCCACCACCAGATTACATTTTACCAGGCAAAAATGTTCATATCAAAATGGTTCATATTAGTGGTTCCAAAAATAGAGCTTTAAAATAAAGTCTAATTTCAAACCTAGCTGTCCCTTTCAGGATGGACGGTTTTTAAGGGTTTCCTTGGCTTTTGAGCCAGCTCTGGGTATTGCGTTGGGTGTTGAGATCGGAGACGATGGCATTTTTAAAGCAATCTTAGCTTATGGTTGCCTAAGTAAAATCTCAAAGCCGTCTGAGAGCAACAGATTTAATTGTCTGAAACAATCATGGGTCGTCTTGCATTGTACTATACTGTGAAACCCACTTAAACTATGGGTTTCAGAGTAGCAGCCGTGTTAGTCTGTATTCGCAAAAAGAACAGGCGTACTTGTGGCACCTTAGAGACTAACAAATTTATTAGAGCATAAGCTTTGTTGGACTACAGCCCACTTCTTCGGATGCATAAACTATTTCACTGCTGCATGAGATAACCCCGCCAGTTCTACATGTTCTGTATGGTCTTCCAGGACCGAAGACGTCCGTGTACAGTGAGAGCCATTTGTTTTTAATGACCATTCATAAGCTATGAATACTGTGCAGAAGAGACAGACCTACTTATTCAGAAATCTCCTTTTGACTTGTGTATGATTATGCTAGATGAATATGGGGTTAAAGACTAGACCTGTTAAAGGAAGAGAGATCTCCTAGGTAGGAGTGGTGCAGCAGATCTGTTCCATGAGGGAAGTGTTATTAAAAAGCATGTCCTTAGCTCTGTCTGTAACTTCGTTATATCTGAGGTCAGTGAGTCTAGTGACTTTTCTTTTTACCCTTCATTTTGGTTGTGGAACTCTGTTCTTGCACGGTGTGAATTAGGGTAAATGAAGTGGTTCTGCTCTGCTGGAGCCTGTGACAACTCTGAGATGATCCCTCTAACCTAGGATGTTATGCAGGCTGTCGTGCATTAAACTGGAGCAGTTACACTATTGTCTGTTTTATAAATGGCTGGAGCACTGAGCTATTTGTAAGCATAAAGCAAGTGAAATTGTGGTAGGAAAACTTAGGCCCAAAGCATTCAACGCAGCACAGTTTGAAAAGGATGGTTTTCTTTGTGATCTCCTTAGGGCATAATCCTCATATGACCAGTCACAATTCCATTTTAGTAAAGATGATGAACTAAAGTCCTATTTTCTGTTCTGTGTTGTCATGCCCAATCTGATAAGGAGGTTTCTCATGTCTGTGAAAGTTTAATTAGATTATGATTTGACAACATTTAACTCGGCTAGCATTGCAAGTGTCCATGGGCTGCATTCCATCATGGAAAATTGTCTGACCTAATGGAAGCAACCTAGCAACGCAGGTTATTATATTATTTGGCCGTGGATATTCCAGATGCACGGATGTTAACTTGGTTAACTTTCCCTTGCAGTCTGAACGCTCCCTTGTTCTATCCGATGGAGTATTGTGCTAATCGGCAAGGCTTGGTGTCTAAGAATTATGTATGTGCTTAAGATGAACAAACATAGTGATAATAGCTGTTGAATAAGTAAACTGGACTTACCAGTCTTCAGAATCGAGTGATTTGTATGGGTCAGTCTCCAAGGTCAATTGCTTCTGTGCGGTTTCTGCTGATGGCTCAGCCGTAGTGAAGGTGTTGTCTTTGAAGAGCTGTTAATAGCCTGTTTGCAGTGTGGGTACGGATTTCTTTGGGAGCCCGGACACAGTCCTGCTGTGAACTTGCTGCGTGGCTTGTTTGTTGTGGCCATGTGATACCCTGGCGCTGTTTACCTTGGCAGTTGCAAACTGAACTTGATTTTTAAGCTTTGTGTTTGCTTTGGCCAAAAGAGACTTTGAAGGGGTTCTAGTCTGAAAACAGCAGAGTAAAGTTTATGCTATTTATTTCTCCAGGGAAGAAAGCACAAATGTTAGCTTGGCCTCTGGAGTGGGATTGCACTGGTATCTGGCAGTTCACCTTTGTGGGCTGTAACTGGCTTCATCCGTTTCAGTACTGTCTACACTCAGCCAAACCTGAGTTTTTAACCCTTTTGCTTGCAAAGAAAACCTTCTGAATGTGTACCACTACAGTGCTGCTTTACTCAGTTTGCAGACTGAAAGGCAGCAATCATAATGACAAATAATAATTAATAACTTTCGGAGCCTGACCTAGGGTACAAATCCTGGCACCTGGTTAAAATGCAGCTGTCCTGGTTAAAACCTATTTCGTCTTGCAGTGTGAACAGAACACACATTAAAAAAATGTGAACTGACCCTATTCATCTCAACATCACATTGACTCGAAGCCTGAAGACAACAATTTAAACCACAGCAATGTTGTTAACTGTTCCACCGTTGATCATTTTTGTAGAACATTCTACCAGCTGGAGGATAGAGAAGGATAACTTGGCATTATGGGTGAATTTTGAGTAAGGTATTGTCACTTTTTTCTTTCCCTAATGTGGCCCCTAATGGCTTCCAAGGCACGACTCCATGCCTGATCCAGGTATTTTAATTCCAAATGAAGCTAAGGCACTGAAGTTGTACGCTTCTGGGAGGAGGAATAGCTCAGTGGTTTGAGCATTGGCCTGCTAAACCCAGGGTTGTGAGTGCAATCCTTGAGGGGGCCACCTAGGGATTTGGGGCAAAAATCTGTCTGGGGATTGGTCCTGCTTTGAGCAGAGGGTTGGACTAGATGACCTCCTGAGGTCCCTTCCAACCCCAATATTCTGTGATTAAAGGAAGCCAAAGCACTGAACTCTTGTAGGCTATGTTAACATTTCTGTCCTTGTGAACAGTGCTTCTTTGTCAGTAGAAAGAAAAGAATCCTCTTGCCGTGTGAAGATGTCCAACAGGAGTTATTGCCTGGGACCCTTACAGAAACTAGATGTTTGCTAATCCCCATGAGCAAACTTCAAAAGAAATTTATCCAGGAAACAAGATTCGGGATCCCATCAAACTCCCTTAAAGTCAATGGGAGTTGGTTTCAAACAGTGAATGCTTAGTGCAAGTGTCTCAGGGCGTCGATTGGGGGCAAGGAGGGAAAGCCTGTATTGGTTTGTTAGCGATGCAGTTTTCCTGCTGCGTATTTATTGATACGATTTTGGGTATTAGTAGCTACTATCTGCTGACACCGTCACATGAACTAATGTGTCCCAGGAGACTTAACAAAGTTTCCTTACAAACCCTACTATAGGGAAGCCAGTTCCCACTGCAACTGGGTACAGAGTGCAAGGCTTCCCACAGCTTGTCAGGTTAAGTCCATATTCATGAGTTCTTGGAGAACAATAAATGTCTTCGTTTTAAAGAGACAAGGAGTGGTGAGGTAATATCTTTTAATGGACTAACTTTTGTTGGTGAGAGAGACAAACTTTCGAGCTACACAGAGCTCTTTTTCCAGTCTTAATTTTAAACAGACCCATGGTTTGTTGCTCTTGCTGATAGTCTGGTAGTCTTTGCTGGTGGCCCAGGGATGGCACTTTCCTAAAATGGATCTAAGCTCTGGATTCACCCAGGTCAAACACTCGCATTTTAATTTTGAGTTATCTTTTGTCCAAGCATTACTCCGCTTTGAATCCCAAACTTCTGCTCCGGTGGGCTTTCTGTAACAGCCTGTGCCTTGCTTTGGGAGTCAGGACCCAATCCTGAGTAAATGGCGGGGGGGGAGCATGGAACTCTTTGCCACTTCCATGCAGTCACTGAATTGCAGACCACAGTATGGGGGCACCCGCTTTCTGCTCAGGTGGGTGGAAGGGAAAGCAACTCAGCACCATTGACTGGGAACCTCCTCACTGCCAGCTATGCTGTGTGGCTGGAGCTCCTGTTGCAGGTGGCACCTTGATGTCCTCCATTACGATGTCTTGAGCAGACAGCTGGCTTTTGGCGACTCTTTTATATAGCGAAGAAGCCTCGGTCCTTGGCCCCCGTGCTGAGGCTTTCCTGAGGCACGCTGGTTAGGAAGGCCCTTCGTAATTATTTTCCAGAACCGGTGCTCGCCCTCAGAATGATTGCACTTAATGAGATGGTGGAAGAGCTGTCAGCCTCCCCCTCACTGATGCTGCCACTACAATCAGCTGCCTACACATGTGGAGTAATTACAGAGAGGGATGGAGGAAGCTGGCACCTTCCGCCAACGTAATCCCACTTTCCGCAGGCGCTGATTCATCCGTGTGGACCTTATTGTATCAGCACAGCTGCTGCGATGGTTCTGAGACTGAGAGGAGCTTTGCTGCTAGCCCAGGCGGCGTGTGAAACTTGTCACATGCCTGGTGACCGACTTGTTCAGCAAGGGGAAAGGTGTATTGCCTCTGCAAACAAATAGTTAAACCGACATGCAGAGCGTGTGTATTTGGCAAAAGTATGAAAGAGCTGGTGACTTCCCCAGAAGAGTAGGCTGTTCTCCGTGATGATGGATTACATTACTGGGAGCTTCAGGCCAGCTTCCATTTCATGTTACAAACATCTCTTCAAATGGAAGAGTGGTTTTGCCAGGATTTCTGGACTACTGCACTGAGGAAAGGTTCCTAAAAAAAAGTTTTGAGCAAACAAAGGCAGAATTCCTTAGTCAGTTGCTACACATCAGAAGTAATAAACGTCATTGCTAGCAGAACAGCCACTAGTGCCTCATTATCTCTGAGTCTGGAGGGAAGGAACGAGAATCTCGCTCAAGTGAATCAGAGGGGAAATGGTGGGTGGTTTTGTGTGTGTGGCAACAGGAGGGAATATGCGGGCTGGCAGAGAGGGAAGCATTCGTCCCCAAAGCTATCCTATGCCACCGCGTGTATTTCATGCATTGTGCTCCTCAACTGCTCTTTTGGCCAAAAGCGTTTGCATTGCAGGAAGCACTAGGCAAATAGAAAAGCCACGGACTAAGGATGGCTACAGTGCTGGGAATGGCTGTTATTCCTGCCCTGTGGTTTTTCAGGGTTTGTTCCTCCTTTAGTTTCATATTGTGCAGTTGCTGTTGAATTTTGACAGGGATCTTTGCTTTTTGCTCAGACAACTGATCACTGAAAATTATCTAAATTAACATGGAAGCTTTGGAAAGGAAGTTGATTGTAATTTACATTTTTATAGTGCCTTTCTTCCCAAAGAATCCAAATCACTTCCCAAATTCTCTGTAACTGGCACCATTGAAATTCAGCCATCCCTGGAGTGGAGCTCAGATGGCCGTTGCCTGTAGGCTTGTTATACTGAGCTAGCTTGTTGTGCTACTAGCTCCGCCTCCCCATTGTTTGTAGCTCAAGTGCAGTATGTCATGGATCTTCCCATTTCCCAAATCATTAATACAAAGTAGCTTAGCCAAGTTGAAGCCTTTGGTTTCGTAGTGTTTTGTAGCATGAGATCTGCTGCATGTGAGTTCGGTTGTCTGTAGTGCAGTTTCCCTTCCTATTGGACCATGTCAATGGATTCCTCCTCTCCAGGCTGACTGCAAGCTCTGGGAATGAAAGCAAAAGCTGCAAAGAAGCTCTAACTGGTCCAAGTGGCAGTTCTGCCTTAGATAGTTAATGGTCATTGATAAGGTGAAGCATCTCCACGCATGTGGCGTAAGCATTGGAAATGCTCCAAATGAACCGCACGTTCACCGGATGAGGGAGTGGTGGAGAATGATTCTGCGTATGTACTGTTGCATTATGTCACACTGTTATTGCCTAGGTGATGTGGGGACAGTCGCATTTGCAATACATAGAGACCAGTGTTTTTCTACGTTGTGTACCTTTGATTCCAGCTTCCTGGGTGGGAGGTTCTTAGAGGCAGAAAGGGAAGGTATGTATTGAGCCTGCTCATAATTGAAATCAGACGTACTAATGAGTCCAGCGTAGCTTCTCGAGCAGAAGCTCAGCCTATTGAAACTATGAAGCACTATTTTAAACACAGGGTGGGACAGACGGAGATGTAAAGAGTCATCCGGGTTTGGGTATTAAATATTAATGCCGAGATAATGCGATGAGTTTCTGAAGCTGGCGTGAGCCATTTAGCGATCAGAGTTCCTTGCAGCAGTTCTTATGCTTTTGTAGCATGACCACATCTGAGCAGAGAATGTCTCATGGACGCTTCCCCTCCCAGTTATGATTGCCTTGACCTCCCCTGCCCTGCTAGTCATGGTCACGTATCCCTGTGACAACTACAGCAGTTGCTTGTATAAGCTCTTTGGGGCAGGAACCTTGTCATCCTCTCGGTCTGTACAGCACCTAACACAGAGCCACGGTTTTGGTTGGAGCCTTGGCGTGTTAGTGCTACAACAGTATTAAACAATAGTGGTAGTAGGCAAGTCTTTAGGTGGGTGTTAGCTGACTTTTCATGGAGTTTCGCAGCTGGGAAACAAGGGGCAAGTCAGCACTAGTGGCCAAAACCGCTCCCCAAGTTCCCCAGCAATGCCCTGCTGACCCCAGCATGGGATCCTCTGTTTTATAACGTGGCTGTTATAGTCCGGATGAAGAAACGGTGAGCTGAGCCGCAGCCATGTGCTTGCAATGGCTTTTGCAGTAGTGCCGTCCGAGACCTGGAACATGTCCATGAGCAGGGAAAATGGATCTAGCATTAAGGACCTCCTCTTCACAACTGGTGCTCTTCACTTCTTCAGCCCCTTAGGCAGGAATTATTGTGGTGTTATGGATTGTGGGGTACTCGGGCACAGAGCATAAATGTCTTGCTCAAGACCATGCACTGGGCTACTGCAGAAGCTTACTAGTATTGTGGTAGGGCTTTGGAGCGGAGCCCAGAGCTGGAGCGCACAGCAGCTCTGGAGCAGTGGAGCTGCAGGTTTTTGCCTGGAGCTGAAGCACAGCTCCAAAGCCTTGTGTGGTACTGCACAGTGCAAAGATGGAGGCAAGGCCTTCTGGCCTAATCAAAATGAGGCCTGGCTATAGCTGCTGGAGGGATAATTGATGAAGCATGCATGTTACTGACACGCTCTGACATAGTGGTGAAGCATGCATGTTACTGACACGCTCTGGTGCACATTCTCCATCCAGAGTAGCATGTGTAATGCGAAATGTTCACTTCCTCTACTGATTGAAGACACCGGTCTCATTCTGCTGACGGGTGCACAGCAGTGTCTAATCAACTGATGTCAAAGACTCCGCTGCCTTCTAACCGTCTCCCTGTGCCTCCTAGCGGAGAGTGGAACAGGACTTCACGTTCACCTTTGGGGGCAGTTTGAGACCATGGTGACACCATCAGGAGAAATGTGCTGCCTCTTTCCTCTTCAGTTTAATTAATAAAATGGATTTTTTTCAAAGGGTTTAAGGGAATTCTATTTATTTCCTACCCAGTAGAACCCTGGCACAAAACTCACCTAAAATACTCCCTCCCCCTACACAGGAGGACTTCCCATTTCTATAATGGGCTGATCTGAGCACAGCTAAACTTTTGCATCCCTAGCAGTGGATGCATCCCTCTGCTTCTCTGGGAGGTATCGTAGCACATGTGGAGAGAGAGAGAGAGGAGACTTCTCTATGGCCTCTGGAGGTTCTCTTCTCCCGCTCTTTAATTCAGTAGAACTATGTCGTGGAGACCTCGTGCTTTGCATTAGTTTCATTTTTGGCAGTTGAATAAAGGCAGAACAATCCCAGAGAGCTGAGCAGTATTACTGAGGAATTTAGTGCAGTGGAACAAAACAAAGCCCTTTCAACCTTTAGCTGCCAGGTTTGTGGGTTGTTGTTTTTTTCAGACTCTGCCCAGACAGCATATGGAAGGCAGACAACTTGAGGGTGATGCTGATGGGGCAGAATCTGAGCAAGAATGTAGTTTTCTTTCACTACCAGGGTTTTGCTGAATATTGGCCTTGCTTTACCCTGCTACCAATCGGACACTTTACTGGGTCAAGAAAACCTAGCTGCAGAGAGACACATCTTGTCTGTGTAAGCCGTGACTCCTCTCTGCAATGTGAACTCTTTCAATGGACCTGCTCTGTCTTAAGGAAGGTCTGGTTTGTGGAGGGGTGGCAAAGACTCTCCGAATCCTTGCTGCTCCCTGCCCACTTGGCCTCGTGGTGAGCCTCATCACTGCTGCTGATGCTACAGCCAGCTGCTCTGTAGCACTGCAACAAGCAGTTTAATAGAAATAATTCCAGGGATTTGCTGGATGACTCGGGGTGCAATAGACTAGTGTCTGTAGTGCATGTAATATACAGGGCAAACTTGTGTTACCAGAGCCTTTAAGAAAAAAAATAATAATTGGGATCTCTCCAGTTTTCTCTGGGTTAGCCTGATACAAAGCTACATTAATTCTAGAGAATCCCTCCTGCTCTCCCCACCTTGAGTCCAAAAGCTTAGAAGTGAAAAGCGCTTTTGCCACCTTTTTATTTTGGAGCAGCAGCCATGATTGCATAGTTTCCTGCTTCATTAAATGGGCCTTTAACAGAATGAAAGGAGTTTCTAAAAACATTCACAGCCAGCAAACCTCCTGTTAAGTTTGGCTAATTAAAATTCCCCAATGGAGAGTTGGCTTCCTTTGGGTATGTCTTCACTACCCGCCTCGGGTAGCAATCGATTTATCTGGGATCGATGTATCGCGTCTTGTTAAGACGCGATATATTGATCCCCAAATGCGCTCACTGTTGACTCAGAACTCCCCCAGAGCGAGCGGTGGCAGCGCAGTCGATGGGAGCCGCGGCCGTCGATCCCGCGCGGTGTGGACCCCAGGTAATTCGATCCAAGATACTTTGACTTCAGCTACACTATTCACGTAGCTGAAGTTGCGTATCTTGGATCGATTTCCCCCCCCCCCCCAGTGTAGACCAGCCCTTTTATTCAATTACAGTTGTCCCCTTTCTAGATGGTGTCCCTGTCTCATCATTTGCTGTAGTAAAGTTGCTGTCCTTAGTTGTAGAACAATGGCTAGAAACATGTTCTTAGTGGCTAAAGGGTGAAGTCTAAGCTTTTTATGTAACAGGCTTCAGATGTGCACATTTAGGGATGAGTCCCATATTTGATTCCCTTCTTAGGTTTGTTTCATACAGTGGGCATAGTTTACACCAAGAAAATAAAGAAGGTTTGACTTGCAGGTCCCAAAGATGCATTGTGCAAGGCAGCCCACTGTGACCAGCCCTCAATGACTCATGGGAAACTGTTAAAATTCTTGCTGTAGCAATAAGAGCTCGGTGTTTGTTCTGATTTGGGATACTGCTTTCTTCAGCCTGTAGATTCCATTAAATTATTTTATGTAAGTTTTATGTATCCAAGTCTTTTCCTTGGATAAGATCTAGATCCCCTCAGACACTGCTGCAAACGTGATTTTTTTATATTGATTTTTTTTTTACTGCCATTAACCTAGCAAACATATACAAAATCCTTCCCCACAGAAATCCTGCCAATATTTCTTCTGTGTAAACATTGTTCAGCCTGGGATTGCAAGGGCTGAGCATCGAATGGAGAAAAGCTTGTAGTATTGAAAGAGCTCTGCCTGAAACGATGATGTGGTTGCTATGCCTTTTGAAGGGCGGAGAAAGGGGACTGGCCCCATTTCTAACGGATGTATGTGGTAGAGTTGTCAGGCTTGCTGTAAATGGTGGTGGAGATACCATAGGTTGGTTGGTTGGAGGGAATATGCAGGAACTAGTAGTAACTTGCAGGCATAATTTTCTACCAAATTTCACATGCATTAAATGTGGCCTAAGGAATGATATGTGAATTCTGTCCCTTAGTGGTAATTAACTTCTCATAGGTAATTGCCTCCTATAACTGTGGAAAATAATCCGTGGAACAGCTTGTTGCTACAGGGTCATTTTGCTCTACCAATGAATGTTCACTAAAAGCTGTAGAAGTTTGTCTGAAATATTTTGATCCAAAAGACAAAGGCTGACGGACAGTGTTAATTAGCAGTAAAATTCCTAGTTAGCCCAACATGCTAACATTTAACATTCACCCTCTAGCCCCCCTGGGTATATCTCACCCCTTGGAGTACTGTGTGCGTACTGCGCAATGCAAATCTAACCCTCTGTCTCTACCTTTTGCTCAAGTGCCTTCAAAGCCCAGGTGGTGGCAGAGGGAGTTCATGCCGAGGCTTCACAGCTGGATCTAGCTTAGATGAATGTTGTCTTAGATGTTTGCTCTTTTGGTCTCTCTGGAAAGCTTCCCAGAGCGCAATGAGTGTCTAGCTAGGACAGAGGTGGTCCTCTCCCCTGGTCCACTGCTGGGCTTCAGTGCTCACTTCTCACTCTTGCTGGCCTGCTAGGAAAAGTGCTGGAGGAAAGCCATTGGCATTGCTGAGGATTAAAACACATTCCTGAGCTAACAAACATGGAAGCCTAAAGTATTATCACTAAATAGTGTATTAAACTGCAGCCTCTGTGCTCAAATGTATCCCATGAGGAGATGGCAGCTTATTGAAATTAATAACCTGCTGCTCTAAACTTTTGAGTTGGCAAAGACATAGCAATGCTGATCAACATCAGTGGCTGTGGATGTATCTGCAGAAGCAAATTACTGTAAACAGTCTCTCCGTCTCAAAAGAACAGGAACTAAGGATAAAAATGCTTCAGGCGGAAAATGAGCTTTATGGTGTTTGGCCATCTTCAAATGAGGTGACAGATGTTTAATCAGCTTATTCAACGTAAGGGTCTGTCTGTCTCCTCCCCTCCCCTTCCAGAAATGTGTAACAGTCTGGTGTGAGGGTGAGAGCCTTGTGACCCCCTCCTTCTCCACGGGGAATGCTCATACACTTTAGGGGCACAAAGATATTTAGGTATTAAACTGAATTTCATACCCCTGTCCTTGTCGACAGGCCCTCGCTTATCCCGGAGTGCTTGTTACTGAAGGTGGGTGGGGGACTCTTTACAAAGACAGAGAGGCAAATATCCAATAGCTACCCTGTGTTAGCTGCCAGGGTGCTCCCCCTGTACAGCCAGAGTTTAGTTCAAGGGTCAGTGAGAGGATGGAGACTTGTTTATCCTTCCCACAGAGCTCAGCTGGAGAACTTGGGTCTAGTTTTTAAGATGCCATAGTTACAAGGAGATCGAATGACTTATTGGAGCGGAGCAGGGTGGGACAAACCATTCACAGCTTGCTACAAACTTACAAAGATCCATTCTTTTGGTAGTGATCTGATCACTGTATGTAGAGCTAGGAAAAAAGCAAGCGCTTTCCCCCTAAAGTGAAAATACCCTCCCTATCCAGAAAGTGTCTCGGGTGTATTGGCGTTTCCTGTCCCCTCCCTCCCAACTACAATAGAACTGAGAAGCAGCAACATTAGCCGTTCCGAGCACAGATTCTGCCTTGCGGCTCACAGCCTGACCCAAGGCTGGAGTGAACTCTGCCTGAAGGATGCATTCAGTGTGTGATTGCCATTTATTCTGTCCTCTGCTCTTAAATAACATTTTTTTAATACCCTACTCCAAATCCTCTTCTGTCAAGTGTGAGTGATCTGACTGATGCTTCCCTGTTGGCCTACGATACCCAGGGCATTCCTTGAAATGTGTTCCCTTTTGCCGTGTTCGTTGTCAGCTCTGCAGCTGGTCTGACTTACGGTGGCTCTTGGGGTGTGAGATTCTGGTGCAGAACTAGATAATTCTGGATTAGCCAGAACGACTAATCCGTCTTTAACTTGTTTTGTTAGTTCTTGAATTTTTTTGGTCTAGATTAAGTCTTCTTCGGTGCATTAAATTATCTCGTAATTGACACTTGTTTTTAAAAGTTCCTATAACAGGGTAGCAAGGTCTAGGGCAGAGCTCTTTTGCTGACTCCCCCAGATGCTAGACTATTGCATGGTTATAAAGTTATTTCTGCTGACTTGCTATTTCTGACCAGCTGAGTCCTACTGGTGCCCACAGTAGCATAAGGGGGGTTTAAGCCCCTTTCTGAAGAGGGGAGGGGCTAAGACAGAGAAGTACTGGGGGGAGGCTTGTAGGAACACACAAGTGCAGGAGAAAGTTCAAGCGGAGTTTTTTTTGTTTGTTTCTGTGTTCTTTAAATTACTAAAGGCAAATTCCAGGCAAGTGGTAAGTGTGTTTTGTTTTGGATCAGCCATGGTATGTGCATCCTGCTAGGAAAAGGCTGCGACTGCCACCTAATTAGCTCCATTGTCCAACCATTCACACTCAATGGGCAAAGACTGTATCAAAACCGGAGATCTGTATGTCAAACCCTAACCCTTTACGACAGACTCTATGGCTAGTGCCAGCCGGAGAGGCTGAAGGAGAAGTTCCTAGGAGGTTGCTGAGGGCTGCGGCGCTCTCTGGGTTCTCGGTCTCATGCTAGGTATCCGTTCTGTGCCAAATGGCAGACTGCTGGAGCCCATGGAGGAATAGCTCTGTGGAGGAGTTGCCCTTGATGATGAAAGAAAACGAAGGTTCCTTACATCCTCTTCCTTAATCTGAGCTGATTCGGCAGTTGCTGGGTAATGACCAATGCAATGTAAGCTAAGAGAAGCCTGCCTTTGTCTTAATAGCACCCCTCTAGCTGGGATTGCGGTGGTTGCTACCCATAAATTCTTCCAAAAGGGAGGGTGTGTGTATCCTATGAAAGAAGCTAATGTGTACGTTCTCTTTAGCTTGCATTGAGGCCTAGAACTATTTAAAAATTCTACTGCACACATTTTGCCATATTATAATATATGGAGAGCTGAAGCAAACATATGTTCTGAAATATTATAACTAAGCTGAAAAATTAGGGGGAAGCAGTCAGTTTGTTTTGTTTTTTAGAAGGTTTTTGCAGATACTGTCAAAAGAAGATGCATGAGTGGGTGCTTTGGTCCTTTTATACACCTTTTTCTATACAGTTTCACTAAATGCGATTTGGCATACCTACCACGTGGTGTTCTATCCAGGTACAAAAGCATTCTTGGTACCCCATAAATATAAATATATTTCTACATTGATAATGCCACCGATGTGTCCTTCTGATACTTCATCTCCTTTCAAGAAAGGACAGGACAATACATGGGTTATAAATACAAAATAGATAATATGAACAGTACTTCTATTTAGCCAACCCGATCGCTTTGTCGACTCTGCTGCTTTATCCATTTGATTTAGGAATGATTCTAGTTTATCCCCAGCTCCTGTGATCATAGATCATCCTATGATCCTATTACTCTTTGGACTTCATATTGCCAGCGCTGAAAAAATAAATATCCTTCTAGGAAAATAAAATCATGGTGATGTCTGGAATTATTCATAAAACATTGCTGTACTTAAAACCGGGCTGTGTATGTGCAGCCAATATCCTCTTGTAAAACGTCAGTAAGTTTGGATTGTGTTTGTCTATAGAGGGCTGTGTGGGAGGACTCTCTGCTTCTGGGACTTTGCTGTGCATGGCAGCATGTGTGTATGTGGTGAATCAGCCACTCTGTGTGCGTACACAAAACAGACCTGGAGATGCTCAGTCTTGCTGCAAGATTCTTAATTGTCCCTCGCCCAGCCAGCTTTGCTAATGTCTCCCACTTCTTGTGCTCTTTCCTTCAGACGATCATGGAACAGTTCAATCCCAGCCTCAGGAACTTCATTTCCATGGGGAAGAACTATGAAAAAGCCTTGGCAAGTAAGTGAAGTTGCGCTGCAAATGCATTCAGTGCTGAAACCCTTGGTGCAGCAGGTCCTGTGGTATTCAGGGTGGGGGGGTGAGGTTCTGGGCAGAGGCCGACATACTGGGTGCAGTCGGGTAGCATTGTTCTGGAATTTTGAAATTTCACTGGATGCCTTTTCTCCATGGGGCGGGGGGAAATTGCAGAGGTTTTTTTCAATTAAGATGCAAATGTCGTATCATTATGATGTGAGGCGCAAAGCCTCTCCCATGCACTCGTGGCCTGAAGGTGCTTTGGGGACCAGGCTTCTTAAGAATGATGAGCTTGAAAAGGGCTTGAGCAGTAAAGATTTGGCTGTTAGAAGATGAGAACCATATATTTACAATCTTTTTTTAAAATACCATCTTGCCATTTTAAATATTTTAAAAATATTGTAACCCTTATTTAAAATGGAGATTTTAATTTTTGACTTTTTTTTTTTTTTAAAGGCTGCCATTTCAAGGCTGGGAGTGTGCATAATTAGGTAGTCTAGCTAACCACTTCTTAAAACAGAATCATAGAAGATTAGGGTTGGAAGAGACCTCAGGAGGTATCTAATCCAACCTCCTGCTCAAAGCAGGACCAATCCCAGCTAAATCATCCCAGCCAGGACTTTGTCAAGCCTGACCTTAAAAACCTCTAAGGAAAGAGATTCCACCACCCCCATAGGTAACCCATTCCAGTGCTTCACCACCCTCCTAGTGAAATAGTCTTTCCTAATATCCAACCTGGACCTCCCCCACTTCAATATGAGACCATTGCTCCTTGTTCTGTCATCTGCCACCACTGAGAACAGCTGAGCGCCATCCTCTTTGGAACCCCCTTCAGGTAGTTGAAAGCTGCTAACAAATCCCCCCTCACGCTTCTCTTCTGCAGACTAAATAACCCAGTTCCCTCAGATGTGAAGTCACTCACTTGGAATATCGAGTCCTTTTGGAGGTAGTTAAAGAAACATAGATTTAAATCACTAAATGGCCTGTTGGCTTTCATAGATTTGCAGATTTTAAGGCCAGAAGGGGCCATTACGATCACTTAGTCTGATTTCCTGGATAATACAGGACACAGAACTTCATGCAGTGCTTCGTGTATCACCCCTTTTGTGGCAGGTTGTCTGGCTATAGATTTCACATTGCTGATCCTACCGGGAGACTGACACATCGGTGTCTGGTAGCTTTCTGACAATGTGTGTTGAGTTAATAATCACCCATAACAGAAGTGTCACTTGAAGGTTGTCATCTTGCTCCTGAAAGCCACCAGATATCCATCTCCTGATATGATTAGTAATATGAAATTGAGTCCTTGTCTAGCTCAGCACAGGAGAACCATAGGACAGCTGCTGTGTGCACCAACTTGATGTGGAAGGTCTGTCATATGCTAAGTGTGACAATCTGTCCAGAGTGCATAAGGAGGGTGATATTGACATGGTTACTCTACAAGAAACTCATGCTGCAGACTGTAAGATGTAGAATTCATGGCTGCCAACTCATGACCACCATGAATGACAAAATTTAGCCTTGCCATGTACATCAGGCATAGTCTTAAAAATATCTCAGCCCTGGAGGAATCAAAGACCATGGGTATCTCTCTATTACTGTGATAAGAATTGGACATCTGACCACAATGAACATCTATAAACCTGTCTGATGAAAGACAGTAAGTGTTCCTCTGCAAGCTTCAGAACCAGTGCTGGGAAACTTTCCTGGCAGCCAACACAGCCCATTATTGTGCATGGCGGCTTTGAAGGTCTGTTGCTTGAATCAATGTTGAAACCGCACCGAAATGTCTGCAAACTGAACTGGGTTGCATACGCTGCAGAAGTTGAAGGGCTGCATTGTGTCAAGCTGATCCCAGAAAACTGAACATAAGAATGGCCACACTGGGTCAGACCAAAGGTCCATCTAGCCCAGTATCCTGTCTTCCAACAATGGCCAATGCCAGGTGCTCCAGAGGGAATGAACAAGTGATCCATTTCCTGTCACCCATTGCCAGCTTCTGGCAAACAGAGGCTAGTGACACCATCCCTGCCCATCCTGGCTAATAGCCATTGATGGACCTATCCTCCATGAATTTATCTAGTTCTTTTTTGAACCCTGTTATAGTCTTGGCCTTCACAACATCCTCTGGCAAGGAGTTCCACAGGTTGACTGTGTTGAAGAAATACTTCCTTTCGTTTGTTTTAAACCTGCTGCCTATTAATTTCAATTGGTGACTGAGCGCTTTGTTCACCTTCTTATTAAAGCTTCTGCAAAACCCCTTTCTCATGTGGTGAAATGGTTCATCTTACACCTCTGGATGTTGAGACAATATGACTGTGACACAAACTATGGGCCACACTGTAAATCCATGCCTGCTTCTATCATTTGCCAGTGGCATCTCAAACTTATACCAAGTCATTTCTGAAGCTATCCATTGGCTCACCCATCCAGACTTGGCTATTTGAACGTTGCTGATCGCCTGTTGACCAGATTTTTTTTAGAACAAGTTCATACTCTTAAAGGAGCTCCTTAAAAACCTCTTAGTATCACGGAATATCAGGATGAGAAGGGACCTCAGGAGGTCATCTAGTCCAACCCCCTGCTCAATGCTGAAACTGCAGTCTCTTCTGCAGGCTAAACAATCCCAGTTCCCTCAGCCTCTCCTCATAAGTCATGTGCTCCAGCCCCCTAATCATTTTTGTTGCCTCCGCTGGACTCTTTCCAATTTTTCCACATCCTCCTTGTAGTGCGGGGCCCAAAACTGGACACAGTACTCCAGATGAGGCCTCACCAATGCTCGATAGAGGGGAATCCTCATGTCCCTCGATCTGCTGGCAATGCCCCTACTTATACAGCCCTAGAATCTTCTGGTCCAGCTCTCAAGTGAGTCTGTGCTGAGACAGGCTTTCCTGGAAAGGGGTGCACAGCAAAGTGACATCTGAGCTTTAAAGCCCAGTGTATCTAAATTGTAGGGTTAATGTGAAATTGGAGAGCTTCCCCCCCCCCCCCCCACCAAATAACATTTGGATGGAGCTACTGACTCCTATAGAGTATCCCCTTCCCATGTCCCCTTTGGGTCTGAACCTTTCCCTAGCCTCCCCGGTTTGCTTTTTGCTAGTTCTCACTGTCAGTGTCTAAGCAGGTTTTCTAGGTTAGCCTAGCACGTGGAGTCCATCCAGCTCAGTCCTCGGCAACCTTGAAAATACGCAGTAGTGCTCATTTTACAAAGCTTCCTGATCTGAGTCCAGCAGGTGCTATTGGCGGTTTCTTCTCAGAACTGAGCTGGTGTGTAGAAAATTTAATTGCTTCTTACCTTCAGAGAAAAGTCCCTCAGGATTCAGCTGAGGTTATAAGAATCAGTGTATGAAAGCCTCTATTGTAGATGGCCCTGGGCTCCTTAGAGTTCAGTTCCTATCTCTACCTGCCTCTTTAAGTTCTGCATTCAGTTACAGCCCTCCTCCTTTTTTTTTTTTTCTTTTTTAATTAAAAAAAAATAAACAAAAAGCCCCCTGTTATTTGGTGACTCAGACTTCTACAGTATCACATCCTTTTGGCTGAGATTTCAGAGACGACTCCTTTGAACAGCCACTCCTAATCCTCCACACATGCACCGGCTGTTGATAACCAATGGGACTCACTTAGCAGTCTGCACAAACGAAAGAAAAATATAATTGTTCCTGCTCTTCTGGACTCTTGCGGTAATCTCCTGGGGGACTGGTACTTAATGGTGCCCTGTATGAAGCACTGACCTCCAGCTGCATTAAACCACCTTAACTGAATTGTGGTTCAGGAATTGGGTGGGTGTTTTCTTATTAATTTCATTTTAAGTCTCATTCTGTGTGGGCTGCATTTAAAAATCAAATTCCTCCTGGGGAGGAAATGCACAAAATCTTGCAGGGGGAAAAAAGCTGTTTGTGTTTGAGAATAAAAGTGATTAGATTTATTTAACACATCCCTGAATGACCTGGACAAGAAATGGAGTCTCTTATTTAAAATGTTGCTAACTTAATCTGAGTCTGTAGTGTGTGTGTGTGTGTGTGGCTTTTTTTGTGTGTTTTATGTTTAATTTTTATTTATTTTAATGCCTATGCTTGGAATAAAACCAACATATTACCCTTGATATCTGAAAGCACTCTGGGGAAAACCTGCTTTGAGATCCTGACTCTAGCCTCACCTCCCTATCCAGAATAAACGTTACAGCACAAGGCTTCCTGTAACTTTTTTTAAATTGCCTTTCTATTATTTTGTAGTTCTGATCTTAGCCCTTCCGAAGGGCACCTGAAGAAATTATCTTAATCAGTAACACGTGTTGGAGGAAACGGCACATAATTTAATGGTATTGACCAAAAGCTATACACCATGTTCTTGTGATTAGAGGCACCCTCTCCCTACTTATCTGATTAAAAGTGATGTGTGTAGTTGGAATGTCGTCAAACTAGCTACAAGAATGAACTGTAATGAAAGTCAGTGATAGTCAATTATTTAGCAGTGATTTTTTTGAACAATAAAAGGATTATTATAGGCAACAATAGTCATGCTGAAGCGTTTAGGAAAAAGTAACCAGTTCTTATGTGCTACTTTTTTGTCTGACTAACCCCATAATCTTAATGCTGTAGCCCTTTTCCTGCCTCATTCTGACCCCCTTCTTGCCAATTTGTTACCCCCATTCATCGTCTTCTATCTCCAGTTAAATTGCAAGCTCTGTGGACCCAGGGACCTTGTCTATTTGTTCTGGACAGCATCTAGCACCCTGTTGGGCAGTGTAGAAATTATTATAAGCCCTGAAGCTAACGAATCATTTTTATTTCCTGATGTTTTTCAGGTGTAACGTATGCTGCAAAAGGATATTTTGATGCTCTGGTTAAAATGGGGGAGTTGGCCAGTGAAAGCCAAGGATCTAAAGAACTGGGTAAGTCAGGCAGTTTAATCATATAAATAGTCAGTGTTTTTAAGTAACAGGTGAAACCAAATTCAGCTCAAGAGGTATGTTGTCAGATCTAATGGGGAATTCCCACCCTACCTCCTCAAATGGATGGCCTCTGGCAGGGATGTCCCTTTGGATTTGAAATACTAGCTTTAACTAAGACAGCCTTCTTGTTGGCCACACAGTAAGTGACTCAGTGTGGTTTCTGGCCTCCTCAATTGGCAATGCTGTACAAATGAGGAATTTCAACTAACATGAGCTCAGTTGGCATGCTCCTCCCTTAAAAAAACAAGGAAGCCATCTGACATTGCCCTTTCGAGAGGGAAAAGAAAAATCTCAATTGCCTGGTTTTTATTTGGTCTTTTTAGAGTGATCATCTAGCATATGGTTGGGCAAACCTGCAACAGATGGACCGTCTAGGTGGAATATTTGTGATGGTGGAATAAATCCACCTCCAGTCTGTATGAGATTCACTGTGTTGTTTGTCTCAATACGTGGTGTGTTAGTATGCATTGCCAGGAAAACGTCATCACAAGCTTCCAGTTATTTAAAGTTAAAGATCAAAGCATGTTTTTGTCCCATGTTAGGTAAACACACACAGGTTTGGTCTGACTGTGCTGTGGCAGTGACTTGAAAAGTGTAGCTATTGCTTTCCTGTCCTTGCGGGAGAAGAGGCAGTCCCTGCCTTTCACATAACCAACAGAAGAATGCAGGCTTCTAGGCAGCAAGTATATTTTCAAAGACTTCTTGCTGCGTGCTCACTGATACTACTTGAGCTCTGTCTGAGTGGGATAAATAGTGGCTAACATTCCAACTATCTCCCTTACCCCTCTTACCTCTGAAGATGGGAATGCAAGTTATTTTCTTAACACATGAATCATTTTGATTGCTTGGCGCAAACGTGTGGCTGACTTTGTTTTTTCCAGGTTGCTTGCTGGGGGAAGTGTTCCTGAGCAGCTGCCCAGGTCTCTTTATCTGGGTTAGAAGAGGATGTGGTTTGGAAATATCATTCCAGTTATGAGTGTTTGCAGCCACTGCTAAGGCAAACTCCACTGGCAGGCCTGACTTAGCTGAGTTAACGTGAAGATGTTTGACTTGCGGACTCTGCTCGGGCTTCTGTTGATGACCCATTTTCGACGGGGTTCTAGAACGGCTGTAACTATTTCTGTGGGTGAAACGGTTGCATAATCTTGGATGCTCTGTTTTTTACTGACCATTGACAGCGTTTAGGTTTGAAGAGTTTGGGCGAGTGAGTTTGCTTGAACGGTTAGAGCAAAGGTGTCTGACTTTTAAAAAAGCTAAACGGCGCCAGCCAACTAGCTAGTTCCTGCCCCTTTGAAAGGCAGAAGAGGTAGGCTGCAAAGAGAGAGAGGACAGTGTAAACCTTTACTCTGGTCTGAACAGGAGTGCTTGTTTTTGGCAGAAATCTCCTACAGCGTTTTAGGGGACAGACCCAGCTGTGTGCTGCTGGAGCTGGATTTGCAAGCTGGACCCTGCTGACTGCAACAGAGCGATTGCCGGCTCTGGTACCTGCTGTCTGCAGTTTTCCTATTTGAATGCACCCCATGACTTGTATTTGCCCAGCAGATTAGAATTACTCCAATGGCACCATCAGTTCTAACCCGTTCAGTGGCTCTTCCTTTCCCTCCCTTCTATTTACTCTTGAGATAAAGCATTCACGGAACTGCACTTCCACTTCTGGTATGTGTCCTGCCTTAACTCTTGAGTTCTCTCCTCTCATTTCAGCTCCACATAAATGTGTTCCTTTCTCCCAAGCTCCCCTTTGTAGATGCACCATCGTCCCTTGCTCAGCGTTCAGCTGCCCTGGGGTATGTCTACACTGCAAAAATAACCCATAGCAGCGAGCCTCAAAGCTTGAGGCAACTGATTCAGGCTTGTGGGGTTTAAAATAGCCATGTAGCCATTCCTGCTCAGGCTGCACCCTGGGCTCCGAAACCTGGCAAAGGGAGAAGATCTCTCAGCCCAGGCTCCAGCCCAAGTGGGAACAGTTTGTTTTTAGCCCCATAGTCAGTTGTCCCTCAGGCTCTGAGAGTTGCTGCCGAGGGCTTTTTTGCCATGTAGATGTACCCTTAAACATTTTGCCTTGTAGTCTTCTGGAATGGAAGTAAACGATTCTTTCCTACTGATTCCACCTGCTGGTCTTGCTAGCCAGAGTACCGTACTAGGTAACTGCCTTAGTACTAGGTAATATCTCTAAGGAGCAGTTGATTATGGACAAAGGCCTCAGGTGAGGTGACTTTAGAAGGTTTCCAAAATTAGGGACCATATACCTCCTGTCTTCAGTTTGGATCAGTCCTGCTTTCAGTAAGTTCCATGCAAAATTCCATTGACCCAACTGCTTTAGTGTACTGTAAATTCTAGATTCTGACATTGGACCAACTATGCACAATACGCTGGCTTAATCTGAAGCTTTTGTGGAGAAGCGTTAAATGTCGTATCAGATTAAAACTGCCCACAGTAATCTGCTTCTGTGTAATAAATGAACACTAAAAAGAAACCTGATCTCCTAGATGGTGCATGGAGCAACACCACTAATGAAGGTTGTATGAGTATTTCCATTTGAAGGGTTCATCTTCCGCTTCTCATAATTCTTCCAATTTCTTTACCTTCTTTGCTGAAATATGTGGCAACTTAGCTTTGACCCCAGAAGTGACAGTTTTCTAATTTTTTTTAGCAAAAATAGTTCAGCCCTATGAGAACATAACTTTCCCATTTATATTAAAAGCTTTTTGCTTCCCATTTTGAACAGCTTCAGTGATTTGAGAGAAACTTGAAATCTGGTATGTCATTTGGTGATCTGGTGGGAATTCATTGCCGTTTGTGGAAAAATATAAAGCTTTAAAAAAGGGCTTCTGGAACGTACATACTGAATACATACATAATCTGCCAGGATTCTTTTGGTTGGGTGACTTGAATATTTTCAGTGCATTTGAAAAAGTTCGAATATTGCATTTTTAATTCTTGTTGCACAGCTCCTTGGCTCAGGGCTTAAAATTTAAAATAATGAAAATATTTTGACGAACCTTGCGGTTTTGCTCTCTAGTCTGAATAAGCAGATCTAAAATAAAAGCCTGTGCTTAAGTTATTCATGTTCTATTGGGTGTGGTCTAATATTCACAGCTTTTGCTGCATGGATTTTAAAAAGCATAGTATACTGGAGACTAAAGTCTAGGAGGGCTGATGTGGCCAATGACATAAACTGCTTCCTAATAGGGCATGGGAGAGGAGACCTTTTGAAAATGGTTTTCTAAACAAAATCCCTGATTGAAGGTATTGGTTTTCCTGGGAAGACCTTGAACTTATCAATCCTTTTAACAAGATACAATTCACTTGGTGATAGCATCAAACAAGTGCTGTTTGTTTACTTCGATCTAGGTTACCTCATTCATTACTAGACGTTTTAACAGGCAGTTAATAAATTACTATCTTGCATTAATGGAGCAAACTTAAGCTGATCCTCCCTTTGTGTTGGGGGGAGGATATATCTTCCTCCTTTACCAACATGAAAAGATGTTCCCGGATGTATGCAGTGACTTTGTCCTGTTCTTTCTAGACTATGTCTACACTTGCAATTGAACGACACAACTTTTGTTTTTCACAGGTACTTAAACCCCCTCTCCCCCTGAAAGTTTTGCCGTGGCAAGTGCCTGTGTGAACGCCTGCATTGTCGGCAGGAGCACGCAAACCCCACTCATTGGGGGTGGAAGTACTTTGTCGGGAAAAAGTGCCGACAAACAGCATTTACATTGCCCAACTTTTAGCAACACTGCCATGTCAACCCAGCCATGTTGCTAAAAGCTGTGTGGTGTAGACATGGCCTTGGCTTGGGATATTTTTGTCTCCTAGGCTCACAGACTTTAAGGTCAGAAGGGACCATCGTGATCAGCTAGTCTGACTTCCTGCACATTGCAGGCCACAGAATCTCACCCACCCACTCCTGAAATAGAAGCTAAGCTGGCTGAGTTACTGAAGTCCTCAAATGATGGTTTAAACTAAAGACTTTAAGTTACAGAGAATTCACCATTTACACTAGTTTAAATCTACTAATGACCCATGCCCCATGCTGCAGAAGAAGGCAACCCCTCCCTTCCCCACCCTGTGGGGTCTCAGCCAATCTGACCCAGGGGAAAATTCCTTCCTGACCCCAGTCAGGATCAGTTAGACCAGTTGGTCTCAACCAGGGGTATGAGTACCCCTGTGGATACACACAGGTCTTCCAGGGGGACATCAACTTGTCTAGAGATTTTGCCTAGTTTTACAACAGGGTACATAAAAAGCACTAGCAAAGTCAGTACAAACTAAAATTTCATAGACCATGATTTGTTTATACTGCTCTATGTACTATACATTGAAATAAAAGTACAATGTTTATATTCCAATTGATTTATTTTATAATTAGATGGTAAAAATGAATCAGCAATTTGTCAGTAATAGTGTGGCTACGACACTTTTTTGTATTGTGTCTGATTTTTGTAAGTTTAAGTGAGGTGAAACTTGGGAGTACACAAGACAAATCTGACTCTAGAAAGGGTATGGTAGTCTGGAAAGGTTGAGAACCAGCTGAGTGAGACCCTGAGCATGTAGGCAATACCCACCAGGCAGTTAAGTTGGGATATTTTTCATTTTGAAGAAGAATGACCAGTCTGACACAGCTGAATGCTAAACTCTGCAGTCCTACCATCCAGAGGAGAAAGTCCCAGGTAGTTGATTGTTTCCATTTCTGGAGAGAAAAGGTTAAGCATTCTGGCTTTGTTAAATGAGTCTGACCCCTTTATAAAAGTTAATGAGGAATATTATGAGAGTAGAGTCCATGTCTCAGATTTCCAGCCTGCTGTAACTTTTGTAGCATGAATGTGTGAGTGTAATGAGCTCTTTCCATTTTGACTGAGCCAAAAGTGGAAAAACTGCCATCACAAGTTGTATTCTTTTAGTCCTGTGCAACCTTGCAGCCGGTCTTGAGAACCCAGGCTTATTTAATCCTCCTGGTGATGTTTGTTCACTCCTCTGAGTTGAATCTTGTGAGTGTAATGAATGTTGTTTGAAATCTTTCAGCAGCCTTTCTAATCCCCCTCAGGCCTCCACCCACCCACATTTAATTCCCCGCTCTCTGGTTCCTAGTCTAAAATCTGATTCTGGAGAATGTATAAAAGACAAGTGTGTAGAAAGGATGATCTCATGTAGTAACCGATAAAGCAATAAAAATAAAGCATTCTGGCTGTAATAGACTCTGGTTTGTTGAGCATTTAAGTAGAAGTGTCTCTGGTGTCTGCTCCGATCAGAACTCCACGAGGAAGCCTCAAGTTGCTGACACTGGACTTCATGTATAGACAGATGCCATCTCATGGGCTGGGGGGGCTGAAAATCACCTCATTTCTCTTGATGCTCAGTAACAAACAGCAACCGATTTTTGGAACATTCTGTCTGCGTGCCCCAGAGAGGGCCTTTAAAGGTGCTTTGTACAGGGAAAAATTGTGTTATTACCTTTGTGCTTCTCTTCCTGATGCACAAAGAACATGACCAGTATTTCACTGCTTTTCTTTCTGTCTTTAAAATATCAGGAAAATAAGGGAAGACCAGACTTGAGCTGGAGGTCTATTTGGAGCTTTCTCTGCTCTTGACAGGGCCAGAGGTGCTGAAGCTGTACTAGGGATCACGTCTCCCTCCTCTCTGGCAGACGTTTGTGTTTAAATAGTTACTAAGCTTTCTGCCGTGATCTCTCCTGGATGTCGTTTGCGGTAGTGGCACAGGGTGCCTCTTGTGTTGGCTGTGTCTTAGAGTGGAAGCTTCTAGAGGCAGGGACATGTGCTAAGAACAGTGATCCTCAATAAATGTGGAAAATGAAGACTCCCTTGTGAGGTAGGTACTTGACGAGAGATTGCATGAAGTAAGAAATTCCATGCATGTTTCTTTCCATTGGCACTGCGGATTAGGTGGGGCACTAGCCACAGAGTACAGGCAGACTTCTGCTCTGAATTGGTGTACTGAGGCTCTCAATGATTTGTGTGGAGCCTTGCTGAATAGCAGGGCAACCCCTATCCTGCACAAAGCTGCTCTAGAGTTACTCTGAGCCCTTGTTAATGAGTTGTCGAGTGGGAGTTGCATATTGGCTATCTCACTGTATGCTGCCCTGAAAGGAAAACTGGCAGTCAGGCATATTGTAAATGAAGTGTCTGTAGCTGCTGGTTGTGCTAGATTCTGAAGCATCATGATTTTGTAGTCCCCCCAAGTGTCTTATTAGAGGATGGAGAAGCAAACTTAATTTAGGGTTTCAGAGCGGTAGCTGTGTTAGTCTGGATCAGCAAAAACAACAAGGAGTCTTTGTGGCACCTTAAAGACTAAGAAATTTGTTACTCTCGAAGGTGCCTCAAGGACTCCTCATTGTTTTAATGTAGGGTGTTCAGGGTCTTTCCTGGGCGTGGGATGCTGCAAGTCGAGCGAATATGCCCAGGTTGGGTGGGGGTCAGGTGCAGTCCAGCCAGCAGTAGAACTATAGACTAGTTGCCTTGATGCTCCTGGGAACTGAGGTACAACTACACTGCCCAAAAAAGGCAGTGACCCTCAAAGCCTGGGTCAGTGGACTTGGGCTGTGGGGCTAAAAATAGCAGTGGAGACGTTGCCACTCAGGCTGGAGCCTGGGCTCTGAGACCCTCGCTGGATTTCAGAGCCTGGGCTCCAGCCCAAGAGGCGAAGTCTGCTGCTGTTTTTAGCCCCACCGTGTGACCCGGGCTCTGAGACTCTCTCTGCAGTGTAGACGTGCCCTCTTTCACGTCCCTGAAATGTGGCTTTCACGCCCTTTCCCTGCTTGTTTCATTTTCGTGTCTGTTGGCATCTCTCGTTATTGTTCCCCACACAGAAAAACTAGACCCGCGCCCACGGTGCGAACTCTCCCTTTGGGAGAGATTCCGTGTGCTGCTTAATTCGATGTGTGCAATGCCTTGCACAATGGGTCCAGGCCGTAACTAAGGCTCCTAGGCTCTATGGCAACACCAAGAATAAATAAAGAAGGATTCCGAGGCGTCACGAGGAGCTGTGTACTGATTTCAAGCGGGGCGCTTGGATGAAGTGACTGGTCGCTGTAGAGCCTGTTGGGTTTGGGCTTGGAACGGACGTCTTTGGAAAGTGCTTCTGAAGAACTTTTTTGTAAATTTTTACTGAAGCATCTAAGTGACTCAGTCATGTAGACACCGGCCAAGGGATCATGCTATCCAAAGTACCTGGTATGTTACATACTGGGTCATGGTCAAGGCACAGCATATCTTTCCCCCCCCCCCCCCCCCCCCCCCCCCCCCCCCAAGGAAAAGCGTTTGTCTGGAGTTGCAAGCGGTTGTAGGCAGCAAGTGACTTTTCTCTTGGCCCAGTGTGCATGGGCCTGGTGAGACTCCAACTAGATTTCACTGGGGAGCAGCAGAGCAAGTTCAGAAAACCCCTGCAGGGCTGGGGAAGAGAAGTCGTGATTCCCTATTCACCAGGCTCCTCTCAGATCAGTCAAGGCTGCTGCTGCAGGAATTTTCCCGGAAAGAGGAAGGAAATAGGGTGGCTAATCTCTGTGCTGAGATGAAACTACCCTCCGATGGAAAACAGTTTCCTTCCAGGATTTGCAACTGATATACAGTTTGCTCGATCTAATTATAACCGATGGCACCCCCGTGTGAAAGCTCTGTTATGGAGCTGTTTGTAATGTAAGTGGAGAAGACTAGACTTAAAAACCTTAAACTGCCCTTGTAAGGCAAGATTTAAAATACTCCCTTTAGAAATTGCAGATGGATGCATGATAGAGGTGTTTATGGCAAGGGTACATTCTGCTTTGCTTTTACTGCATGCTGAGAAGGATTTCTGTAGTCTGATCTGCGGGAGAAAAGCCTGGTAAGGCTCCATGGCACATCACTTAAGGAGAATCCCATCCCAGGACCAGAATCCATCCTGCCTGCCTGCATTCTAGCATGGACAATCAGATGGGGGTGGGGGTGCATCCACGCTCATTTAGGAACTAAACAGTGTGGCCTCTTGGGGCTGGGGAAGTCAGGCTATTACTTGTTAAACCGGTTTTGAAAGTATTGTTAACGTGCGAGGCACGTTCTTCTTTGAGTGTAGAACCGGAGCATGCCCTGCCTCCTGTACATACTGGTGCCTTTGGCCCAGATTGGAAGCTTTGTAGTACTGTGCCGAATCCTCTGGGGCATTGTATTAATCTTTTAATTGGATTTGCAGTTCTCAGGTAGCTGCTTCCTATGGCAGCAGAGAGAGTTATAAACACTGTGAATGTTAAAGGTCGTTTGTCTGGGTAAGGCAGTTAATCTGGAAACATGTACAAGGGACCAGGGACTGCTGCTTACTGGAGCTGGCTAGTGGGGTTTGCAATGTTCTGTGAACTGTGTGCTGCTCAGTCGCTTAACATATCCGTTTACATTCTCCTCCGAGAGGGCTACGAAGGAAAACCCAAGCTGAATGTCCAGAAATGTTGCCCAATGGCCAGGCCTGTCCGATTGTGAAATAGCACCCCTAGGGCGAGTCCTGTTAGCCGGTGGAGTAACCTCCCTATGGAAGTAGTGGAAGCCCCATTGCTTGAGTCATTTAACATGGGAGTGGGCAAAGCACTGAAATCAGATAACCCTGAACTGGCAGGAGAACAGAGACTCTGCACCTCTCCATCTGTGATCCTGTTAAGAGCTAGTCAGTCAGAGAAAGAAACTGCCCTGTACACATAGGAAGCCATGCCCTGGTGTGCCTTAATCCTAAAATTTCTCAGATTTAAAGTAACTGCCTTTGGGATTGGTGCCAGGGGTTACACTTTCCCTACTACACCCCCAACAGTATCTTCACACTGCTGCTCGTGAGTCTTTGTTTGAAATGTGGGGCTCATTGAGTGGAGAACGCTCTTCGCAGCAGCTCTCTGGCCTCCCTTAAATCTTGATGGAGATACAGCTGTGCCACTAGCCCCTGACGATTCAGAAAGCAGACTTGCTGACTCAGCTTCTCCTCCCTGTGCCCCCCATGGATGGCTGCAGTGCCTTTCTTCAGCCGCTTGGCAAGAGACAAGCTGCGCATGTGTTCCTGGGAAGCCCGGTGGGCAAAGAGACGAATAGCTCAGGATAGCACATGCAGTTTTTAGCTGCTTGATTCTTGACTGTGAAGTTCGAATGAAATAGCAAACCTAGTGAGTCTATTTTAGAGGGCTATTGATTTTGTTCAGTGTGAAGATGAAGAGCCCGCTCTGTGTAGCAGCACCCTCTGCATACAACAAAACTGCATGTAGTTCATACCCCCTTCCCTCTTCACATTTCACATAGATAGTCTTTGTTTTCCTTCAGGTACAGAATGTAGCCAGAATGTGTATTCTGTAGCAGTCATTGCTGTCGCTCTTTTCACGGTCTATAACAGGGATAGGCAACCTATGGCACGCATGCCGAAGGCGGCACGCAAGCTGATTTTCGGCAGCACTCACTGTCCAGGTCGTGGCCACTGAGCCGGGGGGCTCTGCATTTTAATTTAATTTTTAAATGAAGCTTCTTAAACATCTTAAAAACTTTATCTACTTTACATACAACAATAGTTTAGTTATATATTAGACTTATAGAAAGAGACCTTCTAAAAATGTTAAAATGTATGACTGGTACACGAAACCTTAAATTAGAGTGAATAAATGAAGACTCGGCACAGCACTTCTGAAAGGTTGCTGACCCCTGATCTATAAAGTGTCCCTTGTCTGGGACTTTGACTTTCATAGGCTAGGCTTTCTTTAATGCTTTTCTGTACACCATAACATTGGTCAAAACGATTGCCGTTAGCATGCCTATTTCGCTGGGAAAAACTGAGTACTAACATTAATTCAGTACCGTCCACTTAAACATAACATCATCAAAACCTGGAGGAAATGGGTTTTCCTCTGTGAAATCAAAGGTGCCAAAATGCAACAAAAACCTTTAATAACTGCCCCAACAATGGACTTTCTGTTTAGTGTTGTTCTTTTTACAGCCTCCAAAGTTTTCCTGTTGAAGTAGGAGCTATTATGCAAATAAACTTTTCCTATTTACGTAACCAAAATATAGTTTTGTGAGACAGTGGAGTGCTGTTAAATTAACACCTGTTAAAAGAGCACATCCTTAGTGGTGGTTTCTAGCCAGTCTCTGTAGCATGGTAGGAACCTCCTCCAATAATAATGTCTTTAAAGAGACATCACCAGCCTGTTGAGGCTCCCAAACTTGCCTACCTTTGAAGGCAGAGGTCTCAGTATCCCTGAATCCCAAAGAGGCCAACTGTCCCTTTAACTGGGAATTTCTACAACCCACAGCCTAACAAATGACTGACTCCTAATTAGCCACTTTCTGCAATCCAATTAGTAACCTTGATAAGCCTGACACATTTCAGAGGGGGACTCATTTTCTTTGTCTCTCCATTTTGGGTGGCGGAAGTGAGGGGGAGTGGGAAGGTTGCACTCTAAAAATTCTTATCACCTTCCAAACATCTGCTGGCGTATGTGAAAACAAAAGACCTTGCAAAAAGGAAAGAAGACTTATTGACAACCCACCCCCCACCCCCCGTAGAAATAATTCTGGAAATGAGACAGGCTGACTAGGGATTTCTTCACACGTGCTCTGTGGGATCCAGAATGTTTTGTTGTAAGTGTGCGTCAGAAAGGTGCATAATGCATATAGAAGTCACTGTATGCATAGTTGAAGGGCTGGCCTTGCCTTGTCTCAACTGAATTAGCTTTTCCAGCTATGCTATTTGACCAGATACAGATAAAAAATAAAATACTCACGCATAAATTGTGTGGGGTGTGTGTGTTAAGATGGCCTGAGATCATTGGTGTTGAACAGGAAAATCAACTTACCTCTCTCTCTCTTCTTTGAGCTCTTACCTACTATTTGATAAAACTCAAATGGAAAGTTTAGAGAGAAATGTCTGTCTCTTCACTTTGCTTACCTCTTGTATTTCTCAGCACTTTGCATATAGTTCAGGGGTTCTCAAACTGGGGTCAGGATCCCTCAGGGGGTCATGAGGTTATTACATGGGGGGAACGCGAGCTGCCAGCCTCCACCCCAAGCCCCACTTCACCTCCAGCATTTATAAGGGTATTAAATATATTTAAGTGTTTTTAATTTAAAGGGGGGGTTGCACTCAGAGGCTTGCTGTGTGAAAGGGGTCACCAGTACAAAAGTGAGAGAACCATTGGTGTTGCTAGTCCCCTCTTTCTGTAACTTTCATACAAGAGGTTTTCAAAGAGGAAAAAATGTGATTGCAAAACCACAAAAATGGTCATGACAAACCTGGAGCTAATATTTTACCGTAAACTAGCTTTCAAGATATCATTGTCCCTTCAAATACATGATTTGTTCTCCCTTTTTTCGCCTGTGATAAAGCTGTCGAAAACGCTGTCAGTCTGAATAACCAGAAGCTTTAAATGGACTGTCTTCCCCCATCCGCCTTCTAGGGGAGACCTGCTCTGCAAGAGGCAGGCCTAATCGTTCAGGGTTATGGATACTGCTAACCGATTGTGTCCTTTATGAAGAAGTCCCCAGCTGCTGTGATGCTAAACCAGCACATAACAATTCTTGTTCCTCTGCCACATTTGGGCATTGGAGGCATTTGTTGCCTCTCCCTCTTCTCTCCCCGCCCCCCCTTCACTGGGGTTACTAGTGCTCAAATGCAGAAGGCTCATGTAATTTCTGGCTGGCTGAGTCTTTGCCGTTGTAATGAGGTCTGTATATTGATGCCCTCCTGTGTCTGTTAATTAGTACTTTACCCTGAATATAGTCCCTACCTCTCCCCTGTGTAAGCTTCCTGGGTAATTGGACGTTAGAGATTTGCTGATGAATGCGGGGGGAAGAATGCATGTGTGTGGAGGGGAGCAGTTCTCTAAAAGAAAAGAGCTGACCCTTGATGCAGAATCTCTAACAAGTAGTACAAATGCAGCTTGATAACTGCTTAGTTAAAAAAAAAAAATTAAAAAAAAAGTTACAGAAAATTAATGATAGACTTTTGAGTTTGCTTTATATACAGGGGAAAAGCAGTTGACCTATTCTATGGCTTCTCTCTTCTTTAAATAAAGAAACTAGATCCTGTTAAACTTTGTCTGATAGTTGAAGTGCAATAAATGATGGGGCCAGAATTGATCAACTGCAAAGATTTCCTCTGCTTTCCAGCACAGTCCCATAGGGCTGGTGAGATGCTAACAGAACTCTGGCAAATGCTTGCTTGTTTTTTGAGCTGCAGGAAATAAATGGAGGCAAACCATTTCAAGAGGAACTGGCATGTTTGTACTACACTTGTGCCAGGCACTCGGCTGGGTGACCCAAGAGGTCCCCACCCACCCCCTGCCCCAGCTGCAGATGTCTGAAGCTTGATCTTGTTCCCTGTTGCTTTTTAGAATGGATGGGGACAAAGTCAAGTCCTAGAATCGTGTTGCTTGGCTGAAGTTTCGGTATTAAAACGAACATCTCCTTAACCTGGATTCTATCTGTACCATTTGCTGCATTTCATCAGCTTGAAGCCCAGATCTTAACATTGAGAAACAATAAGATTGTAAAAACAATGGTTATGTTTTCAACCTTGATTTCACACCTCTCACTGGTGTGGAGTAGTTTTGGTTTCACCAAGTGCCTACTGTAGCCTTGCGGATGGGCTGCATGAGAGCTATATGCAATTAGTGATTCACTGGGGGCTATTGCATTCCATAAGAGAGTCCATGGAACAGCTGTTCCTAAGTCTCTGCAGAACTGAGCTCCAGCTACCATTTCCCAGTATCCAAATGGTACAAGTCTGACTTACTGGTGATATATCAGCAGGGCCGGCTCTAACTTTTTTTCCGCCCCAGGCAAAAAAGAGCACCGCCCTACCCCCCCCCCCCCCCAAGCGCCATGCTGCCCGAAGCCCCACCCCCTCCGGGTACTGCCCTGCCCCCCCCCGAGCGCAGTGCAAGCCCCTGCCCCCCCGAGCACCGCGCCGCCCAAAGCTCCGACCCCTGCAAGCACCGCCTGAAGCTCCGCCCCTTTGGCGGCGTGCCTGCGGGAGGTCCGTCGGTCCCGGTTTTGGCGGTAATTCGGCGGCGGGTACACCGAAGCCGCAGAAACGCCACCAAATCCGCGTGACCACGGACCGCCCGCAGGCATGCTGCTGAAGGCCGCCTGACGGCTGTGCTTGGGGCAGCAAAAAACATAGAGCCGCCTCTGATTGAAGTCCAATGGCAAAACTGCTACTGACGTCAATGGGGCCAGGATTTCACCCCTGGTCATTAAACTTTCCTCAGTACAGCTCTGTACACAGCATAAGCAATGATTTGTTTCCCCTGAAGATGCCAGAACAGCCTTATTCAACCAACGCCCAGAGTCCCTCCACACAAGCAGCGCTGAAATGAGCTGTTCTTTGGCCCCATTGGGGAAAACAAAAGCACAAGTCTCTTCATGGGCTTGTCTGTCTTCTCTAAGCACTAAAATTCTGGCTGCATAAGCTGTCCTACTTCTGAGGCACTGCCATTCATTCTTCTTAGATTTGAATGCCTTTTGCTTGACATCAAAGGATTTAGCTAAAGGCATCTAACCAGCCATTGAAAATCTGATTGATCTTCATCTAGGGTTTCAGGACACACAATCTTGCAATCCATCTGCTTTGCTGGTGTCACCAGTTTTATTTCTTAACTGTTTGTTTAAAATGCCTTTTTGTTTTTTACTCCCCTTGGTAGTATTCTAGCGTCCAGAGCTTCTCCCCATCCATGTTAACCATAACGAGGGGGTACCTCCTGCACAAATAGGAAAACACGGGCTGTCTTATGGCCGTGCCCTCCCAGCACTCCTTTCTGGTTCAGCTTCATCTTTAAGTTTTGATGTATTTAAGAGAGCTAAATTTCCCTGACTTCCTGCCATGCTGGCGATGTAGAGGAAGGAAAGATTGGTTGCCCACAGGCAGGCCAAGAATCACATTCCCCTTGGACTACCACAGCTGTGGTTTTCTTTACTCTGTTTGGGTGAGGCGTGAAATAAAACTGCTCCCAAGTTGCTCATAGATGAGGACTACAAATATCCCCATACAAACCTGTTCCCCTAGAATCCAGTTTGGATCAACTGAAACCCACCTGAAAACCAAATGCTGGATTTCAGGCTTGTCTTTGGCCATAAGATGATCATCTTAGTGGTGGCTTTAAAAACAAGTATCATTCCTCTCCTGATACCTCTTGCTCTGTCGATGTTCCATTTAAGGTAGCGTTGGGTAATGAAGACTTAGTTTTGAAGTTGTACCCAATTTATTTAATTGCAGTCTTTTTTTTCTTTTTAATTAAAGAGTCAACTTTCTTAATCAGTTGCATGTGTCCTGTCTTCTGAACCAAACCGGGAGAGCCCTGGGTGTACTGGAACAGAGAAGGGTTGTTTCATCAGCATTGTTAGTGTTCCACTTTGGTCAGGAGGTACCTACTCTGCATAGCATACTTGTAGCTATCTCTCTTCTCCTGCGTTTAGAATTGCTTTGTGATGCTTCCAAAAAGTGAGTTTATACTCGGGGGATAAATCCAGAAGTGAACATTTTGTTTGTTTGTTTTTGTTGTTTTGTTCAGTGTGTCCTGTCTTATTTTTAGTCTGTAAGCTCTAAGTCAGCTGCTGTTTTTCTTTGTGTATTCTACTCTACAGAGGACAATTGGTATGTATGGGGTCCTCCAGCATGGTCTCAGCATTTGACGGGTACTCAACATGTGAATGTTGTGATATGTTCAGGCCTCCCCGCTGTCAGCAAGCGCTAGACCTCGCTGCTTTATTTTTTTTAATGTGGTTTTGTTGTGGGAATAGGGTGACCTAGAAAGCAAGTGTGAAAAATTGAGACACTTTCTCTCTCTTCCCCCCCGCCTCACCCCCGAGGGGTGGAGTGGTGTAGTTGCATATATAAGACACAACCCCTAATATCGGGACATCTGGTCACCCTACATAGGAAGCCTGGTTAAAGTGGTTCTTGCATTTTCCTCTGAATGTCAAGAGGTTCACGGTCAGTTCAGTACTCTGGTAATGTCAATGCTAAACGAGTCTGGCGGGTGGGCGGGGGAGAAGGGGTAATTGTGTCCCTCTTTGGCCTTACCTTCGCTGCTAGAGAAGGTGGTGGTGGATTGTTTTGTTTACCTGAGGGTAACTAATGCCTGTGAGCTATCTTGAGGTGTGAAGACCAGGCACTTGTTTTACTGCAAGGTAAGTTGTCCTAAATCCCCTTCAGAGGTTGCCCTTGGTAACTGCTCCTCGGGGTAAAACCAAAGTGCCTCCTCTGCACTGTTTTTTCCTCTGGATAACTCACATGCCTGAGTTATGCTAAGGTTAAAAAAACCTTTCTCTAGCAGTGAAGGCAAGGCCTTCGCTACTTTGACTGCACTGCAGGGTTAGCTTTTCACTTCTTGGCCCTTCCCTCTCTCTGGGGTGGCATCCCCGGTCAGGCTGACCGCTGTTGGTTTGGCATGAGAACTCTGGGGCAGGAGCCAACGCTTCTCCCCAGTGGTAGAGGAGATCAGACTTCTATTGGCAGGAATCTTGCAACTCTAGCAAGTTAATGGCAAACTGTCTTGAGCCCTTCGGCCCTTTTGAACATGTTTGGTTGCTTCCCCAGCTCCAGCACGGCTTCTCGCTCCCATCACAAGGCAGGTTGGATCGGTTCATGGATTTTAGAACAAGTGGCAGCCTGGTTGAGATTCTCTGTCCGACTGGAGTTACTCCGTGGTCTGATGCACTTCACCACTTGATTGAAATGCATAATGGGTCTGTGCCCGGGGTGGGAGGAGGGGAAATGGTAGTGGACACCATCCCTAGGCCTGGAAAACCTCAAGGTGAAACTTCTCTGCACAAAGGGAGGCGTAGCTCTGTGCTTATTGTTCCACCCTCTGTGAGGTTAGCATGCAAACTGTGGCTGATAGCAGCCCCAGAAAGCCATGTGAAACAACCTGTTTAGAGGTTTCTCCTTGGGTGTGGTGGGTTTAGAGCCCAGTGGACTCACAATGGTGCCTATAGTTCTCTGAAAATGGTCGTGTGAGTCAGATGTAGACTGAAATAGAAATTCCGGTTTGCTTTGTGTATCCAATCATTGTTTACATTCTTTGCAACCATGACATTGCTACTAGCTGACTCCGGGCTGGACTTAGAGAGGTGTGTTCGGAGCGTATGACCGAGAGCCACAGTTCAACTCCCATTGCTGCCATGTGGCCCCAGGCAAGTCTTCGCCACTGGCTGCTTTTCCCCCGTCAAGTGGGGGGTTGAGAGTTAATTAATGTGCGTAAGTAATTGTGTAACTCACGTGCTTTCCTCACTTGCGAGTTCACTGCAAGGTGACGGTTGCGTTGGCGTTTCCATTACGAACATCGTTTTATGTGGTGCAGAAACCCTGGACGTGGGAGTGACCTTTGCACATTTGTCATTCCAGTGATCCTGGGAGTAACTCGTCCCTTTACGCAAAGCCCTGCGCAACAGGGCATGCATCTAGATCGGGGCCTTTGGATGCTAGCAGGGTATAAGCCATAAATCCACTGAACTCTCAGCAGCGGAAGATGATGTGCTGTCATGTCCTAGATTAGTATGATGTTGCAGATTCTAATCCATGTCCTAGACCGTTTTAAATGCTTAAATTTGAATTTCCTTGAGATTTTATTCATGGATTTTTAACCCTTCCTTGCTGACGGGCCCTGTTTATCTTCGCAGTAGCTTTAAGATAAAATGACTTGGGTTGTGGCTTTTACAGACTTGAGTAGTTCAAGGTGAACACTCAGAGCACGCCAAGACATCCTATAGTCCCGGAGAGGCTAGTTGAGGTTTAGAAGTGCATTTTATCTGCTGCTAGTATCCCTGTGGCCATGCTGGAGGAAGCCTGGATTGGGGAGCTGCTGGGAATGGCTCGCGTTCTGGTAGAATAAATGTCTAGCATGTTGCCCGGGTCTGTGATGCTGCTGCTGTTGGGTGAGGAGAGCTACTCCTTTGTGCCACGTGTCCTGACTTTTCGCCAGTACTCCGAGGGCATTGGTCTAGCAAGGGGCAAAGAGTTTGATGTGGAAAGGAAACTGTAAACCAAGATTTAAAATCTTTGCCAGGAGAAGTCTCTAGGCTTGGGTTTAAAGTATGTGTCTTGAGAGGTCCAAGGGGGTGGGGGTGGTGTTACCTCTCCCTCTAGTGCTTGGGATGGGCCCTTTCATTTTTCTGAATTAGACTGCAAACTTCTTGGAGCAGAGACGGTTCTCGCTGGTTCTCTGAAAGGTTGGTGTTTGAACGTTTGTACACCCTTTGAGAACATCTGCCCTCGCACAATGCAGCAAAAGGCGTGGTGTAAACCAGACAGTCCCAAGTTCCACTTATGATTCTGACGTGAACGCTTCCTCCTGTGATGTTGGAGACGTCGCCTGGCTCCCTGTGAAATGGAGGTGGTTGTGTGAGGGTTAGTGTTAGCAGAGTGCTTTGAAGATAAAAATACACGTATTCATGCATTGTCAGTGGAAGAAATCACAGCTGAGTTATAACATTGCATCATTTTTCTTGGCCTCCCTATAGAGAGAACCATTTAACTTTCACCTCTCAACCGGAGAGCAATTTCCTGTAGATTTTGTAGTGTTAACCTTCTGCCCAGACCTTCCCTTTCATGCATGAAACTACTCATTGCAGAGATTTGTGATGGGAACAGCTGACCGTGAGAGCATTAAAGGTTGCCTAGCTTCTTATTGAACTTTTACACTGCTCTGC